>NW_028318158.1:9470000-10070000 GCF_062004578.1 Staurois parvus | reverse complement strand
TTTACAACAAAAGGTCTTATTATCTATTTATGAGTGTTAATTGTTTTCTGCCTGCTGCTCACAGAAGCGGGGTGAGTGCCAAGTACATTCGCTCAGGGGATACAAAAATTTGGAGAATAATTGCCTATAGAGGCTTATAGAATGTCAGAAACATGAGGATGAATTTACTTAATTAGGTTCTCACTGGAGCAGATGTGTCTTCTACTTGTTCAAAGGGATTGTATCCTGAAACCCGACTAAAACGTTGCCTTGAGCTTCCAAGTTGCACTCAGGTGGAAGTTTAATGGAAGTTAAGTCACTCATGCACAGGTTTGGTGTATTGAGAAAATACGAAAGCTGCCATTGCTGAAGCCTGCCTTTGAAAATGCAAATTGCTTGGCTGTTTTACCCAGGAGAAAGAAAATCCAGGTGGCTCACTCCAAGCAATGAGATCCAAAAGCCTTTATTGAAAAAACCATAAAAGTACATTAAAAAAACCCTCCTGGATGCATTTACCAGGTATATACAGTATGTGTGTTGGCCGATCTGACAGCTTGGTTATGATAAAGCACAATGTACATGTGAAACACGTTAACCCTGAAGGTGGAGAAGGATCTGGGGGAATCAATGGTGGAGAAGGATCTGGGAGTTCTGGTAGATCACAAGCTTAATAATGGTATGCAATGCCAAGCTGCGGTTTCTAAAGCGAGCAAAACCCTCTCTTGTATTAAAAGAGGTATAGACTCCAGAGAGAGAGATATCATATTACCCCGGTACAAATCATTAGTAATACCTCATCTGGAATATGCAGTTCAATTCACAAAAAGAACATTGGGGAACTGGAGAAAGTACAGAGAAGGGCAACCAAACTGATAAGAGGCATGGAGGAGCTCAGCTATGAGGAAAGATTAGAGGAACTGAATTTATTCTCTCTTGAGAAGAGGAGATTAAGGGGGGATATCATCTCCATGTATAAATACATCAGTGGTTCATATAGTGAACTCCGTGTAGAGCTATTCACCCTGAGCTCATCACAGAGGACAAGGGGACACTCTTTATGTCTGGAGGAAAAGAAATGTAATCTCCAAACACGGAAAGGTTTCTTCACAGTAAGAGCTGTGAAAATGTGGAATAGACTCCCTCAAGAGTTGGTTCTGACCAGCTCAGTGGATTGCTTCAAAAAAGTCCTGCATTCTTTCTTGGATACACAGAATATAACTGGATACTAACATTTATAGGTAAAGTTGATCCAGGGAATATCCGATTGCCTCTTGGGGGATCAGAAAGGAATTTTTTTTCCCAGCAGGCGCAAATTGGATCGTGCTTTGCTGGGTTTCTTTGCCTTCCTCTGGATCAACTGTGGGTATATATCATACATTGACATATAATCGATTATTGCAGCGCTAGACATATAATGAAAATAGCATATATATAAAACACTAGTCACAGTAAAATGTCACACATCTAATCATGCAAAAAAAGTGACCAAACAATGTGATTATGTAGAGGAATAGATCTCAATAATAAACGTGTCCCCCAGTGCCACTCACTGATGTGAATGTGAGTAAAGTAAGTATCACAAAAAGTTCATAACACTATGCCGTGGTGTTCAACTCCAAGCAATATGATGCAATGCAAGTGATTACACAATAACTTCAGGTTACGCGGTGACGCAGCATCCGGTTTGGCGGTGACGTACTTCCGGTACGGCCACCATCTTAGAACACCTTAGTGTACCTGGAAACCCATGCAGTACACCCATACATCCCTATGGACTGTGGATTGTTACCTTAGCATATTCTTCCTATGCTTACAGTGGGGATCGAAAGTTTGGGCACCCCAGCTAAAAATTTGTATTAATGTGCATAAAGAAGCCAAGGAAAGATGGAAAAATCTCCAAAAGGCATCAAATTACAGATTAGGCATTCTTATAATATGTCAACAAAAGTTAGATTTTATTTCCATCATTTACACTTTCAAAATAACAGAAAACAAAAAAATGGCGTCTGCAAAAGTTTGGGCACCCTGCAGAATTTATAGCATGCACTGCCCCCTTTGCAAAGCTGAGACATGCCAGTGTCATGGATTGTTCTCAATCATCGTCTGGGCAGACCAGGTGATGTCAATCTCAAAGGTTTTAAATGCCCAGACTCATCTGACCTTGCCCCAACAATCAGCACCATGGGTTCTTCTAAGCAGTTGTCTAGAAAACTGAAACTGAAAATAGTTGACGCTCACAAAGCTGGAGAAGGCTATAAGAAGATAGCAAAGCGTTTTCAGATGTCAATATCCTCTGTTTGGAATGTAATTAAGAAATGGCAGTCATCAGGAACAGTGGAAGTCAAAGCAAGATCTGGAAGACCAAGAAAAATATCAGACAGAACAGCTCGCAGGATTGTGAGAAAAACAATTCAAAACCCACGTTTGACTGCACGATCCATCCAGAAAGATCTGGCAGACACTGGAGTTGTGGTACACTATTCCACTATAAAGAGATACTTGTACAAATATGGTCTTCATGGAAGAGTCATCAGAAGAAAACCTCTTCTACGTCCTCACCACAAAAATCATCGTTTGAACTTTGCAAATGAACATATAGACAAGCCTGATGCATTTTGGAAACAAGTTCTGTGGACCAATGAGGTTAAAATTGAACTTTTTGGCTGGAATGAGCAAAGGTACGTTTGGAGAAGAAGGGGCGCAGAATTTAATGAAAAGAACCTCTGTCCAACTGTTAAGCATGGGGTTGGATCAATCATGCTTTGGGGTTGTGTTGCAGCCAGTGGCACAGGGAACATCTCACGAGTAGAAGGAAAAATGGATTCAATAAAATGTCAGCAAATTTTGGATGATAACTTGATGCCATCTGTGAAAAAGCTGGAGTTAAAGAGAGGATGGCTTCTACAAATGGATAATGATCCTAAACACACCTCTAAATCCACGGGGGATTACATCAAGAGGCGTAAACTGAAGGTTTTGCCATGGCCATCACAATCTCCTGATCTCAACATAATTGAAAATCTATGGATAGACCTTAAAAGAGCAGTGCGTGACAGACAGCCCAGAAATCTCAAAGAACTGGAAGACTTTTGTAAGGAAGAATGGGCAAAGATACCTCAAACAAAAATTGAAAGACTCTTGGCTGGCTACAAAAAGCATTTACAAGCTGTGATACTTGCCAAAGGGGGCAGTACAAGATATTAACTCTGCAGGGTGCCCAAACTTTTGCAGATGCCATTTTTTTGTTTTCTGTTATTTTGAAAGTGTAAATGATGGAAATAAAATCTAACTTTTGTTGACATATTATAAGAATGTCTAATCTGTAATTTGATGCCTTTTGGAGATTTTTCCATCTTTCCTTGGCTTCTTTATGCACATTAATACAAATTTTTAGCTGGGGTGCCCAAACTTTCGATCCCCACTGTATGTCATCCGGATGAGAGGTATATCGTGCTGAGACCAGGAGCCAGTGTATCCTGAATACCTACCAGATGGGAAGCCTATGGGAGATTTGATGGTAATTTCTATCTATGGTGGATCAAGATCCTGAGTGATCTTAAAGGCATATAGGCCCTTTGGGCCGTAGAGTGGAGGTGAGGGGGCAATTTTACCACAGGAGGAGAGTCACTTACCATCACCTGAAGTTATTGTGTGATCACTTGCATTGCATCATATTGCTTGGAGTTGAGCACCACGGCATAGTGTTATGAACTTTTTGTGATACTTACTTTACTCACATTCACATCAGTGAGTGGCACTGGGGGACACGTTTATTATTGAGATCTATTCCTCTACATAATCACATTGTTTAGTCACTTTTTTTGCATGATTAGATGTGTGACATTTTACTGTGACTAGTTTTTTATATATATGTTATTTACATTATATGTCTAGCGCTGCACTAATCGATTATATGTCATTGTAATATTGCTGTTGGGTACCAGTTTGAGTGCTAGCGGCTTCCAATTGTTATAGGGACTCCATTGAGCGCAGGAGGATTACATATTTTTAATATATCATACATTATTTTTTATGGTTGAACTGGATGGACTTTTTTCAGCCAGACTAACTATGTAACCCTTCCCGCCCCTGTGTGTACATCTGTGTGCTGTTTACGGATTTATTGAATTAAGGCTTTTGGATCTAATTGCTGGGAGTGTAGGGATTTTCTTTCTCCTGGGTACTGCAGCTGCAACTGGGCAAGCACTTCAGATTACACAGAAATCACACTGCCTGCCGCCAGCTTACCTTTGAGCATGCATTTGCCTGGCTGTTATGTTGAGGGCCCAGGGCTTTCATATTTTTAATATTTTCTGAGTCACTGACCTGGAATAAATAGGTAGCCTACTTATCTCCACCTCATCCAGTTGTAGATGCTTGGCAGCAGCTCTTCTCTCTCTCTCTCCTAACTAGACATTGAGGCGGAAGCAGAAGCCATTGGTTCCTACTGCTGTCAATCGCAGCCTGTGAGGATCACGTTTAGCTTTAATTATAAGTCACATGTAGGCCCTGACTCATCAAACTGCAGTATCACTGGAAATGATAATTACTAGACCTAAGCGGTTTGTTTCATTCCAAATTTAGATGACATTTTTGTTATTCTGAGATTCAGATATATCCAAATTTCTAAATTACAACAGTAATTAATTTAAACAAATCCAAACTAATGAAACAAAATTTCATCCAAAATTTGAATCAAATTCAAATCAAATTTGAAATATAAATATATTGCTGACTATTGATGATTTCCTTTAGAGACTATGTGTATTAGTTTATAATATAGCTGTCTTCTGAGATTCGATTTACAAAAAGAATAGAATAAAATATAAAAAAATATAATAGAAAATGAAGGAATAGAATATAAAAGAATAGAATAGAAAGAAAAAGAATAGATTTTAATAGAATAGTGTTGAATAGAATATAGCTGTCTTCCGAAATTTGAATTTAAAAAAAGAAAAGAAGAGAGTAAAACAGAATAGAATCAAATAGAAAAAAAATAGAATAGAAAATAAAAGAATAGAATAGAAAAAAATATAAATTTGATTAGAATAGAGCAACATAGAATATAGCCATCTTCCGAAATTCAAATAAAAAAAACAAAATAGAATAAAAAAGGATAGAATAGAAAAATAAAAGAATAGAATAAAATAGAATAGAAAATAAAAGAATATAATAGAATATTAAAAAATAGAATAGAAAAAAAAGGCATAGAGTATAAAAGAGTAGAATAGAAAAGAAAGGAATAGATTCGAATTGAATAGTGTAGAATAAAATAAAACACAATATAGCTGTCCTCCGAAATCTGAATTTTGAAAACAATAGAGTAAAACAGAACAGAATAGAATCAACAGGAAAATATTATAATAGAATATAAAATAAAAGAATAGAATAGAAAAAATATCATAAATTTGAATAGATCAGGATAAAATAGAATATAGCCATCTTCTGAAATTCAAATTTCAAAAAGAACAGAATAGAATAAAAAAGAATAGAATAGAAAAATAAAAGAATAGATTAAAATAGAATAGAAAATTAAGGAAAATAATATAGTATAAAAGCATAGAATAGAAAACATAAATAGATTAGAATAGAATAGAATTAATAAAATAGAAAGAATATAGCCATCTTCTGAAATTCAATTTTTAATTACAATAGAACCAGCTATTCTTCACAGTGAATTTGAATTGATTCGATATTATCCGGTCCAAAACAAATAAATGAAACAAAACAAAAATAACCTTGTTATGAATGCAGCTAAATGAAATTAGTAACTTAACGAATAGATCTGAAACGAAACAAAACACATTTTTTCATTCTGCACGTCTAATAATTCGTTTTTAAGGCCTGCTAAAATTACACAATAATATTGGTTGAGATGCACTTTAGCATGCCTAGAGAATGTTATTGCATCTTGAAAAATCAGAGCCATAAAGTAAATTGTTTTCAACAGCCAGTATGTTTGCAGAAGCTGTAAATTCTGGAAATTTCTCATGATTTGTCTCCCTCTCAGGTGATCGGGAGCTCCCTGTTGTTTGTCCATGACAAGAAGGAGCAGGCTAAAGTATGGATGATTGACTTTGGCAAGACCACCCCACTGCTGGAGGGCCAAGTTCTGGACCACAGAATAGCCTGGCTGGAAGGAAACCGTGAAGATGGATACCTGTTTGGGCTGGACAACTTGATCAATATCCTCAGAGACATGGCAAGTGAGGAAGACAACCATTAAAGGGGACTTCCGACCCCTCACTGACACTCCAGGAATGCACTACAAAACACTTTTAACTCTTCCCCCTGCCCGAGTTGGGACGCTGCAGTCTGGAGAGGCTCAGTCTCCTGCTGTTAAAGGGTCAAAAAAAACTTGTTTTAAAATGGAATCTGTAATTTTAGGTCTTGTAAATAGGTACTCCGCAGAACAAAAAAGACAGTTTTTTTTTCTATTCTAATTAAGAAAACAGAAACAAAACTGCATGTAGAAGTGCAGCAGGCTTATATTTGTTTCATCTGCTTTTTACTCCCCTTCCTAATTATCTCTCTTTTTTAATAAGTCCGTTATTATAGTTGTTGGGTTCTTTGGACAAAGTATCTTGGCCCTTTCAGAATATGGAGGTGACCAATTTGTAACGCGACCACATTGGGTGACCTTCCTACCAGTTATGTCAGTGAGGAGCTGCACTGCAAATATCCTCAAGGCTGCCATTCATTGGAAATTCCTATATGTAAAATATTTGTAAAAGTGTAAGATGTGGACTGGGGGAGTTTCCCTGGCAGAGTTTTCCATAGTGACCAATCAGATATTAGATCAGCTTTTTTCATGTTTCATGTTAGAGAGTTTAATGAGAAGAATCTAATTACCTACTACAAATGGCAAACATTTTCAGAGCATTGGGGTTATTTACTTAAACTGGAGAATGTAGAATCTGGTGCAGTTCTGCATAGAAACCAATCAGCTTCCAGGTTTGATTGTCAAAGCTTAAAGTAGCTGTAAATCCTTACATATACCCAGTGAACTGACCGGCCTCAGGTGATACACAGAGAGGAAACAAATCCTCCTACATAAGTTGTACCTCTTTGTCTGCAGTCTTCTCTTCTCTACATCCGTTGAAAGTGCTGACTTTATAAAGCTTGTAGAGCTGTCAAAAAGAAGAGGGCGGAGAGCTGAAGTTACACCCCCCTCCACACAGCTCACAGGAACAGAGATGAGGCTGTCCATTAGATGGAGCTCCCTGCCTTGTCACCATTTTTCTCTTGGTGTCAGGAAAACATGTCAGAAGTGACTCATGCAGAGGAATGAAGCAGTAGACAGAAATGACACTTAGTGCTCTTAATTGAGACAATTACACACTAAAGAGGGATGTGTTTGTTCATATTTCATGTCTGGTGTTTACAACCAAGCTGAAGTTAGCAGCTGATTGGCTACCATGCACAGCTGAAGCAGATTCTGAGTGATCCAGTTTTAGTAAATCCCTCCTATTATGCCTAATGCTTCAATCACAAAAAGCCCATATGCACTCACCGACCACTTTATTAGGTACATCTGTTGAATTGCTTGGTAATTCAAATTGCTGATCAGCCAATCACATGGAAGCAACTCAATGCATTTAGGCATCTAGACAAGGTGAAGATGACTTTCTGAAATTCAAACTGAGCATCAAAATGGGAAGAAAGGGGATTTAAGTGTCTTAGAATGTGGCATGGTTGTTGGTGCCAGATGGACTGGTGTGAGTATTTTACAAACTGCTGATCAACTGGGATTTTCAAGCACAACCATCTCTAGGGTTTTCAGAGAATGGTCCGAAAAAGAGAAAATATCCAGTGAGCGGCAGTTATGTAGACGAAATTGCTTTGTGGATGTCAGAGGTCAGAGGAAAATGGGGACACTGGTTTGAGATGATAGAAAGGTAACATTGTGATTCGGGAAGGCAAAAGTTTGCTTATATCTGATGTTCTACTGAAGATACAGTATATGTCAGTGGTGGACTCCTAAACAGTAGGGAGGACTTTCTACATTCCTTAACATTCCACACGGCCATGTGTTTCTCATATCAAACACAACAACAGGTCATTATATTTTATCATTACCAAAATGATACTAGGAGCATTCCTCTTCCAGATATTAAGCTATGATGTCACGTTGGGCAGCGCAGTACTGTTACTACAATAGGACAGTTCTATTTTGGGCTGTTCATGGACTCAAAAATACATCTGATTTTAGCATTACTCCCAAGAGAGGAGATCAAGGCAGGCAGAAGAAGGTATGTGAAGAACAGAGGAGAGAATAGATATTGCTCAGACCCAACAATTACAGAAAAGTCTTTGGTTGTTGTACTTATCTAGAAAGGGAAACAGACATTTTGTTTCCTGTTCCTAAAGGACCATGTTTATTGGCTTCGGATTTGTGTCGATGGGCAAATGCAGTTTGCTTTGAAATCAATAGGAAGCACTTCTGAGATCATTTATAGTTCATATGTTTGAACCAACATTACTACCTTTATCCACTCCTGTGAGCTCCCTCCCCCTTCCTCCTATATAATACATGGTGAAGGTAACAAATGGCTCTTTATTTTATGGAAAAGTGAAACGCACGTGAATGTACAATATATATAATTATCCAGTATATACACAGGTGTGTACAGCCTATAGGATTAGGGTGCACACCAAAGCTTATATATATATATATATATATATATATATATATATATATATATACACACACACACACAATCTTCCTTGTGGCATTCTGCCCTGCTGGCACATTATCTCTCTACCTGCAGATTCAGAGTGAGAGAGCCATGCTGCCACACTTCTATTATGAGCAGAGCCGCTGAATAGGAGTTCTTTCCCATCTCCATATGGGTACAGGGTGATAATACGAACGGGGGGATTACGGTGTGCCCAGGCACATCCAGCATACCCTGTATGCATGCCTATGAATATATATACATTATGTAAATGTAGACTAATCATCAAGATCCCAACTTTCCAGTTATAGGCTTCTAGGAGTTCCATAATTTGTATTTGTGATTGAGTAGGGAAGGGGTAGCGCTACTGTCAAGTCTTTAAATGATATCTGCATCCCCATCCAAGATATTTTTCTTCTCTTCCTATTCTGTCTGACACCTGTCATCTGGACTGGAATGGAGGGGAAATCTCCCTTATGGGAACACATGTGGCAATAAAAGCTAACAAGGTCTAAACCTCCCCACTTTACTAGAAAATGTATGCAAATTGTTCTACTTAAAATAATGAACAGGAATCCATTAGAATGCTTCCAAATGGGAGCACATATAGCAATATGGAGTGTTCTAAGGGTTCTAACCATTCCACTTATCCCAAAACTTAAAGAAAAATTGACTGGTTTGAATTTGGCATTTTGTTGCCAAAGCTTAAGTAATGTTACACGTACTGTATGCAGGATGAGGGAGTCTAGAATTGCAACATCACACCATAATATTTATGTCTGGATACAAGTTTATTCCAAAGGCAATTTATTTACAAATCCAACGCGTTTCAGGGTCTGTGCTCCACTCCTTCATCAGGGCTTAAATGTAACCAAAAAAATTACAAGTAATAGTAATAAATATATTTTATAAACATTGATACCAACGAGCTGAATGAAAAAAAAAACAGATTGCTGCATCCTGCTGGGACCCCGCAGGCACCCGCCGCTGTCAGAATACACTGATCGGTGGCTCCAGCTGCAAATAGAGGAAAAATGGTCATCATGTCGCTTTGACAGAAGTCAACCAAAAAACATCTATTTAGTATTGATAGCCAGACACTGATTAAAATTCTGAGCTGTCCAAATTTCTATCAGTGATGGCCAGCTTCACTCATTCTCATCACAACCCAAGGTGATCGCGGAAATCCTTCAGTGAGTAAAAGCTGCCAGCCCAATATACCAGATTCTCCATACTTATACCACCATGATATCACTGGCTGATAACAACAGTACAAAATGATTATCTAATAAAACTCCAGGGTTCCAGCACCTTTACCCATCTTTCCTATTTACATTTGTACGGGATGGCAGTCCTTTGTCTGCTCCTAGCAGCTAAGTGAAGCTGAATGTTTATAAAGAGGCCACAGATGTAGTTTCCTTGTGTCAAGACTGAATGGCTGCTCTTTACAGCTTCCTGACCTTGTGCACGTTCAGGATATCCTCAGCTCAGCATGGTGGTCATTATATTGATCCATCGTCACTCATTCGAGGATTTCCGGGTGACCCCGCCTCATAGAACAGCTGGGGGATCACTGGCCCTGTTTATGATTAATTTTAGAAGAACAATGCCAAGGAATTCCAATGAGCTTCCCTTCATTTTCCACGGCACATTCTTCAGCCTGCTGTCATAGAGTCTGTGGGTTTCTAATAAAGTGAATCTGTCACATATGTACCAAAACTATTGTTTTACAGCAGGCTGAAGCTTCTTATAAAATCATATGATGATGGCAGTGTAATCAGCAGCAGAAAATCATCCATTTTCCTAGCTTTGTAAAGCAGAACTCCAGCCAAATACATATAGACACTGTGCGACATACCTCATAGGGTTTCAGTTGACCATACACATTCAGCCGTACGGACTGAGCAAGAAAAATCACTTGATTTCCCCATCCACGCTAAACAATGTGAATAGATGAATCTGCAGAGCAGGCTATTGTATTCTGACAGCCAGCACCAGTGGCTGTCAGGATGCCCAATCAGTGCCTGCACCCATCTGATTGGTACCAATCAGTGCCTACATCCACCCAATTGGTACCAATCAGTGACTATATCCACCTGATTGGTAGCAGTCAGTGCCTGCATCCACCCGATTCGTACCAGTCAGTGCCTGCATCCACCCTATTGGTACCAGTCAGTGCCTGCATCCACCCGATTGGTACCAGTCAGTGCCTGCATCCACCCAATTTGTACCAGTCAGTGCCTGCATCCACCCGATTGGTACCAGTCAGTGCCTGCATCCACCCGATTGGTACCAGTCAGTGCCTGCATCCACCCGATTGGTACCATGTTAGTGCCTGCATCCACCCGATTGGTACCAGTCAGTGCCTGCATCCACCCGATTGGTACCATGTTAGTGCCTGCATCCTTCCACCTGACACGTTCAACAAAAGATGATTAAAAATATCAACTTTTGTTGAGCCAGTTGGTATATTTGTTCTGTATGGCAAGACCAATTTCAGCGGCTGAAATTCAATTTGTGTATGCCAGGTTTATCCTTGTGATTTACACCTTCCCACCACTCTGCCTAGGTAGAAATGCTACACCTCTATTTACAAATTCAGATTGCAAAGTTCCTGTGTCACCTGCCTTCTGATTGGGCAATGACTAATGAAGACCATAGTGTGCTCTCCTACCACTCCAAGTTACCTTTACCCCATAGCTTACAGCTCTGATTGGTAGCACATCCAGAAGACCCTGATTGGCTCACAGTTCAGAACCCTCCACTCTCAGTCTGATGTCTGCTGTGCACTGGAAAAATAAAATGAATACAGATTTCAGACAGTTTCAGAGAAATATTTAAAGTGCATTTAATGTATAGCTGGATTGCCATGTTTGAAATCTTATTTTAAGTTCATTTTCCTTGCAACCCTATCCTTTTTGTTAAAAGAAAAGTATGGCCAAAGCTTTTTTAGCCATCCTTCCCTTCTGAGTCACAGAAGTGCACCCAGATTCAGCCAACAGATGGCTAAAGTCTGCTGTTGGCTGACATCACAGAGCCGGTAAAGACTCTAGCAGGATCCTGACTAAGGGATCCCACCCCCTCAACAGCCTGGTGCTCCAGTGAGCGCTGGAGGGGCAGAGCAGAGAGCCAGTGACTGACAGTCACCGCTCCATGCCGAGTGAAGACCAAAAACTGAATGATCATCGGTCATGTGATCACTTGGTTCTCAGTCTGAGGTCACATTCATCCTCATACTAACACACTGGGTTGGTGAGTGGTGCCCCTTCATTCCATCGAATATGTTTCTGCACCCCTGAATTGTGCATGGCTCCTGCTCCCTTCAATGCAACCGGGTGGAGAGCTCCATCTCAGCTTAGAGTTAGGATCACTGATTTTTTATTTCCCACACTCCTCCTTTAAAGCTGATCCCACGAATTACAATCAGATTGCTCAATATTTCCTTGGACCTACCAACAACTGTTGTGATGGGCAAACCAAAGTTGTTGAACTACACATTCACCCCCCCCCTTACATCAGGGTCCTCTTCAGAGTCCCATTTACATCAGATGAAAGCAGAGACCATAGCAGCCTCTGCTGACCTGAATCCTCAATCTACGCACACTGGGGATATGCCACTGACCATAGCTGCGGGCTGGAGAAAATCTTGTAGTGGGCCACATCTGGCCCATGGGCCGTAGTTTGGAGACCACTGATCTCAAGGGAAGAGGGAGGTTTGGGGTTGGAAATGTGGGTCATGCCTGGACATACACTGAGTTTGCACTTGCTTTTTTAAAGTATCCTTTGTTTTCACAGCAGATTGTAGCTGAGCCTATGGCATGTTCTGTTTGTATCTGTATTCCATGGACAAAGCTGTGCCTGTAGCCTTATATGGCTGCAATAATTATCTGAACAATTCCCACATTGCATAAAAAATACTTCAAAAGTCAGACATAATGGAACAAGATAGATAGATAAGTTAATAAATAATATTCATGTGTAATTATATCACTTTTCTGCCTTAAAATACGTAATATTTACCAGCGGTGGTGTGATGCTTAGGGTGTTGTCTGCAGCACGGTTTTTGTGGATTATGCATTTGTTGTTTTATTATCTCTTTATTGGTCTCCCACTATCTAGCTTTTTTTCCAAGTTTACATTATCACATGGAGAATAGCCTAGGTGTCTGTATACTGTATATACATCTATACATTAAGAAGTGCCTTACCAACTTGCTTTTTTTTTTCCTCTGTGTAATGTTTTTAAATAATATTTATTTCATTTTTTTTATTGCACAGGACACTACAACTAACTGCATGGCATATGATATTGTGTTTTATATTAATGCTTTAGTTGTGAGTTTACAGCATGGCATGCCATTGTCGCTTGTTTTGTTACATATACACCTTGCTGCCTGTACATATAGGTTATGCTGGTCCCCTCAGAGGGCTGATGGGTTTACTGCGTGTTTATTTGCTGTGACTGTTACCTGGTACATGCTTCTGTGTGACCACATTGTACACTCCTACAAGGGGACGCCCATGCGGTGCCTCCTGCCTGGTTTCTTAAATAAAGGCATACAACATCATTTTCTTGTTTGTGGTCCTGTTTTTATTTGTTAGATTTTCTATTTATTTTGATTGTTAGCAATAAATAAATAAATCAAAGAATGACATAGCAACTCTTGTTTAACCACTTGCCCTCCAGAGGATTCACCCCCCTTCCTGACCAGGCCATTTTTTGCGTTAAGGCGCTGTGTTATTTTAACTGGCAATTGCGCGGTCATGCAATGCTGCACCCAAACTAAATTTACATCCTTTTTTCCCACAAATAGAGCTTTCTTTCGGTAGTATTTGATCACCTGTGTGTTTATTTTTTGCACTATGAAAAAAAGCGACCATTTTCAGAAAAAAACAATATTTTTTACTTTTTGCTATTTAACATGTCCAGTAAAAAAATTTTACAAATCAAATTTCATCATAAATTTAGGCCAAAATGTATTCTGCTATATGTTTTTGCTAAAAAAAAAATCCCAATACATGTAAATTAATTGTTTATGTGAAAGTTATACTGTTTACAAATGGTAGTGTATATATACTGGGCTTTTGTTTTTGTTTCTAATTTTTACTAGTATTGGTGGTGATCAGCGACTTACAGCTGGACTGCAGCAGGCATTCTGATACTGGGGGGAACTGACTTGGTGTCACTGACATCCCCAGTGACACCAATACAGCGATCAGTGCTATTAAAAAGCACTGACATTGTACTAACGGCTCTGGACATGAACGGGTTAACATCTGGGGTGATCAAAGGGTTAATTGTGTGCTGTGTGTCGTATTACATAATGTTCTGTGTGTGTGCTTCACTGTAAGCACGCTGCTTTGCATGGCTGTGCTGTGCACAGCCATACAAAGCAGTGTGCAGGAGCTAACAAGGAGGATAACTGTTTTGTTTACTAACAGTTCTCCTCCCCCCCATTAGAGATCCTTGGCAATCACCGGGTGATTGACAGCCGTGGCTGCGAATGGCAGCGTGGGTAGGGCTTGCACGCGCCTCGCACGCCTCCTACCCAGAAGTGTAAATTCACGTATATATAGACATGCTGGTAGGTTAATTGGATCCTGTCTAAATTGCCCCTAGTATGTATGAATATAGGTTAGGGACCTTAGATTGTACACCCCTTGAGGGTTAGGGACTGATGTGAATGTACAATATATATGTAAAGCGCTGCATAAATTGACAGCGCTATAAGTACCTAAAATAAATAAATTTTGCGCACAGCTGCCGCCCTGTAGCAGTATTTCTGCTATGGGGTGGAGCTAAAGCAGTTAAAGATAAACTGCAGGCAAATACAGAGATGAATTACACATAAGGGAGCAATTTTACCTGTCATAGGATTTGTACTTCCGTCCATCCAGTCTTGCAATTTACACAGCTCCACTACACAGCACAGTCCTGTCTGGCAGGGCAGAAAATAATTTTTTTCTACTGCAGTTCAGTTACAGGTCTTGTCCCTCCCCAGCCTGAGACTGGACAGTGAAATGAGAAGCAACAGAGAGCAGACTGATGAGCTCATCTCCGTCACTATACTCCTATTAACAATATTCTTATTACAAGAAGCTGATACAAAGTCACAATCTGGTAATTACACTGCTTGCATTCAAAAATGAATTTGAACAAACTAAATAATTTGAAACAAAGTGTATGTAAAACCGGACAATTAACTTCTTTTTCTGCTACATTTTGGTCTGTTAAATATACCACCCAAAGTGTTTTGTTATATTTGTTTAAAAAAAAAATGAATGTCTAGCACTCATCACACAGGGAAAATTAAAATAAAAACCATTGAATAATTGACATACAATAACTAGAGCAGAGAAACTGCTCCTGAGAGTTGCTGTGTAGCTGCTGGCTGGAAACAAAGTATCTGTTCACACATAGGAAACAAATACAAATAATGAAACAAAATACAATTGATAACTATACAAATGACAGCTTGTAAAAGGATTCATCTGGAGGCTGTGAGCAGCTTCTAATTAGTGTTACTACAAGCTGAGCTAGGCTGCCTCCTCTGTAAGCCCGGGTTCACACTCATGTGGTGCGGTACATCGCATGCGATTCACACAGGAACCGCACCACATTCCTGTGCAAATCACATGCGAAATTTGTGTGGTGCGATTGGAGCAATACATTATGTATGGCTCAAATCACATTGCATCTGCACCAAAAAGGTGCAGGACCCTTTTTTGGGTCCGCACTAGAATCGGATCGCATGGGTATTCACATCTATGCAATCCAATTCTGCATATCGCACCGCGTTTTGCGGACCAATTTCGTGGTGTTGATAACTTAACATACACGCCGCAGCGGTTCCCATGAACGAGGTGCGATTGTGAGGCAGTGCGGAATTCACACAGAAAACGCTGCGAATTCCAAACCGCATCAATGTGAACCCAGGCTCAGGCTGGGAAACCGAATCTGTGACCAGAAAAGAAAAGAGAGAGAGGGTGCGCCAAAGCTGACCATAGTATAGTAAGCAAGTTTATTGTGGAGATAAAAAAAAAGGTAAAAGTTGCACTAACAAACAAATGTAGATGTAAACAGATGAAAACAGAAGTAAACTGATGAAAAATGGATGTAAGCAGATGAAAATCAGATTTAAACAGATGTAAACGGATGTAAACAGATGTGAAACTGATGTAAACAGATGAAAAATGGATGTAAGCGGATGAAAAACAGATGTAAGCAGATGTAATGGAAGTAAACGGATGGGAAACAGATGTAAACAGATGAAAAATGGATGAAAAACACATGTAAACGGATGTAAAATGGATGTAAACTGATGAAAAACCAGATGTAAATGGATGTAAAATGGATGTAAACTGATGAAAAAACAGATGTAAACTGATCGTTCTTGCTTGGAAAAAACATGACTGAACTGATGAAAAAAACAGAACGCCCGTATGAAAGAAGCCTAATTTTGCACTGCCCCTGTTGCCCAACCCACCTGACACCGACTACAATACACCTCCCTCCATGTTTTGGAGATAAAGAGGGGGGTGGGGTTCTGTAATCACTCCCTACCATCATTGTGAGAACACCACTCCTCCATAGATACTGTACAATGAGTCAGAGTTGTCACCCTAGAACAGGTAGTGTGTTACTTGTGGGATCATCAGATAAAACTCAAGGGAAAAAAAACCCTTAAAAAAAAAACGAATGCAGCCACCACATCTAAAGACTCGTAATTTATTCAATTTTTTCCGGAGCTTATATACACTTTAAATCCAAAAAGTTCACATGAGTTTTGTAATGTTTACTGCAGGCAGATTCCAGAGAGCTCCTCACATGAGTGATGGGTGTGCCTGCCTCCTGCACTCTTTGCTGCATAACATTCTGTTGACTTGGTTTATCGCCAACCTTTCCAAGGCAGGCTGATGGCTGAGCAGGGGCGGACTGACAACTCATGGGGCCCCTGGGCAATAGGGGATCATGGGGCCCCTGTGTCCTTGCCCAAACTCAAAAAAGCCTATGAAAAAGGTACCAGGGGCATCTCATGGGGACCCCTACTGACCCCGGGTCCTCAGGCAGTGCCCGAGTTTCCAAATGGTCAGTCCGCCCCTGTGGGTGAGAGAGGAGTTCCAATACCCTGATTCAGCATTCTGTAGAGGTGGGATTTCTGTGGATTCCTCTTCTCCAGCCCAGTCAGGGGGTCCCAGATTATGGACAACAGGGGGTGCTATAGACTGGAGCACTGCAGCAATGCCTGGGTGAGAGATGAAGAATCTCGGGGGGTTTACTGCAGGATGGCTGTAGTAGAAGATGTTCAAGTATTTGGCCAAAGGGGAAGGAGCAGCGATTGCTCAGCAGCTGACAGTAAACCCAGGAAGAGTTCCATAGACTTGATATCAGATGAAACAAGCACAGCACAAGGTGTGTTCTACTGACATCAAAGGCAGGAAGCTGCACATCTGACACCATTGTATGAAAGAGACAGGCCCAACCGCCAGCAAAAGGAAACTTACAGCTAATCAAAGATAATGAACTTCAGAAGAAAAATACAGAAAAAGACCTTTCAAGTTTCCTACGAATCCATCAAAAGTCATGAAATCATTTTTCAGTTTCCTAAAAGTGGTTACCTGCCTTCACTCTTTTTTACTGAGTTGGCCCACATCAACGGCAGGTGGAAATCAGGCTTGCATTTGCAGTGTCTGCTATGTAAGCTGATGGGCACAGTGGTGATGTGTTAGGGCTTACTTACACTACAGTCATCCTCTGAAGAGCAATCCACGGGGGATCGTTTTTCAGAGGCCACCTGACAGGCGTTGAGGAGGAGTTATGTTGTCTGCTCATTGCCTGTTTTCACCTTTAAAGGGGCCGCACCACTACTTAATGCACGCGGTTGAACTGGAAGGGGGGTGCTGGGGTGGGCTATGCCCCCCCAGATTTTAGTTGTGCCCCCAAGACCTCTGAGAGTGCATCCACAAATCCATGAGACCTGATGGGGACAGTTGATGTAAGGGGGCACTCTGAGTGGGGGCAATTGATGTAAGGGGACACTCTGATGAGGACAGTTGATGTAAGAGGGCATTCTGAGGGGGGCAATTGATGTAAGGGGACACTCTGATGGGCACAGTTGTTGTAAGGGGGAACTCTGATGGGGACAGTTTATGTAAGGGGGTGCTCTGATGGGGACTGTTGATGCAAGGGGGGACTCTGATGGGAAAGTTGATGCAAGGGGGAACTCTGATGGAGACAGTTGATGTAAGGGGGTACTCTGATGGGGAGAGTTGATGTAAGGGGGCACACTGAAGGGGACTGTTGATGTAAGGGGGAACTGTGATTGGGGACAGTTGATGTAAGGGGGCACTCTGATGGGGACAGTTGATGTAAGGGGGAACTGTGATTGGGGACAGTTTATGTAAGGGGGCACTCTGATGGGGACAGTTGATGTAAGGGGGAACTCTGATGGGGACAGTTGATGTAAGGGGGAACTCTGATGGGGACAGTTGATGTAAGGGGGCACTCTGATGGGGACAGTTGATGTAAGGGGGCACTCTGATGGTATTGTAAACATGCAACATCCAAAATGAAATCCTCCAAAAATTAACCTGAATGCTGGAAATTAAATACACCTATTTAAAAACAAAATTTAAAACAAAATATCCTGCATGCTGGAAATGAAAGTGTTACTAAACCTACAACAGTAAAATCAGTATGTATATACAGTAGAGCATGCTTGTTATGCTCACTGTGGAACCTACGGGGTTAACTCTCTACATTGTGTAAAAAGGTTGTTTGATCCTGTCTTCTCTGATCCTCTCCTTCTTCCAGTATCCCCTTATCTCTTGATAAATCATGTTGTGTGGAGTCACTCCCTCACATGCTCAGTTTGGCGTGAATTGCTAGAGGTTTTTTTTTCTTGGGAAAGTGCATGTGAGCAACACAGGGCCAATCAGCACTGTCCAAACAGAGGTCAGGGGTCCTGCATCCTACTAGAGCAAAATGAAAACTCCTCCTACAAACTTTAATCAGTGCTCAGCTGCACACTGATAGAAGTCACAAGACTGCTCTAACTGCTGATGAGAAAAGGTATTTAGCAGTTTATATTTACTACAATAATTGCATTTCCATGTTGTTTGTACTGTAGGAGACCAGATAGAGTGAATGCAGGGTCCTGGGTTTAGTAACACTTTAATCACCATAATACAATAAAAATTCATGCAATCTCCCCAAGGATGAAAGCTGTTTTTATACTCATCAATAATTCATCCAAATAAAGTCATAAATAATTGTTAATATTTTTATGTGCAAAAAGAGTGTTAATCATCGAGTCCAACTCTAGTGTTCAAGACGTTAAAGTTCAACTATAGGCAAAACTTTTTTTTCATTTTGGATAGAGTAAGGGAGGTTTATAACATCTGTCAGGTTTTTTTCGCCATCTGTGACTGATTGGGCATATTTACCGTCACTTCCTGTCCCACAGCCAAACAGGAAGTGATAAAAAATCCCTGCAAATGAAGGTAAGTCCTTGGGGACCCCCAGGTCACGAGAACTAGTGTCTCCATTGGAAGATGTCCCCTCTATTACTTTTCTGGGGACAGCCCAAAATTTGGGATTTTCTTTTAGTTTCACTTTCAATGATAATAAGAAGCAGAACAAATACAGAGGGGGAATGTCCTTACTGGGGGCACAGACAGCAATAAAAACACAATAGGTGGTCTACATCCTCTCTACTCTATCCAAAATGAAAAAAAGTTGCCTAAAGTTATATGCAGTGGAGTCCCGAGGCAGCTGCGGGGGGTGCGGCCCACAACGGGTGACACCTCCACAAAGAGGTAAGTTATAAAGCAAGCCGACGATCCCTGCAGGATGGATCCGATTCTTCTTGCAAGGATCGTCTGCTTTCTTTACAACTTACCTTTTTGTGGAGCGGGTCCGGTGTCACCCCGTATAGGTTGTATACCGACAATCCCCGCAGGATGGATCGGATCTGCGGATTGGGGAACATAATGGATTGGAGTCTGATCCATTATGCTCAATCCTCAGATCTGATCCATCCTGCAGGGATTGCCGGAGGGGGTGTCACCAAGTGTTACCGCACCGGGTGACACCAACCCTAGGAACGCCTCTGGTTATATGTTAAGGCTAGGTTTACACTCATATGTTGCGGTATATTGCATGTGATTCGCACGGGAACCGCACCGCATTCCTGTGCAAATCACATGCGAATTGTGTGCCGTACGATTTGAGCCATACATTATGGCTCAAATTGGACCACATCCGCACCGAAAAGGTGCAGGACCCTTTTTTAGGTCCACACTAGAATTGGAATGGGTATTCACACCTATGCGATCAGATTCTGCACATTGCACCACGTTTTGCGGACCGATTTTGGGGTGTCGTTAACATACACACCTGCAGCGATTTGCATGAACGGGGTGCGATTCTGATGCGGTGTGGAATTCGCACAGATGCGAATTCCGGACCGCATTAGTGTGAACCCAGGTTTAAAGTGCTCTTGTGCTGTAAACATAAATTCATCCACGTGCGTCTTCCTCTGTGCTCATAGTACACTCACCTTTGGATTTTACTGACGCGTTTCATCACAGTCCTTTGAGAAAGTAGCGTGGGTTGTGACGAAATGTATCAGACAGGGCCTGTGACATCATCACGCCAATGCCGAGAATGAGCAGCCACCAGTAGTGCTGCACATGACCCTTCTGAGTCTGAAGGGGATACACATGCTATTTTACTGCAGTGCACAGGAATAGTGCACTAATACAAGTGAGTGTATTTTATTCATTGTAACATAGGAGAGTTACATACAGAAAGCGCCATGATCGCTATGTCTTTACTTCGGAACTGAGTTTGGATCTTTATCCGGTGAATGTGAGAGCTGCTACTATTGAAAGAGGGAAAAGAGTGCAATTACTAAACAAAGAGGAAAAGAGCAAAAGGAGAATCTTGTTGGTTATGTGTTAGAGAAGACACTGGTAGCTTGTGATGAGGCAGGACACTGTTTT
Source organism: Staurois parvus (assembly GCF_062004578.1). Lineage (NCBI taxonomy): Eukaryota > Metazoa > Chordata > Amphibia > Anura > Ranidae > Staurois > Staurois parvus. The sequence continues at coordinate 10,049,338 of NW_028318158.1, read as the reverse complement.
ACTTGTGTGGCTTAAGTTGCAAACATACAGAACACATTTCAGCAATCTGTAACAGCAGATATCTTGGTTTTTGAAGAGAGGAAGAGAGGAAAGAGAGAGAACCAACAAGTTTTACACATATGCACAACTAGTAACCTTAGTGTACAGTGCCATCTACTGGTCAAGTGATATTAACACACAATACTATATAGTACATGCTGTTGCATTCCCAACAGATCTGAGTGAGAAACCAACATGGTGGAGACTCCATAAAGGGGAAGGCACACAGCAAACCTATAAAAGAGATTGTATGGGTCAAATCCAGAGCGCATTATGAGCACATACATACATTTATGTTTACAGCACAAGAGCATTTGTAGCATCAGGAGCTAAAAGTTATTTTTTTACACATAAAACTATTATCATTTATTTATTTCAGGTACTTATATAGCGCCGTTAATTTACACAGCGCTTTACATATATATATATTATACATTCACATCAGTCCCTAACCCTCAAGGGGTGTACAATCTAAGGTCCCTAACTCACATTCATACATACACATACCAGGGCCAATTTAGACAGGAGCCAATCTACCAGCATGTCTTTGAAGTGTGGGAGGACACCGGAATACCTGGAGGAAACCCACGCAGACACAGGGAGAACATGCAAATTCCAGGCAGGTGGTGCCATGGTTGGGATTTGAACCAATGACCCAAGTGCTGCCAGGTGGAAGTGCTAACCATTTAGCCACTGTGCTGCTATTAATTATTATATATGAATTTATTTGGATGAATTATTGATGAATATAATCACAGCTTACATCCTTAGGGAAATTGTATGAACTTTTTATTGTATTAGTTTGGTTAATTTCCAGCATGCAGGATAGTTTTTATATTGTTTTACATAAGCATAATTAATTTCCAGCGCACAGGATAATTTTCGGAGGATTTTATTTTGGGTTTTGTATGTTTACAGTAGTGCAGCATCTTATGAAATACAATAATAAACATTTTATCACACACAGAATCATGCAAAAATGCCTAGCAGTCCCTAGGCAGCATATTTTATATGCCTGAAAATACAGGGATATCTGACTACTACAGATATATGAGCTTGTATGACATCCTGTCTGGAGGAAAAGAAATGTAGTCTTCAAACATGGAAAGGTTTCTTCACAGTAAGAGCTGTGAAAATGTGGAATAGACTCCCTCAAGAGTTGGTTCTGGCCAGCTCAGTGGATTGCTTTAAAAATGTCCTGGATTGTTTCTTAGATACACAGAAAATAACTGGATACTAACATTTATAGGTAAAGTTGATCCAGGGAATATCCAATTGCCTCTCGGGGGATCAGGAGGGATATTTTTCCCCTGCAGGAGCAAACTGGATCATGCTTTGCTGGGGTTTTTGCCTTCCTCTGGATCAACTGTGGGTAGGGGCGGACTGACCATTTGGAAACTCGGGCACTGCCCGAGGGCCCGGGGTCAGTAGGGGGCCCCGTGAGATGCCCCTGGTACCTTTTTCATAGGCTTTTCTGAGTTTGGGCAAGGACACAGGGGCCCCATGATCCCCTATTGCCCGGGGGCCCCATGAGTTGTCAGTCCACCCCTGACTGTGGGTATAGGATTATAACTTTTTTTTTTTTTTAATGGTTGAACTGGATGGACTTTCGTCTTTTTTCAGCCAGACTAACTATGTAACTATATCCCATTCCAAGACTATGGATCTTTAGTGGCTATTACAGCCCCCACTTTTCTGCAATGGCTTTACAGCAGATTTTGGAGGCTGTTTGTTGGAATTTGTACTAATCCAGCTAAAAGCAAATCTGTGAGGTCAGATACTGATGTTAGATTAGAAGATCTGGTCAACAATCAGTGTTCCAATTTATCCCAAAGATGTTCAGTAGGGTTGGGGTTCTGTGTAGGCCAATCGAGTTCCTCCATATCAGGCTGGTCCCAGCACGTCTATAGAGATCTATATTTCTACACAGGGCTGCAGTCATACTGGAACAGAAAGAAGGGCCTTCCCGAAACTGTGACCACAAGGTTGGAGGCACATGATCATCTACAATGCCCTTGTATCTTGTATTCTGTAGAATTAACAGCACCCTTCACCAGGAACAGCTGAACCCAATAAACTGGAGGGGTGTCCACATACCTATGACCGTATAAACGATGTCATGGTCAGATGTTCACAAACTTTTGGACATATAGTATCATGTACTGTACATACATTTTATGTTATAACATAGTGTATGCAAACACCCCTACAACACAGTGCAATACAAATAAGTACCTAAAAGAAAGACACACATGTGCTTATAAACATAACTTTCCTTTCAGAAATTCTACAAGTCCTTTTGACTAAAATATTACAAAAAAAAATATTGATTAAATATTGATCAGTTCTCCCTAGCTTCAATAAGATGAGCTTTGTCTCCATCTAGTGGTCAATATTGTAAATTCAGGCTCAAGATTTATAATTTGGGAGGTTTTGTTCTGGCTTGCCATGTATGCACTCTATGATAACTGACATCTAAATAATCCAATTATCCCAGCACAGCCAATGTTGAGTAGATGTTCTCTGCATTGTGCTATGGTCAATATGCATACATTTTCATCTTGCACACATACCTATGCAGCCTGTAGGTTTAGGCCAATAGCTAGTGGTAGCACAGTAGAGACAATGAGGCCTGTACTGCAAGGTACAATAAAACAATCTTCTTTACTAAAGTGGATAGCTAGCAAAAACTTATTTTTTTTTGCTTTGGATAGAAACGGAATTTATAAAACTCTTATCAATTATATGTTTGCTGCCGGAGCCCCCTTGCCACCTTTACAGTAACAAAAAAAAATCCGGCCACAGCAGGTATAGCTTACTTTAAACAGGTATGGCCTTAACAGGATTTTTCTAAACATAAATATAGTGCACTATGATGAATGGTTTCTGTGACCACATTGCAATGAGCAGTGGCCGTGGTCTTATAAAGGCGTGGTTAACCCAAAAGTGAGCCTATTCACTACACACTTATGCCACAGTCCATCCACCCACAAAATATACTTTAATTACTGTTCCATTGATGAGACTCTCAAAGACAGACATAAACTTCAGGACAAAGGGTCATTCATTTTTAACCGTTTCAGGATTTAGAACATTAGAGATACAGGTATGTCCTAAATAAAACTTCAGCAAGATTTTAGGACACAGTTCTAACATGTCAAAAAACAACAAACAAAAATTCCCAGCTCGCTTACCAGCCAGCCTGCAATAAACCAAATTACTCCGTCTAACAGTTCACAGTAAAACAAGGAGTTTAGTTTGCACACATTTGCAAATACAAGCTTCAGAGGCCACTTCATGGCACCCCAGCATACACTATATTGCCAAAAGTATTGGTATGCCTGCCTTTACACACACATGAACTTTAATGGCATCCCAATCTTAGTCTGTAGGGTTCAATATTGAGTTGGTCCACCCTTTGCAGCTATAACAGCTTCTGGGAAAGTATAGGAGTGTGTCTATGGGAATGTTTAACCATTCTTCCAGAAGCGCATTTGTGAGATCAGACACTGATGTGGGACGAGAAGGCCTGGCTCGCAGTCTCCACTCTAATTCATCCCAAAGGTGTTCTATCAGGTTGAGGTCAGGACTCTTCAGGCCAGTCAGGTTCCTCCACCCCAAACTCGTTCATCCATGTCTTTATGGACCTTGCTTTGTTATGTTGGAACAAGAAGGGGCCATCCCCAAACTGTTCCAACAAAGTTGGGAGCATGAAATTGTCCAAAATGTCTTGGTATGCTGACACCTTAAGAGTTCCCTTCATCAGAACAAAGGGGCCAAACCCAACCCTTGAAAAACAACCCCACACCATAATCCCCCCTCCACCAAACTTTACACTTGGCAAAATGCAGTCAGGCAAGTACCGCATTGCACTTGGTGATGTAAGGCTTGGATGCAGCTGCTCAGCCATTGAAACCTATTCCACGAAGCTCTCTACACATCGTTGTTGTTTTAATCTGAAGGCCACACGAAGTTTGGAGGTCTTTAGCTATTGACTCTGCAGACAGAACTTCTGTTCACGCTGACCCCACGCTGTCATTTTACGTGGCCTACCACTTCATGGCTGAGTTGCTGTTGTCCCCAGCTGCTTCCACTTTGTTATAATACCACTAACAGTTGATCGTGGAATACTTAGTAGCAAGGAAATTTCACTGATGGACTTGTTGCACAGGTAGTAACCTATCATGGTACCACGCTTGCATTCACTGAGCTCCTGAGAGCGACCCATTCTTTCACAAATGTTTGTAGAAGCAGTCTACAGGCATAGGTGTTTGATTTTATACACCTGTGGCCATGGAGGTGATTGGAACACCCAAATCCAATGATTTGGAGGGCTGGCCCAATACTTTTGGCAATCCAGTATATCTGCAGTTCTAACTCTATAAATTTTGAGAGCCTCCAAAGTTGGAGCACATATGTAATAATGGAGAGATATGTGCTCCAACTTTGGAGGTTCTCAAAATGTATAGAGTTAGGACCACAGATATACTGGGGTCCCATGAAGTAGCTTCTACAGCTTACGCATGTATTTGCAAATGTGTGCAAACTAAACCCCTTGTTTTAACGTGAACTGTTAGGGTAATTCGGTTTGTTGAAAGCTGGCTTGTAAGTGACCTACCAATTTTTCATTTTTTGACATGTGTCGCCCTTCAATGTGCCCCTTGCTGCAAAGTCCAGTTACAGATTAGGGTGGTTACCATTTGTTTGTACTCATTTCTAACAACCAGCTCCTTGCCCCCTGCTGCTAATCCCCTGCTACCACTAGTGGCAATTAGCAGGGGTCAAAATGAAGCTGTTATTTGCTTTGTAATGCACAGCAAGACTGGCTGTCAAAATGCAGCTGCATCTGCACAAAATGACATTTGCAGATCATCAGCAACTGTCATTGAATAAATACAATGAATCAGTCTATTGTTTCATTCTATTTACTTTTTTATTTGTGTGTAAATCAAAGGTAAAGAAAAGTTAAAGCGGTAGTTAACTCTGTATGTGAAGTGGAGCTTACAAGCAGGCTTGTCTGTAGGTACAATGCATATCTCCTAAATGGGCACCGTTTAGGTGATATTCACATTGGTAATAACCAAGGACATCACCTGCGCAAATGCAGAGTGCAGTGCTGCAATCGTGACTCCTGCATGATGTTGTCGTGCAGCCCGCAAACCTGGAAGGAACATGGGTGAATATGGAAGCCCCAGCAGCAATGACAGCTCGCGGCTGGAGGGCTTCCTTTGAGAGGTGAGTTTTTCACAATGTGTTAGTATGTGGTGCATCTTTGCAGATAATCTATTCCTCCATTCAGCAGATGCTCCCCCACTATGCTGCTGCTGTGCAGTTGAGTGAAGTGTTTGTCCGTGGGCTAAACTAGCAAAACGCACAACTTTGAGCTATATTGGTCAGACAGGCTAGCCTATCAGAGACAACCTACAGACTATATCCATTTTTAACCACACCTATAAAGTGATGCTCCCATTTGTAGCCACACCCACAAAATCACAGCCCCATTTTTAACACATCCTCAAACAACAGATCAAAAATTTTTGGAACAGGAAGAGGCCATTCAAGGTAAAAAAAACAAAATAAACAGATTTCAATTAAGAGGCACAAAGAGATGCATGTATGGTAGGAAAACACCTGGAGGAATGGTCAATAAAGTAGATATCCATTCACAATTAATGGCTTGTAGTGTGAGAGTGAAATGACCCCCCAGCATGGCTACCCCGCTGTCATTTCTAGAGTCAGCTAACATCTATAAAATACTATATATATATATATATATATATATATATATATATATATATATATATAGTATTTCCCCTACGGCCATGACATATATGTATATATATACAGTATAGTACATGTATTTAGTATATATATACTAAATACATACACTATACTGTATGTATATGCATATATCCCATGGCCAGATCTAGGGGAGTGCTGGGTGGACAGCACCCCCAGATTTTACTTGTGCCCCCCCAAAGCCCTAAGCTCTCCCCTCCCGCCTGAGCATGTATTAAAATACATCCCAGACTGACTTCAAAGTAGGTTGGCAGGAGGGAGGGACTTAAAAGATGATTCCACCCATTGGCTGAGGAGAGAGCAGGAGGCAGACTGCACCACCTCCCACTGCCTGCTCAGCAATGGGTAGACAAGGTGCAATGTCCATCACTGCAAAGCCGGGGGGCCTCCTTTGCTCATGCTGGATGGAGCAGGTGAGGACGGAGCAGGTGAGGGCGGAGCAGGTGATGGCGGAGCAGGTGAGGACGGAGCAGGTGAGGACGGTAGTTTCCGCTATAACATTTTGTAAATAAGTGATTTTTCTCATTCACTGATGTGCGCTAATGAGACTGCAGTGATGGGCACTGATAGGCTGCAATGATGGGCACTGATAGGCGGCACTCATATATGGCACTGATAGGTGGCACTAATAGGCTGCACTGACTGGCACTGATAGGTGGCACTGACTGGCACTGTTAGGTTGCACTGACTGGCACTGTTAGGCGGCACTGATAGGTGGCACTGATGCACACTGATAGGCGGCACTGACTGGCACTGATAGGTGGCACTGATTGGCAGCAATGATAGGCATCACTGACTGGCACTGATAGGTGACACTGACTGGCACTGATAGGTGGCATTGAAAGGCAGCTCAGATGGGCACTGATATGTGGCATTGATGTGCACTGATAGGCACTGTTATGTGGCATTGATGTGGCACTGATGGGCACTGGCAGGTGGCATTGACGGGCACTAACAGGTGGCATTGATGGACACTGACAGGTGGCACTGATGGAGCTACACTGATCATCAGGGCACACTGATCATCAGGGCAATGATGATCTAATGTTTACCATTATCACTGAAAGTGAAAGTAAAAGAAAATCTAAAATTTTGGGTTCTCCCCAGAAAAGTAATGGATGGGAAATCTTCCAAAGGGGACACTAGTTCTGGTGGCCGGGGTGGTTCCCAAAATATTCCCTTAATTTCAGGTATTTCCTCTCACTTCCACTTTGGGTATGGGACAGAATGTGAAGGGAAATCTCTGCAATGGGACAATGGGATGGTGAAAAAAATCTGACAGGGGTTATAACCCTCCCATGCCCTATCAAAAAAAAAAAAAGTTTTGCTGTAGTTCTACTTTAACAAAAGGTAGGAGGTCAGTAATGGGTGGAATGCAGAGGCTGAGGAAGCTTTTCAGAAGCGTAAGGCATACTGGTGCCAGTATCCAGTGCTTGTGGCTCCTGATTTTTTTCAAGGAATTTGTGGTGCAGACACATGCCTCAAGTGAGAGCTTAGGAGTGGTCCTGTCTCAAGTCATCAAAGGGGAAGAGCACCCAGTAGGAAACTGGCAGCAGCTGGGAAAAACTACATTGTGGTAGAGCGAGAGTGCCTCACCATAAAATGGGCTCTGGACTCTCTGCAGTATTTTTTGCTAGGAAGGAAATTTCCTGTGTTGTGACCATGCTTCATTGACCTGGATGAGACAAACCAAGCAGGCCAATGCCAGAGTGATGAGATGGCTCCTTTCTCTCCAGTTCAACTTTGTAATGGAACACAGACCCGGGAGACAGTTAAAAAATGCTGATGCCCTCTCCGAGGTACATTGTATGGTCTCATATTGTGCCTACAACACCTCCGTTTTGATGTGGGGGGGGGGGATATGTACAGGATGCTGGGGATGGGTCTTAGATGAGTGCTATATGTCACCCATATTTGGGTTCTGGTCCCTTTAAGGGAAATGGTTTGTGCACTCAGCTATACTCCTGAACTTTACTATATAAATATTTTTATTTATTTATTTTTTGGTCTTGTACAAGTTAATATTATTATTATCTATGCGATAACACAAAACAAATAAAATGGAAAAAAAAATAATGGTTAGAAATTAGAAATAAAAAAAAATCAGCAGAAAAGTAAAATTTAAGAGGAGAGAGGGAAGAAGGAGTTAATCAGGGCTGATTAGGATTACTCCTGATATCTCTTAGATTGTAAACTCCAAGGAGCAAGGCCCTCCTAACCAGGGGCGGACTGACTATTTGGAAACTCGGGCACTGCCCGAGGGCCCGGGGTCAGTAGGGGGCCCCATGAGATGCCCCTGGTACCTTTTTCATAGGCTTTTTTGAGTTTGGGCAAGGACACAGGGGCCCCATGATCCCCTATTGCCCGGGGGCCCCATGAGTTGATGAGTTGTCAGTCCGGCCCTGCTCCTAACCCTCTTTTATTGAACTGTATTGTCTCCCGTTATATTGTAAAGTGCTGTGCAAACTGTTGGCGCTATATAAATCCTGTATAATAATAAACTTCAAAGAAAGGGAAAAAAAACTTTTAAAAATCTTTTATAAAAAACTTGTTTCATGTTGGAGTACTCTAACTGGCATCATATGCAGATCAAAGCTCGCAACTTTGGTTTGCAGATACAAATGTAACAATGTATCTTTCTTCTTGGCATCTGAGCAGTGCTTATATTATGTTCCAGCGGCTCTGTTTTCTGACAGCATCAACTATTATATTTACACAGCAAGCAAACCTTGGCTGTCATTTTCACAGCTGAGAATTGCTGGCAAGTGTGATGGAGGTAGCAGTGTTGCAGAAATCCAGGGCACTGTTAGAGAGTATTTTTCTCTCCTATTGATATTTATTTCACAAGACATGTAGGAAGGAAAAATCTGCAACTGGGCAAAGACAGCAATAAAAATATGACAGGGGTCCAACAGAGCTGTCTCCTGCTTTTACAAGAAAAAAAATTGTGGTTTTATTTACATTTTTGCTTTGGCTCAAGAGCAGGGGCCCTCAAACTTTTTAAACAGGGGGCCAGTTCACTGTCCCTCAGACCGTTGGAGGGCCGGACTATATTTTAAAAAAAATTGCTATTAGTAAAATACCTATATATATATATATATATATATATATATATATATATATATGTATATATATATATATACAGCGCTACAAAAACAATATACCAGCAATAACTTTGCCCACACAGAGACATACAGACTGCACTGCGCATCAATGCAGTCTGATCAGTGCCCATCAATGCAGCCTCACCAGTGCATCAATGCAGCCTCACCAGTGCCCATCAATGCAGTCTGATCAGTGTCCATCAATGCAGTCTGATCAGTGCCCATCAATGCAGACTCACCAGTGCCCATCAATGCAGCCTCACCAGTGCCCATCAATGCAGTCTGATCAGTGTCCATTAATGCAGCCTCACCAATGCCCATCAATGCAGTCTGATCAGTGTCCATTAATGCAGCCTCACCAGTGCCCATCAATGCAGTCTGATCAGTGCCCATCAATGCAGTCTGATCAGTGCACATCAATGCAGCCTCACCAGTGCCCATCAATGCAGCCTCACCAGTGCCCATCAATGCAGTCTGATCAGTGTCCATTAATGCAGCCTCACCAATGCCCATCAATGCAGTCTGATCAGTGTCCATTAATGCAGCCTCACCAGTGCCCATCAATGCAGTATGATCAGTGTCCATTAATGCAGCCTCACCAGTGCCCATCAATGCAGTCTGATCAGTGCACATCAATGCAGCCTCACCAGTGCCCATCAATGCAGTCTGATCAGTGCACATCAATGCAGCCTCACCAGTGCCCATCAATGCAGTCTGATCAGTGTCCATTAATGCAGCCTCACCAATGCCCATCAATGCAGTCTGATCAGTGTCCATTAATGCAGCCTCACCAATGCCCATCAATGCAGTCTGATCAGTGTCCATTAATGCAGCCTCACCAATGCCCATCAATGCAGTCTGATCAGTGTCCATTAATGCAGTCTCACCAATGCCCATCAATTCAATGCAGTCTGATCAGTGTCCTTCTCCTCGGCTGTCTGTCACTGCCCAGCGCGGGAGAACTGCAGGCAGCCCCTCCAGAGATCACAGACTCCACCCCTCTATCATTTACTCACTTTGTAAAGGGGCACACTGATGGACACTTTGTTAAGGGGAACACTGATGGACACTTTTAAAGGGGCACACTGATGGACACTTTGTTAAGGGGAACACTTGTGGACACTTTGTAAAGGGGCACACTGATGGACACTTTGTTAAGGGGAACACTGATGGACACTTTGTAAAGGGGCACACTGATGGACACTTTGTTAAGGGGAACACTTGTGGACACTTTGTAAAGGGGCACACTGATGGACACTTTGTTAAGGGGAACACTGATGGACACTTTGTAAAGGGGCACACTGATGGACACTTTGTTAAGGGGCACACTGATGGACACTTTGTTAAGGGGAACACTGATGGACACTTTGTTAAGGGACACGTTGATGGACACTTTGTTAAGGGGAACACTGATGGACACTTTGTTAAGGGACACGTTGATGGACACTTTGTTAAGGGGCACACTGATGGACACTTTGTTAAGGGGCACACTGATAGACACTTTGTTAAGGGGCACACTGATGGACACTTTGTTAAGGGGCACACTGATGGACACTTTGTAAAGGGGCACACTGATGGACACTTTGTAAAGGGGAACACTGATGGACACTTTGTAAAGGGGCACACTGATGGACACTTTGTAAAGGGGAACACTGATGGACACTTTGTAAAGGGGCACACTGATGGACACTTTGTTAAGGGGCACACTGATGGACACTTTGTAAAGGGGCACACTGATGGACACTTTGTAAAGGGGAACACTGATGGACACTTTGTAAAGGGGCACACTGATGGACACTTTGTTAAGGGGCACACTGATGGACACTTTGTAAAGGGGAACACTGATGGACACTTTGTAAAGGGGAACACTGATGGACACTTTGTTAAGGGGCACACTGATGGACACTTTGTTAAGGGGCACACTGATGGACACTTTGTAAAGGGGAACACTGATGGACACTTTGTTAAGGGGCACACTGATGGACACTTTGTTAAGGGGCACACTGATGGACACTTTGTAAAGGGGAACACTGATGGACACTTTGTAAAGGGGAACACTGATGGACACTTTGTTAAGGGGCACACTCGTGGACACTTAATGTTAAGGGGCACACTCGTGGACACTTAATGTTAAGGGGCACTCTGATGGACACTTCATGTTAAGGGGCACACTGATGGACACATTTTATGCCCACACATTTTACAAAATGTGCCCATCAGCATGCCCCTTAACATTAAATGTGTCCATCAGCGTGCCCCCTAACATAAAGTTTCCATTAGCATGCCCCTTAGCATAAAATAGGGGGACACACTGATGAGTATTTTAGTTTAAGGGGGCACGCTTATGGGCGCATATTGTAGAAAGGGGCACTTTGATGGGCACAACTGATATAAATGGGACACTCTGATGAGGAAAATTGATGTGATGAGGATACCTGATGTAAGTGGGCACTCTGATGGAGACACCTGATGTAAGTGGGCACTCTGATGGAGACACCTGATGTAAGTGGGCACTCTGATGGGAATACCTGATATAAGGTGGCACTGTGATGGGAACATCTGAAGTAAAGGAGCACTCTGATGGCAACAACTAATGTAAGGGGGCACTCTGATGGGAACACCCTATGTAAGGGGTCACTGTGATTGGGGAACTTTATATAATGGGGCACTCTGATAGGGACAAATGATGTAAGGGGGCATACTGACGGGTGACACCAGAGATTAGGTGGTGCTCTGACAGGTATACCTGATGTAAGGTTGCACTCTGATAGGAACCCATTACCTAATGGGACACTCTGATGGGGAAACCCAATATAAGTTGTTACAAATTGTACATTTCTCATTTTGTGAAAGGCATACAGTGACTAAAATCTTTCTGAGTCATAGCACAAACGTGAGATTCAGACCTTTAGTTACCGGACCTCCTTGAATTTTAATTCAATACCCCTGGTATATACCATAGTTTTTAAATGCTATAACGTTCACGCAAACCAATTAATATACAATTTTTGGGATTTTTTTTTAACCAAAGACATGTAGCAGAATACATTTTGACCTTAATTTATGAAGAAATGTTAATTAATTTCTGAAGATATATTTTATAGCAGAAAGTAAAAAATACAGTTTTTTGTTTTTCGAAATGTTTTGTCTTTTTTCGTTTATATAATAAAAATAAAAAACACAGTGGTGATCAAATACCACCAAAAGAAATCTCTATTTATGGGGGAAATTATATAAATATTAATTTCATTTGGGTACAGCATTGCATGGCCATGCAATTGCCAGTTAAAGTAGCACAGTGCTGAATAGAAAAAAAATGACCTTGTCATGAAGGGGGTAAATCAGCAGCAATGAAATGCAAAACAGGGTTTAAAAACAAAAAAAAAGTGAAAACAAGTATTTTATTTTAAAAAATGGCAGTTGGTAATAATGCGCAGTGCTCTAGCACCTAATTGGTATTTGGTTAGGAGTTATTTCTGCCTATTTTAATCCACTCTACAAGAACCGGATTGTATTGTCCAATAGCAAATATGTACATGCATTACCAATTAGGGCCACTAGATGCCAGAGTTATCCAGCTTAAATCTTGTCTTTCACTTTCAACAGAGCTAATTCATAAATCCATGTAAGGGAGATCCAATCTGGAGATGGGGCTGAAACATATAATTGTTGATACACCAGTAGATCAATGCAATCCTGTCCACCATATCCCTTATTCAAATTTTAAAGTGTATGTGCAGCCAAATATTATATTCTGACTTTTGGATAGGGTGTGGAAGGGTTTGAGCCCCTGATTTCACAGTTATCCTGCTATCCTACCTTCCCTGCTATCCTGCTGACAATGTTTCACCAGACAGGATGGGAGGAATTCACTACAGCAACACAGTCAGAATTATAAATGCTTTTCATCAGCAGAGTATGGAAAGGCTGGAACACCTGTCAGATTTCTTCAAATACAATAAAGAATAAAAGTGCCATTTATAATGTTCAGAATACGATTTAAACAAACGCACCATAAAAAAAACCCAACAAGTTTCAGGGGCCTAAACCCCAGAGGTTTGGGTGGTTATACTGAAAAGAAGTAATCCCAAGGATTGTGCCAGAGTCCTCTCTGCTATATGCAATATACCAGCCCTGATGATGGGGGCATGATCTGGGCTGGTATATTGCATATAGCAGAGAGGACTCTGGCACAATCATTGGGATTACTTCTTTTCAGTATAACCACCCAAACCTCTGCTGCCTCCTCAGCCATAGAATATTATAGGGATGACACAGCAATGAAGTCATTCCTGTGAGCGGCTCTTCTCAGCTATCTGCAATATAGAAGCCCTAATAAAGAGGTAGTGTTCTGAGCCCCCAAAATGCTTTGTAAGTTTTCTAGAGAACTTTATTAAAATCCTATTCTGGACGTTATAAGTGGTGGGTCTATTATCGTTTGCATGGGCGTAAAGGTCCACTTTAACCACTTGCCCATCAGAGAATTTATCCTCCTTCCTGACCAGGCCATTTTTTGCATTATGGCGCTGTGTTACTTTAACTGACAATTGTGTGGTCATGCAATGCTGTACCCTAATGACGTTTGCGTCCCTTTTTTTCCACAAATAGAGCTTTCTTTCGATGGTATTTGATCGCTTGTGCAGTTTTTAGTTTTTGCACTGGAAGTAAAAAAAAAGACCAACAATTTTGAGAAAAAAAACAATTTTTTACTATTTATTTCAGGTACTTATATAGCGCCGTCAATGTACGCAGTGCTTTACATATATATTGTACATTCACATCAGTCCCTAACCCTCAAGGGGTGCACAATCTAAGGTCCCTAACTCACAGTCATACATACACATACTAGAGACAATATAGACAGGAGCCAATTAACCTACCAGCATGTCTTTGGAGTGTTGGAGGAAACCAGAGTACCCAGAGGAAATCCACACAGGCACAGGGAGAACATGCAAACTCCAGGCAGGAGGTGCCGTGGCTGGGATTTGAACCAACGACCCTAGTACTGCCAGGCTGAAGTGCTAACCATTTAGCCACTGTGCTGCTATTAAACATGTCCAGTAAAAAAATATAAAAATCAAATTTCGTCATAAATTTAGGCCAAAATGTATTCTGCTACATGTCTTTGCTAAAAAAAAAAAAAATACAAATACATGTAAATTATTTGGTTTACATGAAAGTTATAGCGTTTACAAATGACGGTATATATACTGGGATTTTTTAAACTTTTTTTACTAGTAATGGCGGCAATCAGTGACTTATAGCAGGACTGCGGCGGGCATTCTGACACTGGGGGGAACTGACTTCCAATACAGTGATCAGGGCTAATTAAAAGCACTGACACTGTACTAATGGCACTAAGCAGGAAGGGGTTAACACAAGGGGCAATCAAGGGGTTAAATGTGTGCGGTGTGCTGTTTTACTGTGTGCTGTGTTAGTGCTTTCAACTGTAAACACACTGCTTTGTATGGCTCTGCTATGCATGGCTTTGTATGACTCTGCTGGAGCTGATGGGGAGAGATCTGTATTGTTTACATACATTTCTCTCTCTGTCGGTAATGCTTGGCAATCAACGGGTGCCAGCGAGTAATCACCGGCCGAGACCCAACGATTGACAGCCGAGGCCGCGAATAGCGGTATGAGTAGGGTGCGCACGGCTCCCACGCGCCCCCTACCCGGAAATGCAAAATCACGTGTGTATAGATACGTGATTTTGCGCACCCCTGCTGCCCTGTAGCAGTATATATGCTATAGGGTGGCAGGAAAGCGATTAATGCCTGAAAATGAGGTCCGGCTAGATCAGTTCAGGCAGCCCCATTTGCAGATATAGCTATGTAAAACATTAAAATGATTGCAAAGCCTAAACATTTTTTACCTTAATGTATTCCTTGCATTAATATAAAAACTGTTTAAATAGCTGTATGCCTCCTCACCCACCCTGTATTCTTTCATACTAGAGGAGGAGCCAGGAGCTCCTAGAACCCAAGAAAAGGAGGTTTGAGGCCATTCTGTGCAATTGAATTAGTAAATATAAACCGTTTCGTTACTTTAAAAAAATAAAGTTTGAAATCACTTTAAAAATAAGCGCCTATAGTGTGTAAAACTCAGTAATTTAGTCTCGCCCTGCTCTGCACATGCTCAGTTGCTCTTTATTCTCGGCACTGTGCCTAAAATCAAAGCCACTAGATGCTGAACTGAGGACAAATTTAAGATTTATTGTTGCTGAAGGGAGAAGAAAGCAACAGGAATTACACAAACTTGTAAGGTTTGTGTAAGGCTGGCTGGGGTAGGTGGGTTGTACTTCCTCCATGTTTCCCCTCCTTGTTGGGTACCAAGCAGGGGCGGACTGACCATTTGGCACCTCTGGCACTGCCCGGTCAGTAGGGGGCCCCATGAGATGCCCCTGGTACCTTTTTCATAGGCTTTTTTGAGTTTGGGCAAGGACACAGGGGCCCTATGATCCCCTATTGCCCGGGGGCCCCATGAGTTGTCAGTCCGCCCCTGGTACCAAGTCTAGGTCACATTATTATTATACAGGATTTATATAGCGCCAACAGTTTGCTCAGCATTTTACAATATAAAGGGAGACAATACAGCGACAATACAGCTCAATGCAAGAAGGTTAGGAGGGCCCTGCTCCTTGGAGCTTACAATCTAAGAGGGAGGGGCTGGTGGTACAAAAGGTAATAACTGTGGGGGATGGACTGGTAGGAGGAATAGAAGATTATGTTATTAGCTGAAGGCAGGATAGGCTTCCCTAAAGAGAGAGGGCAGAGTAGGCAATAGTCTGATAGATTGGGCTAGAGAGTTCCAGAGGATGGGGGAGGCTCTGGAGAAGTCCTGGAGACAAGAATGGAAGGAGGAGACAAGGGAGCTAGAGAACAGGAGGTGTGGGAGGAGTGGAGAGGACAGTTTGGATGATATTTGGAGACAAGATTGGTGATGTAATTTTGGGCAGAGTTATAAATGGTTTTATATGTTATTGTTAGAGGACATTAGAGGACTACCCCCAGGGTGGGCTCTTCTGGGCTATGCTAGGCACCTTGAATAGGGTCACTCTATTGAACATTGGATACCTTTACTTGTGCCATATCCATCACTGCCCCAGGCAAGGCAAAGCCGCTTTTAGGGATACCTCAAACTTAAGGCAGACCTCCATTTTTAAAGATGGCCGAACACCATGTACACTTGAACAGTAAGTTAACTCTCTCCATTCCTTTGTCAATGTACACCTTCACTGTTACAGTTGCATTTAGAAAGGACACGCTGAGTCTATGCCCACTCCATCTGTACAGTGTATCTCTGCTACCTCACTGCAAGTAGCAAAATGGAGCCCTGCTGAGCATTTATTCTAGTCATGCTCTGCATGAACTCTTCCTCTTCTGTACCTAGTACACAGGCTGGGATCCCTGAGCGCTGATCGGCTCCCATTGCCATGGAAGATGGACCACCAGGGGAGATAATGGCGACAACACTTCCTCGCTGCAGGATATCCCACCTATCACAAGTACAGGCTGCTTGTTAAACCTGCATTACCCTTGTTAACCACCTGCTGTCTTCATACCTATTGACCCAAGCTGAAAGCCATATGCATGCCAGTTACTTGCATACACCTCTTTAGTAACTTCAGACCAAAGTTTGAACACTTTACTGAAAATTCTGGTCAAAAATATTCCAAAGTGCAGTCTCTTCCTAGCCTAGCCCCTTACTCAGGCTTGTGACTGCCCCAGTGTACCTGCACAGGTGAGAGTCCATGCTTGGCAATGAGTCCATGATCAGAAAAGTCCTTTAGGGTGGTGCTCCAGCACATTGGTAGCTTCAGGGAGGACTGCAGGTCCCAGTAATCACCCTACATTGCGGAAGTCTCCCAGGCACAGGTGAACAACTGGAAACAAGACAGGACCTCACCAACAGGCACCCTTGAGACTCTCTGGACTCAAACCTATGTCCCTTTTATAGCCACACAGATCTAGTAGGTTAGTCCCTGAAAAAAAGCGATAACCCAGGAAAGGCAGAACAGTCTGTTAACGCTATTCCTCCCGACAGGGTCAGCACTTAACTAAAATATAGGCAACCTGCCTACAAATTGTGCAGAGGGAACACAGATTAAGGAGGGAGAAAACAAAAGCAGGAGAGGTAACAGTACAAACTATTCTGTCAGGGAGACAAAAAAGAATTAAACTTGCAAAGATAATGTGTTATCTTATCTCCTTGATATTCTCTTCTTTTGTCATCAGCAGCCTGTGCACTTCAGCACTGTAAAACTTCTGTTAGCCTTCCTCTCTATCTGAGCCAAGACATACAATCAAGGAAATATACAATATATACATATAAAGAAAATGCAGCGCTGTGTGATGTTACTATATTGCGGGCAGATATAAATAATAAAAGAAACCAAAGCAAATGAATAAATAAATCAATAAATAAATAAATCACAGTCCAGTAATGGTGCTCGCTGATTCCCAGTGCAAAGGTGAGAAATGCGCACTAACCAGAAACGTATTAATAATACGCATGTGTATATGATATCATGGAGATTCCCCTCTCTTTTCTGGTCTGGTAATGGGTAGGAGCTGAAGATAGTAGAGATGAAGCGCCCTCGTGTGGCGAAATGGAGGTCCAGCAGGTCACAGAAATCCTTACAGAAGTCTGTGAAGTGGAAAATTCCTCCTCTCAAAGGCTGGTGCAGGGATCAGTCTGGGTCTGTAGAAGCTGAAAAGGCTCATCGCAGAAGACACAGGAAAGAACCCATAGTGTAGTAGGTTGATGAAAATGATTTTATTCAAGAAAAACAGGAGTGTTCAGGAAAAACTCACAATGGTGCCAGGTTTAATCAAATGACTGACCCTTTAAGATTAAAGATGGCCTCCGGGCCTCCACGTTGCACCGGCGGCGTAGTGTCAATGGCGTCCTGGGCTCCACCTGACGCGTTTCGTGTGCACGCACTTCTTCAGAGGTAGAGCTGAGGATCCTGGATGGATCAGATGGTCAGATGGAGCCCAGGACGCCATTGACACTACGCCGCCGGTGCCACGTGGAGGCCCGGCGGCCATCTTTAATCTTAAAGGGTCAGTCATTTGATTAAACCTGGCACCATTGTGAGTTTTTCCTGAACACTCCTGTTTTTCTTGAATAAAATCATTTTCATCAACCTACTACACTATGGGTTCTTTCCTGTGTCTTCTGCGATGAGCCTTTTCAGCTTCTGCAGACCCAGATTGATCCCTGCACCAGCCTTTGAGAGGAGGAATTTTCCACTTCACACACTTCTGTAAGGATTTCTGTGACCTGCTGGACCTCCATTTCGCCACACGAGGGCGCTTCATCTCTACTATCTTCAGCTCCTACCCATTACCAGACCAGAAAAGAGAGGGGAATCTCCATGATATCATATACACATGCGTATTATTAATACGTTTCTGGTTAGTGCGCATTGCTAACTTTTGCACTGGGAATCAGCGAGCACCATTACTGGACTGTGATTTATTTATTTATTGATTTATTTATTCATTTGCTTTGGTTTCATTTATTATTTATATCTGCCCGCAATATAGTAACATCACACAGTGCTGCATTTTCTTTATATATATATTTTTGGGACTTTTATGTGTTTTCCTTGAATGTTCAGCTGCTGACCATTGGAGCGCTCACTGTATTTTTTATACTCTCATATACAATATATACAGACATACAATATATGAAAATGTACATATTTTAACCGAAGAAAATGGCATAGTTTTTGAGACTAATTAAAAGGGGAGAGTTTCTGATAAGGAACTTAATATTCTGGGCTTAAACAAAATGGCGGCTTTTAAAAAGAATAAACAGGCGCAATGCTGGAGGCAAATTACAGCACACACTAAATTTGCTAGCATAATTATTAATGTGGAATGTGTGTTCTTTTGCTAAAGAACATTAATTGTTATCACACAGTTATAGGTAAAGTTCTGCTTTAAATTAATTGCTTTTACACATACATATCTTAAAACACTTTTAATTGACTATAATTCTTCTTTAAATTCCAGGACGCCTCATACATCATGATGTCAGCCATGGAAAAGCCAGGGAGTTTTCCCTTCCAAGGTCTCTATTTGGATGTGAATTCATTAGTGGGCATGGTTTATTAATACTACCCGTGTTTGATCTTGTTCTGGGCTGGATCCTGCGGGCAAGAGCCTGGAAACCGTGTAGCTCCACGGGGAAGCAGAATTTGGTGGTTTTATTTTCTTGCATTTTAAAGGCCAGAGGTGGGAGGAAACACTAGGACTGCCATGGCCATTATAAAATGATTCATTCTTTCCATCTATTTGTCCTTTTCTTTCATGCATCCTAGAAGTTATTTCTAAATATTATACTCTGCTTAATCCCAAGTGCTGTGTGTCAGATAAACAATATATAAACAAAAAAGTCACAAGACCATCTTTGTGGATTTAAAAATCAGGGTAACCTGTCATAGGAAAAACGTGGAAGCTGCCATCACAGAGATTTAAATGCTAATTGCCTGGCTGTCATGGGAGTGGAAAGTTCCAGGCAGGGTTATGTCCTTAATATCTGGATCAATAAATCTGTTTGAAAATGCTGGATGTTGGTGGTTCTCCTTGGATCACATGTGATCTGGTGCTATGTCATAGAAATTCAAAGCAAAACTCTTGAAGCAGTGGTGGTAGCAAAGGTGGATTCCCAAATAAAGATTCTGCAAATGGAAAGGGAAGAAGCTGCTGCCCTAGCAAGGCTGAAGGTCCTTGAACAAGCCATGGGAGAAAGTTCTAATTTGGACTGTTCTATTCCAGCAGAACTGGAAGATTCAGTTGAACCCACCGGTGAATACAGTATGTGCTAATGCAAAATGTTTGCAGAATCATCTCCTGTACCTTTTACTAACAATACTGTTCAGACTGTCAATACAGAGACCTCCAACCTGCAAAAGCCTGAGCCTCTTCAAGTCCACAACGCAAGTGCATCTACACAGCAAACCATATTAACCAACAACAAGGTAAATCCCAGTGACAAGCCACAGTTCAAGCAACAGCCAGCAGAAGCCTTAGAGAGTAAATCACAGCTAAATGCTTTTGCAACATAATTTTTATACTGGTAAACCTCACCCTTACTTACCAGATAACCTTTATGCCCAAGGGGTCCCACAAGTTACTTTGGCACCAAAGAGTAAGAGATCAGACCTGTCTGGCTTTACCAGATATATGATTTGTTACAAGTTTGTTAACATTCACCTCTCAGATTTTGACAAATGTCCAGAGAACAATGAGGCTTGGAGATCAACCTTCAAGGCTGCTATTGTTGTCCTTAACCTTACTGCCAAGTAGGAACTTGATTTGCTCATAAAGTGGCTGGGGCCAGAATCTGCAGATCATGTTAAAAGACTTAGCGCAATACATGTTGACCATCCATATGCAGGTCTTGCTGCTGCATGGGCAATACTTGAGCAAAACTATGGTATGGTAGCTCTGA
Organism: Staurois parvus; assembly: GCF_062004578.1. Classification (NCBI taxonomy): domain Eukaryota; kingdom Metazoa; phylum Chordata; class Amphibia; order Anura; family Ranidae; genus Staurois; species Staurois parvus. The sequence continues at coordinate 10,028,930 of NW_028318158.1, read as the reverse complement.
AAACCATAGAAAGCACTCTATTCAAGAGACTGCAAAACTTTCCAAAAATAAGTAACAAAGATTATCGCACACTTCAAGAACTTCAAGAACTATGAAACCTTTTCATGGAGCTAGAGTTGGAAAAGACAGACCCTTGTCTATCAGGACTAAGCTATCTGGATACTGCATGAACCCAGTGGTGTCTAAATTGCCATACAACCTGCAAGAGCATCGGGCACAGCAAGGCTCACAATTAAGAGACTATAACGTATCGATTCCTCCATTCTCATATATATCGGGCACAGCAAGGCTCACAATTAAGAGACTATAACGTATCGATTCCTCCATTCTCATATATATCGGGCACAGCAAGGCTCAAAATTAAGAGACTTTAACATAACCTGTCTGCTTCATCATCATCAAGGTATGACAGCAAAGCAGCTAAACATAGAGATGTAAATAGAGCAGTATCTGCTAGACAGACATCTCACCTCCCGTATCCTCTCCTGCTAACCAGAGTGATTCAGGTGATAGGATAAAGATCCTTATTGTCAGTGCCCTATTCACAAAAAATCTCACCCTCTTAAGAATTGTCATGGGCTTAGGACAATGACTGTAATAGATGTAGGGAGATTCTCCAGAAACTTGGTATATGCTACAGGTGCTGTGCTTCCTATGACCATTTTGCTAAAAATTGTAAAGTTGTCATCAAGTGTACAGAATGCAGTAGTAACAAACACATTACAGCTATGCATCCTACTCTACTTCCAGACAATCCACAGCAGCCATCTACATCTAGCCTTGCTTCAAATCATGGTGGGGAGCAACAAAGCCATGATCCAGCCACAGCAAATGTTTCTTCTTTATGTACTGAAGTCTGTCGAGAAGAATTAAGCCACAATTGCTGTGCCAAGGTATGTCTAGTTAACCGTTTCAATACCGTGCAATTTTACACCTTCCTGCCCAGGCCATTTTTCAGGTTTCAGCGCTCTCACACTTTGAATGACAATTGCGCGGTCATACAACACTGTACCCAAACTAAAATTTTATAATTTTCTTCACACAACTAGAGCTTTCTTTTGGTGGTATTTAATCACCGCTGGGGTTTTTATTTTTTGCTAAATTAACAAAAAAAGACCAAAAATTTTGAAAAAAAACCACATTTTTCTTTGTTTCTGTTATACAAGTTTACAAATAAATAATTGTTCTTCATAAATTTAGGCCGAGATGTATTCTGCTACATGTCTTTGGTGAAAATAACCCAAATTAGGATGTATTATTTAGTTTGTAGGAAAGTTATAGAGTTCACAAACTATGGTATAGATCTGAATATTGATCAATCCTGAAGTACTGACGGCCAATCTAATTTCTTGAGGTCCAAGAATGTCAGAATAGTACAGATATCCCCAAATGACCCCTTTTTGTAGAGTAGACAGTCCGACGTACTTCATAAGAGGGATGGCGAGTTTTTTGAAGTTGTATTTTTTTGTCATAATTTTTCCGAAAATGAAAATTATTTTCACTATTTTTTTTTTTACATACTGTCACCAGTGCAGTACAGCGTCATCATATAACTGGCATGGCGGTGAACAGGGACACTGACTGGTGACAGTATGAAAAAAATATATATATATATTTCTTTTTAATTTTTTTTTATTTTTTTATTATATTTAATTTTTTATTACATTTTTTTTTATTTTCTTTAAGATTTTTTTTCATATTTTACTATGACCAAAATAGTACAATGTTACCATAGTAACATTGTACTACTTTGGGGAAGTGATCAGTATTTTTTTTTTTTTTTTTTTACACAATTTGCTTATAGCAAAGAATTACTTTGCTATAAGCAAGCATTTACCTGAATGAAATCGATTCATTCAGCTTTTTTTTTTTTTTTTTTGTGCTTAGCTGTGATTTGGTCACAGCTAATCACATGACATGTGCATGTGATTAGCTGTGACCATTCACAGCTAGGCACTAGTATACAATGGATGGCATCATGAATGAAGCCATCCATGTATACAACTGTCATGTGACCTGCTGTGATTGGTCACAGCAGGTCACATGGTACCAGCAACGGGAGCCGGTACTCGGATCTGTCATCGGCCGTGTCCGAGGTGCACGGGCGGCGACAGATCGCACTGCTGCGCCGCTCTGCACTAGCGCAAACGGCGCATGTGCGGGAGCATGCCAAATGGCGTGCACCCGGAATGGAGGAGCACATCTGAAGCCGCCAAACGGCCATTGGCCGGGTGGCTAATGGTTAAAATATATCAGAAGGATCAACCCAAGAAAGCTACCAGGATGTATGCTATAATAGAAGAGCAGAGCAAAAGATTCCTGGTTAAACCTAAATTCTTTGAGATCCTTGGCATAAAGGGACACGCAACACCATATACTCTCAACACCTGTTCTGCTCATTAAGAAACTTCCAGCAGAAGAGCTGATGGGTTCATAGTCTCCCATATCAAGGCGAAGGCAAACAAGGATATACCTTTGCCAACATTAGTTGAGTGTAATCAAATACCAGACAACAGAGAAGAAATCCCTACTCCAGAAGCTGTGTATCACCATCCCCACTTAAAGCACCTAGTTACTGAGATTCCTACAATGGACATGGATGCTGAAATCTTAGTCTTGCTGGGAGGAGACATTCTAGAATATATAAAATATGCCAGCTATGCAATGGACCTGAGGATGCCCCATATGCACAAAGACTTGATCTAGGCTGGGTAATAGTGGGTGATGTATGCTTGAATATAATGTGTACCCCATCTGAGATCAATTCCTTTAAAATCCACATGCTAAGAAATGGGCATGCATCTCACGTCAGACAATGCCCTCATCATTATGACGTAAAGGAGATGACTCTCAACATCATCCAGGTATCTGATGTTACTCCCATACCCTGTGATGACAACTTAGGTAGCACAGTGTTTTGTAGTACACATAATGACAACAGAATAGCCTTGTCAGTTGAAGATAGAGAATACATCACAATAATGAACAATGAATTCTTCAAATATAAATCAACAATTGGGTTGCACTATTACCTCTTTGTGCTACAAGAGTCATACCAAACAATTGTGAACAAGCTTTATCCACTTCAGTGAACACTAAGGAAGAGACCTGAAATGAAGGACCATTTCATTGACTTTATGAAAAGGATCTTTGACATTGATCATGCTGAGCCAGCTTCACCTCTTCTAGAACAGGAGGAGTGCTGGTATCTGCCTTTCTTCAGAGTGTATAACCCAAAACAAATCAGGGCAGTGTTTGACTTCAGGGCCAAGCATCAAGGCGCATCCCTGAATGATGTTCTTCTCACTGGTCCTAACCTAACAACCATATAGTAGTACTTATGAAGTTCAGAAGAGAGCCAGTTGCCATAACTGCTGACACTGAACAAATGTTCCATTGCTTTATAGTAAGAGAAGACCATATGAACTTCCTAAGGTTTCTGTAGCACAGTGACAACAACATAAATGATGAAGTGATTGATGATCACATGAAGGTTCATATCCTCGGAAACAGTCCCTTGCCTGCTGTTGCAACATATGGTCTACTAAGGACTGCTCTCGATGGTGAAAAGGAGTATGGTGCAGATGCTTGACACTTTGTTGAGAGAGATTTCCACCTGGACAAAGGACTCAAATCCTTACCCACAGATGAAGAAGCCATAGATCTGTTCCAAAGGACTCAAGGTATGCTTTCTGAGGCCAACCCTGAACTCCATAAGATTGCCTCAAACAGTGCTGCTGTGATGAAAGCCTTTCAACCTGGCGATCATGACACAGGATTTAAATCTGGGAATGGACATTCCTCCCATTCAGAGAAGTCTTCTAGTCTTCTGGGACACGTGCCAGATCCCAGAAGACTGCCTGACCATTCATATTGCGCAGTGCTACTCGCACATGCGCTTTGGGCACCCAGCTGTGAAGCTGCAAGCCAGTGAACCCAGCTGGGGTAAGTACACTGCTGGATCCTGGGACAGGTGTGTGGCTATTTTCTAAAAGTCAGCAGCTACAGTGTTTATTTTTTTCAGAGAAGACTGGGCCTCCGCTTTAAATTAGGTCAGGGGAAGTGCACTTATCCTTTCAAAATTACTGAAAAAACACCTTATTTTATCTTCCCTATAGACTCCAAAGCATGGAAATAAAAAAAACTCTTAAGGCGGCTGTACATAGCTCAGTTCTTTTATCATTCAACCTGCCTCAGATGTGTGGATGGGGAATCCCTCCCTAGTGTATTATTGTATTTTGACAGCAGGATTTCCCCACCGTCAGAATACACTGATCAGCACTGCAGCTGCTTGTCTACATGCAATGATCAAACAAAAATTTTCCAATAAGCTTGTTTATGAAAATTCGATTGATAGATCAACTTCTCATGAACAGGAATGGCCATACATGGATAAAAACTTTGATCCATGCGTGGCCAGCATTAATTTTTCCGCAATAATCGCCGATATTTTATTGCAGGATTTCATCACCCTGGATACATTTTGTACACTGTTTTCCTTGTGTATAATATTCCCTATTTGTCTCTATACACGGTGTTCTGATGCTGTGGAAGGATTCAAATCCTTCAGGTTCCACTCAGTAAATTTTAATTGCCATCTTTGTAGAAAGAAGCAGTGGAGGGTAATTGTTGTTTAATAAAGAGGCGGCTTTGATCTTTTCAGGCAGCATTTTACAAAGCTCTGAGATAGGAAAAATAATGAAATTTGGAGAGGCGACTTGAAAAACAAAATAAGCAGAAAAGCTTCCTTCTATAAATCTCACATAAGTAATGGATGAAAAGGAGCAGAACTGGATTATTGACAACCTTGGGGCTCCGCAGGCAAAACAAGCCACGGATTGCTTGTTGAATCCCCTCTCTCTGAGCTGTGAAAGAGGGTCTGTCATGCAATCACATCACGTCTGTTTTTTAAGGGAATATATTGTGAAGTAAAACACCTGTGGAAGAAACCTTAGATGGAAAATGTATTTCTCATACTTGTACTCTTAGCAGTATTAAGTCTGGGTCAGTGACACCACTTACAAGCTGAACAGGCTGTCCCAGAGCAAGCATGCAGAATGGAAATCTGAGATGGGCAGTGGGCACCAGAAGCTTCTCACACGGGTTTTCTATCGGGCTGCTTTACTCCAATTGAAACATTTTCTTAACTGGAAAATTACATCTCTGCATAAGGAGGCCTTCCTGCCCAATGCCTTACTGAATTTTGTGTGCTGCCTAGATGCTTCCTTCAGAGCCTGAAACATGAAAAAGTTAATCATGGTTGTATGTAAAAAAAAAAAAAAACTTAGCAAATTGAATTGCTCTACAGCCACCTGGTCACTTCTACAGGGCACATTAATGGGACATCTCTCGTTCCTTTCACCATTGCGGGGCTCTCCTGTGCGATCGGGGAGTCCAGGACAGCTGCCACCAATCCTGTCTGGTAAATACAGAGGGGAGGAAGGTCCATCCACCCTAGACCTCCCTCCAAACTGGTAACTTGGAAATGTTTTTAAAACGTCACCTGGGTATCAGTTTGTGTACACTAAAATTCATTAAAGTGTATGCTTTTCCTCAAAATTTGCATTTTAAAAATGGCTTCGCAAACATTGTGAAATATAAATTGCAACAAGCACCAATTTATTCACCAAGGTTTCTGCTTTCAAAAAATATATGCTTGGGGGTTCTAAGTAATTTTCTAGCTAAAAAAATGCAGATTTTAACATGTAAGTGAGAAATGTCAGAATTGGCCACCTGATTTTGAAGTGGTTAATACATTCCCTAATTAAGGTAAAAAAAAAAGCCCCACTACCTGTCCTATTCCCCCCTTCCTAAACACTTACCTGGCTCCTGTCACTGCTCCAGCACTGTCTCCAGATCTCCTCACTTCCTTCTTTCACAGGAGAAACTGGGGGCAGCAGAGCCATTGGTAACTTCTGCTGTCAGTCAAGAAATTCAGGGGCGTGTCTTACCAATGCTGTGTGTGTCTATAGACACGCACAGCCCAGCTCAGGAGCAAGCATGCACTAATATCTTGCATTAGGTTTGCTAAGGAAGCACCTGGAGGAAGGAGAAGCTGACAGTCCTGGCAGTGAACTACCAAAACAGGAGGTAATTAACTCCTGTGCAATATCTTTGCACAGAATAGGTACGTTTTGACCTCTTTTTTTTATTATTTAAAAAAAAAATATATATATATATATATATATATATAATTAATTTAGTATCACTAACAGTTGCTGGACAATCCATTGGAATACAGTCATGGGGGGTATCATGCCCTTATGGGAGGAGGACCATCACTGGTAGGGGATCACTTTGTAGACTAATAGGAGGTTGAGGGGCTCCTAGTGTTAAAACCTATAAAATAAACAAACTCTGCTTTGTCCAAACTGGAGAAATGTAACTATGCATACTATTCCGTACCTGTGAGATCCCTCTAGAATCATGGAATCATTGAAGAATGTACCACTACTCCAGTGATCTCCACTATCTTCTGAGTCCCGAGCTGGGCGCTGCTCTATTGCACCCTAAACAGAAAAAGTAGGCCGCTCAGTATGGGCATCATTCAGAGAATGTTTGCATGTTCTCAATGAATGCAAAGCATTCTTTGACTGGACAAGTTGAAGGGTGTGGTGTCGGCACAGGACCTGGATGCTAGTGGAGATCACTGGAGTAGTGGTTCTAGAGGGATTCCACAGGTATGGAATATACATAGTTACATTGGTCGAAGCTGGACCAATGTAACTATTTATAAAATGCCGTACCTGGAATTCTCCTTTAATACACCCAACCAAGCTTATATTTTAACAAAACTATGTGGTTAATACTAAGCCCCATTTCTTCAAGGAAGGTGTGTGTGCAAAAAAACCCACGAAAATTAGAAATAACTTGGAGAATCTGACATAATTATTCCATACAGAATGCTTTATATCAACATAGGCTTCAGCATGGACCATAAAGAACAATGTAAAATGAACAAGACTACGTAAAGGTCACAAACAGTTTATTAAATAGAAAAGAAAAACATAGTCAAAACATTCATCAAGATTTAGTTTAAAAACATTAAAAAACACAAATCCCATGCTTTTTTTTTTCTTTGCAGTGATTTTACAATAAGACTATATACAGTTCTATATACATAGCTGGAATTTCATACACAACAGCTGTACAGTGCTCCAGACAACTTGTTACAATTTAGTTCAGATTATCTTTGCATTCCATTGTAACATGGTGCTTTGTTTTACACCTAGCTTTGCTGAAATCACAATGTCAAATTAAGACACTTAAACTCCACTGGGTGTGCCCAAACCTAAGTGACTTCTACCTAAACACACCGATATTTCTGTAAAACCATGCCCAAGCTCAGAAACCCCACACATGGGTTTTCGCTGCTCAATAAAGGGCTGGTTGTGTTTTTTGGAAGATTATCCCTCCCCGAGGGCTTATCATAGTACCCAATCACAAGGCTTCTGTCAACACACAGAATTAGTTTTGTTCTAAGAGGAAGAAAAAAAAACTCTGTGGAAGTTAAAATGGAAGTTCAGCCAAAACCTAATGCTAAACCTACTCCCAGCCCCATTCTAAGCCTAATCTACCTAACTCTGTAAGAGAAAAAAATGCTATACTTAACTATTCTAAAACTGCTCCGGTCTTCAGCAAAAGCTTCTGTGCAGAGAGAGAAACTTGATAATGGCTAGGAAATGAATAGGAGATGGTGTCACCCATAGACTTACTATGGGGCATCCATTGTCAGCTGTCTCTGCTCTACACAGAAGCCACCGCTGATAGCTCAATGTGGAACCGTTCCAGAGCTGCTTCAGAATAGGTAAATTTAGCAATCTTTTACTTAAAAAGTTAGATTAGGCTTAGAATGGGTCAGGAAGTAGGTTTAGCGTTTATATAGGTTTTGCCTGAATTTCCACTTTAATTATTAGATTAAAATCTGCTCAGAAGGCTGAGACATGGCAGAACTGAGGCAATATGGCACCTCAAGATGTTCACTGTCCAACTTCCAGCAAGTTCTTCGTGACTCTAAATCTGACTCATACTCTAATATTACTCCCAGCTGACATTCAGTGGAATCTAGAAAGCTCCTCAGTTCACTCAGGGTTCATGGGAAAACGGTCTTCTACATCTTCCTCTGATTGAACTCCTGGGCTCTCTATACTGCCAACATTTCTCCATCTCAATATAAAAGAGTACTCAAGACTACATAATTTTTTTTTATCAGTAGTGAAACTTCAATATAAAATTGTTGATCAAAACTGAATACAGAAGAGTTTCACTAAGCACCACTGTTATCTAAAATCTCCAAGTGTTTCTTTTGTATTTGTGCACACATTTGGATGACTTTACAAAGTAAGTGGTTCCATCCTCCTAACCAAACATTGCTGGGTCCTGTAGTAAAGTGTGGTTGATGGATGGAAGTACAGCACATGTGGGAAAACCCATTCCCAGAGGTATTGAATGGAGACTGTGGCACTGGAAAAGAGAAAAAGTAGCAAAAATGGCAGAAGTAGAGGTGAGTATACGATCACTGCAGTTGCAGGTACCTTTCATCTGGATTTTTTAACCTTTTAAGGTCACTTCAAAGACTATTTTTATTTGGTTGAAGCCTGAGAAATGAATATTGATCATTCTGTGTGGACTTTAAGGTAGACCTTCAATGAAAATGGAATGTATGCTTTACTCACAGCCCAACACCCCCCAATACAAATGACATGATAAAGCCACATAAAAATAAAGTTTATACAAAAATATGTCAGGCCTGGCTTACTACGCTTCTGGGAGGTGAATATGATGTCACCACGCTTCATGGAAGAGCTGGGCACTCAAATCCCTATGAAAATGTGCTTCCAGTATTTTAATGCTTTTTGTAAAGCCATTTTGGGGGGGAGTGGGTAGGAGGGCGTAAGTAAAGCAGACTTTCCATTTTTCTACATGGTCCTTACAAACCTCCAATCCACTTTGGAATGCTCTATGTGGAGGCACTGTAATCCCAGTCACTGCCCTGCTTCTAAAGTGGTAGTTACTGTTCCATTCTGTATGACTTGGTAAAGTTATTTTTCAAAACAAATTTGTGGAAATTTAGAAAAATTTACATTTTTTATCTTTCTCATTCTTTTGGATAGAAGAATAACTTCTCAAGAACAGTAACCTATGTTCTTAAGATCAAAATTCTCTATTTGTTTGGATGACATAATTGCCTGAAGGAAACTGCTCTTGAGCATCAGGGTTTTAATATCAATTTCTAAGATGGGCTCAATTTAAAAGGAACTCCTAAATGTACTGGGTATGGGAAAATCTTCAAGCAGCTTTTATGATTCATTGAATCCAAACTTCTTGTGCCAAAGCAGGCACTAGAAGCTGCTACTTGTAAGGTAAAATTATACTGTTAGGACATTTCAGTATTGTTTTTTGAAGAAATTCAATAAAAGCTATATCAGGAGAACTAGGTTATGAGGTCACATCTGCAAAGTTATGGACCCATTCCTTAACGTCCTATTATTGTCCAAAATAGGTCATTGTTGACTCCGATGAAGAATATTCATTAGCTAGGTCGTTTAACTACACCAGGCCTTCTTACTGTCATGGTTATTGCCTGAAAATATGGGACCTTAAAAGATATACAGGAAGCTGACATGGCTCTTTCTTGGAGGAAGAAGTGAAAATGAACCTGATTTAGATTGTTGCACTCTTTTCCCTTAAGCCTGAACTCCAACCTTATCTCAAGTCTTGCACAGTTGTACCGGCTCCTCTCCTGTACTGAAATTTCTTAGCTGACGTCACAGCATATGTTGAGGTTCTCACAGTGTGCATTAGAAGCTGCAGCAAGTCAGATAGAACCTGCCTCATTTCCTTGCTGGGAGATATCAAGCATTATCTAGCCCTTTTTACCCCAGCCCTACTGTCCCTGGCTCACCACTTTGATTCATTCTAAGTTCTTTCAGTCAGACTTTGCATCCCACAGGACTTCCTATAGTTTTACTGTATTGCAGTCAGGCTGCGTACACAGTAATACACGTGGACATCTTTTTTTCAATTTAAACAGTTAAAATACTCAGTACTAACAGTGTCTTCAGGACATAGGCAAGTGGTCTATATCCTCAGGGGTCTGACACCCCCTCCCTGGTGCTCATGCTTCCTGAGTAGGGATGTTGACTGGAGCACAGGGCTCGACACTAAAATAATAATATAGAAAGTGTTAATGCCTGTAATGATACAGATATCTCTGCTGACCATTATTCTTAACTGTTTATCAAAACTTTGTTTCAGTTTTTAAAGTGTATTTCCACTTTTTTTCAGCCAAATGGGTTAACACCCATTTTATATTTGTTATATCATGTCCCAACCACATAGAATTTGCTGTCCAATTTTGGGCACCAGTTCACAAGAAGGATATCGGGGTACTAATGAAAGTTCAGAGAAGGGAAACCAAACTGATACGAGGCATGGAGGAGCTCAGCTCTGAGGAAAGATTAGAGGAACTGAATTTATTCTCTCTTGAGAAGAGGAGATTAAGGGGCGATATGAGCAACATGTATAAATACATCAGTGGTTCATATAGTGAACTCGGTGTAGAGGTATGCACTTTAAGATCATCACAGAAGGCAAAGGGGCACTCTTTACACCTGGAGGAAAAGAAATTTACGCTTCAAATATGGAAAGGTTTATTTACAGTAAGAGCAGCAAAAATGTGGAATAGACTCCCCCAAGAGTTGGTTCTGGCCAGCTCAGTAGATTGTTCAAAAATAGGCCTGGATTATTTCCTAGATACACAAACTATAACTGGATACTAATATTTATAGGAAAAGTTAATCCAGGGAATATCCGATTGCTTCTTGGGGGATCAGGGGGGAATTTTTTTCCTTATTGAAGCATATTGGATCATGCTTCATTGGGTTTTATTTTCCTTCCTCTTGATCAACTGTGGCTATACGATTGTGTATATATACTACAGTATATAATTTTATTCCCCCCTTCTATTGGATGAACTGGATGAACATGTCTTTTTTAACCAGTCTAACTATGTAACTATATAACATTAAAAATAATTAATCCTTTTTTAGATGCTCGATTTTGGTCCCTCCAGCTATGAAAAATCCTAGGTAGTTTTGTTTATGAGGGGGTTGGGAAGCTGGATTTGACCTAACTAACCCTTTCTGTACTATGCAGGCATATCTTCATTATCAACTGTAACTAGATTTGAACATTATCTGTCCTAACAAAGGGTTAAAGGTTTAGAGGCTTGGCTCCTCGCATTGTACAGTAAGTTAATGAGGACAGACTTGGGACAGGATTACTCTAACATTGTTCAAGAACCTTGCTTTAAGCCCTGACACCTCCTCCTGAGAAACATCTAAAAGGCAAGACATAAAAAAAAAATGCTATGTGAATGGGAGAACATAACAAACATATAATGGGGTTTTCCTAAATTTGACTGCAAAAGTGGAAATATGCTGTAAAGGCCAGTTTCAGCCAAATCTGAAAGATGTCCTCACTAAAATTCCCAGTTTAATTTGTGGCTTTCACAAAGCCAGACAATAGTGTCACACTTATGTAGAATAACCAAATACATTGAAAATTCAGAAACAAGAGAGTGACACAACAATGCTCTCATAGAGGGTGCGGAGCCAGACTACTGCAGAAAAATCTCACTGCACAGCAGGTATAAAAACCTCAACTCACTGCTGTCCAGCTTTGTGCTTTGTTTGACAAACCTACTGCTGCCTGAGTTAACAAAAATCTTTCATCATTATAAAACTGAAAAACATATTACAAATACTTCAAGCTTACAATAAAAAATAACACTTACAAAAAAAAAAGTTATGTTTTGTCATTCTGTACAAACATAATTGTCCAATCCAGAAAATGTATAATTGTGTATTTCTTCCTGGAACATAGAAACATATGCTAGTTTTGTTCTGCTACCATTTAACCTTTCTTTCCATAGAGGGGGTGTATATTATGGCTGTACTACTATGCAACACAGATCAGTTATCTGATCTAGGACCTGATTCACACCAGCTGTAAAAGGACTGCTTTGGGTGGCCCATCACAAGCAAGGGCGGACTGACCATTTAGACACTCGGGCACTGCCCGAGGGCCCAGGGTCAGTAGGGGGCCCCATAAGATGCCCCTGGTACCTTTCATAGGCTTTTTTGGGTGTGGTTTGAGTGTGGGCGAGGACACAGGGGCCCCATGATTTTCTATTGCCTGGGGGCCCCATGAATTGTCAGTCCACCCCTGATCACGCGATGAGACAAAATGCCTTGTCTGCTACCTGGAATAGTAGAAAAGAAGGAGTGCCCGATGTCCAAAAGAATGCACTTTTGATGGTTGATTAAGAGAGTAACGACAAGTACATCAAGCCAACGCGTTTCAGGAAAAAAGGCTCTCCCTTCTTCAGGGCTGTTGCTGCATGCTATTAAATGGGAAAAATTCCCACATCAGTTATATATTTTCCAGGTTTTGATGACAGAGTCATACAGTGACCGCTGTCATTCTCATTGCTGCCCATGAAATGACAGCGGTCATTCCTCTGAAACCTGGAAAATATATAACCAGCATGGGAATTTTTCCCATGTAATAGCATGCAGCAACAGCCCTGAAGAAGGGAGAGTCTTTTCTTCTGAAACATGTTGGCTTGATGTACTTGTCGTTACTCTCAATAAATACCTCCTAATCTACCATCAAAAGTGCATTCTTTTGGACATCCGGTGCTCCTTCTTTTCCACTATTCCAAGTATACATGTGGAAACTACCTCAAAGCCCTACCAGAAACACAGCAGCCCAAACCCTAAGAGGGTTTACCACCAATATCCACCATTGGGTACAACCAACTGGAGGGACTTCTCCCTATCCACACACACAACCACCCACCTACGACCAGTGACTGATCCAGTCAGTCCAACGCAGTCTTCAGCACAAACAAGATTGTCTCCTACCTGGCAGAATTGCTCACATCACTATGTTATTTTCAGCACAGAGCAGTGCAACACAATACACCACCATGCTGCAGCCAATAGAACTACAGTAATCCTACCCCACACCAGCAGATGCATTGTGTGGCTAACTCAACCGCTGGTGTGAATCGGTCTTACATGATTATTCCTCTTCCAATTTACAAATCATACCTCTTAAAGGTGAACTCAGAGCAAACGCAAACTTATGTCATAACTATGCAATGTGAATATCTTATTTACCTGTTATATTTTTAGGGAAAAAAAAACATTTCTATAAAAGTTTGGCCAGTAGGAGGAAATTAGGCAATTCTGCTTTCATGGGTTCTGGACAAATTAACCATTACATACAATGCAGTTCCATCCAACAGTGAACCTTTCCATCTTCCATAAAATGCCGTAAGTAGAAAAAGAATTTCAAGTAGACATAGAAAGACATTATGTACAGGAAGTTCACTGATAACCAAGATAAAGTTCATCTGTGAGTCTCTGGAGCCGGAGTGAGATTGGGGTTTGAGTGCTTATATTGTATTTTCGTATTTCTTTGTGTTTTTTGACCCTTCACAAAATTTGGTTTCCAGAACAATCAAAGAATGTATATGGACTGTGTTATTATGGGAGTTTGGTCCTCTGCTGGACTGGAGTGTATGTCTGTACATTGTAGGCCACATTCATGTCTCCACCTATATTTCGTTCATTTACTCTCTTCTGTTTTTTTACAAAACTCTTCCTCCAAAGATGCTGGAAAATGTCTTTTTGCACTTTATGTGTTGCGTCACTTTGCTTACAGCTGCTGCGGAATTCCTTGTTCTTTATAACCTGCAAAAAGATAGATGTGGATGTTCTAAAAGTTGGTTTCAGTAACTTAACAAGTCTGCATGAATACATTCCTGACATTTCACAATGTACAGCAACAATATTATATAAAAAACAACACTATTAATAAAATAAATATATATGCAGCGCTAAAGGTATATAACATAACAATGCAAATAGGAACAATTGATATAGCCATATTATATCTATATAAACAATGTGATAAGAGTCCCACGATAATATTATGAAGGTTCAATAGAGATTGTATCCAAAGACTATAGTAGGTGCTCCGTGCAAAGTGCTTGTTTGCACGGAACGCGTCAGAGGAGCCCTCCAGTTTTGACGCCTTGCTGTACATGGCCGCCGGGAAGGCCACCTATTTGACCTTTATGTGAGTTATATCTTTTTTCTTTGGATTTGTTACACAACCTAATAAAAACGGTACTACACTATTAGAACCATTCTTTGTCCTGGCTTATTGCGAGCCTCACAAGGTGGAGCCCTTTTGGGAGTGTGGAGCCAGTATCCTAGGCTGTGTGATGAGTCGATGAGCGGAGTGTGACCCAGAATGCGAGATTCCACCCTGTATGTTCACGGTTGAGCCTGATGACACCACAGCCGCTGACCAGACCCAGATGTCTTCATCATTATACATAGAACGCTCATATTATATGTATCTCTGGTAAGTGCATCACCTTACCAGATCCTGGCACTCATATTACAAGTCACGGAGAACCTACTATAGTCTTTGGATACAATCTTTATTGAACCTTCATAATAATATCATGGGACTCTTATCACATAATATGGCTATATCAATCGTTCCTATATGCATTGTTATATTATATACCTTTAGCGCTGCATATTTATTTATTTGATTCTTTTGAGGTGTTGAGGTTTACCTTTTATGCTAGCTGCTTTTATAAGATCAATACGCGATTGCGCTTGCATTTACTCTTTATACCAACTCTATTAATAAAAAGCCATCCTCAAGCTCCAATTTATTGGCTTTGATGATGTCATTGGTCTGGAGGAAGCATTTCCTCAATCTCCTCTACCTCAGTGATCAATCTGCAACATTGTAGTTTGGAGCAAAACACATGGTGAAGGGCTGTAGCCGGAGCTGATCTGTGTCAGACATTTGTGAACACATTGAAGAACTGGGGAGACTATGAAGAGAAAAGAGTAGATATAAAACTGCCTAGTATACAGAAGTGTCACAATGATCTTGTCAGACTATAAAAGACAATAATATAAGAAAAACCTCTGCACTTAAGATATAATCTCCACCTCTTAGTAAAGCTGCTAACACTGAGGAAACGTGATACTAAGCGTAAAATAGCAAATAGGTCAATAAAAAGTAAGTAAAATGTAGTGCTAAATCCCAAACAAAATTAATACAACAAAAATAATATACATGAAAAGATTATATCTTATAAAACCATTTGCAATATCATGAAGTGCTGTTACAACATGTATGTGTTCCCAAAACAAACATAAGATAATCAAAATAAGTCCAATAAGTCCTCCAAAAGAAGTGCAGTGCTGAGAAATCTTCACAAAATAATATCCGGAGTCAGTGATAAGTGCAGAGAAAGCACCAGATACCACAGGCCATTGCCCTTCCCCGGGACACCGTCATCTGTGACGAAACGCATCGATGGGGCTTATGGGAGTGACGTCATCATGTACTATTAGAGGACTAGATGAATCTGAAGCAGCCCACGGGAACGCTGTACATTCCTGAGAGTGATGGTGCTGTTTTTATGCAATGTGAGTGTACTACTTTTATCTGATTATTAAAGCAGTTATACACGGTTTTACAATATGGGCTGGTCCTGTGTTTCTTTACTTTTGAGAGCTATTGAGGGTTACTATGGACCCAGGGTTTGCAGAACTGACAGTCCATTGGCATGAGGGTGGCCGGAACAACCCCAAAAGCGCTGTTAGACTGTTTGCTTTATAATGGCCTATGCTATCTGGTAAGCTGCTGACTTTTTCTGCACGTCTCACTGACACCGGGTGGTTTTTTTTGTGAAGATTTCTCAGCACTGCACTTCTTTTGGAGGACTTATTGGACTTATTTCAATTAACTTGTTTGTTTTGGGAATACATACATGTTGTGACAGCACTACATGATATTGCACATGGTTTTATGAGATAGTATAATCTTTTCATGTACCGGTATATTATTTTTGTTGTATTAATTTTGTTTGGGATTTAGCGCTACACTGTTATTTACTATCAGCCTACAAAAGACGCTGACGTCATATGACATACCCAAAGGGCAGGTATAGGCAATAATAACACCAACCCTCTATATAGGAGCCAGCTGACACTTTTGTAAACTTTCTGTGACACTTTTGTATACTAGGCAGTTTTATATCTACTCTTTTTCCCTTTCATGGTCAACCCCTCTAAAAAGCCCCTGTGCCCACCTCCCCGTAGGGCCCAGTGCTATTGGCCTTCACCTATCCATGGGGTTCTGTTTTTAACAGCAAAGAGTACTACTAATTTGTTAGTAAAATCCATTGTTTTTCTTTTTTTTATGTTGCTTTTGATCATTTGTATTTATGATGTATTATTTATTGTCTTATGTTCAATTCTAGATCTATCACATCTGCCTCTCTCCTGAACAAGCTGTTATGTGCAGTGAAACGTGTAGAAATATGCAGGAATTCTCCCTTTGCATACCCTTTGACAATATACAATTTAATGCCAAATGCATACTCGGAATATCAACTGATCAATTTTTGGGTTCCTAGGGAGATTCAGTTGTAAAAGGGAATGAGAGATATACTGTATATCTCTGTTTACAGTTAATATGATGTACAGGAAAGGTTTTAATCTGTAAAACTCTTAACATATTTTATTAAATAACATTTTGTGTGTGTGTGTGTATATGTGCATATATATATATATATATATATATATATATATATATATATATATATACACATATATATATTTATTTATTTATTTTTTCTGTGGATCCTTGAAGCACCATTAAAGTCCATTTGGTTTCAGTATTTGCTTAGACTAGTCTTGTCTCCTGTAGTTTTCTGCAGCCAGCCTTTTGTGGATGGACTTACTGGGTCCCTCCCACAGCTCTTCTCTTTGCACTGTCTATGAGTAGCTCAGCGTTGCTGTCACTGCTACATTTACAAGGTAATATCTGGGTTTACAAAGGCATTTAGTGCTAGTGATATATACTGTGGCTATTAAGGAACAAATGTAAATATAAGTTTTGTGCCCGGACTTCGGCTTTAAATTTCAGCAAAAGGACAGCTTTAAACCACAGTTCTTTAAAATGGTAAAGTATCCAAACACCTACCTTGTGATACTGAGCATTCAGGTTATCAGGGAAAGGCATGCAAAAGAGAGGAAAAAGAATGATGAGTTAACATAGGTGATGCAAACAGTTTCTTCTAACTATTCTTTGGTTAAAGGGTTAATTCATCTTTATCAAAAACGGGACACAGGAGTGCAAACCAACTGCACTCCTGTGATCCATAGGAGAATTACAGCCAAAAGAGCTTTGCATGTACTTCTCCTTTAAGGTTTTCTGAAAGTAATTTTGAATATAACTTTTATACTTTACTTATATGCTATGCCACATGTACACGTGCAGATCTGTCTCCCTCTAGTGGTGCACTCTATGTCAGACACCTCAGTCAGTACCCTAGGTGAATGACAGCTGAGACAAAACCCATTACAAGACAAACCACACAAGACTGCACTGAGAAGACAGAAAGGTGTGTACTGATAGAATGAGAAGAGCAAAGCACACAAATAGTTTTGTCTTGATATAATAGAAACAGGTAACAAAATATTTGTGCTGTATTACTAAGTGGGAAGTAAATGCTGCCTATGCAATTGGCAAATATAACTGCCGCTATGGGCATATAGAATTTTATTTGCACATATAATATTACAAACTGTAAAGAGAAGAAAGGCCTCACAACATGTATACACTTTAAAAAGATGATTTTCATTAAATAAAAAACCTCAAAAGACAGTTATTGCCCGTTCATTTTCTTTATTAGATTCCAAAGGAAATAAAATGTTTTAGTTATTTTTTAATCGGGTAGATAGTGTATGTATGCACTGTAGTCAGTAAAAAAAACTATTTGAGAAGATATATCAATAAAAGTTTGAGATTTAAAAAAAAATTTGAGATTTAAAAACCAATCTGAGATAATAACTCAGAGTTCTGAGAATAATAGGAGTTTATTACAAAAACTGGAAAGTGCAAAATCTGGTGCAGCTCTGCATAGAACCCAATCAGCTTCCAGGTTTTACACCCCGGTCACACCGATCCGAATTTGAAATTGTGCGAATTCCAGTAAAGTCCAGTGATGGTATTCAGACTTGAGGTGCGACTTGCAGGACATCTGTGGCTTGCAACACACAGATGTCTATGCAAGTCACACCTAAAGTAGCACATGCACTGCTTTAGAAATGGCTGCGGCTCCGACCAAGTCGGAATCGCACCAATATGTCCGCTGTAAATGTGGACAATAGGATGCGACTTGCCATGAGATTTGCAAGTTGCATGGCATGGCAAATCGCATGCCAAGTTGCACCTGGTGTGACCGGGGTCTTATTGCCAAAGCTTGATTGAAAAAGCTGAAGTTAGAAGCTGATTGACTCCTATGTAGAGCTGCTCCAGAATTTGAGTGCACCGGTTTGAATAAATCTCCCCCAATATGTCAAAATTTTTAGATACAGTAATAACTGAGTTCATTCAGAACTAGTTCTGCGGGGGGGAGGGGGGGGTTCCAGCTACAAAGCGCTGATTACAGCCTATGTGTGCATGAACACATAGGATAACATGCTGAGGTTTACTGACTGTAGAAAAAAAAACCAAAAGCCAAAAATAGCCACTGTAAAAACATCCAGTGTGCATGAGGACCAGGGGCGGACTGACAACTGATGGGGCCCCCGGGCAATAGGGGATCATGGGGCCCCCTGTGTCCTTGCCAAAACTCAAAAAAGCCTATGAAAAAGGTACCAGGGGCATCTCATGGGGCCCCCTACTGACCCTGGGCCCTTGGGCAGTGCCCGAGTTTCCAAATGGTCAGTCAGCCCCTGATGAGGACTAACCGTTACCATCTCCAGCCAGGAAGTCTATGGTTTTTGATGGCTCTTGTTTACAGCAGTTGTGCTAAAATTAGACAGCTTAATAACTCAGAGGAAGGACACGCACCCCTCCATCTCTCCAAACACAGACAGAACAAAGGTTAATAGGAATACCCATCATGCTTTGCCATGGATGCATCCTGTAATACGTTTATTTAATAAATTAAAAAATTCACAAAAATCATTTAAAAAAATAATTATTTGCTTCTTTTTTTTATTTTCATTTTCTAAATAGCTGTTTCTATACTACTCACAATTTTAATTTCCTGGGTGACAGTGACATAGTCCCTTCTTTGCCCACACCATCCTGGGATACATTGCCACATCCCAGAATGCTGCAGGACTGCAAATTCTGAAATCTCACAATATTTCACGTCTGCATACAGGACACCATGGCAAGAAGTAAACAAAATCAGGGCAGCTAGTTCTCATTCAGCACATGCATTAAATTTAGCAGCATGTCTCCAAGATGCAGGCTTTGAAAACCAGAAAGTAAATCCAAGATGGCGGCATGGAATCTAAATAATGCTGGCCAAAATGCAGCAGCAAAAGAAGACATGTAAAGATGTAATTTTATTGTCATTTTAATATTTATTGCTGTGTCTGACTGATTTTAATTTTTCAGAATAGAAGGTCCTCTTTAAGGAAAACAATAAAAACAAACATGAAATAAAATTAAAAAAATGAAAAATAAAATTGAACAAAAAGCATTTTAGGTTCCCTAGGGAAAAAAATAAATACAAAACAGAATCAGGTAGGAGTCTGAGCATTCTCAGTCTGGTCAGCCATTGTCTGCTCCTAAATACACAAAATAAAAGGAAAATAGTGTCTGCCTGCTGTTGGACTTAAAGTAATTAGCATTAATCCCATCATTAGCAGCATTAGGCAAAGTGCTACAATGCTGTGATATTAATGCACTTTAATTGGCATTCAGTCTGGCAGTGAGCACTGGCATTCCTAACCAAACTTGCTGCAGGATACAAAAGCTCTCACAATGCTGATAGTAAAAATCCCCATAGTGGTGTTGCAGGGTTCTGCCATTGTAAGTGCGGCTTCAGTATGTCCCCCGCAGTCACATGGCAATGTAGTAATACTGAGGACACAGTACCCTGCAAGTAACACACTTCCTAACCTAGGGTGCTCAATCACTGTCTATATCTATAGAGGAGCAGCGTTTTCACCCTAGGCTTAGACTACAAACACGTCCTCTTCTCTTTATCTCCATAGCATGGAAGAAAAATAACATTGTTAGAGATTTCACATCAGTTCACAGCAGGGGCGGACTGACAACTCATGGGGCCCCTCGGCAATAGCGGATCATGGGGCCCCTGTGTCTTTGGCCAAACTCAAAAAAGCCTGAGAAAAAGGTACCAGGGGCATCTCATGGGGCCCCCTACTGACCCCGGGCCCTCGGGCAGTGCCCGATTTTCCAAATGGTCAGTCCACCCCTGGTTCACAGGATGTGATAAGATTACTGCATTCCTTTCAGGATCAAAAGTACTTTAAAATAAATATTCTTTAACTGCTGATGGATTATACTGGCTTGGGTACAGCAATTATGGCAGGGGTGTATTTACCACAAGGCAAACAAGGCATTTGCCTAGGGTAGCATTTTTCAGGGGGGAAGCACTTCCCCTAGGAAGAAGGGACGGAAGAAGGGACACACGCGGCATGGGGACCTGGTGGGTTCCAAGAGAGGCTGTGGGTTTCATGACAGTGTATGCACTACCCCATTCTTGTTGCCAGGGATATCCAGAGCTGTGAAGACGAGTGTCTTTCTTTGACTTGCCGTGGCGGATGGTGGCTGGTGTATGGGGGGCAGTGGTAGTGGAAGGCTCTCTTGGGAGGGGGGGGGGCGGGGGGCAGGGGTGTTGTTGGTCAATGTCAGACTAACTCTGAGGGGGGGTGGGATGATTTTTGTGTCGCCTAGGGCAGCACAAAACCTAAATACACTACTGAATTATGGGAAAGAGCCATCCGCTGGGGTCAATATAATTGAATATAAATTATAATTGAAGCATGAAATGTATTTGAAGCCTAAAAATTTACTATTATTATTATTTGGTATTTTATTGTAATAAATTGTGACCGTACAGTTACAATACAATTCATAACAAGAGCATTTTTTTGGAGTGTGAAATAATTTTATTGCTGTGACGTTGCTGTGGAGTTTTAGGCTCCATTCACACCAATGTGATTTTTGGTGCTTTTTGCAGAAACGCACTACAGTCCACTTAACCACTTGCCCTCCTGAGGATTTACCCCCCTTCCTGTCCAGGCCATTTTTTGCTTTACAGTGCTACGTTACTTTAACTGACAATTGCGCGGTCATGCAACACTGCACCCAAATGAAATGTACGTCTTTTTTTCCCACAAATAGAGCTTTCTTTCGGTGGTATTTGATAGCCTGGTCAATTTTTATTTTTTGTGCTATAAAAAAAAAAAGAAAATTTTGAGAAAAAAAACATTTTTGACTTTTTGCTAACATGTCCAGGAAAACAATTTAAAAAAATCAAATTTCATCATAAATTTAGGCCAAAATGTATTCTGCTACTTGTCTTTGCCTAGATTGTAAGCTCCAAGGAGCAGGGCCCTGAAATCCTTCTTGTATTGAACTGTATTGTTGCTGTATTGTCTCCCGTTATATTGTAAAGCACTGAGCAAACTGTTGGCGCGATATAAATCCTGTATAATAATAATAATTTAAAAAAATCCCAATATGTGTAAATTAATTGGTATAAGTGAAAGTTATAGTGTTTACAAATGGCGGTATATATACTGGGATTTATTTTATTTTTTATTTTTACTAGTAATGGCGGCAATCAGCGACTTATAGCAGGACTGCGGCGGGCATTCTGACACTGGGGGGAACTGACCTGGTATCACTGACATCCCCAGTGACACCAATACAGTGATCAGTGCTAATAAAAAGCACTGACACTGGGCACGAAGGGGTTAACATGTGGGGCGATCAAAGGGTTAACTGTGTGCTGTTTTGCGTACTGGGCTGTGTTAGTGCTTCACTGTAAGCATACTGCTTTGCATGGCTGTGCTGTGCAGTGTGCAGGAGCTGATAGGGGAGAGAACTGTTTTGTTTTCTCTCCCCCATTGGAGATGCTCGGCAATCACCGGGTGCCAGCGAGTAATCACCAGTCTGGACCTGGTGATTGAAAACTGAGGCCACAAATGATGTGGCGGGTAGGGCACGCGCGCGCCCCCTACCCGGAAATGCAAAATCACATATATACGTGATTTTGTGCACCTGTGCCGCCCTGTAATGGTACTTCTGCTATAGGGTGGACGGGAAGTGGTTAACATGGTTTCCTATGGGACATGTTCACATCTATGCTTTGTTGAGCTGCTGCGTCTTTGGGAAGGGTTAGGGACTTTTTGAAAGCAAAAAGTAGGTTTTTGCTACAATACAGTTCAATGAAGAAGCTGCTGAAATGTATGGAAGTGAACTTTGCCATGTTTTGCGTTTTGCATTTTTATTCTGTCCAGCAACAAAAAAATTTCCACTTTAACAAAAAAAAAAAGAGTTGAACTTAATGCAAAACACGGTAAAAACGTGTCAAAAACGCTTCAAAAAAACATTGGAGAAAGCATCAAATGCAAAATGCATATATGTGAACGGAGCCTTACTCTCTATTTGCCCAGTGCTGACCATTATCACAGCCAAACAAAGTGAAGGGAAATCCAAAATGTTATAGTCATCATTGGAACAGGAGGTAAAAAGAATCAGTAACAGTGAAAGCAGTTTGGGTGACGTTCTCTCAGACTGGAGAGATTTCCTTGCACTTTATGTTGTATCTACAGTACAGGAAGTAAAGAGAAATCTGCTCAATGGGACTCAAACAGCGAAAATAAATAAATACAAACTGGAAAAAATTCCGTTTTTAGCCAGACTTAGGTTTAGAGATGGGCTTTCAAGTAAATCTGTGCTTGTCTGTGTGCATAGAATGTGCCCATCAGAGTGCCCCTTAACATAACATGTGCCCATCAGAGCGCCCCTTAATATAAATGTGCCCATCAGAGTACCCCTTAACATAAAATATGCCCATCAGCATGCCCCTTATTTTATGTTAAGGGGCACGCTGACAGGCACATTTTATGTTAAGGGGGCACAAATGGGTACATACTGTGGAAAGGGGCACTCTGATGGGCACATGTAATGGAAAGGGGCACTCTGATGGAGAATATGATGTAAAGGGGCTCTCTGATGGGGAAATATGATAGAAAGAGGTACTTTGAGTGTAAGGGGGCACTCTGATGGGAATATCTGATGTACGGTGGCAATGTGATGGGGATACCTGATGTAAAGGAGCACTCTGATGGGGACAACTGATGTAAAGGGGCACTTTGATGGGCACACCTGATGTGATGGGAATACATGATGTAAAGTTGCACTCTGATGGTGACACCTAATGTAAGGGGGAAGACTGATGGGCACACCCTATTCGGACCTCGGCCAGAAAAAAATTTTAGTGACTGGATCTCCTTGAATTTGAATTCAATATCCTTGGTGTACATGATGCTCCTATAACAGGATGAGCAATGAGTGAATGTTTAGACAGTGGGTAACTGTAATTTCAAGTATACTGATGTAACGCTCTCCTAGTTAGGCTGTTAGGTAAATTTAGCTTTTGGGCTTCTGCTGTATTCGCAAGAGCAGGAATTGTTTAGTTTGGGCTGTTCGGAGTTTCACAAGCTGGGTGTTTGATTGCTTCCCCCTGCCTCTAGAAGAAGCTAGAGCTAGCTAGAGCTAAAGCTTAGATAGGGAGAATTCAAATACCCAGTCTGAATATTTAGTAGGGCCTAGCCAGTCCCTGAGGAGGTGTGCCCAGATGGTGGCTGGGTTGCTGTTAAATAGTCTGGTGCCCTGATTGTCTTTTTTCCCCTGTGGGGATGGATCCGTGAGCTGATAGGAGGGGGATTGTTTGTCCTGGGACACCCCTTTTTGGACTGGAGGCTGGACTTCTGGACCAGGATCTTGTGAGTAGAGTCTCTATATCTGAACTAGAGCTGACTTAGGGTCCCCAGCCATGTGGCCCATTCAAGTTCACCTTCATTTGTATTCCCTCTTTTTCATGGTCTCCAGTCATGAATCGTGGACTATTTAAAGTCTACCTACACTAGTACTACTGCTACTAAGTGGGAGGTGTCCTCTACTAGCAATATATTTCGTTTTGGAGTATCCTGCATCACCCTAAATCCCAAGTTCTACTAACAAATAAACTTTGGCTGTTTATTGAGCCAGAGTGGATGGACTGTTGCTGCATGCCTGGCAGCCTTGCACTGTCTTGGGAAAGAACCTGTATCATATACTGCGGGTAGCACCACAATACATAGGTGCAGAGTGGGATATACAATGCAAACAGGATCAGAATGGCAAAGGGTATGCATACACTACAGATATTCGGCCCATGTATACCCAACCTTAAATGCTTCTTCACACTCATCTAGGCTGGACAATCCCCAAAATATGGCTAACAATACCCCTTTAACAAACCACCTGCAAAAAACTTTAAATCACAATTTGTGCAAGTGCGTAGCCATGCAAATCTAAACCCAACCTGTGATCAGTACTGCCCTTCCTTCTACAGTAAATTCTCTTCAGCCAAATTAGAAAAGCCTGCCAACATGCTGCAAAGAAGGACTTCTGCCTAGTTGCCCAACAGTGGAGAACCGTTCATTTGGCTGCAGATCACATGCCCAGCCACCTCTGTCTTATTGGGTGCTCTCTGAGATGAAGAGTGTGGGACTCAGTCAAAAGTGTGTCAAGGAGTCTAGGGGATTTCGGGAACCAAGGGGATTATAAGGAAAGATGATAAAGAGGCCCATGCCTGCCTCTGAGCATGGTGACTAGAAGGGCACTCCACTCCACTGTATACCTGGAAGTACTAGGTGATCCTTCAGATACTGGCACTGACTGCAGGGTGGAGAGCAAAGGGTAGGTGAGTGCACACTGCTAGGGTGGGGGGGAATAAAAGACAAAAGCATACAGAACCTAGCCTCTAAACACTATTCTTAACAAAAGACCTTCTTACAGACATCTACGTTTTCCCAGTGAGAGGTGGCAGACAGTGAAAGTGGGGAATGGGGGGGTCAACGGAAGTGGCTACAAACATGAACATAAATGGCCAGATTGAGCAGATTGATTCCTTATTGTCTCTATACATCTTTAATTGCCACCCAAGAAGAATCTAAAAGTTGCTTTTTAGTGTAAACAGAGGTAATCCGATGATGTATCGCTGCACAGATGCGTTATCCTGACATCCATCAGAGTAAAACTAAATAAATGTAAATTTAGTGCCAAATGTTTGGCTAATTCATTCTGAATTAGGATGCTAACAAAAATAATTCACAGTTCATTGATGGATGAGACAGGCTCCTGCAGAGCTGAAAAGCCCGGCAGAGCACAGCATCTACCAGCCTCTTCAGTTTATATGCCAGAGAATGACCTTTTTTGTTTTCACAACACAGAAAGGAATCTGTTCACATTCTGTATGATAATTTCCTGACACACACAGCTAAAAAAAGATCTGAGTTTACACAGTAAAATGTAACTGGATGTCTTCTGCTATTAAAATGTAGGTAATGTCCCTCTCCCCCCTTCTGCTCATTCCAGAAGGGAGTAAATGAGAATATGCCAGTATAAGGGGACACCAGAGGCTCATTAAAAAAAAAAAATAGAAATCTCTACTCAGACAGCCCCTGGCAAAACATGCTGAAGCTCTGGGGAGGAGATTTAGCCATCTGCCTAAAGGCTGCAGATCAAGCAGGGTACTGTATGTCTCCTGTGGTTGAATGATGTTTGTGGACGGAAGCTCACAAGGGAAACTGAGAAAAGTGGGTCAAGCAAAGCTGGTGACTCTGTAGGCATAGTCAGCAAAAAATCTGTGAACAGCATAGACCTTAGAGATCGTCAAAGGACACATGTAAAAAAAAACAATCAAGGGGTTTGTGTTTACAACACAAGTTTCCCTAGTGGCCAGTCCTCAGCTCTGGTCCTCAAGTTCATAAACAGCCTATAGGCTGAGACTCCAGTGTTCATATCCTGCAATTATTTATCTAGAGCAGTGTTTCTCAGCCGAGGTTCCATGAGAGGTCCCCAGGGGCTCTGACAGGTAGATCTCTAGGACACATGAAGAAATAGGCAGGGAAGCTGCTGTCATACAATTGGCTGTAGCACACTGTTCCCAGCCGGCCCTCCTCCACTCCTGTCCATCCTGGGTGCTTGTATGTGACATCATTTGGGATGGACAGGATAGGAAGAGGGAGGCCGCCGGGGAACAGCGTACCACTGGGGGACTGAGAACAGCTGCCTCTGAAGCCGGTAAAAGAAAAAGAAAGCCAGTACTGAAGTGAGCCCAACTGTGTCCCCCACAATATGCCCAACAGTCTATCCCATGCTATGTGCCCTGTCCCATGTAATGTACTCTTTTCCATGTAAAGTCCCCTGTCCCATGTAACATGCTCTGTCCCATGTAATGTGCTCTGTCCCATGTAAAGTTCTCTGTGCTCTGTCCCATGTAAAGTGCTCTGTCCCATGTAATGTGCTTTGTACTCTGTCCCATGTAAAGTGCCCTATCCCATGTAATATGCCCTGTCCCATTTAATGTGCTCTGTGCTCTTTCCTATTTAAAGTGCCCAGTCCCATGCAACATGCTATGTCCTATATAATGTACGGTGTGCTCTATCTTATGTTTTGTGCCCTGTCCCAAGTAATGTGCATTGTCCCATGTAACGTGCCCTGTCCCATGTAATGTGCCCTGTCCCATGTAATGTGCTCTGTCCCATGTAACGTGCCTTGTCTCATCTAACATGCTCTGTCCCATGTAATGTGCTATGTTACATATAATGTGCCCTGTCCCATGTAACAAGCTCCGTGCTCTGTCCCGTGTAATGTGCCATGTTTAATGTTATGTGCCCTATGCTCTGTCCCATGTAATGTGCCCTGCTCCCGCCTCATGTGCCCTGCTTCCATGTAATTTGCCCTGCTCCCTCCTCATGTAGTGTGCCCTCCTGAGCCCCTGTACCCTTCCCTGCTGCCCCCCCTCCCCCCCAACACACACACCTCATCTCAAGTTGGACCCAAAATGGAGTATCTCTAAAGAAAAAAGAAAGCACAAGTTTCCCATTAAATAGATACGTTTTAATATTTATTCTTTTATTTAATGCTATTTCTAAAAATAATTGTTATTATCAACAGCTCACTAATCATACCAATGTTCCTTGAGCTGTAGATGTGAACATTATTTCAGGGGTTCCACAAGAACTCAAACTTTTTGCCAGAGGTTCCTCAAAGGTAACAAGGTTGAGGAACACTGTCTAGAGACTCCCCACTCTGTACATTTCTTAACTCTACTTGACATGGATCCTGAGAAACCTGTCCAACTGCATCAATAAAAACCCCTCAATCACACTCGAGGAATACTCTCCTCCCAATTATCGGTTTCTGTGAGCTCCACGTGTGGATGTGGATGTACATAGCCCAGTCTGCAAGGGAAACTTTTTCTCCGGAAAGCAGAGGAATGTGTGTATGGCTCATCTTGATTCAAGTCAGATTGGTGAGCGTTAAAACTTTCAGGTGTTGAATAGGAGTGCAAAGTCAAACAAATTTTTTTTTCACAATGCAAATACACTATATGGTCAAAGGCTTTAGACACTTGACCATCATACATGAGCTTGTTGACCATCACACATGAGCTTGTTGGCCATCACACATGAGCATGTTGGACATCCCATTCCAAACCCATGAGTATAATTATGGAGTTGGCTATAACTCGCCCCACTATTTAGGAAAGGTTTTCCCCAAGATTGTGGAGTGTATCTATGGGATTTTGTGCCCTTTTAGCCAAAAGAGCATTTGTGAGGTCAAGTACTAAAGTTGGATGAGAATAATTGGCATGCAGTGTTCCAATTCAACCCAAAGGTGTTCAGCAGGGTTGAGGTCAGAGCTCTATGCAGGCTGCTTAAGTTCCTCCTCACCAAACCATTTTTAGAGCTTTGTGAACAGGGTACAGTCAAAACAGAACAAGCCCTTCCCCAAACTTTTCACAATTGCACAATTGTTCAATATGGTTTTTTTTGTATGATGAAGTATTACCAGTACCCTTCAATGGGGCATCCACAGAATTTTGGCTATATAGTAGGTGTGATGGTCAGGAGTTCACAAACTTTTAACCATATTGTGTATTTGGACATTTTGCCTTAGTCAGCTCAAAGCCAGCCATAAACAATTCAAATAACAGCTGGTTCAGCAGGGACCAGCCAAGATTTGACTCATGTATGGGCAGGCTGATTGAACCTGGGTACAACCAGCCTGTCGGAGTTTTCATGCAATTATTGACAACAGCTATAGCCACTAACAATAATCACTGTGTGTTCTCCCAGCAGGGATGGCTCCCCCACCCTCCTGCCGGGACAAAACAAAAGTGCTGTGGGAGGGATTCCCCCATCAACACTGACTGTTGATGGAATATAGAGCAATTTTCTTTCCTGCAACCGTGGCAGCAGAAAAGAACATTGCACAATTTATGGCTGACTTAAGTATGTATACAGTATCTCACAGACGTGAGTACACCCCTCATATTTTTGTAAATATTTTATTATATATTTTCATGTAACAACACTGAAGAAATTACACTTTGATACAATGTAAAGTAGTGAGTGTACAGCTTGTATAATAGTGTAAATTTGCTGTCCCCTCAAAATAACTCAACACACAGCCATTAATGTCTACACCGCTGGCAACAAAAGTGAGTACACCCTTAAGTGAAAATGTCCAAATTGGGTCCAAAGTGTCAATATTTTGTGGCCACCATTATTTTCCAGCACTGCCTTAACCCTCTTGGGCATGGAGTTCGCCAGAGCTTCAAAGATTGCCACTGGAGTCTTCTTCCACTCCTCCATGACGACATCACGGAGCTGGTGGATGTTAGAGACCTTGCACCCCTCCACCTTCCGTTTGAGGATGCCCCAGTGATGCTCAATAGGGTTTAGGTCTGGAGACATGCTTGGCCAGTCCATCACCTTTACGCTCAGTTTCTTTAGCAAGGCAGTTGTCATCTTGGAGGTGTGTTTGGGGTCGTTATGTTGGAATATTGCCCTGCGGCCCAGTCTCCGAAGGGAGGGGATCATGCTCTGCTTCAGTATGTCACAGTACATGTTGGCATTCATGGTTCGCTCAATAAACTGTAGCTCCCCAGTACCGGCAGCACTCATGCAATCCCAGACCATGACACTCCCACCACCATGCTTAACTGTAGGCAAGACACACTTGTCTTTTTACTCCTCACATGGTTGCCACCACACACGCTTGACCCCATCTGAACCAAATAAGTTTATCTTGGTCTCATCAGACCACAGGACGTGGTTCCAGTAATCCATGTCCTTAGTCTGTTTGTCTTCAGCAAACGGTTTGTAGACTTTCTTGTACATCATCCTTAGAAAAGTCTTCCTTCTGGGATGACAGCCATGCAGACCAATTTGATGCAGTGTGCAACGTATGGTCTGAGCACTGACAGACTGACCCCCACCCCTTCAACCACCTTCAATGCTGGCATCACTCATACATCTATTTCCCAAAGTCAACCTCTGAATATGACACTGAGCACGTGCACTCAACTTCTTTGGTCGACCATGGCGAGGCCTGTTCTGAGTAGAACCTGTCCTGTTAAACCGTTGTATGGTCTTGGCCACTGTGCTGCAGCTCAGTTTCAGGGTCTTGGCAATCTTCTTATAGCCTAGGTCATCTTTATGTAGAGCAACAATTCTATTGTTTCAGATCCTCAGAGAGTTCTTTGCCATGAGGTGCCATGTTGAACTTCCAGTGACACCTATGAGAGAGTGAGAGCGATAACACCTAAGTTAACAAATCTGCTCCCCATTCACACCTGAGACCTTGTAACACTAGCGAGTCACATGACACCAGGGAGGGAAAATGGCTAATTGGGCCCAATTTGGACATTTTCACTTACATTGTAGTAAAGTGTCATTTCTTCGGTGTTGTCACATGAAAAGATATAATAAAATATTTACAAAAATGTGAGGGGTGTACTTACTTCTGTAGATACATATATTATCTAAAGACAAGAAATATACATACAAGAGTATTTTAGTTTCATCCATTAGAAGACTTCTGTACTTTGTACACTATTATCCTTGTTGGAAGGCTGTTTAAATTATCCTTGAGTAATTCAGATATTGTAGATATTGCACTGCAAGAACTCTATACCTTTTATGGAGTCATTGCAGAGTGTGCCTCTTACTAGTAGATTTACATTAATGATAATTCTGATCCTACATTGTTTGTCAGTTGGTTGGTTCTCCTTTTACAGAGAAGATGGCAAGGTTATAGATTTATGCCAGTGATAGGAGACAACCATGGTTATGTTTAAGTTTTAGCTGCTCATTCAACAGTAGGGGTTAATGGTGAGTTATTTGAAGCCAAATTATAGAAGCAACAAATTAATGTAGCTTTCTGTTTATTCTTGTTTGTTAGTTTTTATTGAGTTTTCAGAAAACTTACAAAGTAGCAGCAGAAGTACATAGTGATGTAAAGAGTACAAAAGGCTGTGGTAACCACTGACAATGAGTAAAATTTAAGCATGAACATGCAAGGAAAGTCTAGTAAGATACATCTGTGGTGGAGAATGCACAAGTCGATTAGAGGATCATCAGGTTAAGTCATGAAGCTAATATCAAAGTGATGTGATGCAAAAACATAGGCATTCATACCCTCTCTTATTTGGTTATTAAATTTACCCCACATCCTTCTTCCTGGTCACAAGCAAACTATCTAGCATTGCTAGCCCATTTAACTTCGTTAATGTCTAGTTGGTCTCCACTGAAAGTTTCCTGGCTTGGCCATAGAGTGGCGGTCAAAATGGCACTGCTTACTAAGATATTACACCTCTTTAGAGTTTTACGTTACAGTCCCTTTGCATTTTTCTGAGGATTTTACAATGTCGGGTTAACACTTACATCTGGGGTCCAGTCAGAGCACGGTTGCCTAGGGCGGTCCTCATGCTCTCAAACTTGAATGGTGGCTTTGGCTTGCCTAATTTTACTAAATAATATCAGGCCTCTCAGTCAGGCCAGTTGGCCCAATACCACACCGTAAAAGAGACCCCCTGTGGCTCAGCCTGGAAGCAGCAGAATGTGACCCATTGGTAGTTGACAACCTCCTCTGGCTCCTCCCCAAGGAGTATAAGACAATCACCAATCCCATTATGCAACATTATTTGGTGATGTGGAATGGTTTATAAATTTCCTGTCGACTGCACCCTCTTGTCTTTTTTGAATAATTCTTCCTTCTATCCAGGCAGTGTAGCCTCAGCCTCATTTCATATCTGGAAGTCTCTTGAACTTCATCAGTTGGGTCACTTGGTTATGAATACCTCCTTTCACATCATTTGCATTGCTACAGGAGTAAAATCAAATCCCAAATTTGGAAGTATTCAGATGTCTCCAACTAAAATATTTCCTCTCCACATACACTAGGGGTCAAACGGACTTACAGTCTCAAACATTTTTTGAGCATGTTTGCTCCCTGGGTGCCTGGCTTGATATCCAAGATTTACACCCATTTGATACCAAATTTGGTACCACCAGCTTATGCCTCCAACTGAACAGCTGACATTGACATCCTGTTAGAGCCTGAAGATTGGACAGAAATCTGGAAATCCATTAAATTATCCACCATCAACATATTAGCGCTGGAAACATATTGTAAACTCTTAACCAGATAGTATTTAGTTCCAGCCAGAATATTGCCCTCATACTCATCAAATGGTTTCAGGGGTTGCCCAGATGAAGGAATCCACCAGCATATACAGTATGGTGGACCTACCCTGTAGCCTCTTCAGTTTGGACTGAAGTATTTGGCATGCTCTCTCTATTAATGGACACCCAAGTTCTACCTGTCTGACTATAGCACTATTAATAAACGTCTCCTTGATTTGATGTCTGCACAATTCAAACTCCTCTTGCATGTAACCACTGCCACTAAACCGAGCACTGATAGATCTTGGAAAAAATCTACATTACGTATCCTTGAAGTGAAACATAGGATAATTCAATTTATGCTACACAGCACAATTGAGGCTACTCTGCTGAGTAGCTGGGTTGATATTTATTTGCCATCTAACTTTGACCAATCTTTGCTGGAACCTTACTCACTGCATGAGGAGCAAATGTGCCTCTCCTAGTTGTCAGGGTGCAGGGCGTTATCAAACCTGAGAGAGACTCCGAACACTTCCCTCCTTCCCTTCTCTTTTTTTTTCTCTCCTCTCTTTCCTCTTTCTACATTTACTTTTACTCCTTGTCGCATTTTTTCATCCGCTACAAGGATCGTTATCAGTCAGTCCGAGTAGGGCACTTTGGAGCTTTGTGCACCTCACCTTCCCTGTATGACGGGGAACATATGCATTTCACTTTAGTTTAATGCGCTCTAAGACATTGCGGTTGATTTACTAAAATTGATTCTCTCAGAATCTGGTGCACCTGTGCATGATAGCTAATCAGCTTCTAACCTCAGCTTGTTCAATTAAGCATCCTCCAGCTTTAGTAAATAAACCCCATTGTCTAATTTGGTATATCTAAAATTGTATATACCATATGGGCAGAACAGTGGCTAAATGGTTAGCACTTCTGCCTGGCAGTACTAGGGTCGTTGATTCAAATCCCAACCCTGGCATTACCTGCCTGGAGCTTGCATGTTCTCCCTGTGCCTGCATGGGTTTCTTCTGGGTACACCGGTTTCCTCCCACACTCCAAAGACATGCTGGTAGGTTAATTGGATCCTGTCTAAATTGTCTCTAGTATGTGTATGTATGAATGTGAGTTAGGGACCTTAGATTGTACGCCCCTTGAGGGTTAGGGACTGATGTGAATGTACAATAAATATGTAAAGCGCTGCATAAATTGGTGGCACTATACAAGTACCTGAAATAAATAATGCAAAGTGTAATTCAGTACATGATTTGCTTTTTTTTATTACAGTGTAAGTACCTGAATATAACTACATATCATCCTTGCAGCAGAGTATAAGTGTGAGGGGAAGAAGCAGCAGAAAGAGTGAATCAGTTTATGTGCTAATAAGCAGCATGATAATAAAAAGAGAGGGGAGGGTAACAGAGAGATGAGCTCATCACTGTGCTACTTTTCCTTTCCCTGCCCAATCACAGGCTGGGGATAGGTCTAGGACAGTCTTGGCTCAAAGCGGTGGGTTGAATGATGCTGACCTTCAGAATGAGGGCATATTGAATAATGAATATTGCAACAAAAGCTGTATTTAATGTTATCTTTTAATGGGCAGTAGTAGGGACTGTGCTGGTTGGACTTGTGTCTTTTTTTAAATTACTGGTTGCTTATGCTGAATCCAACTGGACATCTGAGTTTTGTTTCGTAATGAATCGATTTTTGGCTGGAAATTTGATTTTCATAGATTTTGATGTATACGAATCTCTGAATGGACATAGGTGTCCGTTTATGAAACTGATATCAGCAGTGATCCTGAGGATCACTGCTGATCTCAGTACATTAGTGGTTTATGAAACAAAGATGATCAGCGGAGAACATGTTCTCTGCGGATTTTCTCAGCACACAGAGAATCTGTGACAGACACAGAAATGGCCAGTTTATGAAGGAGCGATGTCATCCCTTCAATGGCGATCTGTGTGAAAAATCTCCCTCCCAGATTCTCCAGCGGTGGAGGTGGAGAATCAGGGAGAGAAGAGAGAATTGCTGGAGTACTGAGGAGGAAATTTTTGGACTTCCTTCCTCTACCTTCGGAGCCTCCAAGGCAGTGGGAAAGCTCCCCTGCCTTTCACAACACCCCCACAACCCCAGAGCAGCTTAGAACTATATATATATATATATATATGTATTTATTTTTTTTAAATTTATTTCTTTCTTAATTATTGTTTATGTGTGTACCGAGGAGAGCCGCCAACTCAGCAGAGGTCATTTACCACTGCTTAATAAACCAACGGCTGTGTGTTTTGCTGATCTCTTGTTGCTGCATTCTCGCTATATCTCACGAGATTACAGCAACAGCAGCCATTTTCCAGAGTTCAAAGTGTTTGTAGATTGCTTCTCTCCTCATTAGGCACTCAGAGGAGAGCTGTCTCCTCCGAGAATGCCAGAGAACTCAGCAGCAGTCATTTACTACTGCTTGATAAACGTACACCATAGTAACGAATGCCATTCAATCTGAAAAAAAAGTTATACCAAAATTAACAAATGCATTTGTTTCCTTTGTTTTATTTGGATTCATTGTGAATAGATGGTTGTTAAGCAGCGGGCGGCTGCCAGGACCTCAACAACCATGACTCTGGCTGACAGCAGAATATAAAAAAATTAAAAAAACAGCGTATGGGTCCCCCCCCGATCCATACTGGGCTCTTCGGGTCTGGTAGGGATTTTGAGGAGAACCGCACACCAAAATTTTTTAAAATCACATGGGTTCCACCCCAAATTTATGCCAGACCCTTATCTGACAATGCAGCCCAGCAGGCCAGGAAAGGACGAGCCCTCCCCACTTCCTGAACCGTACCAGGCCACATGCCCTCAATATGGGGGGGGGGGTCACCCTGCCCCATGTGTATTTAGCGGTGGGGGAGAAGTGGCTGGCATTCAGTGAGTGTCTCTTCATGGGACCGGTCATGTCTGCCAGGCGGTGGGATTTTTTTTCGTGCGGGTCAGCGGTCATCATAATTGATGCTGGATTTAAATCAGGGTACATGTTTATTTATTTAATTTTATTTGAATAAAGACACAAACTGTGTGCATGTTTTTATGTACTTTTCTGGGTTTTTTTTTTTTTTTTTGATGAATGAGGGGGCTGAGATCTGAGGGCTCCCTTGTTAAAGAGGGTTACCAGATTCTGACAAGTCACCTCCCGTACCCCCACAACCACCGAGCCAGGGTTGTGGGAAAGAAGCACTCATCCTCATCAACATGGGGACAAGGTGCTTTGAGGGAGGGGAGCCAAAACAAATTAGTTCAACTTAATGAAAATGACAAAACATTAGTCTTCTTTGAACAAATGCATCCTAAATGAAACGAAAATTTCCAGTGTGCACATGTCTAGATCCAATGTTATAATTTGTATACTTAGGAGGAAATAGAATTGAGAGGAAGCTCCAAGGCCAAAAATAACATCAGAGTATGGTGAAGCCTTGGGAGAAAATGTTGATGAGCACTGAGAGTAATAATTAAAGAATTTCAAATAATCTAATTCAAAGGTTCACTTTATAGGATAAGAATGGATTAGTATTGTTCATAATTAATAAAACAGACCTTTGAATTAAATCCTGTCCTTTAAAATTCTTTCCTTGGCTCTACCAATACATAGGCTCATGGATGTGTGTTTCTTAACCTTTGTAACCCCTGGTAATATTTTTCAAACTCTCATTAACTGCTTTTAATAGTGACTCGGTTGCTACATTTAAAATTCCAACAACAGAACTCACTGCAAAGAAGGTAAATACTTACCTCTCCTCTCTTATCACTTTCTATGCCAATAAATGCTGCTATAATTCAGAGTAATCATCCCCAAAACAGGGGTGGACTGACCATTTGGAAACTCGGGCACTGCCCAGGGTCAGTAGGGGGCCCCATGAGATGCCCCTGGTACCTTTTTCATAGGCTTTTTTGAGTTTGGGCAAGGACACAGGGGCCCCCATGATCCCCTATTGCCCGGGGGGCTCCATGATTTGTTAGTCCGCCCCTGCCCCAAAAGTCTCTGTATAGAGCCACACTTCCAGGACTGTAAAAGATTTTCTGGTCCCCTGTTGCACTCAATGTTTCTTCCCTCTGACCGTCTCATCACTAATCTGTCTTGTAGTGCTGTCAGATGGGAGGAAACACTAAGTGCAGCGGGGACCAGGAGAACCTCGTCACTTCCGGAAGTGCCTGCACAGACTTCATCCCATTTCTCTGAATTAGTACAGCAGAGGTAGTGTGAGGTAAGTACTTTTACTTTCTTCTGTGCAGGGAGCTTGGTTACTTAAATTTTAAACACCCTACAAGCGAACTTCTTTTATTTGCTCCCTTTTGCTCTGTTAAATTTACAGCTGAAAGCATTTTGCTATATCTGTTTCCAAAGAGCAAAAAAAAAAAATGTTGATCTTGCTGGAAAGCTGATAACTTCCTATATTCCCTGCTTTTGCTGACTGTTATTTATTGTATTTTTTTATTTCAGGTACTTATATTGCATCGTCAGTATATATATATATATATATATACATATATATATATATACAGTCATGGCCGAAATTGTTGGCACCCTTGATATTTCTCCAGGAAATCATGTATTTCTCACGAAACGTATTGCATTAACACATGTTTTGCTATACACATGTTTATTCCCTTTGTGTGTATTGGGACAAAACAAAAAAAGGGAGGAAAGAAAGCAAATTCGACATAATGTCACACAAACCTCCAAAAATGGGCTGGACAAAAGTATTGGCACCCTTTCACAACTGCGGATAAATAAGAATGTTACAAGCATGTGATGCTCCTGTAAACTCACCTGGGGCAAGTAACAGGTGTGGGCAATATAGAAATCACACCTGAAAGCAGATAAAAAGGAGAGACGTTCACTTAACCTTTGCATTGTGTGTCTGTCTGTGCCACACTAAGCATGGACAACAGAAAGAGGAGACGAGAACTGTCTGAGGACCTGAGAACCAAAATTGTGGCAAAATATCAACAATCTCAAGGTTACAAGTCCATCTCCAGAGAACTAGATTTGCCTTTGTCCACAGTGCGCAACATTATCAAGAAGTTTGCAACCCATGGCACTGTAGCTAATCTCCCTGGTCGTGGACGGATGAGGAAAATTGATGAAAGATTGCAACGCAGAATAGTCCGGATGGTGGATAAGCAGCCCCAAACATGTTCCAAAGACATTCAAGCTGTCCTGCAGGCTCAGGGAGCATCAGTGTCAGCGCGAACTATCCGTCGACATTTAAATGAAATGAAACGCTATGGCAGGAGACCCAGGAGGACCCCACTGCTGACACAGAGACATAAAAAAGCAAGACTACAGTTTGCCAAAATGTACTTGAGTAAGCCAAAAGCCTTCTGGGAAAACGTCTTGTGGACAGATGAGACCAAGATAGAGCTTTTCGGTAAAGCACATCATTCTACTGTTTACCGAAAACGGAATGAGGCCTACAAAGAACAAAACACAGTACCTACGGTAAAATATGGTGGAGGTTCAATGATGTTTTGGGGTTGTTTTGCTGCCTCTGGCACTGGGTGCCTTGACTGTGTGCAAGGCATCATGAAATCTGAGGATTACCAAAGGATTTTGGGTCGCACTGTAGGGCCCAGTGTCAGAAAGCTGGGTTTGCGTCCAAGATCCTGGGTCTTCCAGCAGGACAATGACCCCAAACATACGTCAAAAAGCACTCAGAAATGGATGGCAAAGAAGCGCTGGAGAGTTCTGAAGTGGCCAGCAATGAGCCCAGATCTAAATCCCATTGAACACCTGTGGAGAGATCTTAAAATTGCTGTTGGGAAAAGGTGTCCTTCCAATAAGAGAGACCTGGAGCTGTTTGCAAAGGAAGAGTGGTCCAAAATTCCGGGTGAGAGGTGTCAGAAGCTTATTGATGGTTATAGGAAGCGACTGATTTCAGTTATGTTTTCCAAAGGGTGTGCAACCAAATATTAAGTTAAGGGTGCCAATACTTTTGTCCAGCCCATTTTTGGGGTTTTGTGTGACATTATGTCATATTTGCTTTTCTGCCTCTGTTTTATATTTGTTCCAATACATACAAAGGGAATAAACATGTGTATAGCAAAACATGTGTTAATGCAATACCTTTTTTGTGTGAAATACTTGATTTTCAGGAAAAATATCAAGGGTGCCAACAATTTCGGCCATGACTGTATACACATATATATTGTACATTCACATCAGTTCCTAACCCTCAAGGGGTGTACAATCTAAGGTTCCTTACTTACATTCGTACATACACATAGTAGGGCCAATTTAGACAGGAGACAATTACCTGGTGTTGGAGAAAACCAGAATACCTGGAGGAAACCCAAGCAGGTACAGGGAGAACATGCAAACTCCAGGCAGGTGGTGCCAGAGTTGGGATTCAAACCAACAACCCTAGTACTGCCAGGTGGAAGGGCTAACCATTTAGCCACAGTTATCCTTTATATTCTTCTTAGCTATCTCTGAGGGCTATATTCCTTAACTTTAGGGAGAATAAACTGTGAAGGAGGTGTTCTTTAGTTCTAAAAACTCTTGTACTATGGCAGTGGTCTCAAAACTGTGGCCCTTTGCTTTCTTTTATCTGGCACTTGGGACACTATTTAATTCACTGACACCAATGAAAGGCATAATTCCTCGTAATGGCACCAACGATGGGGCAAATTCCTACTAATGACATAACTGATGGGGCATAATACCTCCCAATGACACTAATGATGAGACACAATTCCTCCCAGTGTCACACAATGATAGGGGATTGTTTACTCCCACTGATGCTGGGACATTTTGTATTCCTGTCAGCCACAGTCTTGCCCCCTAAAAGACTGAAGTACAGTAAACTGGCCCTTTGTTTAGCAAGTTTGGAGACCCCTGTCCTATGGTGACAAAACTGCTATTCCTTTATTATAGTACATCACCGGTTGAAAAAAAAAAGGGAAAATAAAGCCTAGATAAAAAAAATGCTACATGCAGCTACCATGTCAAATAATCTGTAAACTTTTGTTTTTGGATTTGGATACACTTTTAGGTTTAGTGACAGAGTCAACAAAGAGTAAACAAAGCTCTACCATTTGCATGTCCTGTCACACATCTGTACTATCACCACTTCTGGTTATATACACCAGTAACCCTATAGTGCAATCCATCCACTAAAACAAAGAAACGAGAATTGAAGAATATGAGTCAGGAGTATGTCAAACGCTCCTGACCCCTGCACTCTGTTAAATACTCTGGACCCCAGCCCTCTGTATGTTTGATATTCCTGACCCCTGCACCATGTATGTTACATACTCCTGACCACTGGAATCTGTACATTCTATACCCCTGCACTCTGTGTTTTGCATTCCCCTGACCCCTGCGTTCTGTTACATACTCCTGACCCCTACACTAAAATGCTATGCCCCTCCCACAATTTTGCCACACCCACAATTGACCACAGCATGCTTGCTGTTCTGCCTTATTATTGTCCTTTGGGTGTTCAAGGGGGTCCTGTTAGATAGGCTGTAAAGGGCCCCATGATTTCTATTGGTGACCCTACATGTGCACAATAAAAAGGTAAGCTGGTAAGGATGTTTTTGCAACGCTGGGCAGGACTGAACAGTGAGGAAATAAAAAAACCTCTTCTCACTCTAAACAGAATTAAAAAAGCGCTTTGGACAGAGTTTTATTTTAAAAAGCATAAAAGAGGAACCTCAGAGACCAGAGCATCTAGACAAGTAGCTTACGTGGGGAAAACGTTACTGACATGCTCAGGTCTATCCACTCTGTGTTAATCAGAAGAGTTAAATACAGTATGTCTTTCTGGGCAGTCTTCTGTGCAAAGCCTGACATCCCTCTAGGCAGGAGGATTCCACCAGGAGGATCCACAGGGGCCAATAGGCACCAATGTCTCCAAACGCTAGAGATATACTATAGATCGGCAGGCTGCAACACCCCATCCTTTAACCTTGAGCTGAAATGTAAACTGATCCAAACACTTTTACACTAGGTTCACATTGAATGCAACATTGAAATCGTGCTACTTGAAGTAGTATGATTTCAAAGCGGCAGACTGGTGCGACTTCAGGTGCAACTTACCTGACATCTGTGCGACTTCATGCACAGATGTCAATGCAAGTCACACCTGAAATCGGTGAAAATAGTGTGGGGACAACTTTCAAAATCTGAACAGTTCCATTGCTGGCAATAGGGTGCAACTTGTCATGTGAATTAGAGCGATCAATTGACATGACAAGTTGCACCGGTGTGAACCAGTGCTTGGCAAGGTTGAGAACCTCCTGGTAAGCACCCAAAGACCTTCTTGCAGGGCCATGGTGTATATAAGCCCTTAATGTAAAATAACCAGTGAGCACATAAACATTAATGCAGATAGTGTACCTGTCAGATATTGAATCTAGAACCTCTGATCTGGATGCATAAATTCTGTTACAATGACAACCCATCTAGCATGGAGAGGATGTATACCATTATGACGTGTCTGTCCTTTCCAGTGATAGGAATCAATGGTACGCCTCCCAGCAGAGGAACAGAATGTCCTCTACACACTGTATACATTCCACTACAATACATATATTGTGTCTTGTATAAATACTAATGACTGCATCAGCTTCTGTATCTGACATGTTTACAGGACAGAACAGCGCTGATCTTAAATGTTTACATTACTGCTTCGTTAACAATGACAGTTCACATAATTATGACATTTATGTTCTTCTCGTTATGGAGACAGAGCAACAATCAG
Organism: Staurois parvus; assembly: GCF_062004578.1. Lineage (NCBI taxonomy): Eukaryota > Metazoa > Chordata > Amphibia > Anura > Ranidae > Staurois > Staurois parvus. The sequence goes on along the minus strand of NW_028318158.1, from coordinate 9,988,549 downwards.
GAAGCCAGATAAGAAAAGGAAAGTTCATTTAGTCTGCTGGATTCCAACCCCAATGCCAGGAATTGGGCATTATAGAAATATGATCCGCTCTGTGTCCTGTTCGCAGTAACATTGGATTTACTGGAAGATCACAGCTGCATGACATTTAGGACTGCATAAAAAAAGGACAACTGAGCTAATTACCTTTTATCCACCATGTTCCATTTTCAGTGTGAGGACCTGTACACAGGACTAGACAAGGGATGGGCAGGAGGGGTGTATGCTCTGGGTGCTATGGTTTACTGTAGGGATGGGGGCGCCTTCCTTCTGTTAAAAGACTGACAGGAGTAGCAACAGCGGCAGTGATTTTGACAATGGAGTGACTGCTGGGAGTAGGATCCTCTAAGCTTGTACACTGTAAGCGGGGGAGAGAGGGCGCAGTTTGGCATTTTTGCCCTGGGCATGGGATGACCTTGTCCCATCACTGCCTATATGATCTTTATTTTATCAGTGTATCTTACAATTCCTCTCTGGCCAACGACCCCACTTCTTATTAATGGCTTTCCAACCACGCCATAGCCAAAAGATGACTAAAGCACAGTTGTCTAGTGGACGTCCATGGACATCCTCCCAGAACCCGCCCCCTGCGTGTCCCCAGCGGCACGGACCTGGCGCGGCCGATGATCACTGTGATAAGGTAAAAGGCCAAGCACAGCAGCCTTTTACCATGTGATCAGCTGTGTCCAAAGACACAGAAGATCACATGTACATACAGTTGCCAGTTATCGGCTGCACTTTCTTCACGCTGTCACAGCGTGAGGAAAGTACTGCCGATAACCAGCAGATGTGACAGGGGAGATCTGAACTGATAATCTGGGCACTGATCAGTGCCCTGATTATCAGTGCCGCCCAGCAGTGCCCAGCAATGTTGCCCATCAGTGCCCAGCAGTGCTGCCCAGCAGTGTCGCCCAGCAGTGCTGCCCAGCAGTGTCGCCCATCAGTGCTGCCCAGCGGTGCCACTCGTCAGTGCCCAGCAGTGCTGTCTGTCAGTGCCTCCAGTCAATGCTATCAGTCAGTGCCACCTATCAGTGCCCATCAGTGATGCCTATCAGTGCCCATCAGTGATGCATGTCAGTGCATCATTAGTGCCTCCTCATCACTGCCCACCAGTGCCGCCTCTTCAGTGCTACCTATCAGTGTCACCTCATCAATGCCCATCAGTGCTCCTTATCAGTGCCCATCAGTGTTGCTCTCACTTTAGCCTCATCAATGCACATCAGTGAAAGAGAAAAATTACCTGTTTGCAAATTTTTATAATAGAAACAAAGAAAACCTTTTTTTTTTCATATTTTTTGCTCTTTTTTCATTTATAGTGCAAGAAATAAAACCCCCAGTGGTGATTAAATATCACCTATAGAAAGGTCTAAGTGTGTGAAAAAAATTATAAAAATGTCATATGGGTACAGTGTTGCATGACAGCGCAATTGTCATTCAAAGTGCAACAGTGCTGAAAGCTGAAAATTGGCCTGGGCAGGAAGGGGGTAGAAGTGCCCGGTAGGCAAGTGGTTAAACATTATGTCCAGACCTCTCTACCCCAATTAATTCCCCAATAGTATTTTTAAGAAGAATAATATGTATGCCAGAAATATTTACATTAATTCATAGTCATGTGACATGCCAGGTTCAGAGTCATCTCTCTCTCTCACTGTGAGAAAGTTCTGTTTCAGGTGCCCACATAGCTGGTGACATAATAAATTCCCATTGGCTGTATATCAGTGAGGTTCTCACAGGTTCTGAAGACTCCTAAGGTAGCATGATGACATCACAGCATCACAGGCATTCCTCCCACCACACACTATGTCACTATAGAAGTGCAGTCATCATAGTTTTGATGTGTTCTGGTGCATTTTTGATGCATTTTACCACATTCCAGTCCAGTTCTGTGCAGGAAAAATGCAGCCTGTTCTACTTTTTTTTCTGCAACCGGAATGGACTGGAGCTGCAAGCTTTGATGTGAGGGATGACATTGACAACCATATAACCTACTTTCTGTGTATTGTGGATGCTGAAAAAAAGCTACGGAAATGCATGTAGTGTGAACTGGCCCTTAAGGCTTGTATTTGGACATTCATATTTTATATTATAAACGTACAAATGAAAAAAATGTGAACATTTTTTAAATGTAATTTTTAATACTGTAATTGTATTTGTACTTCAAGGTCACAGAGAGAGAGTGACTATTATTGACTGTCATAGTGATCACATGATTTGGAACCAGTCTGAATGCTAACCAATCATTAGTCTAGGATCTGTGGCTGTCAGTGACAGCCACATTCTTTGAACTTGTGCGCTGATAGTTCACAGCTGCAACATAGATCATCCATCTCTTGGGGGAATGTCAATCTACAGATTGCAGACATTTGTGGTTAAATTTCCTGAGTTTGCAAATGGTGGTCAGTGCCGAGCTGAAGTAAGACATGAAAGGAAATGAGAAGGAAGGTACAGAGTTCAGAATCATTTGACAAGAGGAAGAAGACCCGTTCAGAAACTCATATGAAGAGCGAGCTAAATGTGGCTTTACATAACACCTAGATTAGGGAAAGTATGGTAGCTTGTGGTATATTGTGTTTTGCAAATAGGTTTCTAAATTAAGGTTTTAGCTGTTTTTAAGTTATTTTCATAAAATCTTTGTTGTTAAAAAAAAATAAAAAATTACAGGGCGAATCGACTAAACACAACTGGCAGGCCTTTCTAATCTTACTGCGTGCCTGGAAGCACCTTGTATAAAACCTGATGTATGTATGTAATCTGATATCCCTGGCATTCAAGGTGGTTTCATAGCACAGGTATACTTGTTGGATGAATCCTATAACTGCCTGCAAATGGTAAATATAAATGATTTAACTATGAAATTTAACATTTCCCTGATAAAATTAAGCTAATTTGATAATTTTTAAGCACTGAATATAATATGTCAATAAAACACTATATCTTCTCTATAAACCTGTCAATATAAAAAAAACAATAAATGTAGTTAAGTATTTAATAAAAAATATACAGCTTTAAAAAAAATGATATCTATAACTAGTGCAAAACCTTGAATTTTGTTTTGGATTCCCTGTACAGTAGCTCTCAGACTGGGAGAAGGAGTGGCATTACTAGGGGCCTATCGGGTGTCCTGCATTCATGTGCTCACTCAGGAATATGCTGACAGGAGGAAGGAGTGAAAAGATGGCTTCATCAGCCTGTTGCTGCTCCCTCACTGTCCAATCACAGGCAGGGGGTGGGAAAATGACCTTCGTTTTTTGTTTAACAGCAGCTAAGAAAGAACGGGTCTCCAACTGTGCTGACTGGCAGGTTGGTGTAAATCTTAGGTCCAGATGGACAGAAATACAAATTCTTTAGCAGGTAAACCCACTGCCTAACTATGTATATCAACTGTGCATTTAGCTGTTTGCTTGGAGTTCAGCTTTCAAATCAAATGGCCATAAGTTCTAGAAATTGCTATTTAGTTCCATGGCTGACTGTATTTCTTTGAAGTTTTTATGTAAACTATGAGACACTCACTTGCCAGGATGACCATGTCCATTCCCCAGAATATGCTCATGATCCAGCCAACCATGACGATAGCTGTGAGGATCTGGATGAGGGCAGCGGCTATATTCAGCCAGAAGACGCAGCATATGTGTCGGTCGGGAAGGTCTGTCCTGGCTCCGCACAGTACGGTGAACGCTGATACAAATGTCCCTGAAAACAGAAAGAAAGAGAGACCGGTCAGATATGGTAGGGGAAAGCAACTGGTACAAAAATGACATAATCTAATGGAATAGACTGAAAAATCATACAGAAAATCATCAATAATTCAGGTTGTTTGGGTCATAATTATACCAGACTGAACTAATGGATTTACTTTTTTATCTTATATGAAATTTCCCAGGCGAGGGCTAAATGATTTTGATTTCTTTTTATGTTGGACATGATGCTAACTTCAAAACAACTTCACTCTAAGAAACCAATAGCTCCAAGAGGTGTAGCCTACCTGACCAGGATTGTTGCTTTTCATAGTGGAAGTATAAACCATTTCTAATACAGTCATTCATTATATGACCCCCTCCTCCTCCCAGCATGACCCCCAAAATATTATACAGTACCTACCTGTAGTGACTCCTCCAAGACTTAAAGTAATACTAAATGCTACAATTTTTTTTAATAAAAAAAAGTGATAATAATTACCTGCCCTGTACAATATTGCACAGAAAGTTTGCTTTTCTCCACTTCTGGCATTCCTCAGCTGGCACTATTCACTTCTCCCTCCTCTGGTTGTCCCCTGTAGCAAGCCAAGTGCTTGCTACAGGGGACAACCAGTCCTTTTGAGTCCTCTTTGTACCAGTTTTTTTTTTACCTTTATATCCATCCAGTAAATCTTTTGGTTTTCCACTTTCTGTAACAGGTCAAGCAAAAGGGGCATTTGGAGGGGTTAGAAGAAACCATATAATACTGGCAAGGGGTGTTTATTCCAAAAGAAGAAACTGTTGTTGTAAATGCTCAAAAAGTGTTAGCTGGAGTTGGGCTTTAATTTGTCGATTGCTTGCACTATAGTGCGATGTCCACTTATAACATCTGGGAACCCTCTTACTGGAAACATGACTAGCTCTTAGACCTCATGTACACTGCTGCTCCTAAATGTGAGTTCAGAAGCTTTTGGCGTCTTTATGCCAAAGCCCCTGAACTCAACTCAATAAAAGCCATGTACACATAGGCTTTTAGCAGAGTTTAGCAGCAGCAGAATTTAGGGGCAGTTAATTGTCCCTCTCCTGAACTCAGAAGAATGGCATTCAGGAGTGGAATGTTTTGGCCAAAAAATGTGTGTAAACACGCCTACGCGCTAACCGCGTTTTGCACTTGGGCGTTTATTCATTTCAATGGCAGGTACTCTGGTCAACGAAATGAATAAACATCCAAGAGCTAAATGCGGAATCATGTTTACGCACATTTTTTGCTACATTTAGAGTTTTTCTGCTGACAGTAAAATAAATGTGTATGTGTGTAAATGTGTGACAGTAAAATATAATGTGCACATGGGATCTGTAAAGAAAAATGTTATATGTTATTATTTTACCCCCCATCTTCTGCATTGTTGGGTTGATGTCACTGTCCCTAGAAGATTCCTGGGAACTGCAGTGCGGGGGGGGAAATCTTGAAAGCACTCCAGTCCCTTGCATGAGCATCTTCTTGTAGGATTTGTCCTACTTTCTATTCCCCCAAGATCTCACCAGAATAAGTGTGACATAACCCTTGCCTAGACATTGTGGGCAGAAGATGGGGGTAAGTTTAAATCTAACTTTTTTTTTTAAAGGTACCTTTTGTACATACTAAGAGCTAATAAGATTTCCATTGGGAGGAGGTTCAAACAGTATAAGCAGACTTTATATTTTACTGCAAGGTCTTCTTTTGCAATCCAAAGACTAGCCTGTCCCACAAGGGTGACAGGGATGCCGTATGATCTGACTGCAGAAGAAACAGAGGTGTCATGCTATTAAAGGAAGTAGGAAAAGAACGGTATTACTGCCAGCATCAACAGGGAATAAAACCATGGGGACAAAAAAAAACAAAAACTGCTATATTAAAAAGTAATAAACAGCAGCATATGGTACATGTCATTTTCTTTATTTTGCCCACAGTTACTCTTTAATTTAATCACAGAAATGTGAATCCAACCTTTTTTTTTTTTAAAACATGTCCCTAAGTGCCTTTTACAAGTAACGTGACATTTCTCATATTACACGCTTACATGAGGAGGATTCTACAGAAGAGAATAATATATCTATGAATAATATATGATATGTAGACATGATGTTTGGAGACAGCGTACTGCCATGAGATGCATTATATCCTCAAATATCAAATCTTCATTCTAAGAAATGTCAAGGACATCTTAATCTGTTTATAGCAATTACTGGATCTCTTTCTGGGTACGGTAATAGGATAAGGCAGTAAGAAAATCTTTTGTATATTATCATACTATAACATAATTTTAAATCGGACAGCCCTGCTCTTTAGAAATGGATTCTGTGTAAAAGTTTTAGGTATGGCCTCCAGCCACACTATGTAGTTCTCCATGAAAAATTCACCATGAATGGGGATTATTATTAATCAGTTATCATTCACTTGCTTAAAATGCTTCCAAAAGTCCAACCCAGGATTTCTCAACCAAGTTCCATGAAACCCTTGGGTTTCTCCAGGAGGTTGCTAGGGGTTCCTTGAGCAATGAGTAATTTCTGCCTCTCAGAGAAGTTCCTGCTGACACTATTGATCTTTTTAGCAAACTGTAAGGGGGTAATTCTTTCCAATGTTCACAAGTGTAAGGATCATTCTCCCCACTGACCATCACACTAATGGATCATGAGTTGTAAATATAGTAGCAGGGGTTCCCTGAAACTTGAAAGAGCTCCTCTGTGTTTAAAGGGTTGAGAAAAGCTGTCCCAACCTTTCCCAAGTGCCATCATTGTCCAAACATGTATGCAAAAAAATGCAAGTTAATCCTATAGGAAACCCAAGTTGGAAGACAAGGGAATGTATAATTATTTTTTTAGATACACGAAAAAAACTTGATGTAGATATTAATGAGTGTTAAAGCAGAAGTAAACCACTTAGGAATGTTGAGGTCCCCAGGAGCTTTTGCCCTAATTTTCAAGTATGCTGAGCATATTAACTTATCTTGTGAGTGCCCTTCTCCAGCGATGCGATGGCTGTGGTCTCCCTTGTCACTGATGCTTTCATCTTCTGGGTTCAGAGTTTTGGCCATCTTGAATGAATGGCCAGGATGAGATGACAGAACTCCTGTGCATGCACGCTGGAGATACTTTGTCTGGGTTAGTTTTTTTTGTTTGTTTAATATATTTATTAATGATTTTTACAGAGAGAATATGCATACAGCACTAAAGTGACCAGCTAAGTTAAAAGGGATAGCTCCAATATGCATAACAAATAGTATACAGCAGTTTCATGCATGCCATTAGCATAACACAGCATCTGAAGAGTCTTGTTGGCAAAATATAGTAAGTATAAGGTCACAGTGAAGTAAAATTATAATATATAAAAAAACAAGAACAAAAGAAAAGATACAAGGTGAAAGGTAAAAGAAAAAAAAAATACAGGGGAAAGGGAAGAACTTGATCTTGACTAATAGCAGATACATTGCAGTAAACCACAGTTCACGCACATGCATATTAGATTGGTGTAGAGACAATATCTATATAGGTGTTAAACATTTTTAAAAACAAATCAACAGGCCCATATTTTGGTATGTCAGTTAGGAGAGCTGTGTTTAATTTGTACGAGTTCTTCCATGAAGCATATATCATCAATTTTCTAAAACCCATGAGCCATAGTAGGAATAGTTTGTTGTTTCCAATGCGAGGGTATGGGAGATTTAGCTGTGTTAAGGAGTTGTGGAGTGATAGAGCACCTGCATTAGCCTGTAGAATCATTCAGGCAATGAGAAAACACTGACCATGGATTTCATGCAACAGTAGAACCCTGAAATTTATAAATCAAGGGTAGAACTTTACTTAATATTTATTGAAAGGGCAGTGCCACCAAATATTAGCGTGAGTCGCTACCATTCCGCATTCACTCTAGCAGAGAGGGGAAGAGGCCAGGAACACAGAATGGTGCTTGGCCAGGGAATAGTATCATCTAGACCAGCAATGGGCAAACTACGGCCCGCGGGCCGTATACGGCCCGGCGGACCTTTTAATCCGGCCCGCGGAGCTAGGCTCCCGCTAGGCTCCTCTCACAGTCCGCCCTGTTTCCTATGAGGATCTGTCCCCCCTCGACGTATCTGCGCATGTGCCGGAGATCGCCGATCGGCTGCTAATGCCTGAAACTGGCACATGCGCAGATACGTCGAGGGGGACAGATCCTCATAGGAGACAGATTTTCATGCTACACCGAACGGCGCGGGAACAAGAGGAACGCGCGGAGCAAAAGTAAGTGAATTGACACAGGGGGGACATGGGGAATGAATTACTATAGGGGGGATGAATTACTATATGGGGGATGAATTACTATAGGGGGGATGAATTACTATATGGGGGATGAATTACTATGGGGGATGAATTACTATATGGGGGATGAATTACTATGGGGGATGAATTACTATATGGGGGATTAATTACTATGCGGGATGAATTACTATATGGGGGATTAATTACTATGGGGGATGAATTACTATATGGGGGATGAATTACTATGGGGGATGAATTACTATGGGGGATGAATTACTATATGGGGGATGAATTACTATGGGGGATGAATTACTATATGGGGGATGAATTACTATGGGGGATGAATTACTATATGGGGGATGAATTACTATATGGGGGATGAATTACTATGGGGGATGAATTACTATATGGGGGATTAATTACTATGTGGGGGATGAATTACTATGGGGGATGAATTACTATATGGGGGATGAATTACTATATGGGGGATGAATTACTATGGGGGATGAATTACTATATGGGGGGATGAATTACTATATGGGGGGATGAATTACTATGGGGGATGAATTACTATGGGGGATGAATTACTATGGGGGACGAATTACTATGGGGGATGAATTACTATGGGGGATGAATTACTATGGGGGATGAATTACTATATGGGGGATTAATTACTATGCTTACTATGGGGGAATATTACTATACTTACTATGGATGACACATACACATCATTCATCTACTCTTGGTCCGGCCCCCGGGTCCAATATATGAACCCATTGCGGCCCTCAAGTCAAAAAGTTTGCCCACCCCTGATCTAGCCAGAAGCTTTTAATTGACCTCCTCCTCTTAGAGGATATAGAAGACATACTGTATGGGACAACTGGAAAACCTTTGCTTTTTAGTCTTCTGAAATGCTTGTCCATGGGTCAGATTCCCAGTGGGCTAGAAAGTCTGGGTGATAAGTTCCTTGGAGATGTAAAAGGGCTGGATTAAACAAGGATATATCTTGGCTAGATTTGCTGTCCTTTAATACAATAGACAATTAAATAATATTGTAGTATATGTGAGAAGAAAGTACAATTTTGTTAGCTATTCCATTTGCTTTAGAGAAGGTTGTACCAAACACTGGACCAAAGCTTGTTAGCATAGTATCAATAAGAGTCAACAATAGCCTGACTTTTTGAAACGTATGACCTATAGCGCTTATGGTACTATGCTGCTATCCATAGTTTGCAGTCAGTATTGCTTCCCTCATGGAAACTGATAGTAGAAAATTGAAAGGGGCTACTCCCATGTGTGGAGGACTATAAACTTTCAATTTTAAAAGACCAGAAGCACACGCTGAATGGGAGCCCCACAGGACTCTGCCAAGGAATTAAACTAGAAGCAACACTTCAAGAGAGAGAAAAACTGCCAAGACCAAAAACCCTTTTGTGGCAATAACTTGAAATGCCTGCTTACCAATGAAATCACAGACCAGCTATAATGGAAGCTAATTGACTAATATTGTATCCCTATTGCATAAAGATTATTGCATTTGCTAGGAAAGGCCAGATAGCGGTTGTATGTGTAGCACCCTCCTAGACAGCTAGGGGGAGCTAAACTATAACTGATAGATAGGGGCTGAGTGGAAGCCCAGGTGTGATAGCCAGAGGGGTCAAATTGTGGTCAGGAGCTGACAGGCTCTGCAGATCAGTTCTCTGAAACTTCCCCCTGTTCTGGAACTTTGGAGGAAAATCTAGAAGCAGTGGGTGGAGGTAAGGACTGGCTGATCTGCACTTTTGAGGGATCCTGGCCAATACCCAACAGGAGGCTTGGCATTGGGCCAGAACAGCCCTTAAAAGTGAGAGCACCTGCTCAGTAGCAGGATATTTGGGGTGGAAGATGGAGAGCAGGAGCCTGGGAGGGGGCCCAGCTGGAGAGGGGCACACCTACAGGCATAGGACCTTGGAGGGAGGAAAGCTCAGGACTTCAATGGCCCTCAAAGAAAGAACCACCTTTGCAGCAGGGAAGGAACAGCCCAGCTAGAAGGCCTGGTAGCAGCCAGCAACCCACCACCAGCACAGGAGAAGGACTGAGTGAGTAAACCTGCAGCCCCTGGTCCAGTAAAGGGAAAGGGGCACTCTGGTGGGAAACTGGATCCGTTTTTTATCTGGGACTGTTCACACCACAGTGGCAGGCACTGGATACCCTTTCCAGGGATTCACCCAGTACAGCTGCATGAAGAGAAGATTCATCTGGGGCGGTACTCTGTTGCCATTACCCTTGGGAATCCCATACACCCCTTACCCCATCCCCTAATAAAATCCAAAAACACAAGCTCAAGGATTGGTTACTGATGCCTGGATGCAAGGATGAAGGAAATGCGTGTTGCCTGGCTGTGAAGGACAATAGGGAGACCCATATAAATAAATGATGTAGCGCTTACACATAGACACAGTATGATAAAATAATCACCAGGTGGGATAACTAAATCCTCATTCCTGACATAAGCCTTTAAATAGTGAAACAATTCACATGTGCAGGAACATATAAAAAAGTCCTATATCCACACAAGCACTGCAAACAGTACACACGAGAAAGTCCAGTGATCCGTGTCACATTCCTCTTAAACATGCAAAACAAAGGAATGTGTATAGACCCGCACACCCTCGAATGTGATCCAGGAATGGCTAAAATGGCCTCTCACCTCCAACCTGCGACCCTGCAGGGCCACAGCGCTTTATATTAAATGCCACCACCAGACCTAGGATGAGCTCCTTGAAGATGTTTCTACAGGACACAGCTTCCACCTCTCCTCTGATATCCTTGCGGGCCAATGAGCCAGATAGATCCCAGCTCAGATCCCCATAAGACAAAAAGAGATATCCTCCATAGTGCAAACCGTTTATTGAAATATGTAAAAGAAATGAAGAACACACTCACATGGGCAAAGTATCATGTAGCGTTTTCCCCATATGCTGGGTGTAGGCATAGACCTCAAGGGTGTTCAAAGATGGCGCCACGCCGGAAGTGCGTCACCACGTCAAACCGTCGACGCGTTGCGTCACGTGACCTCGTGACTTCATCGAGTCCTGATGAAGTCACGAGGTCACGTGACGCAACGCGTCGACGGTTTGACGTGGTGACGCACTTCCGGCGTGGCGCCATCTTTGAACACCCTTGAGGTCTATGCCTACACCCAGCATATGGGGAAAACGCTACATGATACTTTGCCCATGTGAGTGTGTTCTTCATTTCTTTTACATATTTCAATAAACGGTTTGCACTATGGAGGATATCTCTTTTTGTCTTATGGGGATCTGAGCTGGGATCTATCTGGCTCATTGGCCCGCAAGGATATCAGAGGAGAGGTGGAAGCTGTGTCCTGTAGAAATATCTTCAAGGAGCTCATCCTAGGTCTGGTGGTGGCATTTGATATAAAGCGCTGTGGCCCTGCAGGGTCGCAGGTTGGAGGTGAGAGGCCATTTTAGCCATTCCTGGATCACATTCGAGGGTGTGCGGGTCTATACACATTCCTTTGTTTTGCATGTTTAAGAGGAATGTGACACGGATCACTGGACTTTCTCGTGTGTACTGTTTGCAGTGCTTGTGTGGATATAGGACTTTTTTATATGTTCCTGCACATGTGAATTGTTTCACTATTTAAAGGCTTATGTCAGGAATGAGGATTTAGTTATCCCACCTGGTGATTATTTTATCATACTGTGTCTATGTGTAAGCGCTACATCATTTATTTATATGTATTTAATTATCATCTGTTTGGTATAGGATTGGATGGTAGCAGCTGCAGAATATTTGGTGTATGCCAGATATAATTGTTTCTATTATTACCTTACATAAGAGCGCAAGAGGATTTTGTATTATAATAGGGAGACCCAAACTTCAGCGACTCCTAAGGGGGTAGTGCTACATATGTATGCATATTTGTAGCACTTTGTATGTCTTGTATTATATTTATATAACTGTAAATAGTGTGTATATGCAGCATTCTTGTTTAGTAAAAGCACATTTCCTTGACTTTACTACAAGAATTATGAAAACAGCAAGATTTAGCAAAGTAATTGGGGGCTCATTAATGAGTTGTACCAAAGCATATCGAGCGGTATCTGAACAGTTGTTAAGAGAGAGACAGTGTAATTATATTGAGGCACTGAGGCTTTACTTATTAGAACAACAAAAATAAGGAACAGCAAGCATGTTAAAATTTGAAAGTCACATAAAAAAATGGCTTTAAGGCTGGCTTCGCACACACAACACACTACTGTGCTTTATTGTATGCTGTGTTGGAAAAAAATAATGCATGTGCGACTTTTGGTGCATTCAAATGAGTGGGATTCCTTGCAATGCATGTCAATGTGCGACACATGTCAACATGTGAAAGTCACCTCAAAAATTATCTTAGTTTCCAATGGTTTTTATTAAGTAATTTTTACAACAGGTAGTACAAGCAAATACTGTCCCATGATACACACAAACACAAGGCACTATGAACAAAAAATTGTACAATGAACAACTGACGGTGTAAGGCTAAACGCTTAGTACAACCAAAATGAGAGCAGGTGTTTTTAGCCTCGTCAATATATAAAAAAACAATAAAGAACAGAGGAAAGGAAAAGAAAAAGCAATGAAAAGATTAGAAGAGAGGGTCAAGATCGGAACCATTAAGGCACAGATATGTATTGAATCCACGGGTTCCGTACACTATCAAATTTCTTTAAAGTATTTTGCAGGATACAGGTGAGCTTGTCATTGACCATAATCCAGTTTAGTTTCTTTTTAACATGCTCAAGTGGAATAGCTGATTGCTTCCAATATCTAGCTATGGTGATTCTCGCTGCCAGAAACATGTAAGAGATCAGCTTATGGGATTTCTTGGGAACATTAGCAGGGAATTTATGAAAGAGCGCTGTCTCCGTGGATCTGTGTATATTTACTCCGGTCACTGAGGTTACCAAGTTAAACATGCGAATCCAAAATCTAATTGCAAGTGGACACTGCCACCAGATGTGATACATCCCACCCGGCCACAGCGCTGAAAACACATTGCAGAAGCAGACGGATGCATCCTCGCAATCCGAGTTGCGAATTTGCTTCAATTAGGGTAGTATTGATAGCAATGTTTGATAGTGCAAAAGCAATATCTTGCCAATCCAATAAATCATAATTGACAGCTAAATCACTTTCCCAGTGCTCCATACAAGGAAGTTTACAAAGCGGATCAGTGAGGAGAGCATATGTTACGGAGATATGGCCTTTTGGAGAAACCCTATTCTGGCAAGAAAGTTCAAAGGTGGTAAGCAAAGGCGATGCATCCAATAAAGCAAGCTTCGAGCGGAGAAATGAGAAAATCTGGTTATATCTGAAAATAGCAGAGGCAGGCATATGCAATTTGTCCTTAAAACATTGTAAAGAATATATGCAAGAACCTTTAAGTTAGTCTCCTATCTGCAAAAAGCCTTTATTGATTCACCATTTAAATGGGGCTGGCTTCAAACCAGGCACAAATTCAGGGTTACAAAAAATCGGAGCTACAGGTGTATGTGGAGATACCAATGATTTACGATGGCAAACCCTGTCCCAAAACGACAGAGTGGGGCACAGTATAGGAGGGCGTAAGTGATTAGAAACCCGACAGCGAGAGGGTGACAAGAGAGAGCTTCAATAGAGACCCAAAGGAGACTATCTCCCCCAGCGGTGGTGTAAGCCAATTGGGCGATTTTTGCAACCTGGAAGTACATGTGGAGATTAGGGAGACCAAGGGCGGACTGACCATTCAGACATTGCCCGAGGTCAGTAGGGGGCCTGTGAGAGGATCACTGTCCAGTGACAGTGTGGGGAACGGAGGAGGAGGCAGTCTCAGATCCTGACTCAGAAGTAGCTCATCTGTCACTTCACCTGGTGGCAGAGTGAGTTGGGTGAGGGGTCCAGACACTGTGCTGGTGATGGAGCCGGTGGGCAGTGGGAAGGTGAGAGGCATATCATCCATGGGTGCGGGGTGTTCACTGCACACACCCTGCACACACCCTTCCCCCATGGATGATATGTATCGGGAACAAAGTCGGAGGTGATCGATGCAGGGGAGGGACAGTGACAGCACCGATCTCCCTAAATGGATTTCAATGAAGCAGCTCAAAGCTGTGGGAGGGAGAGACTTCCAGCTGCCTCGTTGAAATCCGTGCAGGGAGATCGGTGCTGTCACTGTCCTTCCACTGCACCGATCATCCCTGACTGTGCATTGGACTTCCCTCCTGGGCCCCCCTCTGTGATCCTCAGCCCCCCTCGCCGGTTTCTGATGTCTCTCTTCTCTGACAGTGTCCAGCCCCTCCCCCCATCCTCCACCGCGAGTAGAGGAGAGAGGATCTGCTCTGCCTCTCCTGTCCAGATCAGTTGGCAGCTCTGTGATTCTCCCTCTCTCCCCCTCCCTCTCCCCCCCTCTCTCTCTACCCCTCTCTCTCTACCCCCCTCTCTACCTCCCTCCCTCTCTCCCTTCCTCTCTCTCTCCCCTTCCTTTCCTTCTTTCCTCCTTTCTTCATTCCTTCCTTCCATTCCTTCCCACCTTCCCTCTCCTTCCTTCATTCCTTCCTCCATCCATTCCCTCCCTTTTCGTCCTTCCTCCCTCCCCTCCTTTCATATCCTTCCTTCCTCCCTCTCCTCCTTCCTTCCCTCCCTTTCCTTCATTCTTTCCTCCATCCATTCCCTCCCTTTTTTCCCTCCCCTTCTCTTCCCTTCCATTCTCTATGTATTCCCTTTTCTTCCTTCCTTCCTCCCTCCCCTCCTTCCTTCCCTCCCCTTCCTTCATCCCTTTCTCCATCCATTCCTTCCTCCATCTATTCCCTCCCTCCCTTTTCTTCCTTCCTCCATCCCCTCCCTTCATTCTGTCATCCCTCCCTCCCTCTCATCCTTTCTTTTCCTTCCTTCCTTCTTTCATTCCCTCCCTCTCCTTTATTCCTTCCTTGCTCCATCCATTTCCTCCCTCCCGTTTCTTACTTCCTTCCCTCCCTTCTTTCCTTCCTTCCTTCCTTCCTTCCTTCCTTCCTTCCTTCCTTCCTTCCTTCATCCATTCCCTCCCTCCCTTTTCTTCCTTCCTTCCTCCATCCATTCCCTCCTTCTTTTCTTCCTTCCTCCATCCCCTTCGTTCCTTCCTCCATTTCCTCCCTCCTTTTTCTTTCTTCCTTCCCTTCCTTCATTCCTTCCTCCATCCCTTTTCTTCCTTCCTTCATTTCCTCCCTCCCTTTTCTTCCTTACCTTAATTCCTTCTATCCCCTCCCTTCATTTTTTCTTTCCCACGCTCCTCATCCTTCAATCATTCCTTCCTTCCTTTCTCCCTTCCTCCCTCCCTTCCTTCCTTCCTTCCTTCCTTCATCAACTCCCTTCATTCTTTCCTCCCTCCCCTCCTTTCATTTCCTTCCTTCCTCCCTCCCCTCCTTCCTTCCCTCCCTTTCCTTCATTCCTTCCTCCATCCATTTCCTTCCTTCCTCCCTCCATCTAGTCCCTCCCTTTTCTTCCTTCCTTCCTCCCTTCCTTCCCTCCTTTACCTTCATTACTTTGTCCATCCATTTTCTTTCCTTCCTTCATTCCTTCCTTGCTCCTTCCATTCCCTCCCTCCCTTTTCTTCCTTCCTCCCACCCCTCCTTCCTTCCCTCCCCTTCCTTCTTTCCTTCATCCATTTCCGCTCTCCTTTTCCTTCCTTCTGTCCTTCCTTCCCTCCCCTTTCTTCCTCCCTCAATCCATTCCCTCCCTTTTCTTCCTTCTTTCCTCCATTCATTCCCTCCCTCCCTAACTTCCTCCCTTCTCTCCTTTGCCTTCATTCCTTCCTCCATCCATTTTCTTTCTTTCCTTCCTCCATTCATTCCCTCCCTCCCTCTTGTTCTTACCCTTCCTTCCTCCATCCTCTCCCTTCATTTTTTCCTCCCACCCCTCCTTCCTTCCCTCCTCTTTCTTCATTCCCTCTCTCCCTTTTTATTCCTTCCTTCCTCTCTCCCTCCCCTTCCTTCCTTTTCCTTCACTCCTTCATCCATTTACTTTCTTTCCTTCATTCATTCCTTCCTCCATTCATTCCCTCCCTCCCTTTTCTTCCTTCCCTTCCTTCCTCCATCCCCTCACGTCATTCTTTCCTCCCACCCCTCCTTCCTTCCTCCATCCATTCCCTTGCTCCCTCCCTTTTCTTTCTTCCCTCCAGCCATTCCCTTTCTTCCAATATAAGGGGGTAAAGGTTCTGTTTATTCATCCCAATCTAATGACAGCCCAACATATACTATTGATCCCTGTTCACTCCCTACTTACACTGTCCACTGCCCCCACAAAATCATTGTGAAAAAAATACAGAAATAAATAATTGTAAAACAATTACAAAATTAGATAATAAAAATTAAAAAATTCTGACACCCAAGCCATTGCTCTACTGACACCATCCACTGGCCACCCAAAAGCATTTTGAAAATAAATGATAAAAATAATAAAACATGAATTTGTGAAAAAAAATCATAAAAATGTAAAAAAAAAATAAAATAATACTAATATAAATGAAGAACTACTGACACCACCTACTGACACCATCCTACACATACTATCCACCGCCATACACTCCACACTCCTCTCCCTGTACATACTAGCCAACGCCATACACTCCACACTGTACATGTACATTCTCTATTTAACATTATCTCATTCTGCACTATACAGGTCATCTGAGACACTATTTAACCACACCCCTTTTAAGCCATGCCCAATTTTTAGCGCAATTTAAAACACACCCCTCTTCTCTCATCCCTTCCTCTCTCTCTCTCCTCCTCCTCTCTCACACTCCTCTTTTTCACCCTCTCACTCCCCTCTCTCTTTCACTTCCCCCACATGGCAGCCATCTTTAAACCTGAAAATGCCCAGTGGCTTCTACGGAAAGAAGCCGGGAACATTCATGCAGTCTTTGCTGCAGTAAATATGTAAATGCCGCTTCTATGCAGCTGAGCTGCAATACGTAGGTAGGGTGTTGTGTGGGTGTGCTTGAGTGTAGGTGGGGGCACAGGGGGCCCCATTATCTCTTACTGCCTGGGGACCCCATGAGTTGTCAGTCCGCCCCTGACGGAGACCAATACCCTCCCCCCCTCCCCAAGGTCTGGCAGCATACAGCGTCTTCTGATTCATCCGAGGCCAACTATTATTCCAAATAAAACTGAGGACCTCAGCTTGTAAATGCCATAATTCTCGTCTCCAAATCGACACCAGTAAAGTCAGGAAATATTATAACAATCTGGGTAAAAATGTCATTTTGATGGAATTGACTCTGCCAAACCATGATAAAGAATATTCTGCCCAATGGCTAAGATCGTCTTTGAGTGTCTTAAAGAGGGGAGGGTAGTTGGCCTGATATAGCGTCTCGATTGAAGCGGTGAGATGTATCCCTAAATAAGGTAATGACTTACCCGCCCATTGAAAATCATAGGAAACACAAAGTT
Source organism: Staurois parvus (assembly GCF_062004578.1). Classification (NCBI taxonomy): domain Eukaryota; kingdom Metazoa; phylum Chordata; class Amphibia; order Anura; family Ranidae; genus Staurois; species Staurois parvus. Next base: position 9,971,106 of record NW_028318158.1, on the reverse strand, counting down.
GTTGTTCCTCAAGCATGGATAAGAAAACATTAAGGGCTGTGTTTTGTGAATTAATAAAAAGCCCAGAAAGAGCGGAAAATTTACATAATAGTGACAATAAATTAGGGATAGTTATCACAGGGGAAGTAATATACATAGTAACGTCATCGGTGAACAGGGCACATTTATGTTCTTGTTATCCGCAATGAACGCCATAGATTTGGGGATGGGTGCAAATGGCCATAGCCAGAGTCTCAATTGCCAGAGCAAATAGGAGTGGGGACAATGGACAGCCCTGTCTAGTCCCTCTGCGGACTGGAAATACAAAAGATTTGTAGCCTTTAATAGAGACCTGAGCTGAGGGATTATCATATATTGAGCGAAACCAAAAACAAAAATGACGGGCCAAATCCAAAGGTCTTCAGGGTAGTAAACAAATATTCCCACATCAGGCTATCAAAAGCCTTCTGAAGGTCCAGAGAAAGAAGCAAGAGTACCCGAGAAAGGGGAGCGTCCCAATTAGAACAGACAGCTGAGATCATAGTAATAGATATGTGAATCTGGTCTAATGTTTGATGAGCTAATATGAACCCCGACTAGTCTTTATGAATATATTGTGCCAGAAAGAAATTAAAACATACAGCTAGAAGTTTTGTTAAAATTTTTAAATCACAATTAATTAAGGAAATAGGCCGATAATTGCGAACATCAGAAGAATCTTTATTGGGTTTGGGAATGACACTAATATATGCCCTATTTTCCTCTAACGGGACCCCTCCTCCTTCCTTCAAGAAATTTGTCATATGTGGAAGAAGATGAGCAGAAAAAAAGTTTTATAGTATGTATTAGGAAGGCCATCGGGGCACGGGGATTTATGGGATGATAGTAATTTAAAATTTTGGAGCGCCTCAGAAGTAATAGGTTGTTCCATTAACTGTCTGTGGGCTTCAGTGAGGGAGGGAATAGGCAAAGACTCTAGAAAAGATCAAATAGAGAAAGGTTCCACTAGCCGAACTGGGCCGTACAGGGAGGCATAAAAATCATGAAATTCCCAGAGGATCTTCTGAGGATCTTGTGTGATAGTACCCCCCTTTAGCCGGAATTTGGGCAGTGCTGAATGAGCGAATTTGGGGGTAAACTTATGTGCTAGAAGGGAACCTGGTTTGTCCCGCCACGTAAAAAACTTGTGGTTAATCCAGCGCAACTGTTTTTCCACTTTAGTGGTGAGGCAAAGGTTAAGCTCCAACTAGGCTTGCTCCACCTTAGATAAAAGATCCGAGGTTGGGGTAAGTTTATGTTGGGCAACTAGTGATTCATATTCTCTAGATTTGGCAGAGATCAATTCCTTGTGAGACTTTTTACTTGTGGAGGACAACTGGATAAAGAAGACTCTAACAGAGGCTTTGTGGGGTGCCCAATTAATAGAGGGATTCGTATACTCTGCCCTATTAATTGTAAAGTAGGACTTGAGATGGACGCCCACTGCCAGGCAACATGACTCATTGCTCAGTAAAGACTTGTTCAATCGCCAGTGAGGTTTAACCACTCTAACCGTCAAATCCGAGAGCGTCAGAATTACAGGATCGTGGTCCGACCAAGGCGTCGACATAATTTTAGCCGAACGAAGCTTAGCTATTATTTCTGAGGGGAGAAAAACATGATCTATAAGAGAATAATGGTTAGGGGCCCTAGAAAAGTGGGAGTAATATCTAGAGGTGGGATTGGCCATGGTGATGTAACAGCTGTGCAAAATCGCGGCTCTGTTTAGAGGGCGATTTAAGTTTGGTTGCATGGGACTTGTCAAGTACATGATCTAAGGCCAGATTAGAGTCCCCCACCAAAATCACATCGCCTTTCAGTTCTTTACACAAAGATTTTAAAAAGGTAACGAAAGAAGGTCACTTGATTCATATCAGGGGCATAGAAAATAAGAAAAGACACCATATTACCCTCCAAATGACCCTTAACCAGAAGATAACGTCCCTCCCTATCCCTTAAGACTTTAGTTTCCATAAATGACAGCCGTTTGGAAAAGCAAAGCACCACCCCTCTCTTTTTTGCAGAGGCGTTGGCAAAAAAATCAAACCGGGAAATCCCTATGAATACATCTGGGAGTAAAAGAAGGGGCAAAATGTGTTTCCTGTAAAGCCACAATGTCAGCTCCCAAAAATTTACAATGGTAAAATATTTTAAGTCGTTTAGAAAAGGAGCCTAATCCCTGAACATTATGGGAAAGCAAACGTATCATGGCAGCGTGTTGTTTTGAAATAGACATAGAAAATAAGTGGTATAGCTATCATCAGACAATCTCACCAATCCATGCAGAACATTGATTATCCAAAGACAGTTCGAAATTCCTGGGTTGACCCTCAAAAATAGAAAAAATTAGAAAAGTAAGAAAAAAAAGAGAAAGAGACCAAAGATGCCAAGGCCAAGAAACTGCCCGCATCTAACAACATGTTAAACAGTAGTCTGTAACAAAATGTCAATATCCTAGACCAGTGGTTCTCAACCTTTCTAATGCCGCGACCCCTTAATACAGTTCCTCATGTTGTGGTGACCCCCAACCATAAAATTATTTTCGTTGCTACTTCATAACTGTAATTTTGCAGTGGGAGGAGTAGTGCCACTTCATTGGTGTCAGTGGGAGGAATAGTGTCCCATCACTGATGTCAATGGGAGGAATAGTGCCCCATCATTGGTATCAGTGGTAGGAATAGTGCCCCATCATTGGTGTCAGTGGTAGGAATAGTGCCCCATCATTGGTGTCAGTGGGAGGAATAGTGCCCCATCATAGGCGTCAGTGGGAGGAATAGTGCCCCATCATTGGTGTCAGTGGGAGGAATAGTGCCCCATCATTGGTGTCAGTGGGAGGAATAGTGCCCCATCATAGGTGTCAGTGGGAGGAATAGTGCCCCATCATTGGTGTCAGTGGGAGGAATAGTGCCCCATCATAGGTGTCAGTGGGGGGAATAGTGCCCCATCATTGGTGTCAGTGGGGGGAATAGTGCCCCATCATTGGTGTCAATGGAAGGAATAGTGCCCCATCACTGGTGTCAGTGGGAGGAAAAGTGTCCCATCACTGGTGTCAGTGGGAGGAATAGTGCCCCAACACTGGTGTCAGTGGGAGGAATAGTGCCCCATCATTGGTATCAGTGGGAGGAATAGTGCCCCATCATTGGTGTCAGTGGGAGGAATAGTGCCCCATCATTGGTATCAGTGGGAGGAATAGTGCCCCCATCATTGGTGTCAGTGGGAGGAATAGTGCCCCATCATTGGTATCAGGGGGAGCAATAGTGCCCCATCGTTGGTATCAGGGGGAGCAATAGTGTCCCAACGTTGGTGTCAGTGGGAGGAATAGTGCCCCATCGTTGGTGTCAGTGGGAAGTATAGTGCCCCATTATTGGTGTCAGTGGGAGGAATAGTGCCCCATCGTTGGTATCAGTGGGAGGAATAGTGCCCCATCGTTGGTGTCAGTGGGAGGAATAGTGCCCCATCGTTGGTGTCAGTGGGAGGAATAGTGCCCCATCGTTGGTGTCAGTGGGAGGAATAGTGTCCCATCGTTGGTGTCAGTGGGGGGAGGAATAGTGCCCCATCGTTGGTGTCAGTGGGGGGAGGAATAGTGCCCCATCGTTGGTGTCAGTGGGGGGAGGAATAGTGCCCCATCGTTGGTGTCAGTGGGGGGAGGAATAGTGCCCCATCGTTGGTGTCAGTGGGGGGAGGAATAGTGCCCCATCATTGGTGTCAGTGGGGGGAGGAATAGTGCCCCATCATTGGTGTCAGTGGGGGTAAAAGTGCCCCATCATTGGTGTCAGTGGGGGGAATAGTGCCCCATCATTGGTGTCAGTGGGAGGAATAGTGCCCCATCACTGGTGTCAGTGGGAGGAATAGTGTCCCATCAATGATGTCAGTGGGAGGAAAAGTGTCCCATCACTGGTATCAGTGGGAGGAATAGTGCCCCAACACTGGTGTCAGTGGGAGGAATAGTGCCCCATCATTGGTATCAGTGGGAGGAATAGTGCCCCATCATTGGTGTAAGTGGGAGGAATAGTGCCCCCATCATTGGTATCAGTGGGAGGAATAGTACCCCCATCATTGGTATCAGTGGGAGGAATAGTGCCCCCATCATTGGTGTCAGTGGGAGGAATAGTGCCCCATCGTTGGTATCAGTGGGAAGTATAGTGCCCCATCGTTGGTGTCAGTGGGAGGAATAGTGCCCCATCGTTGGTGTCAGTGGGAGGAATAGTGCCCCATCGTTGGTGTCAGTGGGAGGAATAGTGCCCCATCGTTGGTGTCAGTGGGAGGAATAGTGCCCCATCGTTGGTGTCAGTGGGAGGAATAGTGCCCCATCGTTGGTGTCAGTGGGAGGAATAGTGCCCCATCGTTGGTGTCAGTGGGAGGAATAGTGCCCCATCGTTGGTGTCAGTGGGAGGAATAGTGCCCCATCGTTGGTGTCAGTGGGAGGAATAGTGCCCCATCGTTGGTGTCAGTGGGAGGAATAGTGCCCCATCGTTGGTGTCAGTGGGAGGAATAGTGCCCCATCGTTGGTATCAGGGGAGCAATAGTGCCCCAACATTGGTGTCATTATTTTCGCTGCTACTTCATAACTGTAATTTTGCAGTGGGAGGAGTAGTGCCATGTCATTGGTGTCAGTGGGAGGAATAGTGTCCCATCACTGATGTCAATGGGAGGAATAGTGCCCCATCATTGGTATCAGTGGGAGGAATAGTGCCACGTCATTGGTGTCAGTGGGAGGAATAGTGTCCCATCACTGATGTCAATGGGAGGAATAGTGCCCCATCATTGGTATCAGTGGTAGGAATAGTGCCCCATCATTGGTGTCAGTGGTAGGAATAGTGCCCCATCATTGGTGTGAGTGGGAGGAATAGTGCCCCATCATAGGTGTCAGTGGGGGGAATAGTGCCCCATCATAGGTGTCAGTGGGGGGAATAGTGCCCCATCATTGGTGTCAGTGGGAGGAATAGTGCCCCATCATTGGTGTCAGTGGGAGGAATAGTGCCCCATCATTGGTGTCAGTGGGAGGAATAGTGCCCCATCATTGGTGTCAGTGGGGGGAATAGTGCCCCATCATTGGTGTCAGTGGGGGGAATAGTGCCCCATCATTGGTGTCAGTGGGGGGAATAGTGCCCCATCATTGGTGTCAGTGGGAGGAATAGTGCCCCATCACTGGTGTCAGTGGGAGGAATAGTGCCCCATCACTGGTGTCAGTGGGAGCAATAGTGCCCCATCATTGGTGTCAGTGGGAGCAATAGTGCCCCATCATTGGTATCAGGGGGAGGAATAGTGCCCCAAAATTGGTGTCAGTGGGAGGAATAGTGCCCCATCGTTGGTGTCAGTGGGAAGTATAGTGCCCCATCATTGGTGTCAGTGGGAAGTATAGTGCCCCATCATTGGTGTCAGTGGGAGGAATAGTGCCCCATCATTGGTGTCAGTGGGAGGAATAGTGCCCCATCGTTGGTGTCAGTGGGAGGAATAGTGCCCCATCGTTGGTATCAGTGGGGGGAGGAATAGTGCCCCATCGTTGGTGTCAGTGGGGGGAGGAATAGTGCCCCATCGTTGGTGTCAGTGGGGGGAGGAATAGTGCCCCATCGTTAGTGTCAGTGGGGGGAGGAATAGTGCCCCATCGTTGGTGTCAGTGGGGGGAATAGTGCCCCATCATTGGTGTCAGTGGGGGGAATAGTGCCCCATCATTGGTGTCAGTGGGGGGAATAGTGCCCCATCATTGGTGTCAGTGGGGGGAATAGTGCCCCATCATTGGTGTCAGTGGGGGGAATAGTGCCCCATCATTGGTGTCAGTGGGGGGAATAGTGCCCCATCATTGGTGTCAGTGGGGGGAATAGTGCCCCATCATTGGTGTCAGTGGGGGGAATAGTGCCCCATCATTGGTGTCAGTGGGGGGAATAGTGCCCCATCATTGGTGTCAGTGGGAGGAATAGTGCCCCATCACTGGTGTCAGTGGGAGGAATAGTGTCCCATCACTGATGTCAGTGGGAGGAAAAGTGTCCCATCACTGATATCAGTGGGAGGAATAGTGCCCCAACACTGGTGTCAGTGGGAGGAATAGTGCCCCATCACTGGTGTCAGTGGGAGGAATAGTGCCCCATCACTGGGGTCAGTGGGAGGAATAGTGCCCCCATCATTGGTATCAGTGGGAGGAATAGTGCCCCCATCATTGGTGTCAGTGGGAGGAATAGTGCCCCATCATTGGTATCAGAGGGAGCAATAGTGCCCCAACATTGGTGTCAGTGGGAGGAATAGTGCCCCATCGTTGGTATCAGTGGGAAGTATAGTGCCCCATCGTTGGTGTCAGTGGGAGGAATAGTGCCCCATCGTTGGTGTCAGTGGGAGGAATAGTGCCCCATCGTTGGTGTCAGTGGGAGGAATAGTGCCCCATCGTTGGTATCAGGGGAGCAATAGTGCCCCAACATTGGTGTCATTATTTTCGTTGCTACTTCATAACTGTAATTTTGCAGTGGGAGGAGTAGTGCCATGTCATTGGTGTCAGTGGGAGGAATAGTGTCCCATCACTGATGTCAATGGGAGGAATAGTGCCCCATCATTGGTATCAGTGGGAGGAATAGTGCCACGTCATTGGTGTCAGTGGGAGGAATAGTGTCCCATCACTGATGTCAATGGGAGGAATAGTGCCCCATCAGTGGTAGGAATAGTGCCCCATCATTGGTGTCAGTGGTAGGAATAGTGCCCCATCATTGGTGTGAGTGGGAGGAATAGTGCCCCATCATAGGTGTCAGTGGGGGGAATAGTGCCCCATCATAGGTGTCAGTGGGGGGAATAGTGCCCCATCATTGGTGTCAGTGGGAGGAATAGTGCCCCATCATTGGTGTCAGTGGGAGGAATAGTGCCCCATCGTTGGTGTCAGTGGGAGGAATAGTGCCCCATCGTTGGTGTCAGTGGGAGGAATAGTGCCCCATCACTGGTGTCAGTGGGAGGAATAGTGCCCCATCACTGGTGTCAGTGGGAGGAATAGTGTCCCATCACTGATGTCAGTGGGAGGAAAAGTGTCCCATCACTGGTATCAGTGGGAGGAATAGTGCCCCAACACTGGTGTCAGTGGGAGGAATAGTGCCCCATCACTGGTGTCAGTGGGAGGAATAGTGTCCCATCACTGATGTCAGTGGGAGGAAAAGTGTCCCATCACTGGTATCAGTGGGAGGAATAGTGCCCCCATCATTGGTATCAGTGGGAGGAATAGTGCCCCATCATTGGTATCAGTGGGAGGAATAGTGCCCCATCATTGGTGTCAGTGGGAGGAATAGTGCCCCCATCATTGGTGTCAGTGGGAGGAATAGTGCCCCATCATTGGTATCAGGGGGAGCAATAGTGCCCCAACATTGGTGTCAGTGGGAGGAATAGTGCCCCATCGTTGGTATCAGTGGGAAGTATAGTGCCCCATCGTTGGTGTCAGTGGGAGGAATAGTGCCCCATCGTTGGTGTCAGTGGGAGGAATAGCGCCCCAACGTTGGTGTCAGTGGGAGGAATAGTGCCCCATCGTTGGTGTCAGTGGGAGGAATAGTGCCCCATCGTTGGTGTCAGTGGGAGGAATACTGCCCCAGCGTTGGTGTCAGTGGGAGGAATACTGCCCCATCGTTGGTATCAGGGGGAGCAATAGTGCCCCAACATTGGTGTCAGTGGGAGGAATAGTGCCCCATCGTTGGTATCAGTGGGAGGAATAGTGCCCCATCGTTGGTGTCAAAGGGGGAGGAATAGTGCCCCATCGTTGGTGTCAGTGGGGGGAGGAATAGTGCCCCATCGTTGGTGTCAGTGGGGGGAGGAATAGTGCCCCATCATTGGTATTAGTGACACCAATGATTGGGCACTATTCCTCCCACTGACACCAATGATACTTACCTTGCTGACCCCTGCTCCAGCCTGGGCTCGCTCGCTCCCTCCCTCTCCCATGGTACAGACACTTACTGGTCAGATGTCTTCCTTCTCCGGCCGCTCTCCTCCTCTTCACTCGCTCGATCTTCGCGGTGCCGCTCGGCTCCTCCTTTCCAAGCTCCCCCTCCTCGCCGGTGATTGGCCGCCTGTGTGCCTCTCCTGAGCTACAGTTCCGGCGGCCAATCACCAACGAGGATTGATCCCGGGGGTGTGTCCGGATGACAGGGACTGCATGTCATCCCGCCCACACCTGGAGACGGACAGAGGAGCGGTGTCTCGGTTCCTAAGGCCATCGGAAATATGTGTTTTCCAATGGTCTTAGGCGACCCCTGGGAAAGTGTCGTTCGACCCCCAAAGGGGTCGCGACCCCCAGGTTGAGAACCGCTGTCCTAGACACTAGTTCAAGGACTGAAAGAGTCTCCACAAAGTCAAACGATGGGGAGAGTCTTCTAAATAAGGAGAGAACATACACTCCTCCCGGCACCCTGCGGTCCACATGAAACATAGATAAAACAATCAAAGCCACCATATTATTTTACCAAAGAATAATAATCAAGAACCTAAGGTGCTATTGAGAGGCCCTCATAAAATAAAGAAAAACATTTTCATATCAGGAGCAAATAGAGTTTTCAAGACACCTGATGTGGTGTCGCAGTAGAGGATTTCTTCCGGGAAGCGGGAGACCATAAAGGTAAGCGTGGGGGAGGGGGTCCATCAACTTTATGCTGGTTCCAAAAAAGAGGGACTAAGAGAAGGAAAGCCCAAGTTCAGCAAGTCTTTCCCCCTTAAGGAATGTAGAGAAAGAGTAGGATTTGCAATTATAAAGAAACTGTAGATGAAATGGATAGTTCCATCAGTAGCGGATATCCCTCTGAATTAACGGCAAGAGTAGCTTGGGAGATGTCCACGAAGATCTAAATCCAGTAGCCATCGAGCTCCAAGTTTGGATGTTCTTTAGCGTAACACATCACCGACTCTTTTGTTCGTTGGTTGAAATCGTGGCCCACATTAACCAATCTAAAAAAATTGTTCGTCGGGCAATACGTAGTGTTGATGTCTTCTGTACAAGTGAAAGTGATGCAGTGTGCGTGTGACCTTGAAGCGATATACACAACAATTAACAGCAATGAGTATAATATAGTTTATTACATGACCTATATACATAAATAGTGATACATAAAATATGATATGCAGAATTCTGGTTTCATTATCTCATTAGGCCAATAAACTTTTAACATTTGGATTTTCCGTTCGTGTTTACGAAGATTCCTCGGACATAAACATCCGGGTCATCTTCTGTTTCCCCTCATGCGTGATAGCGCTTGATAGATTTTTTCATACGACCGTCATGCCACAGCATAGAAAATCGGTCGTTCCAATGCGAAACGACAACATTTTTCACTGTTGTTCAACTGGATTTTTTCGTTCACAATATCGTTATCAGTTAAAACATTCTGCTCATCAACGAAGAGAAAATTGTTCGATCAGTGGTTCTGCAAACTTTTTCGTACGATTTTCTTATCGTGTGTACGGGGCATTAGACTTGAAAATGAGTGCCTGAATTTCACATTATCAGCTTTTCCAAAGCAACTGAAATAAATCACTTCAATTAGTCCAATAAATTAACTTTATGAGAGACAATCTTCATGAAAAAAAAACACAGTTTGGTGGCTGAGCCTTGCCAACAGATGTATGAGATCATTAAGTCATCTCATTTATGCATACTGCTTTGTAAACAAGACACAGAAAGAGAAATGGAATATTTCAGGACAGAGATCTATTTAGGAGACTCGCTGCTTCAATTTGTTCCCTGCAGATTTACATTAAAGATGTGCGTGTTAAATATTTTTTTTTAGCCTAACATTAATTTCTCATCTGCAAATGCTTGATCTGTCGAATCCCTAAGCAGGCAATAATATTTCACTCCTCATTAGTTTCGAACAGCCTTTCTCAAACTTACCACAGAGGAACCCTTGAAATAACATTTAGGTCACAAGGAAGCCCTGCTAAATATTATTCTGTCTATAGCTTCTGGTACATTAGCATGACCACTTATAGTAATATATATATACACATATATACATATATACACACTGCTCAGAAAAATTAAAGGAACACTTTCAAACACATCAGATCACAAAGGGGAATAAATCTCCTGCTTCATATCTATACTGATATGGACTGGGTAATGTGTTAGGAACATAAGGATGCCCCATCGCTTGATGGAAATGAAAATTCTCAACCTACAGAGGACTGAATTCAAAGACACCCCGAAAATCAAAGTGAAAAAATGATGCAGCAGGCTAGTCCATTTTGCTGAAATTTAATTGCAGCAACTCAAAATGGTACCCAGTAGTTTGTATGGCCCCTACGTGCTTGTATGCATGCCTGACTACGTCGGCCATGCTCCTAATGAGACGACGGATGGTGTCCTGTGGTATTTTCTCCCAGATCTGGACCAGGGCATCACTGAGCTCCTGGACAGTTTGAGGTGCAACCTGGCGGGGACAGAAGGGCCGAAACAGGATATCCCAGAGGTGTTCTATTGGATTCAGGTCAGGCGAGCGTGGGGGGCATTTAATGGTATCAATTCCTTCATCCTCCAGGAACTGCCAGCATACTGTTGCCACATGAGGCCGGGCATTGTCATGCAACAGAAGGAACCTAGGACTCACTGCACCAGTGTAGGGTCCAACAATGGGTCCAAGGATTTCATCCTGATACCTAATGGCAGTCAGGGTGCCATTGTCTAGCCTGTAGAGGTCTGTGCGTCCCTCCATGGATATGCCTCCCCAGACCATCACTGACCCACCACCAAAACGGTCATGCTGAACGATGTTACAGGCAGCATAACGTTGCTGCCTGTAACAGTGGTGGACCTGCCAATTCTGGTGTTCAATGGCAAATGGCAATCGAGCTCTACGGTGCCAGGCAGTGAGCACAGGGCCCACTAGAGGACGTCGGGCCCTCAGATCATCCTCATGAAGTCTGTTTCTGATTGTTTGGTCAGAGACATTCACACCAGTGGCCTGCTGAAGGTCATTTTGTAGGGCTCTGGCAGTACTCATCCTGTTTCTCCTTGCACAAAGAAGCAAATACCAGTTCTGCTGATTGGTTAAGGACCTTCTACTGCCGTGTCCATCTCTCCTAGAGTAACTGCCTGTCTCCTGGAATCTCCTCCATACTCTTGAAACTGTGTTGGGAGACACAACAAACCTTCTGTCAATGGTACGTATTGAGTTGGACTGCCTGTGCAACCTTTGTAGGGTGCAGGTATCCTCTCATGCAACCAGTATTGACATTGATCCTAGCCAAATGCAAAACTAGTGAAAAACAGTCAAAAAGAGGAGTCAGTGGCCTCCACCTGTAAAACTATTCCTGTTTTGGGAGTCATTTTATTGTTGCCCATATAGAGCACCTGTTGTTAATTTCATTAACGCCAAAGCAGCTTAAACTGATTAACAACCCCCTCTGCTACTTAACTGACCAGATCACTATCCCAGGAGGTTAATTAACTTGATGCTATGCTCTGATTAAAAAAGTGTTCCTTTAATCTTCCAATGGGAACACTAATTCTGATTTCCCCCTCTTTGCAGGGATTTTCTTTTATTTCCTGTTTTGACTATGGGACAGAAAGTGAGAAATCACCCCAATGGTACACATTTGGCAAGAAAAAAACTGGCAACCCTCTTTTAGCCCTGGTTCATACTAGAACGCGGTGTGGGAAACCCACGATCCATGAACGTTTCAAGCACCGCTTTCAAAACGCACTGCCCTTGTGATCTGCAGTGAGTGACATCCCAAATACAGATTGCAAATGCAGTGCATTTGCCTGTACCAGATTGCATGGTACAAAATGTGGTTCAAAATGAATGGGCTCAGATTGCACCAAACTGAATCACATATGAATTGGACAGAAATGCAATGCCCTTCCTATGTGATTCATAGGTGATTCATAGTGTGAACCTAGGGCAGCGGCAAACAATAAAATTCTACGGCACAACCCTGGTCCACATGGGACATAGGAACCAAATTAATAACAATTACATAAGTCCATAAAGTCCAAACTATTAAAATTATTATTATACAGTATTTATATAGCACCAAAAAGTTTGCTCAGCGCTGTACATTATAGTGGGGGACAGTACATGAGACAATACAGTAACAATACAATACACGAGGGGCTCGAGGGCCCTGCTCCTTGGAGCTTACAATCTAGGAGGGAGGGGATAGTGGTACAGGAGGAAATGGCTGTGAGGGATGGAGTGGTAGGAGGAGTGGAGGAAATCGGCTGTTAGGTGAGGGCAGGGTAGGCTTCCCTGAAGAGATGAGTTTTCAGGGTGTGCCTAAAGGTGAGTAGGGTAGATGACAGTCTGATGAATTGGGGTAGTGAGTTCCAGAGGATGGGGGAAGACCTGGAGAAGTCCTGGAGTCGGGAATGGGAGGAGGAGACCAGGGAACTGGAGAGTAGGAGGTCTTGTGAGGAGTGAAGGGTACGTGTAGGGTGGTATTTGGATATCAGGTCGGTGAGGTAGTTTGGGGCAGTATTATGAATAGCCTTGTACGTCAATGTTAGTAGTTTGAATTTTATGCGTTGGGCAATCGGAAGCCAGTCGAGGGAATGACAGAGGGGAGTGGCGGATACGGAGCGGTTGGTAAGGTGGATGAGTCTGGCCACTGAGTTCAGGATAGATTGAAGCGGGGAGAGTCTGTGATGAGGTAAGCCGGTGAGGAGGGAGTTGCAGTAGTCGAGTCGTGACATAAGGGACTGAATGAGTTGTTTAGTAGTGTCTGGGGTTAGGAACAAACGTATTTTGGAGATGTTGCGGAGGTGGAGTCTGCATGAATTTGCCAGCGATTGGACATGGGATTGAAAGGATAGGTTGGAATCTAGAGTGACACCTAGAACTTTGGCTTGCGGGGTGGGACTGATGGTGGCGTTATTGGTCGTGATGGAGAGGTTAGGGGGGGCACGGGCTGGGGGGAAAATTAGGAGCTCGGTTTTGGAAAGGTTTAATTTGAGGAAGTGGAGTGACATCCAGTCTGATATGTCGTTCAGTAGGCAGGTGATTCGGGCGGAGACTGAAGGGGTGAGGCGAAGGGTAGAGAGATAGATTTGCGTATCATCGGCGTAGAGGTGGTAGTTGAAGACGTGGGAGTGTATCAGTTGGCCAAGGGAGGAGGTGTAGATGGAGAAGAGAAGGGGCCCAAGGACAGAGCCCTGGGGGACCCCAACAGAGAGGGGGAGAGAGGCGGAGGTGGCAGTGTTATAAGTAACACTGAAGGAGTGCTGGGATAGATAGGAGGAGAGCCAGGAGAGAAAGGAGTCTCTGATGCCAGGGGAGTATAGTTTTTTAAGGAGGAGGGGGTGGTCAACTGTGTCGAAGGCTGCAGAGAGGTCAAGGAGTAGGAGGACTGAGTAGTGGCCATTAGCTTTGGTGGTTAGCAGGTCACTGGTGAGTTTGAGTAGGCCGGTTTCGGTGGAGTGTAGGGGACAGAAGCCAGACTGTAGGGGATCAAGGAGGTTGTTGTCATTGAGGTGGGAGCTTAGGCGATTATAGACTAAGCGCTTGAGGAGTTTGGATGTAATGGCAGCAGGGAGATGGGTCTAAGGTTGTTCAGGTCGGTGGGGTCCAGGGAGGGTTTTTTGAGTATGGGGGTGATGTGCGCGTGCTTTAGGGTGAGGGGAATGCGCCAGTAGAGAGGGAGAGATTGAAGATGTGGGTGACGGATCGTAGGATGGAGGAGGAGGGTGACTGTAGGAGATGTGTGGGGACAGGGTCAAGGGGTCAGGTGGTGAGGCGGGCTTCAGAGAAGACCTTAGTGACCTCTTCAGTGGTAGCAAGGTTGAAGGAGTGGAGTGTTGGGGGGGTTTTAGTGTGCCGGATGTTAGGTGGGGTGGGGGTCTGGGCAGTTGTGAGATCAGAGGAGGTGAGTGTTGAGGGGGTTATCATGGGAGGGAGGCTAGGTGGGGTGAAAGTCTGAGCATTGGTGATGTCCCTATGGATTGTGTCGATCTTGTTTTGGAAGTGGTTAGCAATCTCGTGGGCAGTGAGTGAGGTACTGGGTGGAGGTGGGGGGGGGGCAGATAGCAGGGAGTTAAAAAGTGGAGAAGAGCCGGCGAGGACTGGAGGAGAGGTTATTGATGAGGGTTACGAAGTAGGCTTGTTTGGCAGTGTGGAGGGAGGAGGTGTAGGTGAGTAAGGCAGATTTGTATAGGGTGAACGCTTGTTGGCACCTGGTTTTGCGCCATCATCGCTCCAGCGCATGACTGCGTCGTTTAAGATTCTTGGCGTGGTCGTTCTGCCAGGGTTGAAGTGGTTGGGGTGCTAAGGAGTCTAGGGCGGCTGACAGCGAGTTGTTATAAGCAGTAGTGGCCAGGTCAGGGCATGACAGTGGAAGGATTCTGTCGTAAAGTCGGTCCGCCGCAGAGTGGAGAGGGGCAGGGTTCAGGTTGCGGAGGTTACGGCTGGTAATGGTTTGACGTTTAGGGGGGGAGGTGTTTGAGGATGGGGAGACGGAGAATGTAATGAGGTTGTGGTCAGAGAAAGGGAAAGGGGTGTTTGTGAAGTTGTGGGGGGTGCAGAGATGAGAGAAAACAAGGTCCAGGGTATTCCCATCGGAGTGGGTGGAAAACTGTGTACACTGTGTGAGTGTAAAAGAAGAGGTTAGGTGGAGGAGTTGGGATGTAGCCAGGGTATTTACGTTGATAGGGATATTGAAGTCTCCAAGGATGATGGTGGGAAGCTCTGAGGAGAGGAAGAAGGGTAACCAGGCGGAGAAATCATCGAGGAAGCGGGATACGGGTCTAGGAGGCCGATAGATTACTGCAATCCTCAGAGGGGTAGGAGAGAATAGCTGGATGCAGTGGGCCTCAAAGGAGGAGAAGGATAGAGAGAGGGGGTTTGGGAGGACCTGGAAGGTGCTCAGCAGTGACAAGAGCATGCCGATCCCACCACCTCTACGACCGCTCGGTCTGGGTGAATGGGTCCAGACGAGACCTCCATAGGAGAGTGCCGCAGGGGAGGTAGAGTCAGTGGCTTGGATCCAGGTTTCGGTGACCACTAGGAGGTTGAGGGAGTGGGAGATAAAGAGGTCGTGGATGACGGTGAGCTTGTTGCAAACCGATCGGGCGTTCAGGAGTGCACACGAGAATGGAGGGGTGGTTGTGAGGAGCAGGGGGACACGTATTAGGTTGAGGGGGTTGCGGCAGTTTGTGGAAGTAGGAGGGTGCCTAGTGGGTGAGTGAGGTGGTGAGGGGCCAGGGTTCGGGGAGATGTCCCCAGCGGTTAGGAGAAGAAGGGTGAGAAAGGTGGCATGGGAGCGGAATGTGCAAGAGCGTGTGAGTCTCCTAGTGGTGGTGTGTGGGTCAGTGGGACAGTGGAGTATTAGGATAAAACTAGTCCATAAATTGATTATACAACATGTAGGCAGCTCCACCAAAAGGACTGCAATGGATCCCTTCTGTATTAACAAGAGAAAGCACAAGGGGGCGCCTCTAAGTGCATTAGAAACAGTTTATTAAAAATCATAAGTAATGCACTCACATTTATAGATGAACAGTGCATTTGTGAAATGAAACAGGCCTCAAATTCATATCTGCAAGTCCACTGGCTGTGGTGTGGGAGATAGAGACCGGGTCCAGGTGGTAGCAGACCACGGTAACCACCGCTGTAGGAAGCCTTGACAGGAGTGGGACCGGAAGTGACACCAGAAACACTGAGGAATGCAGGACCGGATGTGACTTCAGGAGGAGGATCCAAGACCTGATGCGTTTCAGAGCACCAATCAGCTCCTTTCTCAAATCTGTAATGTGAGTGCATTACTTATGATTTTTAATGAAGTGTTTCTAATGCTGCACTTAGAGGCGTCCCCATGTACTTTCTCTTGTTAATAGTGTGAAACTGGGCTTACGCTATCCAAAATGAAAAGAAAGACATTTTGCCTTTTAGTTACACTTTAAAGCGGTAGTAAACCTCCAAAAAATTTAAAAAAGTTTCCCCTGCAAAATAATGTCATAATTTGCTAGTATATATCGCATACTAGCACATTATGAAAGACTTACCTTAGAATGAAGCCCTCCAGCGGTGCACTGTCTCCGTTGACAGGGCTTCTATCTTCACCCAGTCTTCCTTCCGAGTTCATGGGCTCTGGCCGCATGATTGGCTGAGGCGCGATGACGTCACTCCTGCACATGCGTGCAGGAGTCTCGGCTGTGGCACACAGATGCGAAGGAATGGCACAGGTGTGCCGTTCCTTCAGAGTGCTTGCGCCGGTGATGTCACTGGCTGCAGGGACACTGAATATCCCCTAAACGGTGCATGGAGATATTCCTTATTATAAGATTACCTGTAGGTACAAGTAAGTGTCCAGTAGGAGTTTACCTCCACTTTAAGAGAATGACAAATATTTTGGTAGCTAAAACAGTTCCCAATCAGAAGAGTTCCTATAAGTAGAACTGAAGAAGTGGCTTGGATAAGCTGTGAAACGCCCTCAACAATACAGAACAAGTCCAAATGAATGTGACCAACTAATGCAAGATAGTTCCCATCTACACATTGCATCTGTTCCTTGAGCTAAAATTCTGCTTTAATTATTATTATTATTTTTAATTATTTCCCAAACAACAAAAACAAGTTCGGAGTCTGAAGTCCCGGAACACTCAGCTCTGTTGGAAAATACTTTGCTCTTGACAATCAGATACAGTAATTAAATACAATTCTCTCATGATATTTTGTTACTTTAGATTGAAAAGATTTTTGTGGTCTTGTATTTTATGAGTATTTTTATTTTCTGTTGACAGTGTAACTAATTAACACAATCCTTTCCATGTAACATTGTATGCCGGGTTCTATACTTGATAATAAAGAATTCTACAAAAGAAT
Organism: Staurois parvus; assembly: GCF_062004578.1. Taxonomy (NCBI): domain Eukaryota; kingdom Metazoa; phylum Chordata; class Amphibia; order Anura; family Ranidae; genus Staurois; species Staurois parvus. The sequence continues at coordinate 9,954,319 of NW_028318158.1, read as the reverse complement.
AATTCACAAAGTAGGGTAGATTACGGGTTGAGGATGCACTTTTGTGGACAAAAATACCCACTAATTCAATTAGCCAGGACCGCTTTGCATTACAAATCCACTCTTAGAAATTCATTACTGCAAATGAATTGGCAGGCTAAATGCTGAAAGAGAGAAAATCCGCCAGACTGAGCAGTAAATCATGTAAAATGTTCCCAGCCACAGGGAGGTATAAAAAGAAAACGTATGGAAGTAATATTTCAAATAACATGCAAGGCGTCCTCGAAGATGTACCAACGCTGTACAATCAAATAGGAGTTATAGCTACAGCAGAAGTTGTTTTCATTGTATGCTGTCCTACTAACGGTTAGCCGACAGCTTGCTAACAAAACTGACAGAAGCAGTGTTGTGTTTCATTACAAAACTAAATTTACTTCTGTGACTAGTTCTGTAAAGCTGCAATACAATCACATAAACTGAAGTTACAATATGCTTGTATATATGTCTCGTATAAATGCATACAATATGCTTGTATATATGTCTCGTATAAATGCATACAATGAACACATTTCTTACAAAAAGCTACCTACAAATCACATTGAATACACTGAAATGCGATCTAGCCTATGTATATGACTTTAACTACTGAAGTTACAATATGCTTGGTAACATGTCTCGTATAAATGCATACAATGAACACATTTCTTACAAACAGCTACCTACAAACACATTGAATACATTGAAATGTGATCTAGCCTTTGTATATGACTTTAACAAACATAATGAATGAACTTACAGGCAATCGTGTATCAAAGGGAGAAAGGAAGCTTTCATCAGTGTGTCCTTCTGGAAGCTAAACTTGAAGTGCAGTGGTAGATGGGAAGTCTTATTTTTAACAAGCATGAGACGGGATGAGTGAGGTTGAGAGTTTTATTAAAGGTTTGTCAATAATTGGGAGAGTTTGGTAAAATATCTGCATGTTTGAGAGATGCATTGAAGTCATTATCAGGGCATTTTTTTCAATAGGAACGTGGGGAAACGCAGTTTCTGCACCGCCAGCACTGAATGTATGTAATGGCAAGGGGTGCTGGGGTGTGTTGGGAGGTCTGTTGATGCTGGCTGCTGCGGGATCTATTGTCTCTGGAGGGGATCTATCTTTGCGTGGGGTCAATTGCTGCTGGAAGGGATCTACTATCGAGGGGGACCTTTCTTGCTGGCTGCTGGAGAGTCTATTGATGCTGGCTGCTGGGAGATCTATTGTTGCTGCTGGGGTCTGTTGTTGCTGGGGTGGTATTTTGTTGTGGGGTCCATTGTTGCTGGGGCAATCTACTGTTGCTGGAGGGTCTATCCATACAAATTACTTAGCACACAAACATACTTACCACAAAATGATACTTGGCTCTGTATTCTCTATAAGGGATTTTGGTATGGGGTGGAACCAAGCCATATGGAATAAAAATATATTGGAAATATATTTAAAAAATATTCTTCCCAAATATATTGACATATATGTGAAATACTACAATTTTGGTCGTATTCAATATATTTCAATAAATATATATACAGTGTACGTTGAAATGTGTTTTTATTACAAAATATATGAAAAATATTTTTAAAAATACATTTCAAATACACTGTATGTCTTTAAAAATACAAATCTACATTTTTGGAATGCATTTACAAATATATGAAAGAATATATGTTAAAATTACTTTTTTATATGTTAAATAAAATCTGAAGATATTTTTCTGTCATGACAGGTGTTGTGCTCAACTTTCACATATTCTTTATGTCTTGTATTGAACTGAAGTTACTGTTTTCTGTCATTTGCTGACATCTAGTGATGGTTTCTGGCCACCACAACAATTTTTTATGAATGTAATTTTAGTATCTTCCTCTGTCTCCCCCTCCTGTTTGAAGCTAGATAGTGAAAAAGGATGTTCAGCCTGTTTAAAAAATTTAAATATTGTAGCTGCTAACTTTTAATAAAGGGACATTTACTTGTCCAAGGATCCAGCACTGTCCTCACCCAGGTCGGTTCTTCGCTGGTCTTCAGGTCCTCTGAGCCAGTATGTTTAGTTTGGGATTCCGGCTGTGACTCCTTGCGGCTTCACAGCTGGCTTCCTGCTGCGGATATGCGAGGGGTGCTGCACTGTGTGAATGGTCCCGCAGCCTCCTGGGACCTGTGATGTATCCCAAGAGGTTGCAGGCAGGTAGTAGTGGGCCAAAAATTCTGGTGGAATCGCCTAGGCGATGCAACTGGAAGTGGGAGTGGGTATTCAACCCCCTTCAAAAAAATGTCCAAAAGTGTTAGAGGAGGGGGTGAGGAGGACATAAAGTGGAACTTCCCTTTTAGGATCAAGTTCTACTTTAAGTCCTAGCTAGACCATCCCCTCTTCTTCTATGTTCCCCCAGTCAGTGTTAGTCATTCACAGACACAGGGCCTAGGGAAGTCATTGAACAAAATGCGATATCTCCTGCGCTCCAGGACCCAGACCGGTGGTGAGTAGATGGAACAAACTCCAAAAAAGGAAGGAACCACCGAAATAGACAAGGTCGTGCAGCTCCACACCAAGGCTGGGGAAGCCCAAACGAAACTGTGAGGAAGAACAACAAAAAGAAGCGCACCAACCTTGCGCATTACCTCAGTAACCAAAATTTATTGAATAAAAGAATGGTACTCACAAACAGCGAATAAAAACAGGCATGTAAGTCCTCAAAGGGACTTTAAAGGCAAGATGCAAATGCGAATCCCATCATGGAGGAAGCCACTCAGAACAGCTGACGCGTTTCGAAGGACAAGCCTTCTTCCTCAGAGCTGACTAGACTGAGAGTGTGTGTTCCCATTTATGCCTCCAGACTGAAATAAGGCCCTCCCCAATGGGTTGGGCTGTCCTGGGCAGGGAGGAGGGGCTCGGGTGTCACCAAGATGCAATAAATAATCATCAAGATTTCATAAAACCATATAAATAGTAGACATAAAGAATAGAATAGACATATACCGTATATACATATATGAAATCAATTAATACTACAAAATTCATTCATTAATACGTACAGCTTGTAAATACATGGATAAAAGTTTAAAAATTAAAAATTAAAAATTACCAATTAGCTAATTAATCTCTTCATTAAAAATTATTATACTATAATTAACATTTATTATTGTCATTGCACTAACGGTCAAAATGCATACAATAGATATAGAAAAAGGAAAATAGAGGAACTCACACAGTTAGATGAGCCATTCATGGCCAATGATTTCAGGATTATTCCCACAAAGTGGGCAAAGCAGCCTGAGTATTTAGCTAAAAATAGTAGTAATAGGATTAGTGATAACAGTTTGAGGAATGTTGCTATAAAAATAAATATATATATATATAACTGAATGTAACTGTAGGAGAAAGGTTTTTGTGGGCATTCATTCATGCAATCCAGCCGGGGATGACTCATATGGATTGTGGGGAGGAGACAGTATATTCCAAATGAATCCGTATTACCTATGTTGTTGTTGGTGGTGTGTATTGGTTGTTTGGCAGCAGAGGGAGATATTGCTTCCATAATGTAGCTGCAGATGGAATCTGCCTGTGAAACGCACGCCGTTGTGGCGTGGTAGTTAATGCGCGTGCGCAGACCATCTCGCGCATGCGCACTAGGACGGCAGCAGCGCGAACTCAATGGCACATATCCAATAGCCATTGCGCGCGCAACAGGCAGCGCTGCTGCATCACCACAAGGTCCTAGTTTCTCCAACCCCCACTGGCTGCTGTCCGATCAAATGCATACAAACAGATTGAATGTGTATGTGTCTCCAGGCTACGACGAATCGTTAGTGCAAATTGCCACCCCCTATAGCTATAATCCCACCATCAAAGCTTTAACATGAGGAGTATTTATCTGACATATATATGTAAACTTATGTGTGCTCCTACACAATGCATGCATACATGAACATGGATATAAGAAATCATTAAATGATTAATTGAAAATGTAAAAAACACATATATATAAATAATACCAGTGTCTATATAAAAAATTAATTATATACCATAATAATAATATATAAAAAAATATAGTATAGATGTGCATCAATGCACATACATATGAGAAACACCTACACCCATATTCCCATATATATAAATACACACATATATACACATATACATACATATATATATATATATATATACATACACATACATACAAACATTGTAAATAGTCTTCTACACACATATACATATATATACATATGTAAAAAACCAACACAATTGATGTTAATAGAACAGGATGAGCCAGCAAAAAACTAAATACCTATACACATATACACACACACGCATATAAACGCACATATATACGCATATATATATATATATATACATAAACATACATACAAATGCACACCAGACATGTCTCTCACTCGCAAAAAGCTAGATGAGAGTATGTATTTCCAGGTCATCATTAAGCCCTCCAGGGGACAGAGTACCCAATGTAAAAATCCAGAAGCTCTCCCTCTTGGATAGCTCCTGATGTCTCCTCCCACTATCCAGGTCCTTAGAGATGGCCTCAATCCCAAACACTTTCATACCAAGATAGTTACTAGAATGCTTTTCTTTAAAATGGCGGGGGACTGAATACTTATCTTTCCCTAATTTAATACTGCTCTTATGCTCACAGATTCTAGTCCTAAGGCACCGTGAAGTGCGGCCCACGTATAATAAGCCACATGGACAGAGTATGCCATAGATGACAAAGGAGGTGCCGCAATTAATGAATTGTTTGATGGGGTACCTTTTCCCATCAGTACTTGTGAACTCTCGTTTTCGATGGCATATTATCTCACAGGTGCCACAGTTTGAGATGCCACATCTATAGCTGCCCTTTTGATCGAATACCATTGACCATGGGCCCGGGTTAGCTGTCGTAGTTTTACGCACTCTGCTTGGTGCTATTTGACTCCTAAGATCTATCGGTTTTCTAAAGATGAGCGTGGGCTTGTCAGGAAGTGCATTCCCAAGAGTGGGATCATTCTAAAGGATGTTCCAATTTCTTGATAAAATTTGTTTGATATGCCAAGACTTACTACTAAATCTGGTACAAAAACGTGCTTCCTTATTGTTGAAAGTGACAATGGGTTTTTTAGAGTTAGATTCGGTTTCTATAGAAGCACTGGAGTCATACATCACTAAATATTTATTGCAGGCCGTCTCTATAAGACTTTCCTTATATCCTTTATCTTTAAATTTCTGTTTAAGGATAAGGCTCTGTTCAATATAATCTTGTTTGAGCGTACATGTGCGTTTCAGCCTACAAAACTGTCCAAAAGGGACATTTTGGATCCATTGGGGGTGGTGGTTACTTTTAGCGTGTAGATAGGAGTTACCTGCTGTCGGTTTAAAATGCGTTTTTGAGCATATCACACCATTACTCTCGTGTCTAAGTTCTAGATCCAGAAATACCAGTGTGTCTTTATCAATCACATGAGTGAACGAAATGTTGTATGGGTTATTTCTGCAGTGATTTAAGAATCCATCGAGTTCTAGATCGGTACCATTCCAGATAATAATGATATCGTCTATGTATCTTCCGTACAATACAAGATTTGCACTAAAGGGATTATTACTCCAAATATACTTATTCTCCCAAAAGCCCATAAATATGTTCGCGTAGCTGGGAGCAAACCGGGCTCCCATAGCAGTGCCCTGGATCTGGCGGTAATGTTTATCTAGAAAAGAAAAATAATTATGGTCCAGTGCAAATTGAATGCAATCGAACAAAAATTGGATTTGGGTATAATGAAGTGGTGAATCTTTTGCCAAAAAATGTTGGATGGCTTGGAGGCCAAAGTCATGTTGAATGGATGTGTAAAGAGACACCACATCTAGAGACAGCCATCTATACCCCTGTTCCCATTTATATCCTGCTAGTATCTCCAGTATGTGGCTGGAATCTCTAACAAATGATGAGAGATTCATGACAATGTCTTTTAGGAAATGGTCGATATAGCTGCCTAGATTACTTGTCAGGCTACCTATGCCAGAGATGATGGGTCTACCAGGAGGGTTATCTTTGTTTTTATGTATTTTTGGAATATGATAAAAAAATGGAGTGGCAGGGTGTTTAATGTATAAGAAAAGGAATTCCTCTTTAGTGAGTATACCATCTGATAGTGCTGTTTCCAGCAGTGGTTTATACTTTGCTTGGTACTGGACAGTGGGGTCAATGGGGAGGACCTCATAGGTCTGACGATCGTTCAGAAGTCTTAAGGCCTCGCTAATGTAGGTAGCTCTGGCTTGAATAACCAGACCACCTCCTTTATCGGCTTGTCTAATAATTACATTTTTATTTTCTTTAATGATTTTGAGGGAGGCTTTAAGTGGGTCTTGTTGTAGGTACTGTTTCTGTGTGGATGCACTGGTGTTACAGATTTTCTTGAATTCTGTAAGCACTGATTCATAAAAAGTTGGTAAATGATGACCTTTGACCCAGTGGGGATAAAAAGTGGATTTTGGTTTAAAACTGGTGTGCATGATTTCTCCCTGAGACCCAAGCGCCATTTCAGTGAGGTTGAGATACTCGAATGTATTGTCCATAGATGCACCCTCTATATACAGATTTTCTAGAATATCTAGCATAGGCGTTTCTAATGACATCTCCGTCAAGGAGGAATCTGGGGAGAGGTGTAAATGGTTTTCCTTCTCACTAGACGTGTTGTCTTTTAGCAGAAAGAACCGCTTAACTGTCAGGTTTCTGATAAATTTATTCAGATCTACAAAAAGATCAAACAGATTGGGTGGATTGGGAAGGGCAAAATTCAGACCTTTTTTCAAGAGTTCGAGTTCAGAATCTGAGAAGGTTGATTGTGATAAGTTATAGATTTTAATAGTGGGGAGGGGAGCTTCTATCATTGTCTCCTTCCTCTTTTTGTGTCCCTTTCCTCCTCTCTTTCCTCGTCTCGTACGCTTTCCCTCTTTTTCCTTTCTGGGATTGATGTAGTTAACTGATCTGATGGGGCTGCGGATGTTGGACGAATCGCAGCCCCCTCCCTTAAAAAATTGGGTTGATTTCGGTCTGGATGTGTATTGCCTCGCCTATCAGTATCTAGTTGTCCCTTTTGAATTGGATGATGTATGGGGCCAGTGGAGGTGTTAACAATGGAATCTTGGTGTGAGCTAGAAAGGTTTTGGTCAACCCTATAATTATAGGGAGATAGGGGTCTCAATGATGTGTTTTTATATGCCAAAGGCCCTCTAGAACTAGAGCCTGTAGGATACCCTGTAGATTTCCCAGCTGGACCCCTAGAATAATTATTGTGTGACAAAGTCGTTTTATGCTGAGCGGGTCTATAATTGTAATTCATAGCGGGCCCTTTTTGAAAATGGTGATTCATATTAGAATGGTGATTCTTATTATTGGAATGATAATTCTTATTATCAGTGTAGGTGTTATGCTGTTTGGTTTTGGGTTGGTGATAGATCTGTCTAGAACCTTTTGGATGCTGGGCATTAGAGAAATCATTAAAGTTGTGAGCTGGATTATTATTCCCAGAGTGTTGTCTAGGTGTATTTGGACAATTCCCTGGAGATCTGGGCAACAACATGGGTGCACTGGAGGATTTATGTTTCCAGTTAAATTCGCGTCCATAGGTATAATCCTGTCTGTCTCTTTCAAATTTGTCAGACTTACTACTTATGATATTTGTTTCAAGATGCATGATCTGATCATTTACTCTAGCATCCCATTCGTTAAAAGTGGGGATATCTGTATAAAGGGCCAATTCATTTTGTAGACTAGCAATATCTGATTTAATATTTATTAGATTCCTTTCTCTCTGTTGGATGATTAAATTCACCCAGATTCTATTGCATTTGCGGAGTTCCTCTTTCCAACTGATATCTAAATCCTCATCTAGGAAGCTGCACAATTTAGTTATTCTAAGACCTCTAGGGATCCTATTGTTTTCTAGATATTTCTGCAATAGTAATATGTCCCACCATTGGACAATTTCTTTCTCTAAAAAATGTTTCAATTTATAAAAGAGTGACACCATTTTATCTTCCCTCATAGCAAAGTCCAAGGTGTTACTCATATTGGTCTCTTCCATGTTGGATCCTTTTGACTGTTGTTCAAATGCATTAATACTGCATGTAAAACCTTTCGCTAGGGAAGTTCTTCTAACTTCCCTTTCTTCAATAGATAAAACCATTATAGTCTAGTGAGTCCAAATGTTCAAAGGTTTTATGGTGTAAATAGCTGTCTTAAATGAGGAGTAGCGGGACTGCGTCCAGGCAGCAAGAGCCCCAAACCCAAGACAATGAACAAAATGCGATATCTCCTGCGCTCCAGGACCCAGACCGGTGGTGAGTAGATGGAACAAACTCCAAAAAAGGAAGGAACCACCGAAATAGACAAGGTCGTGCAGCTCCACACCAAGGCTGGGGAAGCCCAAACGAAACTGTGAGGAAGAACAACAAAAAGAAGCGCACCAACCTTGCGCATTACCTCAGTAACCAAAATTTATTGAATAAAAGAATGGTACTCACAAACAGCGAATAAAAACAGGCATGTAAGTCCTCAAAGGGACTTTAAAGGCAAGATGCAAATGCGAATCCCATCATGGAGGAAGCCACTCAGAACAGCTGACGCGTTTCGAAGGACAAGCCTTCTTCCTCAGAGCTGACTAGACTGAGAGTGTGTGTTCCCATTTATGCCTCCAGACTGAAATAAGGCCCTCCCCAATGGGTTGGGCTGTCCTGGGCAGGGAGGAGGGGCTCGGGTGTCACCAAGATGCAATAAATAATCATCAAGATTTCATAAAACCATATAAATAGTAGACATAAAGAATAGAATAGACATATACCGTATATACATATATGAAATCAATTAATACTACAAAATTCATTCATTAATACGTACAGCTTGTAAATACATGGATAAAAGTTTAAAAATTAAAAATTAAAAATTACCAATTAGCTAATTAATCTCTTCATTAAAAATTATTATACTATAATTAACATTTATTATTGTCATTGCACTAACGGTCAAAATGCATACAATAGATATAGAAAAAGGAAAATAGAGGAACTCACACAGTTAGATGAGCCATTCATGGCCAATGATTTCAGGATTATTCCCACAAAGTGGGCAAAGCAGCCTGAGTATTTAGCTAAAAATAGTAGTAATAGGATTAGTGATAACAGTTTGAGGAATGTTGCTATAAAAATAAATATATATATATATAACTGAATGTAACTGTAGGAGAAAGGTTTTTGTGGGCATTCATTCATGCAATCCAGCCGGGGATGACTCATATGGATTGTGGGGAGGAGACAGTATATTCCAAATGAATCCGTATTACCTATGTTGTTGTTGGTGGTGTGTATTGGTTGTTTGGCAGCAGAGGGAGATATTGCTTCCATAATGTAGCTGCAGATGGAATCTGCCTGTGAAACGCACGCCGTTGTGGCGTGGTAGTTAATGCGCGTGCGCAGACCATCTCGCGCATGCGCACTAGGACGGCAGCAGCGCGAACTCAATGGCACATATCCAATAGCCATTGCGCGCGCAACAGGCAGCGCTGCTGCATCACCACAAGGTCCTAGTTTCTCCAACCCCCACTGGCTGCTGTCCGATCAAATGCATACAAACAGATTGAATGTGTATGTGTCTCCAGGCTACGACGAATCGTTAGTGCAAATTGCCACCCCCTATAGCTATAATCCCACCATCAAAGCTTTAACATGAGGAGTATTTATCTGACATATATATGTAAACTTATGTGTGCTCCTACACAATGCATGCATACATGAACATGGATATAAGAAATCATTAAATGATTAATTGAAAATGTAAAAAACACATATATATAAATAATACCAGTGTCTATATAAAAAATTAATTATATACCATAATAATAATATATAAAAAAATATAGTATAGATGTGCATCAATGCACATACATATGAGAAACACCTACACCCATATTCCCATATATATAAATACACACATATATACACATATACATACATATATATATATATATATACATACACATACATACAAACATTGTAAATAGTCTTCTACACACATATACATATATATACATATGTAAAAAACCAACACAATTGATGTTAATAGAACAGGATGAGCCAGCAAAAAACTAAATACCTATACACATATACACACACACGCATATAAACGCACATATATACGCATATATATATATATATATATACATAAACATACATACAAATGCACACCAGACATGTCTCTCACTCGCAAAAAGCTAGATGAGAGTATGTATTTCCAGGTCATCATTAAGCCCTCCAGGGGACAGAGTACCCAATGTAAAAATCCAGAAGCTCTCCCTCTTGGATAGCTCCTGATGTCTCCTCCCACTATCCAGGTCCTTAGAGATGGCCTCAATCCCAAACACTTTCATACCAAGATAGTTACTAGAATGCTTTTCTTTAAAATGGCGGGGGACTGAATACTTATCTTTCCCTAATTTAATACTGCTCTTATGCTCACAGATTCTAGTCCTAAGGCACCGTGAAGTGCGGCCCACGTATAATAAGCCACATGGACAGAGTATGCCATAGATGACAAAGGAGGTGCCGCAATTAATGAATTGTTTGATGGGGTACCTTTTCCCATCAGTACTTGTGAACTCTCGTTTTCGATGGCATATTATCTCACAGGTGCCACAGTTTGAGATGCCACATCTATAGCTGCCCTTTTGATCGAATACCATTGACCATGGGCCCGGGTTAGCTGTCGTAGTTTTACGCACTCTGCTTGGTGCTATTTGACTCCTAAGATCTATCGGTTTTCTAAAGATGAGCGTGGGCTTGTCAGGAAGTGCATTCCCAAGAGTGGGATCATTCTTAAGGATGTTCCAATTTCTTGATAAAATTTGTTTGATATGCCAAGACTTACTACTAAATCTGGTACAAAAACGTGCTTCCTTATTGTTGAAAGTGACAATGGGTTTTTTAGAGTTAGATTCGGTTTCTATAGAAGCACTGGAGTCATACATCACTAAATATTTATTGCAGGCCGTCTCTATAAGACTTTCCTTATATCCTTTATCTTTAAATTTCTGTTTAAGGATAAGGCTCTGTTCAATATAATCTTGTTTGAGCGTACATGTGCGTTTCAGCCTACAAAACTGTCCAAAAGGGACATTTTGGATCCATTGGGGGTGGTGGTTACTTTTAGCGTGTAGATAGGAGTTACCTGCTGTCGGTTTAAAATGCGTTTTTGAGCATATCACACCATTACTCTCGTGTCTAAGTTCTAGATCCAGAAATACCAGTGTGTCTTTATCAATCACATGAGTGAACGAAATGTTGTATGGGTTATTTCTGCAGTGATTTAAGAATCCATCGAGTTCTAGATCGGTACCATTCCAGATAATAATGATATCGTCTATGTATCTTCCGTACAATACAAGATTTGCACTAAAGGGATTATTACTCCAAATATACTTATTCTCCCAAAAGCCCATAAATATGTTCGCGTAGCTGGGAGCAAACCGGGCTCCCATAGCAGTGCCCTGGATCTGGCGGTAATGTTTATCTAGAAAAGAAAAATAATTATGGTCCAGTGCAAATTGAATGCAATCGAACAAAAATTGGATTTGGGTATAATGAAGTGGTGAATCTTTTGCCAAAAAATGTTGGATGGCTTGGAGGCCAAAGTCATGTTGAATGGATGTGTAAAGAGACACCACATCTAGAGACAGCCATCTATACCCCTGTTCCCATTTATATCCTGCTAGTATCTCCAGTATGTGGCTGGAATCTCTAACAAATGATGAGAGATTCATGACAATGTCTTTTAGGAAATGAACAGAGCCTTATCCTTAAACAGAAATTTAAAGATAAAGGATATAAGGAAAGTCTTATAGAGACGGCCTGCAATAAATATTTAGTGATGTATGACTCCAGTGCTTCTATAGAAACCGAATCTAACTCTAAAAAACCCATTGTCACTTTCAACAATAAGGAAGCACGTTTTTGTACCAGATTTAGTAGTAAGTCTTGGCATATCAAACAAATTTTATCAAGAAATTGGAACATCCTTAAGAATGATCCCACTCTTGGGAATGCACTTCCTGACAAGCCCACGCTCATCTTTAGAAAACCGATAGATCTTAGGAGTCAAATAGCACCAAGCAGAGTGCGTAAAACTACGACAGCTAACCCGGGCCCATGGTCAATGGTATTCGATCAAAAGGGCAGCTATAGATGTGGCATCTCAAACTGTGGCACCTGTGAGATAATATGCCATCGAAAACGAGAGTTCACAAGTACTGATGGGAAAAGGTACCCCATCAAACAATTCATTAATTGCGGCACCTCCTTTGTCATCTATGGCATACTCTGTCCATGTGGCTTATTATACGTGGGCCGCACTTCACGGTGCCTTAGGACTAGAATCTGTGAGCATAAGAGCAGTATTAAATTAGGGAAAGATAAGTATTCAGTCCCCCGCCATTTTAAAGAAAAGCATTCTAGTAACTATCTTGGTATGAAAGTGTTTGGGATTGAGGCCATCTCTAAGGAACTGGATAGTGGGAGGAGACATCAGGAGCTATCCAAGAGGGAGAGCTTCTGGATTTTTACATTGGGTACTCTGTCCCCTGGAGGGCTTAATGATGACCTGGAAATACATACTCTCATCTAGCTTTTTGCGAGTGAGAGACATGTCTGGTGTGCATTTGTATGTATGTTTATGTATATATATATATATATATGCGTATATATGTGCGTTTATATGCGTGTGTGTGTATATGTGTATAGGTATTTAGTTTTTTGCTGGCTCATCCTGTTCTATTAACATCAATTGTGTTGGTTTTTTACATATGTATATATATGTATATGTGTGTAGAAGACTATTTACAATGTTTGTATGTATGTGTATGTATATATATATATATATATGTATGTATATGTGTATATATGTGTGTATTTATATATATGGGAATATGGGTGTAGGTGTTTCTCATATGTATGTGCATTGATGCACATCTATACTATATTTTTTTATATATTATTATTATGGTATATAATTAATTTTTTATATAGACACTGGTATTATTTATATATATGTGTTTTTTACATTTTCAATTAATCATTTAATGATTTCTTATATCCATGTTCATGTATGCATGCATTGTGTAGGAGCACACATAAGTTTACATATATATGTCAGATAAATACTCCTCATGTTAAAGCTTTGATGGTGGGATTATAGCTATAGGGGGTGGCAATTTGCACTAACGATTCGTCGTAGCCTGGAGACACATACACATTCAATCTGTTTGTATGCATTTGATCGGACAGCAGCCAGTGGGGGTTGGAGAAACTAGGACCTTGTGGTGATGCAGCAGCGCTGCCTGTTGCGCGCGCAATGGCTATTGGATATGTGCCATTGAGTTCGCGCTGCTGCCGTCCTAGTGCGCATGCGCGAGATGGTCTGCGCACGCGCATTAACTACCACGCCACAACGGCGTGCGTTTCACAGGCAGATTCCATCTGCAGCTACATTATGGAAGCAATATCTCCCTCTGCTGCCAAACAACCAATACACACCACCAACAACAACATAGGTAATACGGATTCATTTGGAATATACTGTCTCCTCCCCACAATCCATATGAGTCATCCCCGGCTGGATTGCATGAATGAATGCCCACAAAAACCTTTCTCCTACAGTTACATTCAGTTATATATATATATATTTATTTTTATAGCAACATTCCTCAAACTGTTATCACTAATCCTATTACTACTATTTTTAGCTAAATACTCAGGCTGCTTTGCCCACTTTGTGGGAATAATCCTGAAATCATTGGCCATGAATGGCTCATCTAACTGTGTGAGTTCCTCTATTTTCCTTTTTCTATATCTATTGTATGCATTTTGACCGTTAGTGCAATGACAATAATAAATGTTAATTATAGTATAATAATTTTTAATGAAGAGATTAATTAGCTAATTGGTCATTTTTAATTTTTAAACTTTTATCCATGTATTTACAAGCTGTACGTATTAATGAATGAATTTTGTAGTATTAATTGATTTCATATATGTATATACGGTATATGTCTATTCTATTCTTTATGTCTACTATTTATATGGTTTTATGAAATCTTGATGATTATTTATTGCATCTTGGTGACACCCGAGCCCCTCCTCCCTGCCCAGGACAGCCCAACCCATTGGGGAGGGCCTTATTTCAGTCTGGAGGCATAAATGGGAACACACACTCTCAGTCTAGTCAGCTCTGAGGAAGAAGGCTTGTCCTTCGAAACGCGTCAGCTGTTCTGAGTGGCTTCCTCCATGATGGGATTCGCATTTGCATCTTGCCTTTAAAGTCCCTTTGAGGACTTACATGCCTGTTTTTATTCGCTGTTTGTGAGTACCATTCTTTTATTCAATAAATTTTGGTTACTGAGGTAATGCGCAAGGTTGGTGCGCTTCTTTTTGTTGTTCTTCCTAGGGAAGTCATTGCCTTCTTACACTTCAAATAACTGGAAAAACATCCTCTGTACTGCAATTAGCTGATGTAAAATTGCATTGGATTCAACTTCTGTGGGTTATTGAAGACTTAAGCTGCCTGCGGATGGTGCTAAGTAGGTGATCATACTATCTGGACAGACCTGGTCTAGGCAGGTACAGTATGTCAATGCATAGAAAAGCATTTGAAACATAACAGGTTTCCTTTAAAGCAAGAGAATAGTGCTGAAACCAGCCGGCCATTTAAAACAATGAAAAGTCAAAGGTGTTACAGATCATTTCTCATGAAAATGTGTTAATGGCACATCAATATGACTTTCCCTCTAATAATAGCATTAATGGGGGATCACTCAGCGTTACGTGACAGGTCCACTTCTCCAATCCCTGCACTGGGAAACATTTTCCTGTTAATGTATCTTTCCAAACAGTCTTCTGAGGATGCAGAGTCTTATTTCCTCTAAGAATTAGCTTTCTAATGACTGCAATTACCCATAATGACTGGCCAGACACAGATTAGAGAGCTGATGATTCGGGCTTGTAAAAGGAAATGGACCTCTCCGTGTTTACACATCAGGGAAATATACGGTCTAATTACTAGAGCGGAAAGGAAGCCAATCAGTTCTAAAGGATGTTAAATGGTTAGGAACCTGCAGACAAAATGGGCCTCTGATAGAAGGCATGTGACGGTTCCTAGGAGTGATAGGGCCACTAACAAATTGGGCTGAATGTCTGCACCCTCCACACCCTCTGCATCACAATTTCAAATACAAAAACAGACCTCGCACACATTGGGGTCTATTTATAAAGGGTTTGCCGTGTCATCCGCACTGCGAATGTTTGCTGGACATTTCTCTCTGTGTTTCACAGCATTTGGTTAACATTTTCATAGACAATTTGCATAGTTGCCCACAGTCACGGATTGCCCGGAACGCTCACAGATTTTTGATATTTGGCACGGACAGTCTTTGTCTTGGGCTGAATCACAGAAAATTATTTTTGTCGCGGACAAAGACTGTCTGTGACAAATAAAATTTTGTCACGGACCGCCGGTCACAGCAGTCGTGGTATCTAGTACTGCAATGTGTTAGCTATATTCTTCCCCCCACCCTGTGATCTGCTTCCCTCCCTCTCTGTCCTCCCCCTGCCTGGGACTGCCAATCAGTGAGAGACAGGAAGTCATGTGGCTGTTTCTCCCATGCTGATTGGTTGTTACTGTGAGGGGGTGTGGCCAGCCCAGGGATGATCGCCTCCTCCTCACCTGCAAGGCAGAGGAAGCTGATGCAGAGAGGACCAAGCCCAGGACACACTCCAGGACCACCAATGATGGACACACTGTCAGAGCGGCCAGATGCCGCTCTATAGTGTAGCAGAGGTGAGTTGTGAGAGAGAGAGAGAAAAAGTTTGTGGGGGGGGTGCAGTGTGGTGGAGCATACTGTGATATTTTTTATCTCTAAGCCACACCCACAATTGATGCCCCCACCCCTAATTTACATGACACTCCACCTACACTGGCTTTCTGGACATACAATAAAAAAAAATTACTCTATGCTACACAATCTTTAAGTTACACTAAAGTCGTAATAAAGAAGTAGAACTACCCTGTTCTGTGCAACAACATTGCACAAAAAGGTTGCTTTCCCCCTCCGCTGGCAGTCTCCACTGGCACTGTTCACCTCTCCCTCCTTCGGGTGCCTCCTGTAGCAAGTTGGGTGCTAAGGAGGCTCCCGTGCATTAGCGCTCCCCAACTGGGCTGTGTGCATCCATAGATACACACTCATAGCACTGGTAAGCCATGACCCTACTCCCTCATAGGAGTTTGACTGACAGCAGCAGCCTATGGCTCTGATGACAATGGACACGCAGAGCACGAGTGCCCCCATAGTAAGTGGCTTGCTATGGGGGCACTTGGCAGGAGCCAGGAGGGCCAGCATGGGACCCCAGAAGAGAAGTATCAAGGCTGCTCTCTGCAATACCATTACACAACATGTAAGTATAATGAGTTTGTTATTATATATAAAAAAAAAGATGTAAAATCACTTTGAAGCCACTATATTTATCAGTTCTAGTTTAAATATTAAACCGTATAATAATTGAGCTCTAATTAAACTATGCTCAGACCACGTTGGGTTCAACACATTTTTAATCACCATTAAAAAAAAAATCAGCTGCTACTTACCCTCTCCATGCTCCAGCACTGTCCCGGCTGCCTCTTCAGTGTCTGCAGTCTCCTTGGGAACGAAAAGCAGTCATGCGGGTAGCACAGTGGCTAAGTGGTTAGCACTTCTGCCTAGCAGCACTAGTGTTGTTGGTTCAAATCCCAACTATGACACTACCTGCCTGAAGTTTGCATGTCCTCCCTGTGCCTATATGGGTTTCCTCCCACACTCTAAAGACATGCTGGTAGGTAAATTGGCTCCGGTCTAAAATTAGCCCATGTATGTCAGTTAGGGACCTTAGATTGTAAGATATTTGAGTGCAGGGACTGCTGGGAATGTACAATATATATGTAGCACCCTCTAGGGTGCTACTAGAATAGTGTAGGCAAATTTATTGTGTATGACTCATGGTAACTGTGTGAGTCTGTGATTAAGGTGGGGTTAATGCAGGTCAAGCTGGATAGCTTAACAGGTTGGGATGCTATTTTCTCCACCTGGTTCTGGAGGACCATTGGAACCTTCCAGAAGCCAAACAGTGGAAGAGATGGAGACCTAATCTGCATGTTTATAGAAGTTTAACCAAACCCAGGTTTGGAGGCCCTGATAGAGTGGTGGACCAGCCCATAAATGTTGAAGAGTCAGGCTGGCAAGGGAGTTGAGTGGAGATGAGGAGACTGTTGGTGGCTTGGAAGGGGTCGCATAGGTCTATGGGGGGCTGGCTCAGGAGGGTCCATTCAGCAGTGTGGCTTGAACAGGATCAAGGTCTGGGAGCAAAGAGGACAGAGTGAGTACATCAGCATACCCAGGGATTTACAAGGGGAGAGACTGCCACACGTAGCACGCTTTCAAAGAATCTTCAGAGCAGCCAGGAGGGCTGGTAGTGTCTGCAGGCTGTGGAACTGGGGACAATTCTACAAAGGAGAGGAGACATCTCTGCATGCAGTTTGCAGCAAGTTAAGAGAATTTTCAAGGGGGGCTGTGAGTCCCTGGCCCCTAAGGGGTAGTTGCTACTGATCTGCAAAGACTGAGGGCTTTCCAGGAAAAGAACAGTCCGGGATCTGTTTCTGTAAATAGGAAGGAAGTTGTCCCCGTGCTTTGATTCAGCCAAGTTGGACATCCCATAATCCCCTTTACCCTATCCAAGTTATTTCCCCTAATAAAATAACAAAAAACCAAGTTCAAGGACTGTTCACTGACTGTGGATGCGAGTGTGGAAAATGTGCATTGCCTGGCTGTGTGGAGCTAAGGGGGATCTGGAAACACAGCACCCCTCAGGAGGGTAGCACTACATATATGTAAAGTCTGTGTAAATTGATGCGCTGTGTAAGTACTTGTAATAAATAAATGTCATTCAGCTTATTTCCAAAGAGCCCAGCTTGTCATTTACACAGCCCCCCAGGAGGTGCATCAGTACACAGGCTCAGCTCACAATACTCCAGGATCAAGTAGCATTCATTATGTGAGCTCCATTCAGTCCTGAAAGAATTCTTGCCATTACCACAGGCTTTCAAATATAAAATACCAGAGACGACTTTAGTGGGTGTAGAGGGGTGGGGGGGCAAATCCCAGAGTTCCACTTTAAATTCACAATTAATATTAAGCAGCTCCTGTGACGCTCTGCTGCAATCAAGACATGCTGGGAAACTGGGATCATACATCTGCTGAAAGATCAATGTTATCCTCTTCCTGGGGGCCTGTGGGAAACAAGTGATGCAAGGCTCGCGTGATTTCCTCCCAGTGAGAGGTCTCAGATTTACGGAGAAAAAAACTGAGCCCCAGCAGCATGGGTTCATGCACATTGCCATACATTTGGATGTGCGGCTGTACAAAGTAAAATACACTTCTTGTTGTAGTGCCTGGGAACCACAGCTGCATCATAATTTTGCCCATTGACATGCAATACAGAAAACGCTGTGCACAACTATACCTGCGTAACCTCCAGCACTTGCATATGCACACGCGCGTGTAAACGTATTTTCCAAAATCAAAACAAACAGGAGGCGCAAACACCTAGTGCATTACCAGAGATTTTAATGCATAAAAACATAAATAGTAACAGATGGGTACTCACAAAAGTGAAAAATATAGAAGCATTAAAAGCCACAAGACGCAATGCACTGCAGGAATCACGTAACCCAATAACAACCTTGCTATGCTGGCAAGCTGACGCATTTTAGGGGTGCACCCCCTTCTTCACAGCTAGGCCTTCTGGCCTTATCCAGCTGTGGTGGATGTCTTAGCGCTGCAAGTGACTGTGCATTCTGTAATTTTCAAAATGTAAAATTTTATGTGTGACTTGGTATCAGCCTCTTGCAATCCCCTGGACAGCAGAGCTCAGACTAGGAGAAGGCGGGGCAACTAAAGGAGTCAATAAGTCAATGTGCTACATTATAACAAGTTCTAATAGGAGGAGAAAGCAGAGTGAGAGTGGCATGAGTTCATCATTAGATTGTAAGCTCTCAAAACCAGGGCCCTCCTAACCTTGTATTGAATTATATTGTAACTATACTGTTTCCCTTTATATTGTGAAGTGATGCACAAAATGTTGTCGCTATATATATATATATATATATATATATGTGTGTGTGTGTGTACTGTATATAATAATAATGATAATAATAATCAGTCTGCTGCTTCTTCTTTCATTGTCCAATCATACACTGGGGGAAGGACAAGACCTGTAAGTGTCACTGAACTGCAGCAGAGAAAAATCAGGTCTCCAGGCTGGCTGTTCTGTGTGACAGAGCTGTGTAAATCTCAGGACTCAGGTAAAACAGTTTTAATATATATATTTCATCTGAATGTATATGTATCAGGTAAATTAATGGACCTCCCAGTAATGTTATTACTAGGCTGCCTCTAGAGAGAGCTCTAATGATTTGTATTGTGACTTCAGGAGACTAACAACCAACAAGCTCACATTAAAGTGGAGTTGCAGCTGAAAACAAAAACTATAAAAGTCAGCAGCTACAAAAACAGTAGCTGCTGACTTTTAAAATACAGACACTTACCTGTCCCTCGGTCCCGCGGTGTCCTCACCACGGCATGTTTCACCGGAAAGCTTCTCTTCCCAACGACTGCATCTTCAGTGTGGGTACCTGGCTGTGACAGCTTGCGGCTTCACCGCCGGGTGCCCACTGCGCATGCGCGAGTAGCACTGTACTTTGTGAATGGCCCCGTAGTCTTCTGGGACCTACGGGGAGGGGGGAGAGGACAACTTCTGCTTCCGTTCGCGCAGCTGAAGAGTGGGAGTGGGTACCTGTCAAATCCCCCCCCCCCCCCCGCTCCCCAAAGGTGCCAATCTTTAATGGGGAGCGGGGGACAAAGGCTTAAAGCGAAACTTCCCCTTTTGGGTGGAGCTCCACTTTAAACTCGGAATTAGCAAGTGAGCACGTGTTTTCTGTTCTCTCTCTGTAAATACAGGTTAGTCACACTTAGTTTATGCTATCTTTGTTCAGTTTTGTGTTTGTTTTGACATTCACTTTCTCTGTTTAGTACCTTTATGTTAGTAATGGTAACTCTAACACAAATTGATGTGCTTTTCCATGTGGCCTGCACTGCTATAAAGAAAGTAATTATCTGTAGAGTGTGATCATTTTCTGTTTGTGACATTAAAGTGGAACTGCACTGCATTTGGATGCCACAAACCAAAAATGCTATATAATTCATTTTTAATATTAAAAACAAATTCCTCCATCCATCCATGTCTCCGTGCTTTATTTTAACACCTGGCATTTCTGGCAGTGGCCATCTTGAGTAAGGGCAAACAATTCATGTAGCAGCTACTTCATGAAATCCATCTGTCCTTATCTCAGGCATTGGCTAAGGTGAGAACCCTCCCTCCCTTCCTGAAAACTCCTGGGATATATGAAATCATTTGCCCAGGCATGCAAACCGGGAAGTAAATTAAGGAATGCAAAAAAAAAAGTTAAAACGGGTAAATATGATATACTTTCCTATCTATTTACTTATACTAGCAGCATAAGGATTAGAAATAGTCCATGTTGATTGAGAGAGTAAAGTTCTGCTTTAAACTTGGAATGAGCAAGTGAGCAACGTGTTTTCTGTTCTCCTCTTATATAGATACTATAGATAAATATAGGTACTGCAGGCTGCATCTCACCATCATATCACTTTGTCACTCAGATCAACGATATTCCTGTAACATAGGCAGGTGCTTCCAAAATTCTGTGTGTCAAAGGATTTTTTTCTGTTGTGTTTTCTTCTCTGGGTTTAGTTATTTCAACTGTATTCATGTATTAAAGCCATTTGTTACAATGCAGGTTTATTGCACTGTGGCCTAGGATGACCTGTTGAGCTGATGCTTCCTGGGAAGGAAGGGTTAATGCTGCTGGCCACGTTTTCCAGCTCTTTCCACGAAGGTTACCACCCCTCCAAGACATTCCATATAAATAGGGGCTCATTAGTGCCCATAGGATGTCAGTCAGGTAAAAGACTGCCTAAAAGTAGCTGCTCTGCTGTCGGCTTGGACCACCCCTTGAGGGGAGCCCACTCTGGGTTCCCAATGGTATAGGAAGCCTATGGACTTATATGAACTTGCTATCTTATGCTGGATCCTTTTTATGGATTATTGATACCTCATGTTGATTTACTGCCAGTTATGGACTTCAAAAGGACTTTTAGGGACTTTTCTACATAACTCAGGTACAACTACCTCATGGGGCACTATTCAGGGGCACCTAGAGAACTTTGTTAAAAATGTGTTTAAGGTGCTATAAGTACTGTTCCAATGTCTCATTTAACTACCTCAGTAAAAGATTTTTATTGTTCCATTAAGTTGCCTGGTCTGAAGTCATTAAAGCGGTGCATGTAAGGCATAGCAAAAGAACATGGCTTAGAACAGGGGACAGGTTAAGAACAGGGAACGGTTAGAGAATATTCAGAACAAAGGTCTAACAAGCAGAGAAGCTATCCTAAAGTGGCTATATTGCAGGTCCTAATGACTACCGTATGTGAGTGCTTGCTAAAGCAACCAACTAGCCAGAAAATGGGTAACATGACAGGGCTTATGGAAGGGGTGTTATTTTTGACCCATTCACTAGCGACTGGTTCCCCGCGTACTAGCACCAACCTTTCGGCACAGAGCACCTAGAGACCTAGCCTGGAGTCATGGAGGATAATGCTGTAGGGCCTTGAGAGGTTGTTTCCTGCATCCATAACATAAAACATATGGAACATTGTCATTGGGAGTGAGAGGACGGGATTGCTGAGCTGGTGGAGACCAGTATACGCACCACAGTACCGGCTCAGAACTGCTGGGGAGAAGTGATCTCTAACACAAGTTATGTTTGCAGTGCATTAGTGACAACAGTGTAAGAAGAATGGCCACAGATTACAAAATGTTATCTGTTTGCTTCGAAGTCTGGAGTGCAGCCTTAATGCTAAATTCACATTACTGTGGCTCCTGCCCATAATATAGACATTAGCAAGTGCTGTTCCGAAGTGTCCTCACTGGGGCACCTTTAAAGGATAAGTTCACCTTTGGAACACATCACATGATCCACCTGTTTTTAGGGTGAAACATGTAACATGTTCCCATAGCCGCAGTAGCGCCCCCCCCCCTCCCTCTGACGGATAATACGGGGTGAAGTTTCCCCGTACTGTCAGATTTGAAAACATCATGGCCGTGCGAGGCTCCACCTACACGTCACTCATTCACAGAGTTCTGCCTACAAGTCCCGGCAGCGGCTGTCGGCTTGTAGTTTTCAATGAACTATCACAGCACTGTGGGTGGATCATTGAAGCTTCCTGTCAGAATATCTGCTTGGCTGTACATCCCATACGGCTAGCAGATATTCTGACAGGTCTGCAGGAGACCTGCATGGCATCAGTGATCTACTGATCGCTGGTGCAATGCTTTACAGGCTCCTTTGGACAAAAATACTAAATGCACATTTTTTTAACTCCAAAAAAATGTGCATTTAATATTTTTGTCCAAAAGATGAACTAATCATTTAAGCCCCGCCCACATGTGTATTTTGGTTGTTTGCCTAGAGTTCACTTTTAATGCACCTTTCAGCTCCATTTAGGGGCCTTTAAATCTTAAAAAAAATAATGATATTATGTTATACTGAATATAGATATTTGCAATTTAGGTGGACCTCTGCAAATCACTGCTCTACAAGGTCTCTTTCTTACAACTGTTGTACCTAAGATACAGCTGAACAACCCAGAGGAGCGTCAAACTCCCCTCCACCTCATCTAACATAGACAGAACAATGATAGATTAACTCCATCCAAAACAACAATTTCAAGTTTTGTTCAGGGGCGGACTGACAACTCATGGGGCCCCCGGGTAATAGGGGAACATGGGGCCCCGTGTCCTTGCCCAAACTCAAAAAAGCCTATGAAAAAGGTACCAGGGGCATCCCATGGGGCCCCCTACTGACCCCGGGCCCCAGTTTCCAAATGATCAGTCCGCCCCTGGTTTTGTTACATGCGGAGAATTAAACCCCGACAGTCTCTTCTATCTCTCACAGACCCTACTGTTGAGATCCCTACTCTGTGTTCCTGGGTTTGCACACTTAACCCGGCCATACATTATACAATTTTCTTGAGAATTTTGCTTTAGATTTACCAAAAACCATATAATATGAGGTCAAACCTAAACAACACTTTCAATTGTATCCAGTTAGACAGACCCTTGCACTACATAGTTGAAATTAAATCCAAAGGAAATTGGGCAGAAATTGGACAGAAAATTGTATAGTGTATGGCCAGCCTTTCTGTGGCCATTATGAAGGGGGTCCCCCCCATCCCTGCTGGATTTTATTTGTTTTACATTATGAAGAGGAGGAGTTGGAACAGCAAGGTGGGAAACTTCCAGGTGGAATAGAATCCTAAATTCTTGTAGATCTCACTGATGGAGTATCCAAGACATAAGACACCAGGGGCTGGCTCATCCCACCAGACTCCTCCATCACCTAAAATATCATTCTAAGCAGGCTGATCCTTTCATTAGTGGAATAACATAGCCAAAAAAGCAAAAAGTAGGGGCTGAGCTTTCTTATTGGATAGTCCAATATACTTCTAAAGCAGTGGATCATGGGTCCCAGAATAAATATGTATTACTGTCAGGAACTGGGCCACATTCTAACTAAGTACGGCCAATCAGAAAACCACTTTCTGCAGCTTTCAGTCTGAAAAACAACAAAGGCTCTCTGGATTGGTTGTTCAGCGGGATTGCAGTTGTGGCTTGCACTGTACTATTAGTTTTTGTCACACCAAAACTGACTTTGAAATCGTATGACTTCACTTGAATTTTCACGATTTCAAAGTCAGATGTCAGTGCGACTAAAGATGCGACTTAGAAGACATCTGTGCAACCTCATGCACAGATATCTATGCAAGTTGCACCTGAACTTGTGAAAATTAGTCCATGACCTACTTTCAAAATCTGACCACTTCCATTGTGGACAATAGATGTGACCGGGAATTTAAAGCGGTATTAAATCCAAAAGCAAAAATTTAATAAAATTGCAGCTTTCCAAGCAAAAACATGTGGTGGCAACATTCATTTTCATTTTTTTAGGCTTTTATCCCTTGGAATCACCTGGAAATCTGACAGTAGTGTATGACCCACTTTCAAAATCGGTGTGACTCTGACGGAGTTGGAGTCGCACCGATTTGACTGCTTCCATTGTGGACAATAGGTGTGACTGGGGATTAATTTTCATTTCATAGGCTTTTATCCCTCTGTTTTCACCTGGTGATCTGGCCAGTAACAAACCTCTGGATGAAGGCACACAGGGAGCACCTTTTGGACAGCACCAGTGTCAATATGGGGGAAGGGGAGTGTTAGATGGACTAGCACAGTGGTGGGCAACCTTTTTTTTCAACTGAGCCAAATCTGGCCAAAACCACGATTGAAATTTATTTTGAGAGCCACATTTTTAAAACTGAAAATACATAGGATGGTACACTGTTTTTAGTTTCAATAAGTTTTTATAGTAATTCATCCCCCATAGTAATTCATCCCCCATATAGTAATTCATCCCCCATATAGTAATTCATCCCCCCTATAGTAATTCATCCCCCCTATAGTAATTCATCCCCCATAGTAATTCATCCCCCATATAGTAATTCATCCCCCATAGTAATTCATCCCCCATAGTAATTTATCCCCCATATAGTAATTCATCCCCCATATAGTAATTCATCCCCCATAGTAATTCAACCCCCATATAGTAATTCATCCCCCATAGTAAATCATCCCCCATAGTAATTCATCCCCCCATAGTAATTCATCCCCCCTATAGTAATTCATTCCCCATAGTAATTCATCCCCCATAGTAATTCATCCCCCATATAGTAATTCATCCCCCATATAGTAATTCATTCCCCATATAGTAATTCATCCCCCATAGTAATTCATCCCCCATATAGTAATTCATCCCCCCTATAGTAATTCATCCCCCATAGTAATTCATCCCTCATATAGTAGTAAGTAGCAAGTAGTAAGCCAAGTCCCCCCTGTGTCAATTCACTTACCTTTGCTCCGCGCGTTCCTCTCGCCGTGTTCCCGCGCCGTTCCGGTCTTCAGGGCGGACTGTGAGAGGAGCCTAGCTCCTCTCACGTTCATCACGCTGCCCCGCCTACACACATCCTGACAGCCAATCACTGGCTATCAGGATGTGAGTGGCAGCAAGACTGGCCAATCATTGCATTTGAGCGCGCTGCCCTGGCTGTTTTTTTTTTGGATCATGCTGCAGAGTCCCTGCCGCCCGAGAGGAGGGAGGGGAGCGGGCGCCCAGCACACAAGAGCCGCATTAAAGCGTGTAAAGAGCCGCATGTGGCTCGCGAGCCGCGGCTTGCCGACCACTGGACTAGCAGATTCAGATACACTAACAAACTGAAGTCAAACTCCAGCTCACACCTTTATAAGCAGTTACAGCAGACATTTTTTTTTTGTTTTTTTTTCCATTCGATAAAGGTTTTCCATAAATAAATAAAAGCTGATCACTGTAAGCACTACTGCCAGTGATAAACGGTTTGTCTTAACCCTGAAACTGCTACATCTGCAGGACCGTGCCTGTGCAATGCACAGCCATTGTAGGTCACCACCAGGGGAATATGTGACAGGGTGACAACGCTGGAGCACAGCTGAGAGGCAGTAACAACATTTTCTCAACCTAACACAGGAAATGTCTGAACAAGGGTCCTCATGGCAGGATCACCAAGTAATATTTTAACAAAAACTGAAGAAGATTTAAAACAACTTTTGAGATCACATTGACATTTTAAAACGTATACAAGATATTATTGATTTGGTTTAGATCTACTTTAACGGCTCCCTGATCGCCCTATAGCAGAAGTACTGCTACAGGGCGACAGGGATGCGCAAAATCGCGTATATACGTGATTTTGTATTTCCGGGTAAGAGGCACGCTCGCACACGCTCCCTACCAGCGCTGCTATTGGCTCCTTGGCATGTCAATCACCGGGTCTCGGCCGCCAGTTCTCGGCCTGGGCTCGATGATCGTCGGCGGAACTAACAGGGGAGAGGTCTGTCTGTATTGTTATACAGATCTCTCCCCTTTCAGCAGGAACAGGCTGCTTTGTATTGCTCTGCACAGCAGAGCAATACAAAGCAGCTTGTCTACATAGTAAACCACACAGCACACAGTTAACCTTTTAATCGCCCCAGATGTTAACCCCTCCTGCCCAGTGTCATTAGTCAGTGCTTTTTATTAGCACTCATCACTGTATTAGTGTCACTGGGAATGTCAGTGGCAGTTAGGCAATTCCCCCCCCCCCCCAGTGTCAGAATGCCCACCGCATTCCCGTAATAAGTCGCTGATCACCGCCATTACTAGTAAAAATATATATATATATTCCAGTATATATACCGCCATTCGTAGATGCTAAAACTTTCATATAAACCAATTATTTACGTGTAGACATGTAGCTGAATACATTTTGGCCTACATTTATGATGAAATTTCATTTTTTAAATTTTTTACTGGATATGTTTTATAGCAAAAAGTAAAAAATATTGTTTTGGTTTTTTTTTTTTCAAAATTGTCGGTCTTTTTTTGTTTATAGCGCATAAAATAACCGCAGAGGTGATCAAATTCCATGGAAAGAAAAAAAGGACATACATTTCATTTATGTACAATGTTGCATGACCGCGCAATTGTCACTTAAAATAACGCAACAAGTATCGCAAAAAATAGCCTGGTAAGGAAGGGGGGTAAATCCTCTGGAGGGCAATTGGTTAAAGCTGAAGGGTAAGAATGGCGGCCAGGAAAGTAACATTTTTTAGGAGCTTATTATTGGCAGCTCCCTGGTCTCTCTCATGAGTCATGATGACAACAAAATAAAAGTGTTAAAATGAGCAGCGCCTGCAGTCAGTTTAAATCAGTTTCTCCAATTTCTAGTTTTGCGCACAGGAATTGCCATCCCATCTGTGCCCAGGTCCTGCGCCAATAAACAGACCATCCAAGGCGGATGAAAGGAGCTGCGAGAAGCCGCGTGCCGGTCACGTGAAGTGCGCCCATCCAAGAATAGCCAGTATCCTCATCCAGTTTATATGTGACAGCTTGCAGTGCAGGATGCCAAGCCAACGTTCCAGCTAACAGACATCTACCCACGGACTAACTGCCCATTTCCAGCCAGGGTTGGCACATCCCAGCCTCCTCCGCACACCACAATGGACTCGTTAGATTGAATTGTTCGTCCCATACAGCAGATACCTGTGACCAGCCTGGATAAATTAATTGCAACCTGTGTCAAAGATATGAGGAGAGGGACAGAGACTGGGGTCAGAGAGGACCTGTCACCGAACGTAATGAAGACTTTATTTAATGTTGAACAAGGCTATGTCCAATTACAGCGCTCACCAGGGCTCCTAGGAGAGCCGACGCGGCAACACGCAGGGCTTGTTATCCAGGAACAGAGGGGACAATACAGTCATGACATATGGTGGAAGAGCACTACAATACATACTTTGCTAATTAAAGGGGAAGTGTCACTTGTCAGAGCAGCATTTGTTGTGTCTTCTTGTTTTCAGTATCTGAGAGCATTAGGGCACAGCAGTTACAAGTCTGAAATCCCAATGCAATCGGCTACCACAAGCAGACGAAAACAGCCCATGTATGGGGAACGGTGTTTGTGGGGAAATAAATTGATGATTGGTCCAATATATGACATATAAGATTATCTCTCTGTAAGATCATCAATACAATGACAATTAGACGCAACACCATTGCTTTCTAGTGTGGAAATGTAAACCCCACCAATAAAGTTCTCTTATTTGATCCCCTTTGGTTTGTTCTATATACCAGTGAAAATGTTTTGTTCAATAAGTGCAAAAAAATCTGTTGATCATTTCAGAAATTCAGAACTGTCCTTTGTCCTGTGCACACTTCCTCTAGTATCTCAAGGAGTCTAAAGCTGGCCAAAGATGGATCGAAATTCAGCTGCTTCAACAGGGGCTTGCCAAATTTCAGTCCTCCTGTGGCCATTCTCGTCAACTCCTCTCAAACAGGACTGTTGGTATATTTTCGTTCTATTAGCGCCTGCAGCCAATCAGTTGTATCACTGGTCAGTGTATTCTGACAGTGGAAGAGTCTCCGCTATCACAATACAATAGCATAGTGGGGAGGATTCCTCTATCCAATCTAGCTTGTGTGGATGGCGGGATCCATTCATTTTTTTCCAATCAGCCCTCTGACTGATTGAAATAAATGTAAAATAAATAAAAAGTCAGCTTTAGTAGACCTACAAGTTGTTATCTTTGGATTATAAATAAGTCCCTGTGTTGTGGAGATAAGGACAGGGGGTAGGTTTGAGTAGTTTGGCAAAAAACAACAAGGTAGTGCTGATACTACTCATTTCCCAAAAAATGCTGTGTTTTGGCCGCTGGCCATATGCTAGTAGAAATAAAATATGTTTAATTTTAAGAATGTTCATTTGATTTTTCAGTCATTAGTGGGGTCAAACAGACAACTGTTTTCAACTGCAGTGACGAGAAAATTAAAAGAAGTAGGATGGAAAAATGTTCTCAAAAGGTATCAATTTCTAGCAGTGGCTTTTGTTCAGGAAACTAAATTGGTTCCAAAATTGAACGCTAAAAGTATAGTACAGTCAAACAACATTCATCTGGTCATCGAATGTACAAAGAATATACAAACGTTTGACATTTTTCTAGTGTATGGGCAGCTTTAGTAGCTGAGTGCAGGAAACCAATTCAACACCTTATCTAATGACTGGTAAGCTGCATTATATTACTTTTTTGATACTCTTTAGCCTCAGCATGTCCTTTCACAGTAGGCAAACCTTGTAAGAGAAAGCTCATTGATGATGATGAAGCCAGGTGGTTATACAAGACCTTGGTGCCCTATGGTGAACAAGCAGGACAGTGTAGGTAGTAGCCATTCAGATCTGAACAAACTGACCATGTGTGGGCTGCACACTTTTATTAGATGATGTGCAACACACCCTTATATTGGCACCAATATTGGCACCCATACCAAGTTCTCTCAGGTTATACAGGGGACAGGTTGTCTCCATTGACTGGAAAAAGCACAATTTCCATGAACACACAAAGAGGTTTTCATGGCTATGTTAAAGTAGAAGAAAAGCCTAACTACATTATTAAAAATGCTCCCTCCCCTCTCCTCCTACCTATCTTGCCTACTCTGTATCATAAAGATCTGTATACTTACTTTTATTCTGCTCTAATCTGGTCACGTGATCCTGCAGTTCTGTTTAAAGCTTGGTACACACGGGCCAATAATCATCCAAAAACGGTTGGTTCGACAGCAACCGGGTGACTTTTGGCCCGTGTACAGCTCTCTGTACGACAAAAGCTGATCTCATGACTGGCTTCTGTTGGAAAACCAGCAGCTGACAGGCATCTGATCATCACTCTCAGCCAATGGCTGCGAGCACTGATCAGTGTGTCCTGGCCAGGGGGGGTAATGGGGTAGTTGCATAGTTAGTACAGCAACCTCTCAGTTTTGTTTCGTTCAGCACGCTGGGTTGAATGAAAAAAAAAAATTAACATGTCTGCCCGGCTTAAGGGATCTCTTGACAACTGCTGTGAAATCCAGGAGCCATGGAGTTGCCTAAAGCTCCCATAGCCCAGCCCTGGTCAGTGCTCCCTCTTCTCCCTTGCAGCAGCCACACACTGACACCGGGGAGCCAGAGCTGCAGGATCATGTGATCAGACTGGAGCAGATTAAAATATCTAAGTACACAGATCATTTTATACAGGTTAGGCAGGATAGGAGGAGGAGTGACAAGGGAGTGACGTCATCATGGCCCGGCCTGTCAGAAGGCCGGAGCTCGCAAACCCAGAAGGAAGACTGGTGAAGATGGAAGCCTCTACAGCAGTGACAGTGCGCTGCTGGAGGGCTTTGCTTTAAGGTAAGTTTTACATAATGTGCTAGTATGCCATGCATACTAGCACATTATGTCTTTACTTTGTAGGGGACTTTTTTGTTTATAATGGATGAGGTTTACTACTGCTTAAAAGGTTGTAGGAGGAGTTTTCATTCTGCTCCGACTGTCCTATGAGGCTGTATGACCCCTGACCTGTCTGGAGAGTGCTGATTGGCCCTTTTCGGATCACATGACCATCCCAAAGAAAAAAAGCCTCTTTAGCAACACAAATTGAGCATGTGCAGAGTGACTCCTATCAGCAGATGGATTGGGGACAGTGGAAGAAGGGGAAGATCAGAGAAGACAGGACCTTTTTACTTAATGCGGAGGATTAAACCCATAGGTTCCACCGTGAGTAAAACAAACATGCTTTGCTGCATATACAAACTGATTTTGCTGTTGTGGATTCAGTAACACTTTAACTGCTTCCCGACCACCCTATAGTACAAATACTGCTACAGGGCGGCATGGGTGTGCAAAATCACATATATATATACACGTGATTTGGCAGATCTGGGTACAGGGCGCACGTGGCCTTGGCTGTCAATCACCGAGTCCCGGCCAGTGATTTCTCGCCAGCACCCGGTGATCGCCGAGTATCTTCAATGGGGGGAGAGACCTGTATGTAAACAATACAGATCTCTCCCCTGTCAGCTCTTGCACACTGCTTTGTTGGCTCTACATAGCACAGCAATACAAAACAGTGTGCTTACAGCGAAGCACACACACAGCCCTTATAGTGAAACAGCACACAGTTAACCCTTTGATCGCTCCAGATGTTAACCCCCTCCTGCCCAGTGCCATTAGTGTCAGTGCTTTTTATTAGCACTAATCACTGTATTGGTGTCACTGGGGATATCAGTGACACCAAGTCAGTTCTCCCCAGTGTCAGAATGCCCACCGCAGTCCTGTTATAAATCGCTGATTACTAGCAAAAAAAATAAAATTCCAGGATATATAGCGTAATTTGTAAAGGTGAAAACTTTCACGTAAACCAATTAATTTACACGTATAGGGATTTCTTTTCTTAGCAAAGACATGTAGCAGACATGTAGCAGGATACATTTTGGCTTAAATTTATGACAAAATTTGATTTTTAAACTTCTTTTACTGGACATGTTTAACAGCAAAAAAGTTAAAAATATATATTTTTTCAAAATTGTCGATCTTTTTTTATTTATAGCGCAAAAAATTAAAAAACACACAGGCGATAAAATACCACTGAAAGAAAGCTCTATTTGTGGGGAAAAAAGGACGTAAATGTTATTTGGGTGAAGCATTGCATGACCGCGCAACTGTCAGTTACATTGTCAGCGCCGTATTGCAAAAAATGTCCTGGTCAGGAAGCGGGGTAAATCCTCAGGAGGGCAAGTGGTTAAAGAAAAACCCCGTTGACAGGCTCTGAGTCATACAGTTCAGTTTTCGGGAACTGCCAGCTTGTGAGAGAGTTTCCTGACCTTTAATTCACTGACACTTTATCTGTTGTGTGTATACAGTACAAGTAAAGTGTTCCTCTATGGATTGCCTGAGGTCTTGCTCTGCTGGGATGAGTTGGATACTAACAGACAGTACAGTTACATTTCATTTCAATCATAAAATGTCCCAATACTTGTTGGAAGATTTACAGTAGTCCTACCAAAAATGATATTTCTGCTTTTGGCACACACTGGTGAGTCAAGCCATTCTTTCTGAGGAACCCCAGAGATCAGATCTTACCATTTATGGGCAAAAGTTTTAAATAGAAATACAAGATGATAAATTTAAAGCGAATCTGACACTTCTACAGGAACATCACAATGTTGTACGGAAACATCATAGATGATGACATCCAATTTACATTTAGGATTCACATTGTAATTGCCAAGTCATTTGCTGTGGAAAATCAACTGTGTAGGTACAGGAGGCGTTTAGAGGGGCAGAGTAGAGGGGTGCCCAGACAACACAGGTCGATAAAGCGGTGAGAGACAATAGTGGTGTCACCTTTTTGGCTTTGCAATTTGGCAGGAGTATTTAAAGAGGAATTCAAGCCTAACTCAAAGTATTCTTAAACATGTTCCCTTCCCCTCTTCCTACCTATCCTGCCTACTCTGAGTAAAAAAAGATCTGTGTACTTACCTTTTTTAAGTCCTCTTTGATCTTGTCACATGATCCTGCAGCTCTGTATAAGGGAGCACTCTACAATGGATGGAAATTCTGGGAGCCATGACATCACCCTTAGGCTCTCACGGGCCAGACATAGTTGGTGCTCCCTCCTCTCCCCTGCAGCAGCTGCTCAC
Organism: Staurois parvus; assembly: GCF_062004578.1. Classification (NCBI taxonomy): domain Eukaryota; kingdom Metazoa; phylum Chordata; class Amphibia; order Anura; family Ranidae; genus Staurois; species Staurois parvus. The sequence goes on along the minus strand of NW_028318158.1, from coordinate 9,921,979 downwards.
TGACAAAGTAGCTGGAGCTGAGGGATCATGTGACCGGAGTGGACGTTATAAAAAAAGGTAAGCATACAGATCTTTTTTCCCATAGGGTAGGCAGAATAGATAAGTGTGAGTGTGTGTGTGTGTGGGGGGGGGGGTAATTTTTAGGAATAGTTATGTTATAGTTGTTGTCAGGGGCGGACTGACAACTCATGGGGTCCCGGGCAACAGGGGATCATGGGGCCCTTGTGTCCTTGCCCAAACTCAAAGAAGGCTATGAAAAAGGTACCAGGGGCATCTCATGGGGCCCCCTACTGACCCCGGGCCCTCAATAGGGGATCATGGGGCCCCTGTGTCCTTGCCCAAACTCAAAAAAGCATATGAAAAAGGTACCAGGGGCATCTCATGAGGCCCTCTACTGACCCCGGGCCCTCGGGCAGTGCCCGAGTTTCCAAATGGTCAGTCCGCCCCTGGTTGTTGTAAACCTCAGACATGAAATATGAACAAAGCATAGATTTCTATAGTGTTTACTTGCCTCTCCACAAAGCAGTAAATGTCATTTCTCTGCTGTCTAGTTCCTCTGTTATCTGTATGAGTCTGTCTCTTCTGACAGGTTTTATTGAAACCAAGAGCTAAAAAGGTGACAGGGGAGGGATCTTCAGACACCAAATGTGATTGACATACAGAGAGTAGTACAAGCGCCTAAGTATAAAAGTAACAAACTGCAATGCACAAAGAAGGTACCAATGACCCTAGGAGAAGGCAATGTATATAAAAAGTGCAGCGCTAGATAATAGAATCAATGAAAAAACAATAAGTCCTTAACGGATCAATAATAACAAATATATGCATAAAAGTTTAAAGAACAAAGGATAGTCCAGCAAATTTATATAAGGATATAAGTGCTTAAGGTGACTTGGATGTCCGGTATCTGTGTGATAGTGATAGCCAATGGGGACCCCCCTCTGAGGACGTGCTGGAGCACGATACGCGTCAGGAGGAGCCACACCACGCCGTGACGTCACGCCGCCGGAGCAACGTGGAGCTCCGGTGGCCATCTTACTACACCAGTCGGTCAGTCCCTTAACAGACTACTGTCTGCAACAATTTTAATGTTTGTTTACCCTGATGCATCTTAAATAAAATCTTTTAAACCTACTACACTATGGGAGTGTCCTTGTCACCCCCTGGGGGAGTACTCTAGCCCACAGACCCACTCCAAGGACGGATTACTGCTACCCAGACCAACCAGAGGGATAATACCCATCAGGAACACATAGGGGGAACCCTAGTGGAAGAAGATCATCTGCCTCAGACCAAACAGAGGGAGGACCACCCACCATCAGACGACATCTGGATGATTTATATATAAAGCGCATTTATTATGTCCGGTGAGTGAGCATTGCTTTATCACTATCACACAGATACCGGACATCCAAGTCACCTTAAGCGCTTATATCCTTATATAAATTTGCTGGACTATCCTTTGTTCTTTAAACTTTTATGCATATATTTTTTATTATTGATCCGTTAAGTACTTTTAAATGTGATTGACAGTCTCAGATCTGTTCCTGTTTGCTATGTGGAGGAGGGGGTGTTTTGTCCCTTAAATCAGCTCTCAGAGCTTTTGTATAGTGTGTAACTGAAGCTCCTCGCCCCCTGCTTTGTGAGTCAGTGGAAAATCCTTTTTATCTCTGAGTTTTACAAGGATGTACAGGACAGATGGCTGCAAATAAACAGGTATAATTAATGTAGGATGATTTGTTTCATGTGTAGCACCCTCCTATTTTAGCTAGGGGGACCTAGATCATAATGGTTGGACAGGAGCTGGTTAGCAGTTCAGGTGTAATAGCTGGTGGGGTCAAATTGTGGTCACGGCTGAGAGACTCTGCAGGCCAGCCCCTCTGGAATTTCTCCCTGCTCTGAGGCTTTCGGAGGAGGGCCTTGGAGGCAGAGGGTGGATCTGAGTAGTGGCTGGCTGCACTCGTGAGGGTCCTCAGCCAGTCCTCAACAGAAGGCTTGGCAAGGGGCTGGGACTCCCTTAAACATGTAGGAGCCTGCTCAGCAGCAGTAGTGTGGAGAGCTGGGTGGGAAGGTGGGAAGATGTGAGGGTGGAGGAGGAAGGCTGCCAGGAGGCCTAGTGGGATGGGACCTGCCTGCAAGCCTGGAGCTGAAAAGGAGGAAAACTCGGGACTCACTGGCCCCCTGAGCAAGGATCACCTGTATGGCAGGGAAGGAGCAGCCCAGCTGATAGGCCTGGTAGCAACAGCCATCCCGCAAGCGGTACAGGAGAGGAACTGAGTGAGTACACCTGCATTCCCTGGGAGGATAGGGGAAGGAGCACTCTGGTGGGAAACCAGATTAGCCCCCTACTAGCAACTGTCCTTGTCATTTAAAGGAATGGGAGCCAGATCCCCTGCTCAGGGAGAAAGTCTCCAGATTGCTGGGTGCCTGTTTCAGGTCCTCAGAGTCAAATGAAATAATTTGTCTAAACATAGTCCAGATTATTCATTTTATTGATCTGAGAGCACATAAATATGGATCACACATGGTTGGACTTCAAAGGTCTGTCAAGTCTTTAAAATGCTAATTTTATTTTCATTCAGGGCTATGAAATATTTAAAGGGACTGACCCTGAGGTGAGCTGGTCTTGTGATCGCTGCCTCCCAAGACACGACAAGATTACCAAGTATCATCATTGCAGAGAGAGAGAGAAGGCTTTCACTATATCAGCTAATTGCAATATTGTATCCCAAGTCACTATCTAGCACTTCTGCATTAGTCTTTAAATCAGCTAAAATACTATAATGTCTTGAATAAAAAATTATGAATTTATGAAATTTGACTTTTCCAGATTTTGTTGTTAGAGTTCATTTACTCTTCTAAACCAAATGAAAATATGTGTAAATGCAGTTACTAAACCCCCAAATACTGTACGTTTTAACATGTTAATGACATTTCAGAAGTAATTTTCAATATAATAAATTTAACTCCAGGCACACAGAAAAATAAATTCATTGAAATATATTTTGCAAATAGCCACAAAGGATAAAAATCCATATTATGTGAACCAAATGCCTTTGCAAAATAAGATATTACTTTGTAAACGTAGCAGTGACATCATTGCTGTGCTGATGCATGGAATGTACCATGTCAGTATGCTTGGATGGGGGAATTTGGTTGACGATATATAGCATGTCAGTATGTGGGGGGGGGGGGGGGGCTATGAATGGATTGTACCATGTCACTATGTAGGGGGGTGATGAATGGAATGTGCCAAGTCAGTATTTAGGGGTGCAGTAGAGGAGTTTTAGAATGCCCCATGTCTCAGTGACATCAGAGGGGGGTGGGGCATTGGATAGATGTCTCCCCCTGGTGGTAGAGGACGAAGTACACAGCACACACACTGACCTGCTGTCTCTCTGTCTCTGGTCTTCTCTCTAATCTCCAGCACACAAGCAGCGAAAACATCATCCCATCCTCTCCACACACACCCTGACCATGAGTTGCAGCCTCCTGTCCCCGCTTCATGGGCGCTGCCATCTTTCTGGCTCCCCCCATAGGGAAGAATGGGGATTGGACTATGGAAGCATGATGTTCATCCCAGCCAGGGATCCTGGCCTACCTTGGGCCAGAGTGGACAGTGGAGAAGTGTCACCCCCTCTGGCAGGTGTCACCCCCCCCCCCCCCACCCCTATAGCGACAACACTGCTGTGCATAGCCTGTGCAGAAACAGAGCTGGGTGAGGGACCCTGCAGCTCCGCCCCCTGCAGAAAACTACAGGAGGGGGCGGAGACAAGACCAGTCACCCTGCAGAAGGGGAGAGAGCAGCAGTGACCGGTCTTTATTACAGGAAGCTCCTGCAGTAAGGAAAGGCTTCACACTGGATTACTGAACAGATCTGGAAGAGATACACCAAGATTCCAGTAAGAATAGAGCTTTAACCCTTTCACTGCCACAAAGGTAAGGATAATGGCAAAATAGAACTGTTTCCTGCTCGACAGCTCAATAACCCTTACACTGGCTGCATTCCCTTCTGCTATAAGCTCATGGTTGCTTCAGTGAACATTCATGTATAGCAGACGGATCCCCTTGATTCTGATGCTGTATGAATAGCTGTGATCAGCCACTGAATGCAGCCATTTATAACAAAATTTGACTGCCCCTCCATTGCCGCCACTGCAGCCCCACAGAGGAGTGTGCCCCTGACTCTGCTGCCTGTCACTGATCCTTCACTACCCTCCCCATTGTTTGCCTGCAACAACCACAACCCATTGTCTCCTCTGTGTCCTCTGATCCCCGCTGCTCTCCCCCTGCCTGTACTGGCAGAGACAGTAGATTGCAGAGGGATCATATTGGGGGCACACAGTAAGAGGAACTGAACTGTTGAAGACGGGGAATCAGCAAACATGTCATTCATATTCTCAGATCCCTTGCCTTTCATTAATGAATTCCATTGTTCATTTATAACTAAAAGGATAGTAGATATGAATGGCATGTTTACTGTTCTATCTGTCTCTAGATGAACATGGAAGAGCTCAGTACTGGACATTTCCATGTTCAGTAGTATATTCAGGGCAGCAGAAGAGAAGGTGATTGAGGAATTTGTGTCTGGGATCTCTTTCTCTATCACAAAAGTTAAACATCGTGGACCTGTTTAGACCCCTGATATTTCACTAGAGACCTTGGTTACAGTATTGTAAAAAATAAATTAACCCCCCCCACCTTGCAGACACATAGCATACATGTGTCATACACACATTGTGGTAATGCAAATCACATGTGTATGGTTTGGGGGTTCTTTTACAAACTCTGAAAGCTGAAAGTGAAGAATGATTAAAAAAGTTTGCATAAATGATTTGACCACCTGAGGTGAAAAATGGAGATCAGGGTCTGACAGAAAAAGCGTTTTGCGGTCTGTATCCTGTTGGGGAGATTTCTTTTATTTGCTTTCCCCCAGACTCCACAGAGAATGAGAAGGAATTACTACAAAGACAGTTGTCACTTGAACAGGTGTCCTCATTTGGAAATTTCCATCCGCACCCTTAGTTTATTTCTTAGGATGCTCAGCTCCATCTAGTCACCATAGTTTTTGTATTTTCCTGTTTGCGGTATTTCAGGAAAATACAGCATTGTGGCCACTAGATGTAGCTGACAATAACAGTAAGGCTTCATTCACACTTGTGCAACTTGTCATACGACATTGGACACTAAAGTTCCATGACAAGACGTAAACTATGTTTTTCAATGAAAACCATTCAAATGTGTACGACTTAAGGTTGCAGCGACTACTTTGGTACAACTTTCATGCAACTTGAGTGCCATAGACGCAATGTAAACCCTCAAAAGTCGTATGAAGGTTTCACCTGAATGTTATACATGCAACAGTTGTCCATTGTCATAATGAAAGCCAAATGCCTAGTATATACACACACACACGATCAGAAAATCAGATGACAAAATTGCTTTTGGAGAGATCGTACAATATTCTGATCAATACACAGCTTTTGACAGCCGATCATGAAAGTTCATGATACAATATCCAATTTTCGTAACTTTAGCAACCTCTTCATTTTCAGTATGAGCCTAGCATGCAAAAAAACCAGACAACCATTTGTCCGACATTCTCATTGTTTGTACGGGGCAAAAGTCTTAGGCTCCATGCACACGGGGCGTTTTAATAACGCTGGTAATGTCAGCTGTGTAAAGTCACGTTAAAAAAATGAGTTTTTTAGAATTTTTGTATTAGCGTTTAGTGGCGTTTTGCAGCTTTTTTAGAGGGTTTTTTTTAAATAAAAAAAAGTCCAAAAATGCTGGTTTGCCACGATTAACCAAGTTTTCAGCGTTAGAGCATTTTTACAGCTAAAAAAACTCCTCTAGACACCCACTAGTCCTGCGTTTTTTTTCCTGCCAAAAAAACGCCCCTGCCAAAAAACGTTGATTACAGTCTATGTGCGTATCGACAGATAGGATAACATGCTGGGGGGGTTTACTGGCTGTAAAAAAAAACGTCAAAAGCAAAAAACAGCCGCTGTAAAAATGTCAAGTGTGCATGAGGACTAATCCAAATTGCACCCATGCAAAGTGGGTCAGAGTTGCACTCCAAAGTCATTAGCCGTTAGACTAGAACCTTAAAGTGTTACTAAACCCAGGACCCTGCATTCACTATATCTGGTCTCCCACAGTACACTGAACATGGAAATGCAATTATTGTAGTAAATATAAACTGCTAAATACCTTTTTTCATCAGCAGTATATAGCAGTCCTGTGACTTCTATCTTTGTCAAATCAAGCACTGGTTAATCTTGTAGTAGGAGTTTTCATTCTCCTCTGACTGTCCAATGAGGCTGCATAATCCCTGACCCTGTCTGGACAGTGCTGATCACATGCACTCTCAAAAGAGAGAAAAAAAAATTGTTTTTGGAAATACACACCAAACTGAGCATGTGCAGCTAGCCTCCAAGGCTCTGTTCTAGCAGGAGATGGATTGGGGACAGTAGAAAAAAAGGGAGGATCAGAGAAGACAGGATCAAACAGCCTTTTTACACAATGCAGAGGAATAACCCCTTAGGTTCCACAGTGAGTATAACAAGCATTCTTTCCTGCATATACAGACTGATTTTACTGTTGTGGGTTTAGTAACACTTAATAAACATACAGTATCTAGCAAATTGCAGTGATTATTTGAGATGGCTGGATGAATGTTTGTGATATTCGTCCAGCTAACTTTTTTTTTATAAATAGACTCCTAAGCAGCCATTTCAACACACATTGTTGTATATTGTGAAATGTCAGAAATTCATTCATGCAGACTTGTAAAGTGACTGAGAAGTTCACGATGGGTTTGTATCACGCTTCTTCAGAGACAATCTCCTGACAACCTAGTTTTAGCAGCAACCTATTCTTGAAAAAATATTTAAAATGTTGGCAGCAGAGCCACTGGAGTGCCTTGTAAACCTTTCCGGACAGATGTTGGTACTAATGGAAATTATGAAGCATTTTTGGTGAGTAAACATTTTCTCTGGGATTAAAACAACTGACAAACCGTCTGAGCCAGAAGCCGTATGAGTATGGACGATGTTTACAGAAAGTCCTGAGTTCACTTAGCAAGTATGTCGCCAGCGAGGACGCCATAAGCAGGGGCGTAGTTAGAGAGCTGACAGGGCAAAGTTTGGTTTGGAATCCAGATTTACAGAATAGTACACCTCCAGATTTTAAGCAACTTTCATGTAAGCATTTTAATGAGTGAAAAGAAGGGAAGGGGTCAATTTATTGGAGAGTTCTTCACTAAATGCAGGCCACAGTATGCAGCCTGCAGGTTCCTACAGAGTTCTCTCTGCTTAAAAAATAACCTCCAGCCTTCCCTTCAGTCTTGCACAGTTGTACCGGCTCTTCTCCTCTACTGTAATTGCTTACTCTGCTTTTACTGCACACAGTGAGCTTCTCACAGTGTGCATTAGAAGCTGCAGCTAGTCAGATAGGGCCAGGAGCGGACTGACCATTTGGAAACTCGGGCACTGCCTGAGGGCCCTGGGTCAGTAGGGGGCCCCATGAGATGCCCCTGGTACCTTTTTCATAGGCTTTTTTGAGTTTGGGCAAGGACACAGGGGCCCCATGATCCTCTATTGCCCGGGGGCCCCATGAGTTGTCAGTCCACCCCTGGATAGGACCCATCTCATTTCCTAGCTGGAGGATGTCCAGCATCATCTAGCTCTTTCTTCCCAGCCTAACTGTCCCACACCTGTCATTCTTTGGATGTCAGTTCTTTCTAGGGTTGCAACCTCACCCCTTTAAAACCGAACACATATTAATTACATAGGTTCTGTGGCTGATTAAAGTGGAGCTCCACCCAAAAGGGGAAGTTCCGCTTTAAGGACTGCCCCCCCTGCTCTCCATTAAGGCTCAGCACCTTTGGGGGGCGGGTACCCGAATTAGACAAGTACCCGCTCCCACTTCCGGTCCTATCGCCTAGGTGATTGGAAGGGGAAGGTGTCCTCCCTCCCTGTAGTCTTTTGGGACATGTGACAGGTCCCAGAAGACTACAGGACCATTTATGAAACACAGCGCTACTCGCACATGCGCAGTGGGTACCCGGCTGTGAAGCCGCAAGCTGTCACAGCCGGGTGCCCACACTGAAGATGCTGGCCTCCTGGAATACAGGACGGCCGGTGAAACGGGCTGCAGGGGACACACCGTGGGACCGAGGGACAGGTGACTGGCTGTTTTTTAAAAGTCAGCAGCTACAGTTTTTGTAGCTGCTGACTTTTATTTTTTGACAGCGTGAGTGGAACTCCGCTTTAAGGTGGTAATTAAATTCACTTAAGCAGGCCATACATGGGTCGAATTCCGAACAATTGTTCGATCGAAAATCAAAAACATTGTTCGTTCTGTAATCCGATGGTGCCACCAATGATTTTGAAAATCGGTAGTTTTTCACAAATTTTCCAGCATGCCTGCTAAACGAAATGGGGAGGAACCACAAAAATCGTCCGGTGCCATTGCCCCACTAACAGAGCAAAAATCGGCCGGTTCTTTTTAGGTCCGATTTTCGAACAAAAAATTGTTCGAAAATCGACCCATGTATGGCTGGCCTTAGTGCCTTATCTGCATTAAATTAGCCTCAGAACCTGTGTAATTAATATGTGTTTGGGTTTAAAGGGATGAGGTGGCAATCCTAGTTCTTTCAATCATGGTGGCTTGGCAACCCATGTAGGCATTACATTTCCTAGGACTGTCTGCATGCAAATGTAGTTTCCACAGCTGTAGACAAACCTTAACCCTAGGTTCACACCTAGACGTTTTCCAGAAATGCATTACAGTCCATTTAACATGATTTCCTATGGGACACGTGCACACCTCCGTATTTTCACCCGGTGTGTCTTTTTAAAAGGGTCAGGGACTTTTTTTTAATTCAAAAAGTTGCGTTTTACACTTCAGTGGAAACGCTGCAGAAAAGCATGTAGTGTGTTTATTCTGCGTTTTTTATTTGTTTTGCGGTTAAATCTGCCTAGCAACAAGAAAAAAAAGAAACCGCAAAACGCATCAAAAACACAAGTGCAAAAACGCAAAATGCACTGCAGAAACGGATCAAACGCAAACTACATAGGTGTGAATGTAGCTAGGTTCACATCTGTGCGGGTGGTGCCGCTCCGGATCCGCACAAAAATCCGTGCATCTGCACCACCCACACAGAGGAATGCGGACCCGCGGGTGGGTGCCATTAGTTCTAATGGCATGCTGCCCGCACTGGTAAACGCAACTGTACTGGGAACCGAGGTTCCCATGCGGGCTACGTTTTCAGAAGAAATGCAGGGACTTCTCGTGCCTGCACAAAACGCAACCTGCACAGCCGTATATATGTGAACCAGGGCTAAGAGTTTCTACATTGTCAAAATGAGTTATTTCAACAAATCACTCCACTCATTCCTGGAGAACATTAGGATACGAGGAGCAGGAAAGGAAAGGCACTGTGCTGCACAGCAAGGCAGGAAGCACAGCATGCACATGTAATCAGCAAATTGTTTGCTCCCAGGTTGTTGCTTATAAAACTGCTACAAGTAGGAACCAGGTTTTTAAAAAAAGCTTGTGTTGATCAGAATATTTATAAAAAGATGATGACGGTCAAATAAAAACAAGAGATTTTCCAATGTAGAATCCGCGATTCTCTGACCTCCGAGGGCCTTTCATAGACATGATGATGTGTGTGACCTTATTATATGAAGTAATTGATGTTTGTTGTGTTTTTGTCTTTGCTCTCTGTCAGAAACTCCTCGGAGACATGCTAACCAGTGAAAGGAAATCCCAATTCCCTGGGTAGTTATGATCACGCTGCACCTGCAAATCCTCAGAGACGTGGAGCTGGCAATCAGGTAAAAAGGGTTTGTAAGGAAGCTGCAAGCTGAATGTAGTTTGCAACCTCTTGTTTCATCGCTTTATCTATGTATGTATTTATAAAGCAGAAACCTCCCATCACACTAAGGGGTCTATGTTTAACCCCTTCACGCCTAAGGGTAAAACAAATCTAAATGCCAAAGCACAATTCTGCAACATTGACATGTGTTCGTAAAACCATACATATCATCACAACTACTTTGTACATTCAGGTGGATTGCCTTGTTTTTTTCAGGAGAAATTGGGCTTTCATTTGGTGGTAAATAGTAATGGAGAGCTCCTAATTTTTTTTTTATCAAAGGAAAACTGGCCCAAAATAGTAAAAAAAAATAATTTTTTTTATTTAGCTGTGTGTTTCTTGTTACAACCATAACCTACCTCCATAGAACAACCCAAAATAAATTCTCCAGCTCTTGACAATCGCAGCGATACCGTATATGTGTATGTTATTTGTTGTTTGTACCCGTAGTACAGCCCAGAAACAATAGTACGCATTTTGTTTTGTCTTTTTTTTTTTTTTATTTTTACCTAAAACACACTGACACTGACATTAACGCTAACTGACACTGATACCAATTTTTTTTTTTTAAATCCTGACATTTGACCCTGACCTTTGATTTTGACCCTGACCTTGACCCAAACAGTAACCCTGGCACTGAACTAGATCAAACCTTGATCTACGTATTTTTCTTTATTTTTTCTTTTATTCTTTAATATTTATTTATTTATCTTTTTTTTTTTTTTTTCAAACATTTTTTTATCTCTCTGTCAGGAGTTCGAGAGATACAATGTATCTCTCTTCTCCAAAGAGAAAAAACAAGGGGGCCAGGCTGCACAGTGACTGATCACTGTGATAGCCAATCAGAGGCTATCACGTGACCCGGAATCGGGAGTACTGGGTCCCGATCGTTAGAACGGGACCTGGGGCTCTCAGTGACACTGCGGTCTCTGTGCTGGGAGCACGCCGTGTGTCGCGCTCCCAGCACAAAGACAGGTACGCAAATATGCGGCCCCACGGAAAAAAGCTTAGTTCCGTGAGGCCGCATTTTTGTTTCCCGTCGGCGTCAAAGGGTTAAAGAACTTGCTGGACAAATGTCACAAGTATTTCAAGCCTTCATAAATTCTGTACGTATTTTGCTTAATATGTTGATTTCCTATGATCATCAGCTCCATCTAGTGACCATAAAGTAGCATTTGCCTGATGGAGGTAATTTCACTCCACTAGATGGAGCTGCGAACCATAGAAAATCAATTTATTGATTTCAGCCAGAATTTGTTTGGGCTAGGCAATTGCTTGTGACATTTGTCCAACATTTGTTTTTTATACATAGACCCTTATGGCTCCTTTCAGACAGAGTTGACTCTGTCCTGATCAGCAGGGAATCCAATCACAGATCCCCTGCTGATCAGATCAGAGCAGAGCAGGCGGATGACACAGAGCTTGCTCCGTTCTATGAGTGGCCGGGAGTAAATAGACTCCGCTGCCCCTTTACACCCGACTACTTTCTAATCCTAAATGAAAGAGGACCCAATCTGACCCTGAGGTAGGTAGGTGTAAACAGACACAAGTCCACGCCTGCCTGTCCTTGGGGATGAACAGATGGGTCTGATCTGGTCCACCTGAAAAATTGGCAGGCAGACCTGATCGGACCCGCCATGTGAAAGGGGCCTCAGTGCCGGGTTCACACTGATGCGTTGTGAATCTGATGCGGTTTCACATTGCGGTATCACAGTGCGATTTGTGCTGTGACAGGTGCAAACTGAATGCAATTTCTGAGGGTACAGGGCATAACAGGAGATTAAATTTTCACCACACCTGCACTAAACTGGCGCAGGACCCTTTTTTCAACCACATCAAATTCACACCGCATATATGTGAACAGGCCTCATTGGAAATAACGCTTTTTGATATCACTCACTTAAGCTGGTCTTACATGTATAGATTTTCATTTGAGAATTTTCATTTCAAGAATATTCCTTTGGTTTTCTAATCCTTAGTGGGGTCAAATCGATGTTTGTTTTCAACAGAAGTGATGGGAAAATATGAAGGGGTAGTAAGGAAAACATTTCTCAATGAAATTTTCGGTTTGAATGTGGTTATAGTTCAGAAATCATATTCATTTGGAAATCGAATTTTAAAAGCAAAAGAGAATTTTTGAATGACATTCGTCCATTCATTGAATATGCAAGGACTTTTCATATGACTTATGAATATTCTTGTCCAAAAATCTACATGTCTAGTTACAGGAAGGCAATGTTTCGGAGTCTCGCAGGACCCCTTCATCAGGCATGGACCCATATTGGTGATCCTCGGTGTGCTGGTGACATTCTCCCTTGCTAATTCCACATGTCCTCTGAAGCCCAATCCGCATTCGGATCACGGTTCAGATGCTATTGACAGGCGGTGAGGAAACGATGCGATGCCTCCTTACCGCCTGTTTGAACCTACTTTTTGCTGACAAATGAACCTCAATGCACATGGCACTTGGTTGCAGAGTGTTTGCAGCTCTCACCCATTTGCTTGAAGGTGGACCGTTCGGCAGGCTTGCTGCCCACCAATCAGTACATGTTGGGTAAACTTTATGAAGCATCACAACCGTGGTATGTAAACACCCCCATCCGCTACCTATTGCAGCTTAAGGGGGAAGGGGGGGTTGGTGGGCAGAAAAAATGCGTAGTTGAGCGCACAACCCTCATGTCTAAACTTAGCCTTGGTTAGCAAAAAATGGCCAAATTGCAATTCACAAGTTTTTTTCTTTAGTTTGTTAAAGCAGGACTAAAGTTTGCAAGGTGGTGGTGGACTCTTGCCATAGTGTGTGAGTCAAGTACACACAGCACTAAGCTCCCAATGTGCCCTCCTGCAATGATGACAGGTCCATCTTCCAGTAGCCACTCTGTCTGAGGCCGCCACTTCTGAGACCCATGGGGCTCCTCTTTGGTCACTGGACTGCCACTGCCACCCACCTATATTCTAGGCATGTCCTGCTCCTTGTGATATCATTAACATAATACAATAGAGCCAGCAGGCTTCCTGTTCAGGGGTATCTGGTTAGGTGGTAAGGGGTCATTTGGACATGTCTATCAGTTTTCTGAATTAATCAAATTCCCTGGGGAAGCTTCCTGCTACTTTGAACCTTGACTCAGAGAGAATCAGCCAGATTCGCAGAAAGTTCTGAATCCAGCACTTTGCTCATCCCTGCTATCAGTGATGTCACCTCCTGATCTCTAGACTGAAGATTGAACAATGAATCGGCAACAACATACTGATAAGTCCTCAACTCTTCTCATTCTGCTCTTTCCTCCATTCAGCATCTTTTTGTAGCAATGTGCCTGCATCAGAGCCCCGATTGGCTCCTAGTGCTGCTCCCTCTCTCCTGAGCAGTCTGAGCACTCCTGTGCTAAAGATGACAGAAGCTGATATCAAGACAGATTCAAATACATAACTGTCTGTAGAAGAATACATCTTATTTTCATTATTTAAATTATTTTGTGTCTACCCAGAGTTCAGCATTGAAAGCTTCATGTTATTTTAGAAGTCCATTGGAGATCCAGAAAGCTTGCAAAAGACTTCTAGATGTGATCTAATGTGACCTGACGTCTACGACATATAACTGGTCTTGCTACTTTAAATAAACCGGTGTGATTTCTGCGAATAGATTTCAGCACGTTCAGGAAACCTTCTGTCTTCGGGGAAAATAAATACATGCAGAAGCTCCAACCCATCAAAACAAATTGTGTTCTCACGTCGGAGCGGCTGTAATTCTCACAGACTGGGTCCTGAGAGTAAGCTGCGGCTCAGCCTTGTCACACAGAGGTTGGCTGGAGATTTACCACGGCTGACAGCGGCATTGGAGCTTGTAAACAAGGAGACGTAAATATTACTGCAAGGAGTTTGGTGGCTCTACGCAGAGCTGGTATGACAAAGACAACGTTCAGCTTCCAAAACCTTCTTGTGTTCTTTCATGTTTTGGTGCTATTCCTGCGATATCTGCTGCAAGGAATGCAGCACAGCCAAGCGCAACCAGGCACATGATTTTAGTAAGGCTGTCTAGTAAGGCCTCATCAAAACACACATAATCCTGTAATAGGTCTCTGCGAAATTGTCCCTCCACCTCCAAGTGTGGGCTCTGCACAGGTCTGTCCTCACCAGCCAGTGTATTCCAATAGATTAATGGACCGCACTTGAATACCCTCCACTCAATTGTTTACTTCAAAGAAGTCACATCACCCGTCATAAGGCATAAAGCGGAGTTCCACTCACCCTGTCAAAAAATAAAAGTCAGCAGCTACAAAAACTGTAGCTGCTGACTTTTAAAAAACAGCCACTCACCTGTCCTGCTGTGTGTCCCCCGCAGCCCGTTTCACCAGCCGTCCTGTATTCCAGGAGGCCGGCATCTTCAGTGTGGGCACCCGGCTGTGACAGCTTGTGGCTTCACAGCCGGGAACCCACTGCGCATGCCTGAGTAGCAGTGCGCTTCATAAATGGTCCTGTAGTCTTCTGGGACCTGTCACGTGTCCCAAAAGACTACAGGGAGGGAGGGAGGACACCTTCCGCTTCTGATCGCCTAGGCGATCGGACCGGATATGGGAGCAGGTACCTGTCAAATTTGGATACCCGCTTCCCCCCCACCCCCCAAAGGTGCCAATCCTTAATGGGGAGTGGGGGAGCAGTCCTTAAAGCAGAACTCCTCCTTTTGGGTGGAGCTCCGCTTTAAGCTGGCCATAGAGCACTGGATTTTCAAAGAAACATTTGAAGGAACTTTCATACAATACGAAAATTCTCAGTATATTCTACAATCGACGAATGTCATTTAAAAGTACTTCAAAGTTTTGTTTGCTTTTAACATTCAGTTTTGGAACAAATGGACTTTACCAAAGAAAAACCACGATCACTGTTAGAAATTCATTAGCTTGAGAAATTATTATTATTATTATACAGTATTTATATAGCACCAAAAGGTTTGCTCAGCGCTGTACATTATAGTGGGGGACAGTACATGAGACAATACAGTAACAGAACAATACACGAGGGGTTCGAGGGCCCTGCTCCTTGGAGCTTACAATCTAGGAGGGAGGGGATAGTGGTACAGGAGGAAATGGCTGTGAGAGATGGAGTGGTAGGAGGAGTGGAGGAGATCGGCTGTTAGGTGAGGGTGGGGTAGGCTTCCCTGAAGAGATGGGTTTTCAGGGTGTGCCTGAAGGTGAGGAGGGTAGGTGACAGTCTGATGGATTGGGGTAGAGAGTTCTAGAGGATGGGGGAAGACCTGGAGAAGTCCTGCAGTCAGGCGTGGGAAGAGGAGACCAGGGAGCTAAATGTTTCCCAACCTGCACCTTCACATTTTTTCATGACTGTGGTCAAAAATCAACCATTGATTCAAACCCAATAATGATTAGAAAATCGAATGAATATCCTTAAAATGAAAATTTCCAAATAAATTTTACTAGTGTATAGCCAGCTTTAGTCATAGATAGACTAACCGGTTGATCAGGCCAAGGCTGAATATCCAACAGGTCATTTAACCAGTTACCAACTGCACTATAGCCAAAATGAGGGTGTCCATGGATGTCCTTGCAGAACCACACTCCCCACGCACCCCCTGGGGCGCGCACTCTGAGTGATCTCTGATCGCTATGTCCTTCGGACACAGCTGATCACATGTCCAAGAAAAGGGTCAATCGGAGCCGCATTTTACCATGTGACCAGCTGTGTCCAATCACAGCTGATCACAGTGTAAATAGGAAATGCTGGTTATTGGCAGTCCTCTCCTCTCACGCTGACAGCGCATGAAGAGAGGAGAACCGGTAAGCTGCATTTCTCAGGGGGACATCTACACCGATCATCAGTGCCCTAATGATCAGTGTAGCCCCACCAGTGCTGCCAATAGTGCCCATCAGTGATGCCTGTCAGTGCCTATCAGTGTCGCATTTCAGTACCTCCTCATCAGTGCCCATTAGTGCAGCCTATCAGTGCCCATCAGTGTAGCCTCATCAACAACAAATCAGTGAAGGAAAAAAATCACCTATTTACAAAACTTTATAACAGAAACTAAGAAAACTTTTTTTTTCTTCAAAAATTTTGGTCTTTTTTTGTTTAGCAAAAAATAAAACCCCCAGTGGTGATTAAATACCGCCAATAAAAAAGCTCAATTTGTCTAAAAAAATTATAAAAATTTAGTTTGGGTACAGTGTTGCATGACCGCACATATGTCATTCAAAGTGCGACAGTACTGAAAGCTGAAAATTGGCCTGGGTATGAAGGGGTAAAAGTGCCCAGTAGGCAAGTGGACTTACAATTTGCATCTGAAATTGCTAGCAAATTTGACCACTACAGCACAGCCCCTTCCCTCACTGCACACCATAGCCCCCTCCTCTCCCGCTCCTCATTGTTTCTTCGTTTTTCACTGTACTAGGGTCCGGTGCATTTTTGATGTGTTTTACTGTGTTCCAGTACAATCCAGTGCAGGAAAAATGCAGCATGTTCTACTTTTTTTTTCTGGAACTGGAACGCCCTGGAACTGACCACACTGGTGTGAACTATGCCAATGGAAACCATATAACCTACTTTCCATGCGTTTTTGATGCAGAAAAGAAAAAGCACTGGACTGAATGTGGTGTGAGCTGTCTAAAAGAAGTAACATTAAAGTGAATATACAGTGTAACTTCACTTCCGAGTGAAACATGTCAAGACAATCTTACCCCATTGATATTTTCCCAGTAAGGGCTCGTTTTACCAACGCTTACCAAACGCCCCTATAGTGTTTGTCAAGTGTTGGTCCGGCGTTTGCGGAGCGTTTTTTAACGTTTGGCAAACGCCGCATGCGCGGTTTAGCGGAGGTTGCTAGGCATTTGCCTAGCATTAAAAACGCCCCACAAACGCCTTTAATGCAGTTTGAATGGTGTTACCGCTCCGCAAACGCCCCGCAACCGCGTCGCAACCGCACACACCGACCGGGCGTTTGTGGAGCGGCACCATAGACTAGAATAGGAGGCTTCAACGCCTCCTTACTCGACCAGAGGCGTCCGTTTTGCCGCGACGCAACGCGACGCAAACACTCCCGTTAGAACAGCACCATGTGCTGTAATGTGCAAAATTGGCAGAGGCGTTTGGGAAGTGGTAAAAACGCTTCTCAAACGCCTTTCTGCCGCCTGCACACAACGCTAGTGTGAACGTACCTAAGCCTCCTGGTTCTTCAGATACACTGCATGGACCAGTAATTGAGATATTTGGGATGATTTAGTAAAGTAGCTTAGAATCTTCACATAATGTCAATATTTAATATATAGTGTGTCAATATTTAATTATCCACTCATGTGCAGATGAAATTAGTAAACAGGAATTTGCTTTTCACAATATTAGATAATTGTGTGAAGATCCTCAACTCTTTAAGTAAATCAGCCTCTACATACACTCACCGGCCACTTTATTAGTTACGCCTGTTCAATTGCTTGGTAACACAAATTGCTAATCAGCCAATCACATGGCAGCAACTCCATGAATATAGGAATGTAGACATAGTGAAGACGACTTGCCATAGTTCAAACTGAGCATCAGAATAGGGAAGAAAGGGGCTTTAAGTGACTTTGAACATGGCATGGTTGTTGGTGCCAGCAGGCTGGTCTGAGTATTTAAAAAACTGCTGATCTACAAGGATTTTCACGCACAACCATCTCTAGGGTTTACAGAGAATGGTCCGAAAAAGAGAAATTATCCAGCGAGCGGCGGTTGTACGGATGAAAATGCCTTGTTGATGTCAGAGGTCAGAGGAGAATGGGCAGATTGGTTGCTGTGACATTCAGATAGTGGGGTCAGAATTTGTCATAAACAACATAAAAGCATGGATCCATCCTGCATTGTACCAATGGTTCAGGCTTGTGGTGGTGGTGTAATGGTGTGGGGGATATTTTCTTGGCATTAGCAAGGTGTACCTAATAAAATGGCTGGTGAGTGTATTTCAGGCGAGCCATTGGCTGCAGCTGCTGATCGAATGATGGTTTTTCAGCAGGACTGTTTGACAGAAGATGGTCTAACCACTGGCTTCAGCTGAAAAGAGAGAGCTACACACGTACCGAAATTTGGCCAGTCCCTGCTGAACCAGCCAAATTTCAATACCTGTATACCCAGCTTTTGAAGCATGTTGATAGCAGGAGAAAGCAGAGTGACAGAGAGATGAGCTGATCAATCATTGTTCTGTCACAGATTAGGGATGGGTCCTTGAAAGCCTGGTCTCAGAGGAATTGGATTGATCTTGGTTGTCAGATTGAGAACATCTAACCCTAGGTTCACACCTATGCAGGTTGCATTTAATATGTTTCTGCATTGTGCTTTGCGTTGCATTATGCATTTTTGCTACTTTTTTATGCGTTTTGCGGGGGGGGGTCTTTTTTTAAAATGTTTTCTTGCTGATAGGCAGATTTAAATGCTAAATGCAGCAAAAAACGCAGCAAAAATGCAATACATGCTTTTCTGCAGTGTTCCCATTGAAGTCTATAGAACCAAAAACGCAACGTTTTGCATTCAAAAAAGTCCCTGACCCTTTCCAAAAAATGCACTGGGTGAAAAAGCGGTGATACGAACCTGTCCCATAGGAAATCATGTTAAATGGAAATGCAAAATTCTGCAGAAAACTCTTAGGTGTGAACATGGGTAATGGTGGACTGTGAGGGATAGTTCTGGATTGACAGTGAAGATTGCAGTAAAACCTTTTTTTCCATCACCTTTACCCCTCGTTCACATCTGTGTGGGTGGTGCCGCTGTGTATCCGCACAAAAATCTATGCAGCCGCACAACCTGCACAGAGGAATGTGGACCCGCAGGCGATTCTAATGGCACACCATCCACACTGGAAATCGCAACTGTACTGGGAACCGAGGTTCCCGTGCAAGCTGCGTTTTCCAAAGTGCAGGGACTTTTTCCCTGCGTGTACCGGGACACAGGAGCCCATTCAAATGAATGGGGTCTCGTGACCGTGCAAAACGTGGCCGCAGGAACACAGAGATGTGAGTCTAGCCTTAATGGACTATTCATTTAAATCTTGTTATTCAATTGGAACTTGACTTATCCCCTCAAACAAGCCAATAAAATATGAATGCATAGCAAAGATTGAATAGAATATGCAGACAAATGAACAATTGAACCAAAAGTTGATCATATTGGGGACATGTGTAGCCTGGGTTCACACTTCTGCGGTTCACACAGGACCTGCACCTCATTCCTTTGCAAATCACATGCGAATTCTGTGCGCTGCAATTTGAGCCATACTTTTTGTATGGCTCAGATTGCACCACATCTGCACCAAAGAGCTGCACTAGAATCAGACCGCATGGGTATTCACACCCGTGCGATCTGATTCTACACATTTTGCGAACCGATTTTGGGGTGTTGTTAACATACACACCGGCATGGGTTCGCATGAAAGGGGAGCGATTATGATGTGGAATTCGCATAGAAAATGCTGCGAATTCCGCACCGCATCAATGTGAACCCAGGCTTAAAGATATTTATTTTCCAGGACAATTTTCTAACACCTGGGAGTTTCTTCTGATTGGCAGCTGTGTGATTCATGGCAGTCTTTCAGAACACGGATCGCTCTGCCTTACAGAATGAGGTTTTTTTTGGTCTTCTTCTAAATGGGGAATCATGTACAGCTGAACGGTGCTCTGCAAATTAGCACATGTTGCTGGCTGTGTCTTCCGGCTTCGTGCCCCTGTGTATAATGCAATGGATAACACAGATGCTCCTACATTTCACATGTGCAGAAGTTCCCCTACCTATGCCATGGGCGAATAAGTGATGATATAAAAAAAAAAAAAGTAATTAAAGTGAAATTATAGTCAAATACTAACTAAGCCTAAACTAGCTGCCACCCCATTCTAAGCCTATTCTTAAAGGAAAGAAGTCTTATAGTTGCCTATGCTGAGGACACTCCGGTCCGGTCACATGATCTCCCCAGCCCAGTCACATGATCTCTCCAGCAGCAGCTTCAGCGAAGAGGAGAGAGTGCTGACAATGGCGGCAGAGCCTGGGTGATCACATCCGCCATAGGTTTACTATGGGGCAGCCATTGTCAGCTGTTCCTCCTCTACATCAAAGTTGTGTTTAAATCAGTTTAAATGAGCTAAACAAACTCCTTGTGCATCAAAACAAAATGTGTTCAAAGTCTTATGGTTCATTTCCTTTAGAAAGCAGCCACAACCTAAGTAGAAAGCCTGACCCCCCTGGCAGCATGCTACAGGGAAAGACCCATGCTCATTGTGTGGAAGCAGTGGTCTCTCTGCAGAGGTCTGATATATCCTTCTACTGAGTCTGACCTATAACTCTGCAATCAGCAGAGCAATACAAAGCAATGTGCAGGAGCCGACAGGAGAGAGATCTGTATTGTTTACATATATACCTCTCCCCCGTCGGTGATACACGGTGATTGCCAGGTGCCGGACGGGAATCACCTACCGGGACCTGGTGATCGACAGGTGAAGCCGCCAATGCCGGCGCGGGTAGGGCGTGTGTGCAACTCGCACGTGTGTGCTCCCTACCCAGAAATGCAAAATTATGTATGTATCCATGATTTTGTGCACCCCTGACACCCTGTAGTAGTATTTCTGTTAGAGGGCGTCGGGAAAGCTGTTAAAGTGGTTATAAAGGCTTAAATAAAAAAAAACAAGTCTATACTTACTTGCTGTGTGCAGTGGTTTTGCACAGAGCTGCCTGGGTCCTCCTCTTCTTGGGTCTCCCACCAGCACTCCTGGCCCCTCCATTCTGTTGGGTGCCCCCACAGCAAGCTGCAACTGTTGCCAGTGTCATGTGACCGCTGTGACCAATCACAGCAGATCACATGTCAATTGTATACAATGGATGGCTTCCTGTCATGCCATCCATTGTATATAATTATGTTGTTAGCTGTGACTGGTCAAGGCAGTCACATGATACAGACAGGGCCAATCACAGCCCGTCTGTATCATGTGATCAGCTTTGCCCAATCACAGCTATTCACAACAAAAGACTGAATGAATCACTTTCATTCAGTAACAATGATTGCAAATATCAATGAAATACATTGGTATTAGCAATCATAATGTGTTGAAAAAAAAATCCTGATCACTTGCCCAGAGTAGTTTAATGTTACTATGGTAACATTGTATTGCTTTGGTCACAGTGTGCTGAAAAATAAAATAGTAAAAAAAGAAAGAATTTAATAAAAAAAAATAGAAACATTTGAAAAAAATACAAATTCAATTATTATTATTATTTTCACCAAAGAAATGTAGCAAAATACATTTTGATATAATTTTTGCATTTTGTTATTTATTTGCAATATTTTATAACAGAAACAAAGAAAAGTGTGTTTTTCTTCAAAGGTTTCAGGTGTTTTTTGTTTTATTTCGCAAAAAAAATAAAAAACTCAGTGGTGATTAAATACCACAAAGGGAAAGCTCTATTTGTGTGAAAAAAATGGTAAAACTGTCATATGGGTAGAGTGTTGCATGACCGCGCAATTGTCATTCAAAGTGCAACAGCGCTAAAAGCTGAAAATTGGCCTGGGCAGGAAGGGGGTATTAGTGTGAATGAATGAAAGGGGAGAGCCAGGGACAATAAGGTTGGGGAGGAAGGAACTATATGATACTGGATGCCCTCCAGCCAGGAAAGGAAGTGGGCTATCTGGCTTGCTGCAGGTTCTAATGCACACTGTATGAAGCTCACAGTGTGCAGTGAAATCAGAGAAAGCACTTTCATTACGGGGCAGCACAGTGGCTAAATAATTAGCACTTCCGCCTGGCAGTACTGGGGTCGCTGGTTCGAATCCCAAACCCGGCACCTCCTGCCTGGAGTCTGCATGCTCTCCCTGTGACTGCGTGGGTTTCCTCCCACAGTCCAAAGACATGCTGGTAGGTTAATTGGCTCCTGTCTAAATTGGCCCTAGTATGTGTATATATGAATGTAAGTTAGGGACCTTAGATTGTACACCCCTTGAGGGTTAGGGACTGATGTGAATGTACAATTTATATGTAAAGCGCGGCGTAAATTGATGGCGCAATATAAGTACCTGAAAGAAAGAAATAAATTACAGGAGAGGAACCTGTACAGCTGTGCAAGGCTGAAAGGGAGGCTGGAGTTCAGCTTTAATACAATGAGTCTATTCAATGCACACCATCCTGCCCCTATGAACAGAAGGAAACAATGTTACAATACTGCTTCATAAAATGTATCAGAGGACGAGGTTCCACAGAATCTGCTCTCCTTATATACTACAAGAATACATATTTTTTTCCCTTCATAAAGAAGGAATGACCTGAATTCCACTAGTGAGAATTCTTTACCCCCCAGTCACATAACCGGCAGCCTGACCCCGCTGTTACTGCGCAAATTCTATTAAATCCTCACGCTGAATAATTCCATTTATAGACACAATGTGGCAGTGGAAAGACTTGCGATAGACTGTAGACTGCGCCTTGTGTCCAGCTGTGCTCACTGGTTACATCACATCTACCCATAGCCAGTGGGGTATTTAGGTTTTGTGCTGCCCTAGGCAACAAAAAAATCGGACACCACCCCTCCCTGGCAGAGAGAGCCTAAAATTGACCAACATCACAACGCCCCTGCCCCCCCACCTGAGAGAGCCTTCCACTAACACACATCCCCCCCCTTCCCGGAGAGAAAGTCACTCACCTTCACAACTCTGGACATCCCTGGGAAGGAGAGTCGGGCTCTGCATACACCATCAAGCAGTCCGCAGCCTCAATTGACTCCCACCTGGTCCCCATGCTGCAGCTGTCCCTTCTTCCAGGGGGCGGTGCTGCCCCCCTGAAAAATGCTGCCCTAGGCAAATGCCTTGTTTGCCTTGTGGTAAATACACCCCTGCCCATATCAGTGGACCTTTAACACATTACTGTGCTTATCTTAAGAAAGGCCCCACCCACTTGTTACTTTTTCTGTAAAAGGCATACATACATATAAAGCTGGTATAAAACATATGCAAAAAAAAAATCACTGCAAAAATTCGGTCTAGTATGTATGACACATGACAAACTGCCTTTTTTTTTTTTTTTTTTAAAAACATTTTAATTACATTTCATCATCACAATATAAATATATATATATAAAAATATATTCTATAATATTATATTAACCAACATTTCTACTTTATATACTCTATGTTACCTTTCCCCCCCTTCTCCACCCCCCACCCGTGTCCCCTCTGCCTATTCTACCTTTTCTCTGCGTCTTCTTATATCAGCAAGTGGAATTTTTCTGTTATCTTTATTCTTTCCTATACCTCATATATAATCTAGCTTTTTCCCAGTTCTCCCATTTCCCATAGTAAACCTCCATCTTATCTTCTTGGGTATGGCACAATCTTTCCATCTTTTTAATCTGCTCGACTCTTTCAATCCAGTCCTTTTCCTTTGGTGCCTCTACTCGCCTCCAGAACTTGGGTATCAGGGCTTTTGCAGCATTTATATAGTCCCATATCCCTGATTTTTTATATTTATTTACCGTTAAATCCGTGATGTGCAAAATACATACTTCTGGATCTAGATTTATATCTATTTCTGTCAATTTTCTTATTAAGTGGATTATTGTTTTCCAGAATATCTGGATTTTTGGACATCCCCACCATATATGGTATATTGTGCCTATTTCTCCACATCCCCTCCAACACAACGGTGTATTCTCTCCACACATCTTATTTTCTACTGTTGGTGAAATGTGCCATCTTGTCAAACACTTATAGTTCATCTCTACTTCTCTCATAGAGACATTTTCGTGAGTTAATCTATACATTCTCCTCTGCTTTTCCTCATCTATCACAACTCCCATATCCATTTCCCATTTTGTTAAATATGTTGGTTTCGTGTTTGTGTCTAGTTCAGTGAGTATTTTATAAACTCTAGCAATCCCGTGTTTTCCATCACCTAGTGTTCCCAATGTCTTTTCGAACAAGTTCCAGTTGTCTCTTGTCCTTAAAGGTCTTGGCAAACTTCCAACAAAACACCTCAATTGGAAATACCGCCATTCGTCTAATTTAGTGAAAATCTCTCCCTCTTTTTTTTTCAATTCGCCAAATGCTCCTATTTCATCTCCCACCAAAATATCTCCTAATTGCACCTTTTCTTTTTTAAACCACTTCCCTCCTATTTCTTCTCTACCTGGGGGAAAAAACTCTGTATTTTTTAGTGGAATCAGTGTGGAATTAAAAGTCCATTTCATACTTCTGTGTAAGTTATCCCAAATCTTTAAAACATTCAAAGTGTATGTATTTACATTGTCATTTAAACCCCTATACTGTGTTGGCACCCATATCATTCTTCCCAAGTCTATTCCGCTGAGTTCATTCTCTATTCTCACCCAGCTTTTTTTATTATTAAATATCCAATCTATGGTTCTTGCCAATATTACCGCTTTGTAATATCTTTTAAAATCACACATTACTGTGCTTATCTTAAGAAAGGCCCCACCCACTTGTTACTTTTTCTGTAAAAGGCATACATACATATAAAGCTGGTATAAAACATATGCAAAAAAAAAATCACTGCAAAAATTCGGTCTAGTATGTATGACACATGACAAACTGCCTTAACACAGTATTAGAGTAAAACTAGGTGTACATCTATGTGTGTTGGGAACAAATGCAAAATCACGCACCTTCCCAACATGCGCAGAAAGGCACTTCGGCGCTGTGCCACCCCCCACACGTCTTTCTATTTTTTCAAGCATAGGGCAGCCTAGTGAAACGAATGAGCTTCCCTGCACATTACATGCCGGAATGAGCAGAAACACATCTGCATTCAGCCTCACCTATAAGTATGAACCAAGACAAAGGCTTAGTTCACACCTATGTTTTTTGCTTTTGATCTGTTTTTTTTATGCTTTTTGCACTGTGCACTTTTGCACTTTTGCCTTTTTACATGTGTTTTTTTTCTGTGTTTTTACAGCATTTTGCATTTTTTTCAGCTTTTTTTGTTAAAGTGGAAACTTTTTTCGTTGCCAAGTGGTAAAAGCGCAGCAAAAACCTGACTACATGCATTTTAGCAGCTTCTCCATTTAACTTTTTTTGTAACAAAAGCGCTGCTTTTTGCATTTAAAAAAGTGTTTGATCCTTTCCCAAAATGCAGCAGCTCAAAAAAGCATAGATGTGAACATGTCTCATAGGAAACTGTGTTAAATGGACTATAGTACTTTTCTGTAAAAAGCACAAAAAAATTGCTTCGGGATAAATGTAAAGCCTATTAACTCTTTCACACCACAATCTGCGCATTCAGTGTGAAGCTCCACATGCACATTTACATGCATTTGTAATGCATTGCAGTGCGTTCTTTAAACATTATGATTTTTTTGTTTAACTGTACATGTGTTTGTGATTAATTCTAATATGTTAACATGCAAAAAAAATGCAACGTGCTGTAACTTTTTAACCACTTGCCTACCGGGCATTTTTAAACCCTTCCTCCCAGGCCACTTTTCAGCTTTCAGCGTTGTCACACTTTGAATGACAATTGTGCGGTCATGCAACACTGTACCCAAACAAAATTTATATAATTTTTTTGACACAGATAGAGCTTTTTTTTGGTTGTATGTAATCACCACTGGGTGTTTTATTTTTTGTTAAACAAACTAAAAAAGACTGAAAATTTTAAAAAATATATTTTTTTCTTAGTTTCTGTTATAAAAGTTTGTAAATAAGTAATTTTTCTCCTTCACTGATGTGCGCTATTGAGGCTGCAGTGATGGGCACTGGCAGGCGACAGATGGGCAACACTGATGGGCACTGATAGGCGACACTGATGAAGTGACTGATAGGCGGCACTGATGGCATTGACAGGCATCACTGATGGGTACTGAAAGGCAACACTCATATATGGCACTGATAGGCAGTACTGACTGACACTGATAGATGGTACCGATTGGAACTGATAGGCGGCACTGACTGGCACTGATAGGTGGCATTGAAAGGCAGCTCTGATGGGCACTGATATGTGGCACTGATGGACACTGACAGGTGGCAATTATGGGCACTGACAGGTGTCACTGATGGGGCTACACTGATAATCAGTGCCCTGATGATCAGTGTACATGTCTCCTCTGAAGAATGCCACTTACCGGCTTTCCTCTCCTCACGCGCTGTCAGTGTGCGGAGAGGAATACTGATAACTGGCATCCCCTATTTACATGTGATCAGCTGATCACATGATAGAGACTATGTCATCGGCTCTTTACCGCGATCAATGATCTGCTGTATCCCAGGGACACAGGGACACAGCACACCACCGATCGCCGTGCGCCCCTGGAAGCGCATGCGCAGCTAGAGTGGGAGGATGTCATATGACGTCCTCCCAGAACGAGAGAACCGCCGCCCTCCTGTCATTTCCTTATATAGCGGGCGGGAGGCAGTTAATGTACATAAAAGCACCACAATGGTGTAAACTAGGCTCATTGAAATACATTAATTTTATCTGCATATGCGATTGTACTGTATTTAAAAATGCATTGGAATGCATCTGGTGTAGGCGACACCTAAATGAATGACATTTTATTTACTAAAGCTCTGTGTATTATAAACATTTGCCATGTTTCACTCTTTTTTTATCTCAGTGCTGCTCTCCAGCTTCTTTTCTGCCTTCATGCACTCTAGAAAGAGCTACATGACCTTTCCATCTGGTTTCCAGATGGTGAAAATACTGGATCATACCTGTGTAATGTGTGTTTAAATAGCCAAGGTGACAACACAGGAGGTGACAAGTAAGAGTCAGGGGAAAAGGGTTGTCACCTTCTAACAGGAAGTGCCTGAACAAGGACCTTCATGGCAGGATTATTTGGCATTATTTTTAAAAAAGCAGCAGATTAAAAATATTAACTAAATTTTAAATGGTATCAACATGTTAAGCTTCTACAAGTTTTTAGTGATTAGGTTTACATATGCTTTCAGGGTCCATTCACACCACATGCAGTGGGACTATGTTGGGCGGGTATTTCAGCATAGTCCCACCGCATGGCAAGGCAAAATGCCTTGTCTCTCTATCTTCCTGGTTGACACCACTGTGTTGTGGTGGTGTGCAGTGACAAAAAAAGTACAGCACGCAGTCATTTTTTCAGCACAGCACAATGCGAGGCAATCCACTGCCTTGTACTGCACGGCCAGTGTATTAACTTTATGAGATGTCTATGTTACACCTCAATTAAGTTTGTTTAAAAAAGAAAAAAGGATAGTGCGATGTACTGATATCGGCATATCATTACTGTGCTGATCTTGGACAGTCCGTACTGCACACCAGCAGGGGCGCACTGACAACTCATGGGGCCCCCGGGCAATAGGGGATCATGGGGCCCCTGTGTCCTTGCCCAAACTCAAAAAAGCCTATGAAAACCAGGGGCATCTCATGGGGCCCCCTACTGACCCCAGGCCCTCGGGCAGTGCACAAGTTTCCAAATGGTCAGTCTGCCCCTGCACACCAGCATTGTAACATGTATGGTGTGCTACTAGCAGGATCACCAGGTGAAACTAAAAGAAAAACCTAATGCATCCACCACATCTAAGAACTGGTAAGCTGCAATATATTACATTTTTGTTATTTAAAAGTACAATTAAACCTGTACCCAAAAATCTGTATTGTAATACTTAAAGTGTTACTAAACCCAGGACTCTGCATTCACTATATTCACTGTATCTGGTCTCCTACAGTACATAGAACATGGAAATGCAATTATTTAGTAAATATAAACTGCTAAATACCTTTATTCATTGGCAGTTAGAGCAGTCTTGTGACTTCCATCAGTGTGCAGCTGAGCACTGGTTAAAGCTTGTAGGAGGAGTTTTCATTCTCCCATGACTGTCCTATGAGGCTGACCCTCTGTCTGGACAGCACTGATTGGCCCTGTGGTGATCACATTCACCCTCCCATGGAAGAAAAAACACTAGCAATACACTCCAAACCCAGCATGTGCAGCTTGCCCCCAGGGCTCTGTTCTATCAGGAGATGGATTGGGGACAGTAGAAGAAGGGGAGGATCAGAGAAGACAGGATCAAACATCCTTTTTACACAATACAGAGGATTAATCCCTTGGGTCCCACAGTGAGTGTAACAAGCATGCCTTACTGCATATGCAGACTGATTTTACTGTTGTGGGTTTAGTAACACTTTAATGTTCCTCCTACTTTTTTTGTTGTCTAGCTTTTCATGGCCACTTTTGCTTTGGGTGATGAGTAGAATCATTGCTCTCCTGAAGAGTTCTGTGGTATTTGACACTTCTGTGTGTGTCAGATACCTGGTCTGCCACTGGGTACTGTGTACTGCTGGCTGCTGTGTCTCTACAGCATATGGTAAAGCTAGCCATACTTGTCTCTATTTTTTGTTGTGTTGTATTCTAAGGTTGGGCCTCCTCTGCCGTCAGAATACATTGTTCAGTGCTGCAGCCAATGGGCTGCATGAGCTAATTGAGTGAAAATATACCAATTAGTGCATTCATGAAAAGTAATTTGATAGATCGACGTCTCATGAATGGCCATACATGAATTAAAGTTCAGCGGGAACCAAACAAACTTTGATCCACGTATGGCCAGCTTAATGATGTAGCAGAGGAAAAACATGAATATCAACTGTGGTGGTACCAGCTTTGTCCAGACTGCTATTGGTTCAACTTATATTGTAGTGATAGGGTCACTTTAAGCTGTCCATCAGTACCATTCTAATTCCATACTACCAAATATAAAAATTAGGTGAAGGGGACAGTACGCAAACAGTTAAAGAGACCCTGTTGCCAGATTATTCATTTAAACAACAATCTTCCTATAAGTATATATGTGCTTTTAACATATTTTTGGCGTGTTATTGACCTGTACAAATATCGCTTGTGTACACATTCAAAAGCTCTGAGACTGCTGCTGGGCTCCAACGTCTCATTTATGATGTCAGCAGACCCAGCAGACTCAGAACTGTCACTCAGGTGACGCTCTATAGCCCTGGTACCCAACCTGTGGCCCAAGGGCTGGATGAGGCCCTTAGGTATATGATGTGCAGCCCTCGGACCTCAGCAGTCTGTAGTAGGAACATTGATTAGGGTAATAGCATTGATCTCTACTAGCCTCATAGCATGTTCTCAGTTTCGTGTTGTCTTCTGTAGTATATCCCCAGCCAAAAATGTGTACATGTCCACACTCTCTGACCCTTCTTTTCTCTATTAGGACTGCAGGTTTGACAATCCTCTCCAGCATTACATGTATTGAACATTATGTGCGGCCTGTTGATGAGGCCCCCTTTAGCTCATAAGTCAACAACCACTGATCTATAGTATTCTCTTTACCTCCTCCCCTGGCAACTACATGAAAAGATATGTATGGAGGTAAAGGGAAGGGGTGAAGCAGCTAGGCCACTACTTCAGCAATACAACCATTCGTGGATAGGAGGAGGTCCAAAACCTGCCAGTGTTTTGAACGGCAGATGCACCTTCTCAGATGTGTGATTGAATTGTTGCTTGTCTTAGGATGGACTAGAGCCAGTAGTTTATGACATAAAGCTTTATTTACCCAAAAATACATGTTTCGGGGTTCACATTCACTACTTCCTCAGTTTAGGGTGATTTTAAAAAAAAAGCTTCTTGCTTCCTGGCTTTGGATTTCCCCAAATGAGCACGTGTGACTCTCCAGTCCATCCTTCGACACACCACACTCTTATCATGCACTCCAGCAGGTGACTCTGCTGTTTGAAACAAGTTTTGTTTCTTACTTCCTTTGATCCAAGAAGCACATCACCCACCTTAGAGCCCCTCAGAGGAGTCAAGGATGCAGGATCGGAATCCCCAAGGCATTGAGAGGGACCACTTATATCCTGCATGGGGACAGGGGTTTTCCCCACCAGCAATCATGGAGGATTGCATGCCTTACCCATGGAGTGATCACAAACTTATCAGATGTACGTTATTCTATTTTTCTCTTTTTCTTTCTATTAAATACCCATATAACTTATTGTGAACCAACCACTATAACGTAGATAGGTGCTACACTATAGGGGCTCTCCTGCCTCTCCTCTTATATTTCCAGTGGACATGCAGAACCATACCACGGGTCCTCATTCTGCCTCATTGGCTTGACCTCCTGGAGCTCCAAGGGCCACACCTCTTGTATCACATACAGTAATTAGACCCACTCAGAAGATGAGAAAGCAATGAGATGCAGGAAGCTGTGCTGAGGAATCGGCTCTTCCTTAAAGTGGTTCTAAAGCCAGAAGGTTTCTTACCTTAACACATTACCTGCATTAAAGTAAAAAAACCTTACCCTAGTTATTCTGCCCCAGCCTCCTTAAATACTTACCTGAGTCCTTGATTGATCCAGCACTGTCCCTGTCTGGAGCACCACTAGCTTTCTCTCTCCCCTCACACTGGCTCAGAAACAGCAGTGGGAGCCATTGGAAGTTGTTGTCAGTCAAATGCTGTGAGGAGGGAGCAAGGGGTGGGGCTGAGCTACGCTGTATGTGTCAACAGATGCACACAGCCCTGCTTTGGAACGAGGCTGCAGATGAGCCACCATAGGAAGCGCCTTCCTATGGGGGTGCGCCTTCCTATGGGGTGTACCATCAAAAGGAAAAGCCGAGAGCTCTGGCTGGGGAACCCAGAAGCCCAGGAGCTAAGCGGCCTCTTACACAGAGCAGGCATGTATAACATGCTTATTATATAAAAAAAAAAATTATATATATATATATATATATATATATATATATATAGTAATTTCTTCATAATCACTTTAGTCATATTTTAAGGTACTTAAAAAATGTTTATGGAAAGAAAAAATACTGCAAGTAAGCAATTAAAATGCCTGATTTTACTGTGCTTTTTCCTGCAAAGATTTTTAAAGTAGTTAACATGATCTCTTTAAATGAAAAAGATTGCATATCAAAGTTTCGTTTTACTTTTGCATTTCACAGAACAAAGTCAGGTCAGCTCAGGGGCGGACTGACCATTGGAATACTCGGGCACTGCCCGAGGGCCCGGGGTCAGTAGGGGGCCCCATGAGATGCCCCTGGTACCTTTCATTGGCTTTTTCATAGGGCTTTTTTGGGTGTTGGTGAGGACACAGGGGCCCCATGATCCCCTATTGCCCGGGGGCCCCATGAGTTGTCAGTCCGCCCCTGGCTCAGCTACTCTTTTCAATTCGGAATGCCTGCAATTTTTTTCAGTCATCAGTTGCATGTACATAACGACATGCCATGGAATCAAGATTTCAATCCTGCTTTACTCTTCACTCCCCCGCTTCTCCCCCTTTCACCAGTTTCAATTTATGTATAATCTCTGCCTTCATTTTTCAGTGGATGGACTAGTCATTCATTTATTATCCTGCAAGACTCACATATTCATGCAATCATTTCAGCTAGATGTATGAAAGAAAAAACACAGACTGACTGATAGAATTTTCAGAATTTTCTTCAAATGTTGGATAAAGCAGCAGTCCACTCATAGTGGTATCATATACAGCACCAGTCCCTTGTCTTGTTATATGTCTTGGATACTCCAGTGCGATCTCCTTGCTATAAAACCCGATCCTATTCCTGTCCACCTGAAAGTTTTGGGTGTTTCCACCTGCCTTTGTGTGTTCTAGCTCCTCCTTTCACATTCTCCATAATATAAAATATAATATCCAGCAGGGATGGGAACCCCTCATAATGGGCACTCTTTCATATGGATGGACAGAGGGTGGAAAAACAGGCAGTTGAGCCACTGGATCGTCCACCTAAATCCTAACATAAAGCGGGTACAGGGTGTACACATGCTGCTCCAGTAATGCTTTGCATTGCGGCCACTGCGAAAGTAATGGGACCAGTCAAGTTTACAGGTGGTACCACCTGTAAAACTCCTGTGTTCAAGTCATTAGGAACTAAACACTTGGATCGCAGCTGGGGCACATTAGTTCTGTAACAAAAGGAAATAGCCAGTTGGATCACCTCTTGAATGCTTGGAAGACCGCTGCTTTATTGCCATCTGAAAAACAGTCCACTGCTAATTTCTTTTTCAGCCATAGATGCGTCAAGAGATAGAAGAGACTGTCAGGTGCTTTAATTCTCAGGAATTCCACCAAACACTGACTCTTGGCTCTGAGTGGACAGACCCTTTAAAACTTGCTCTAGATTTAGGCTTTTGGGAAAGTGATCTGGTTACAGACTGTAAGTCTCCTAAACGTACCCTGTAGGAGTTATTTAGTTTTGCAGTGGCGGGGAGTTCACGGCTCATGCACAGTGTGCTCTCAATGGATGGCCGTCCACTGAGAGAGCCATGCCACAGCCAAAACTGTCACGCACAGGTGCAGGAGTGACGTCATCACGGCTCAGCCAGTCAAAAAGCCGCAGCTCGCAAACCTGGGTGTAAATGGAAGCCTTGGGGAGCTTCGGTTTCAGGAAAGTCTTTCATAATGTGCTAGTATACTAGCACATTATGCTCCGAACTTGCAGGGAGAAGATTTTTTAGATTTATTTCTTGCGGTTTACTAAAGAAGACCTTGCAGTAAAATACAAGGTATGCTCAAATTGCCCCCTCCCCCTTTATAAATCACTTACTGCTAATAGTAGAAATGTGCACGCCGGAAATGATCATTTTAGTTTCAGTTGCATTCGTTCATTGAAGAATTTAATTTCGTCATATTCATTATGTTAGTTTTCGGAATTAGTTTCTTTATCATTTGCTACATACTGTATATTCATTGGTCTGGGTGGATTCGATAGATTTTGCAGGGTTTTTTTTTTTTTGAAGATTGCTATATATTCCGTATATTATCAAATTGGATGAATTTGAATTGGAAGGATTCGATATTTTCGGATGCTGGTTCAACCCACCAAGAGAAATGGCATGAGCTGACTGGACAATATCGACTGGCGTCATGTGCATCCGAATTGACGAATGGAACGAACTTTGGATCCATTCCTTAACCCCATGGGCCTGAAATACTATTGCATCATGTGACGTCATCCGAATGAAACAAATACATTTATTCATTTTGTTATAACTTCTTGTTTTGGATTTGTTGACTTTACTATGTCCATTCAGAGATTCTTTTACATCCAAATCTCTAAAAATGACATTTTTGTTCGAAACACAAATCATAACAAAACGCGCATGTCTAGTTAGTAGGCGTAAAATGTGCCCGTAAGAAAAAAACTTTTTTCTTTTTT
Source organism: Staurois parvus (assembly GCF_062004578.1). Taxonomy (NCBI): domain Eukaryota; kingdom Metazoa; phylum Chordata; class Amphibia; order Anura; family Ranidae; genus Staurois; species Staurois parvus. Next base: position 9,888,970 of record NW_028318158.1, on the reverse strand, counting down.
AAAATTTTTGCTTACCTTATCTTTCACATCGCTATGTGTGATGTCACCACCCTTCCAGGACGATTCCTGGGAAATGCACAGCAGGTGAAATCTTTTGAGAAGACACTTTAGTCCATTGAAAGAGTGTTTTCTCACGATGTTTCTACTGCTCTGTATTCCCCAGGATCTTGTAGGAAAAATCGTGATGTCATCTTCACCTAGGCACTGTGGGCAGAGGATGGGGCTGAGGTAAGTAGAAACTCTAACGTTTTTTTTAAGGTACACTTTGCACCTACTAATAGTAGGTGATTTGTGAGGAGGAAGGGGGACCTTGCTAGGTTGCACTGTACTTTAACGTCCACCTTCAACATTAATGTTGGTTAACCCTGAACAATATGTGGTGGAGTGTGGAAGAGTGAGATATATGCAGCCCCTTTCATTGTTACATTCCATTGAAAGATCTCTTGATCTGCAGATTTTGTCCTCATCAGATTGGGTAAGGGTCATCACAAGTCTCCCTCAACCTTTAAAAGTACTTGCAGACCTGAGATAAATGTTGCCCAATCCAACCAGTTACTAACAATGGTTCTTCCTACTTTCATTTCATTTCTACAGTCACCTTAGGCAATACTGTACTCCCAATCCTTCTCATAGAAGAAAGTGGTGTCGTTATTAATAGCTACAGGTTAGACCCACCACTGAGCGGTACCCTTTCATCCTCTACAATCTCAGAATCAAAGTATGTAAATCTGTCTAATTCCATCCTAGTTAAATATAAGAAGATATATTTATTAAGAACATCATATATTCACCTTCTTATAGTTGATGAAACTTGAAACAAGCCCCTAACGGATACACAGCCTTAAGAAAACAAAGACAAATCTGGAAAGTGCAACCATATAGCAATTTATTTTTTGTTGGTCTACCTGTGTCAAACAGAGTGAAATCTGGTTGCTCTGGGTTACACGTCATTATAGCTGCTTCCGCTGTCTGTCTTAGCCGAAATTCAGGGAGCTTGGAAATAAATGAATTTAAACATGCCTGGAAAGAACTCATCTCTCTGCATATGAAATCAGAAGACTAGATTGATTTCTTGGGGTTACCGATGTTTCTTTTTTATCGGAGCTGGCAAAGGCAACCTGTAGCTGTTGTTGGACCACAAGTCCCAGCATAACTAAGACTGAGAAGTATGTATTCACAGGCAAGCTAGCCATGCTGAATCAGTTGTGATGGCACACTGGAACTTGGGGTGGCTAAGAGATTCAGGAAGAGATGTGAAAAGCCTATTTTATGTCCTGGACACAATTTCTAATAACACCACACCCTGAAAGAGCATTGATAAAATACATATAGTATACAGCTACGGATATTGCATGCCTTCTAATTACTCTACAATGCGTCTGCACATTTGCCAGCATAGTGGAAAAGAATTGCGAGAATCAGATCCACTTGTCAGCCTCATGCACAGACCTCAAATGCTGTGTAGATTTTTTTTCCTCAATGTGATATCACATTTCTAGTCAGCTGTGTGCCCTGGACAGCTGTCTCTTTTACCCTCTTTAAATGACAGCTTTGTATTCAGGGCATAACAGCTGCAAATAGCATGCTGAGACTGATGGTTCCCCCCTAGCGGCACAGCCAAAGACTCAACCGGGCACAAGAGATGGAGGAAAGAACAAACTTTCAAGAGATGGTTGCTCAAGATGCAGAGAAACAAGCATGCCAATCCTAAAACCTTTCACCCACCAGCTGCTGAACTTTAAAGAACAAGACACTTACCCAGCCCTGGCACAAAAGTATTAAGGAAGAGGCAGATGACAGCCACTGGGAATGGCATGTAAGGGATGGCAGCTCTCAGGGGTCCCTTCTTCTCTCTGACTTGTACCACCACTCCACTGGCAGAGGTGCCCTTGTCTACCACATCCCCTTCCTTCAGATCCATGCTGCCCCTCAGGTGTGGGTGAAGAGCAGACAGGGAGACGTGGGTGCTGGAGTTTGGTGTGGGGTCAAATGCCGAGAGAGTATGAGGATCTCTCAGTGCCACCCTCTCTCTCTTTCCTCCTTCCTCCTCCTTCTGCTACTGCTGCTCTTCCTCCTCCTCCTCCCTCAGAACACAGCTTGGGGAGTCTCAATCAGACACACAGCCCACTAATGTCATATATTATTATAACAATCACTAGGAAGCTTCATGCTACACACTACAAGCTGCGCTCTTTCCGCCTTTGCAGCGTGAATTGCCACTGTTCCATCCTTCACGTGTGCCTTTTATGGGTCTTTCTTTGTACTATAATTACACGCATGCTTGAGTTAAAATCTTCGGAACACCGTGCAATAAGAAAGCATCATTGTGCTTTGCAGAGACTGTGCTGTTGTTGTTGTTTTTTTATCTTTTTACTATGCTTCAAGCTGCTATATGTAAATGATCGGTGCAAAAGGATTTTGTGGGCTAAATCAGAAAATAGTGCACAAGGCAAAGCGTTGAATGGAATGTGCAATGACACATTTAGCCAGGCAGAATTTACCTCTCTGATTTTAGAATAGTGGTTCGGTGCCCATCATGTAGCCCTTGGACCATGTGACCCTTTGGCACTTATTGGGATGCTCTTGGGTTCCTTGAGGATAGTTCTCTGTGTCTTGGTGCTTACTCAAGTCAGTAAAGGAAAATGTGCAAGGGTTTTTGTCTACTCAGGCGAGGATGCATTTTGCCACCTCCCCCCAATCGCAGTCCCACTATCCCCTCTTTCTCCACAATAGCAGTGTGTAATAAGGGGAGGGGTTATACATTCCCCGCCTCCCCTCACTGCCTATGGGCACCTGGCAGGTGAGGCAAACTAAAACTTCCACGCTGTGCCCAGTAAGAGTGCGTAGTGCTAGGGAATGGAAGACAGGTATTTTAACCACTTGCGTCTTGGATTTATTTTTAAATTTTTTTTACATTTTTTACATGTTTTAAAAATCATTTTAGGTCCGAAAATTACTTTAACCTCCCAAAACCTTAAATATTTTCTGAAAGCAGACACTGTAGAAAATAAAATATTGGTACTACCAATTTTTTATGTTACATGATATAAGTGCAATGGTTTATGAAATGCTAAATTTAGGTAAAAAATACACTAAAGCAAATTTTAGGGAACATAAATGTAATAAATTAACAATTTTTTTTGTAAAATATCAAAAATGAGGTTGTGCCAAGTAAATAGATACCCAACATGTCAAACCTTAAAAAAACACTCACGCACAGACACATACGAAAATGCAACACTGGAGCACCTACTGTACGTACAAAAATGGCGATTGAGCTAAGCACATGCTAGAGTGAGAGCAATAATTCTAGCACCAGAACTCCTGCATAACACTAGCTTGGCTTTGTGTGTATGTGCGCCCATGAAACATTGAAAAACTGCAGTACCTTATATTTTCTTACAGGCAACACTTTAATAACCCCTACAGGTCATCAGTTTAGTAGGAGTTCTGATGCTAGAATTATTGCTCTCACTCCGGCATGCGTGGCGATACATAATGTGTACATGCCATACATGTGTAGGGCAAGCACAGGAGCCAAAGCACATGTGTTTTTGTATGTGTGTGGGGAGGGGGGCTCTAAAATTATTATTATTTTTCTAATGTGTCTCTTTAAATGTTTAAAATGTTTGCAACACCCTCCAGTTTAGTTAGGTAGTTTTTCTTAGATAGAGGCTGAGTAGCAGCCTGGGGATGAGTCAGCCTGGGGAGAGAGCTAGCGAGGTTACCTCATGACATGCTGGGAGGCTTTAACAGGTCAGGGCTTCTGAAGCCCTCCCACCTCTCTAGAAACTTGAGAGATTTCTGGAGGAGGGATGGAGGAGGGGCAGAAGCCCAGATCTGTATGTTTAGGGGACCCTGGCAGGAGGCAGGGCATGGTGTCCAGGACAACCCTCAAAAGTGGCAGAGCCTGTGCAGCAGAGTCAGTGAGTGGAAGATGGAGTGAAGAGCTGGAGCTTAGAGCCTGGGAGGGGGCCCCAGGGAGGGCAGTTGCTGGAGAAGAGGATCTCCACTCTGCTACCATCTCCAAGGGAAGACATCCTGAACAGCAGGGAAGGTGCCAGCCCAGCAAAAGGCCTGAAGACAGCCACCAACCCAATAAACTCTCAAAAGAGGACAGTGTGAGTACTCTTACACCCCCTGTGCTGGATAAGAGGAGAGGGCAGTCAGGTGGAAAACCCAACTAGCTTCTCGTCTGCCATTAGATTGGCAGCTTCTGGGCCTCCTTGCCCAGGGAATACCCTCAGGCAGCTGGGTGAGGGGGAGGATTCATCTAGGGTCTGAGGAGGTACACCAGAGAGCTGGGATGCTCCTAGAGGAGAGACTATTTCTTTTTGTCCACATCTTTGTACATAGTTGCTCTGAGTTGTCCTCAAGTTTTTACAGTTCCTTGGGCATCCTATACACCCCTCAACCCCAATCAAGTTCTGAACCCCTTAATAAAATCACAAAACCAAGCTCAAGATCTAGTTATTGACTCCAGTGTGCAAAGTGTGGAATAAAATGTGTGTTGCCTGGCAATCCTAACCCTAACCTAACCATAACTAACCCCTTACCCTAACAAAAAACAAAATAATACAAATTTAATAATAATAATTAAAAAAAAAACTAAAGCTGATGGAAAAACTAAAAAAAAAGAAAAACCTAGCAACAAATGATGTAACAGATGATATTTTTCTCTTTTTGCTAAAAAAAACCCGCCAAACTTCAAAAACGCCTAAAAACGCTGCATAAAAACGTGCACGACAAAATGCACCAAAAAAATTTAAAGACGCTACACTCAGATGTGAATGGAGCCTATGACAGTTACTAGTTATCACTGAACAGGTGTCCCCATTGGAAGATTTGCACAGGTGATAACTTACAAATTTTATTTCCCCTTACTTTCTCTCAGGTCACAGACAGCAAAAAACTTAACCTGGGTCCAAACCCCTAAACTTAAAAAATGTTTTGTATATATGTACTTGAATGCAACTACCGTATGTATTCATTATTATATCCATAAATTTAGTTTAATAAATGCAAGCAGTGAAAGTACATACATTTGAGTTGATATCAGCCTCTAGTATTTTTAGATAGCAGAACTCAGACGGAGAAGAAGAAGCAGCACAAGGAGCCAATCAGTTGTGTTTTAGTGTTCATGTGCTAAAAAGAGATATGCTACTAAGAGTATAGAGCAGAGTGGGAGAGAGATGAGCTCGTCCATCTGCTGCATTCTCATTTCCAGTCACAGGTTGGAGGTAGGGAAGAAACCTATCAATATTACTAAAAATGCAGCAGAAAAAAACAGGGCTGTGCTGTGTGGCAGAGCTGTGTAAATGTCAGGACTAGATGGACCCAAATCTTTTGGCTTCCATACTTCATCTACATAGTTAAGTTTCCAGCATCTGCCAAACTGGTCCTTTATTAATGCAATTTTGCTAGTTGTACATTCACCCCATATTATCCTTCCATAGTAAGTCTTTATCGATCAGTTGTGGTTATACATGTCTTCCCGTTATGTTTCCAGCTGCAGAATGTCTTGCAGTTTAGTGAGCCTCGTAGGCATAGTCTCCCATCCCTAGAGATGGGTCATTCAGTGGGTCCTCTGCCTCATTTCACAAATGTGACTGCAGAGAACTGAAGTGATAAGTGTAGGGATGTCACCAAGCAGAACAACCAGGGATTTATGGGCTGTGTTCAGCCTGACCAGTCACTGGTGGTCTGATGTATCCAACTCCGAGGTCATCTACTCATCCTACTGAATAAAACATAAAGGACATGAACATTCTTACCGTCAACTCAAGTGTTGGTTGATCAGGCTTATGTGACTTCATCAGGCTTACAAGATCAATAAGCCATTCATTGCAGGGGTACAAATTGGATGTCACTCACAGCAGAAAAATCATTAAAGTGACCCTGTTATCAATATGTGATGGAGACATTTATTAAAAAACTTTTTTCCCGACAAACACATATATTGTAAAAAAAACAAATTACACTGCTAAATCCAACTTTACAAATGTGAGACTGTACACATTCTATTCTATCTCATGGTCTGAAATAAAATAATACTTCAACATTCCTGAACAGTCCTAAGATTTACACAGCTCTACCACACAGCACAGCTGTCTGGCAGAACAGGAGACCTGATTCTTCCCTACTGCAGCTCGGTAACACTCACAAGCCTTGTCCCTCCCCCAGCCTGTGATTGGACAGTGAAAGGAGAAGCAGCAGATTGATGAGCTCATTTTTCTGACACTCTTGTCTCTCTTGTTCCATAAGCTTGCTCCTTGCCCTGCAGAAAAACTGTCCTTGTGCTGCTTCTTCCTCCCGCATGCAAAAAATGTATGCGCCATCTAAGTGCAGCAAACCAAATATTTTATTAAGCTCATAAGTTTGCAACTCACATGTTAAAAACTGCAACTCGCTTGGATTGGACAGTGAAAGGAGAAGCAGCAAATTGATGAGCTCATCTTTCTGGCACTCTTATTTCTCTTAAGCTTGCTCCTTGCCCTGCTGAAAAACTGTCCTTGTGCTGCTTCTTCCTCCTGCAAGCAGAAAAATGGAAGCACCATCTAAGTGCAGCAAACTAAAATTTTTATTAACACCTTCCCGCCCAGCCTATAACAGATTGACGGCCGGGCGGGACACTCGCCGTTGTGACTGGGCATCATATGACGTCCTGTCAAAACAAGCTGGCCATGCGATCTATCACCGGCTGTGTCCACGGGACACAGCCGATGACATATCACTACATCAGCCGGTTGCCAGTGTCATTTGACCACTGTGACCAATCACAGCAGATCACATGTCAATTGTATACAATGGATGGCTTCCTGTCATGCCATCCATTGTATACAATTATGTTGTTAGCTGTGACTGGTCAAGGCAGTCACATGATACAGACAGGGCCAATCACAGCCCATCTGTATCAAGTGATCAGCTTTGCCCAATCACAGCTAATCATGACAAAAGACTGAATTAATTAGTTTCATTCTGTAACAATGATTGCAAATATCAATGAAATAGATTGGTAGTAGCAATCATAATGTGTTTAAAAAAAAAAAAAGTCCTGATCACTTGCCCAGAGTAGTTCAATGTTACTATGGTAACGTTGTATTGCTTTGGTCACAGTGTGCTGAAAAATAAAATAGTAAAAAAAAGAAATATTGTAATAAAAAAATAATAGAAATAATAAGAAAAAAATACAAATTCAATTAATATTATTTTTTTTTTTCACCAAACAAATGTAGCAGAATACATTTTGACCTAAATTTATGAAGAAATTTTATTTATTTGCAAAATTTTATAACAGAAGCAAATTTTTTGTTTTGTTTAGCAAAAAAAAAAAAACTCAGTGGTGATTAAATACCACAAAAAGAAAGCTCTATCTGTTTAAAAAAAATGACAAAAATTTCATATGGGTACAGTGTTGCATGACCGCGTAATTGTAATTCAAAGTGCGACAGCTCTGAAAGCTGAACATTGGCCTGGGCAGGAAGGGGGTATAAGTGCCCAGTATTGAAGTGGTTAAGCTCATAAGTTGGCAGCTCACATGGTAAAAACTGTAACTCGCTTAACATGTGAGTTGACAATTTATGATCTTAATAAAAATTGTTGGTTTTCTGTACTTATATGGCGCTTCCATTTTTCTGCTTGTGGGAGGAAGAAGCAGCACAAGGACAGTTTTTCTGCAGGGCAAGGAGCAAGCTTATGGGACTTGCTTGCATTCTGTTTCTAGAGTTCACTTCTAACTCTTGGATAACAGCCACAAATTTGAAGCAGACCATAGGAATGTTTTTTTTGGACTCCACATTGGACTTTATTTGGACTTTCAAGCTATGTCGTACAAAGGCTTAGCCCTATGGTTTTAACCCTTTATGAGCCATAAATACCCTTTACTTCTTCCTCCCACAGCGTAAGCTTTGTGGCACAAGAGGCTGAAACCAACTCACATTCAGATACTTATAGTATAGGTAAGGAACAGTACAGTACAGGTAAAGATGGCTCTAGGCTCCTCACCTGGTAAGTGTCTGTGGAAACTGTTTTTTTTTTTTTTTAAATGACTGGAGTTCTTCTTTAACCCCTTCAATACTGGGCATTTTCACCTCCTTCCTGCCCAGGCCAATTTTCAGATTTTAACTCTGTCACACTTTGAAAAGCAATTACTCATGCAACACTGTACTCAAATGAAATTTGTAGCATTTGTTTTAGACAGATAGAGCCTTCTTTTGGTGGTATTTAACACCATTGAGTTTTATATTTTTTGTTATATAAATAATGAAATGCAGAACATTTGGGGAAAAAAAACACATTTTTCTTAGTTTCTGTTATAAATATTTTTTTAAAATTGATAAGTTCTGATGTACTGATGGCCTATCTAAATTCTTGAGGCCTTAAAATGCCAAGACAGTACAAAAAACTCCTTTTTGTAAAGTAGACACCCCAAAGTATTTAGTAGGTGGCATTGTGAGCTTTTTGAAGTTGTGATTTTTTGTCACAATTTTTAATGAAAAATTAAATAAAATTTGATTTTACAATTTTATTTCTACTTACTGTCACCAGAGCAGTACAGTGTCCCCATATGACTGATGTGGTGGTGATAAGGGACACTGACTGGTGAAAGTGTGTAAAATAAAAAAATATATATATATTTATTTATTTCAGGTACTTATATAGCGCTGTCAATTTACACAGCACTTTACATATATATATTGTACATTCACATCAATCCCTAACCCTCAAGGGGCGTACAATCTAAGGTCCCTAACTTACATTCATACATACACATACTAGGGCCAATTTGGACAGGAATCAATTCACCTACCAGCATGTCTTTGGAGTGTGGAAGGAAACCGGAGTACCCCGAGGAAACCCACACAATCACAGGGAGAACATGCAAACTCCATGCAGGAGGTGTAATGGTCGGGAATCGAACCCATGACCCATTTACTGCAAGGCTGACGTGCTAACCATTAAGCCACTGTGAGATATATATATATATATATATATATATATATATATATATATATATATATATATATATATATATATATATATATATATATATATATATATATATATATATATATATATATATATATATATATATATATATATATATATATATATATATATATACACACACACAAATAGTTTTTTTTTTAAAATTTTTACATACTGTGACCAGTGCAGCATAGTCGCATTACTGCTCAGGAGAGGTGATTAGGATTTTTTTTGGGATGATCTCTGTATAAGCAATCTTTATTTAGACTGTGAATGGCATCCAACTTGTGCCATTGTGTACTATTGTACTATTAGTGCAATAACTGGTCACAGCTATCACATGGTACAGGTCCGCTGTGATTAGCCCTGTACCATGTAACCAGTGTGACCAATCACAGAGGTCACAATAGTACACAATGGGTATTAATGAAAGCCATTGTTTACAACTGAATTGTGCCCAATCACAGCGATCACATTGTACCAGGGACACACACAACTGTCCGGTACAATGATCTGTGTGCTGCTGTGTCTTGTGGACAGCCGCTGTTTCTGGTGGACACAGTGGGTTACAGGTCGTGCCGCTGTGCAGCTTCTAGGGAGCACACGAGGTGTGTGAGCTGGTGGAGATTATATTACATCCACCCGGGATAAGAGAGTACCCACCTGGCCTACTGTAATGAATATAATAAGAGAGTAGCAGGAGCCAATGGCTCCCACTGTTGTCAAAGCCAATGAGGAGGGAAAGTCCTGAGAGAGCCCCTGCTCCCATGCAAATCGCTGTATTGAGAGGGGGGCCCAGGTAAGTATTAGGGGGGCTGCACACAGTAGGTTTTTCACCTCCATGTATAGAATGCATGAGGGTAAAAATACTTGAGCCTTTACAACCACTTTAAGCTCCAGTCCAGTGACTTTACCTAGACAAGATAATGTCAGAAGTCTGCTGCAGGCAGGAGCAACCATTTTCTAGGTCCCTCTTCCCTAGTGCTCAGACTGCAACATTGTAAAATTGTAGCAAGTCCCAAGGTGAGTGGCTACAACAAGGGTCTGATCTTTGTCAGGCATTCATTAACTGTGCAGGCTTCAGAATTGACATAATTGTGTCATCTCTGAGCCAACATCAGAAGGTGATGCAGGTTGTTGCCTGAATAAAGATGGCTCTGTCCTTCAGGAGAGAAAAGCAGATGAAGACCTTGTCAGGAGGAGTACTGCGATCTTTGTGAGAGGTAAATCATGGCAGGAAGCAGGGACGGACTGACCCTTTGGAAACTCAGGCACTGCCCAAGGGCCCGGGATCAGTAGGGGGCCCCATGAGATGCCCCTGGTCCCCCAAATGTTAACCTTTAAATTGTTTGTCCAGTGAAACTTTTTTTAATTCTTTTATAGAATAGGAAGGTTAGAAACACTGTCCGGTCTTTACTATTATCCAGAACTCCATTGAAGAGAATTCCCCTCACCTCCTGTCCTGATGATAACAGTTTCAGCAAACAAGAAGTGGAGGTAAATCACCAACAGCAACACAGACCAAAATAAAATACTTTGTTAATCGAGTAGGGAAAACTACAACCCCTGTAAGCTTTTTATTACTGGTAAATCTGTTATCACCAAGACAGAGAAAATCTCCTTGCACCCAGCACCCTTACAGCTGAAACTACAGCAATTCTTTTTTTTTTTTTTGAAAATAATAAGCATGTCTATACTTACCTACTGTGTGCAGTGGTTTTGCACAGAGCAGCCCACATCCTCCTCTTCTCGGGTCCCCCGCAGGCTCTCCTGGTGCCTTCCTCCTGTCGAGTGCCCCCACAGCAAGCAGCTTGCTATGGGGGAACACGCTGCTCTGTGTGGCCATTCACAAATGGAGCCATGGCTTGGTCCCACACCCTCTCTCTCCTCATTGGCTAACTAGCTGTGATTGACAGCAGCAGGAACCAATGGCTCCCGCTTGCTGTCTCAGCCAACGGGGAGGCAGAAAGCCAGGACAGCTGAGGCTGACGTTCACATCGCTGTATTGCAATGAGGCTCAGCCTAGTACTGAGGGGGCTGGGAGCACTGCTGCACACAGAACGTTTTTCACCTTCATACAGAGAATGCATGAAGGTAAAAACCTTGAGACTTTACGACCACTTTAAAGCTAATCTCTATGATAAGTGAATGTTGTCTAAGTATAGGAGGCATGTTTATTCCTATTTGTTGTGCATTGTGTATTTCTTCCAGATCTGTGCAGTAATCCAGTGTGCAGCGTTGCCTCTGTGCAGGAACTTCCTGTAATACAGACCAGTTACTGCTGCTCCCTCTCCTTGTCCAGGATGACTGGTCTTGTCTCTGCCCCCTCCTGTAGTTTTCTGCAGGCAGTCTTTAGTGGGTAGGGTATGTTGGGTCCCTCCCACAGCACAGGCCATGTACAGCACAGTGATAACGTCACTGCTACTTTTACCAGGTAATTATTGGGTTTGCGAAGGCATTAGGTGCCCACATAGTAGATTTATATCCTTTGTAGTTACTGAAGGATGTATTTAAATATAAAGTTGTTGTGCCTTGAGTTCAGCTTTCAATCAGTGCTCTACATGTTGAGTTTTTGTGTCTATTGGCAAAAGAGAGTGTCAGCATTTTGGCACCATGTAGGGAATTTGCTAAAACTGGAAAGTGCAAAATCTGGTGCAGCTCTAGCCCTCCAGGTTTCATTGTCAAAGCTTAATTGAACAAGCTGAAGGTAGAAGCTGATTGGCTACCATGCACAGCTGCACCAGATTTTGCACTCTCCCGTTTTATTAAATCAACCTCTATGTGCCCCTCTTTCTCCTTTCTAGAAGTTGGAAGCCTTGTTGGTAACTGAAAAAGAACACACTGTAACAATACTTTTAAAATTCTTTTAAGACACACAAAAAAATAACTCATTACCGAGTAATTGTTCTAGATATGGAAGGCAGAAGCTGAAGACATGACGTATGACACAAATGTAGAATTTCCCTGCTGAATTCTGGCAGAGCAAAGAACAGTCCCAGCTGCATATCACATCGGCTAAAATTAGTCCTATAGTTTCATGTACGATTCTGAAGGCCAGAAAGAAACCAAACCAGCCCCCTTCCATCATGTCACATCTTCTGAGTGACAGGCAGCCAGCGAACATCCGAGGAGCCTACAGAAGCGAACAGAGAGCCTGCCTGTCTATGTCACTCTGCCCATGCGTGTGCTTTATTTAGTAGTTCATTGATCAAGGCTTTAATTGGCTCTACCTCCATCACTTATAGACAGCCCTGCTGGAATGCAGTTCCCCCCCCCCCCCCTTGGGTGTGAGGTCCTAGCTGTTGATCCTGCTTAGTTCTGCCGCTAATTACCATACAGAGGGGAAAAAACACAGCAATTTAAATTTTTTTGAATCTTCTGGCAGGCAGGTAGAGTGCATGTAAAGAACTTTCACAGTTTATTAATGTCTCTCAGTTTTCTGCCAGTTCCCATCAGAGCAGAATGCCTGGGAACGAGACAAAATCCAGACTGCTTTTAAAAAAAACACTTTGTAAAATGCTCTTCAGTTCCCAGAGAGGCATTCCAATCTGGGGCATCGTGGGACAGCATTGGGCCAGAATCAGATGACAGCGGCTGAGCCTGAACTGCTATAGTAAGATTATTTCTTTAATCTTTTAAACAGGAAGGCGCCGTTCACATCTGAGTGTATCGGAATCGTTTTTGGAATACGCTAAAAACACACCAAAACCAGCAACGCGTGACTGGGTGCCATTCATCTTAATGGCACCCCAAATGCACTAAATAAATGGGTGTTTCGTCGCTCAACAACACTCCTAACAAAACATGCAAAAGCGTACTATTCAAAATGTACCAAAGTTGGCTTAAAAAAATGGGTATGAGTTACATTTGCAAAAAAAACTCAACTGTTCCGTGTCGCTCTGGTGTGAATGCAGCCTTAGCCCTATGTCACAAATTATAATGCACAAATGAGGAGTGATAATTATAATTATTGTTGTTGAGGCAAGAGTTCGCTAGCCGATATGTAATGTAAAACTCCTCTATCCAAGAAATGCATTGTTCCCGCAGCAACTTGGTTCTTCAGAGAGGCTTGCATTTATTGGGTCCAAGCACAGAACAGAGTACAGGTGAAACTCAAAAAATTAGAATATCGTGCAAAAGTTCATTTATTTCAGTAATGCAACTTAAAAAAGGTGAAACTAATATATGAAATAGACTCATTACATGCAAAGCAAGATCGTCCAAGCCGTGATTTGTCATAATTGTGATGATTATGGCTTACAGCTCATGAAAACCCCAAATCCACAATCTCAGAAAATGAGAATATTGTGAAAAGGTGCAATATTCTCGGCTCAAAGTGTCCCACTCTAATCAGCTAATTAAGCCATAACACCTGCAAAGGGTTCCGGAGCCTTTAAATGGTCTCTCAGTCTGGTTCAGTAGGAATCACAATCATGGGGAAGACTGCTGACCTGACAGTTGTGCAGAAAACCATCATTGACACCCTCCATAAGGAGGGAAAGCCTCAAAAGGTAATTGCAAAAGAAGTTGGATGTTCCCAAAGTATCAAAGCACATTAATAGAAAGTTATGCGGAAGGGAAAAGTGTGGAAGAAAAAGATGCACAAGCAGCAGGGATGACCGCAGCCTTCAGAGGATTGTCAGGAAAAGGCCATTCAAAAGTGTTGGGGACTTTCACAAGGAGTGCATCAAGAGCCACCACACACAGACGGATCCTGGACATGGGCTTCAAATGTCGTATTCCTCTTGTCAAGCTGCTCCTGAACAACAAACAACATCAGAAGCATCTTACCTGGGCTAACGAAAAACAGACCTGATCTGTTGCTCAGTGGTCCAAAGTCCTCTTTTCTGATGAGAGCAACTTTTGCATCTCATTTGGAAACCAAGGACCCCGAGTATGGAGGAAGAATGGAGAGGCACACACTCAAGATGCTTGAAGTCCAGTGTGAAGTTTCCACAGTCTGTGTTGATTTGGGGAGCCATGTCATCTGCTGGTGTTGGTCCACTGTGCTTCATTAAGTCCAGGGTCAACGCAGCCGTCTACCAGGAGATTTTGGAGCACTTCATGCTTCCTTCTGCAAACAAGCTTTATGGGGATGCTGACTTCATTTTCCAGCAGGACTTGGCACCTGCCCACGCTGCCAAAAGCACCAAAACCTGGTTCAATGACCGTGGGATTACTGTGCTTGATTGGCCAGCAAATTCGCCTGACCTGAACCCCATAGAGAATCTATGGGGCATTGCCAAGAGAAAGATGAGAGACATGAGACCGAACAATGCAGAAGAGCTGAAGGCCGCTATTGAAGCATCCTGGTCTTCCATAACACCTCAGCAGTGCCACAGGCTGATAGCTTCCATGCCACGCCGCATTGAGGCCATAATTGCTGCAAAAGGGGCCCAAACCAAGTACTGAGTACATATGCATGCTTATACTTTTCAGAGGTCCGATATTGTTCTATGTACAATCCTTGTTTTATTGATTGCATGGAATATTCCCAAACCAAGTACTGAGTACATATGGAGAAACAGAAAAAGGGCGCACCGACCTAGTGCATTATCGTTTAAAATATTTATTGAAGAAACAAAGTAAGTATCATACTCACAATAGACATAAAAACACAGGCATGTCAAACTGAACAAGATGTATGATTCAAACAACATCTGAGTCCATATGATGGAACCCTGGATGACCAACTACTAACGCGTTTCGAGGACACAACCTGTCAGGGATCTGGGTATGACCAGAAATGTGTGGGAACACAGGCGTAGTCAGGGCTGGAGAGGTGGAATGGTCAGGCAGGCCGTATGGGTCTGTAATGCACCGCATGGCGGTACCTATAGCAACCCATGGAATAGGATTCCCCAGAGTGCAGAGTCTAAGTCCCAGTCTGCTTGTTCACCAGGGCCCCTGATGGTGGGGATGGACTTGGAGCAGACAGAGACCAGGTCGCGGCCCCTGAGTACACCCACCTGTGGTAGAGGGATCCGCCAGAGATATATTCTGGAGGAGAGCCTGACGTGAAGAGGCGGATCGGTCCGTGCAGGATGGATGGATGGCTGAGCAGAAGCGTGGTCAGAAAGGCCGGGTCGGTAATGGTGGGGACAGCGCGGTACAAGGCAGCAGGCACAGAATAGTCGGGTCACTTGCCGGGTCAGTAACAGGAGATCAGATCCAATGAGGGTATCCAAAGAGAAGTCAGAAAGGCCAGGGATCAGGGCAGGAGAAGTCAGCAGAGGTCAGGATCAAAGCAGGGTCAGTAACAAATCAGATAGGCAGATATGCAGGGACACAGGATACCAGGTATAGGGGCTCATGGGAAACAAACACCAAGGCACTGACTGCAGGCCTGGTCCTGCTTAAATAGACCTCCTGCAATCAGCCTCAGGTGATGGCTTGATTGCAGGAGTGAGACCCTGGCTGCTGAAAGCACCCTCTGGTAGGAGCTGGTACTGCAGCCCACAGAACAAGTGAGCCACAGCACCTCCAGTGGTGAGTCCAATCCTGACACAACCTCTTCCTCAGAGCCCCATAGATAATCTATGTGGCATTGCCAAGAGAAAGATGAGAGACATGAGACCGAACAATGCAGAAGAGCTGAAGGCCGCTATTGAAGCATCCTGGTCTTCCATAACACCTCAGCAGTGCCACAGGCTGATAGCTTCCATGCCACGCCGCATTGAGGCCGTAATTGCTGCAAAAGGGGCCCAAACCAAGTACAGAGTACATATGCATGCTTATACTTTTCAGAGGTCCGATATTGTTCTATGTACAATCCTTGTTTTATTGATTGCATGTAATATTCTAATTTTCTGAGATTGTGGATTTGGGGTTTTCATGAGCTGTAAGCCATAACCATCACAATTATGACAAATCACGGCTTGAACTATCTTGCTTTGCCTGTAATGAGTCTATCTCATATATTAGTTTCACCTTTTAAATTGGATTACTGAAATAAATTAACTTTTGCACAATATTCTAAGTTTTTGAGTTTCACCTGTATTTGCAAATAATACAATAATCAGAAGCCTTCAACGTACCCAACCCTGCTTTGATGATACAGCCAAATACCCTATCCTAATATACATCCTTTTCCCCATTGACCAAAGTGTCAAGCAATCTGATTGGTTTGTTTTATGAGCATTTTGATCTTATGTGTTACAAACAATGTTTTTTGGCCTAAAACAGCTGCATGCATAGATTTTAATTAAAAAGTTAAATAGATATTCCATGTCTTGTTTATGGCAAAACTTCCATCGTTAACATCCTTGTGCAAAGGTGGACACAATAGCCGCTTTGAAATTCTCTTCACCATAAACAAGTTCACTGTGAATATTTAAGATGCCTTAAACCCATTTATAGATTGGACATATGCTGGACGATGTAGTATCTCTAGGCATGATATGAAGTATCTTAAATGGGACTCTGAGGGCTGTTGTTCGTTGTAATACGTACAAATATTCTGCTGGATTTTTGTCATCTGTTGCAAGTATCTTTTTGACTGTTCTGGAACCAAATAAAAATGTCTTTCTCTGGATGAATCGAGTTGCTGTGGGAAAAATTCATTTCTTGGATAGAGGAGTTTGACATTCCATATCAGCTAGTGAACTCTTTCCTCACATAACAACAATAATTATAATTATCACTCCTCATCCGTGCATCTTATGTATGACAACAGGGAGCAATTCCAAAAGAAAATGGGTCAGTATTTGGTGGAGCGATGCAGTGTTTGTTCCCATACTTGGCCTTCACAGAGACTCTTCTATTTTCAGTACAGCTGTAACAGTCTGATGCTTTTTCAGCTAAGCTACTGCTGTTACTAGGATAATCAAGCTTTTTTGTGTGTGTGTGTGTGTAAGGACCCTGCCATAAACCTGCAGGAGAATGATGTGTCCCTGGTCCTGCTGTCTCATGGGATTCCAAGATCACGCCTCCCAGGAGACAGCAGAACTAGGGACACAGAGCTCCTGAAGGGTGGGCCCAGTGCATCATTGGGGACTAGCTGCCTGAAACCAAAACAGGCAGCAACTCCTGTCAGTTAGAAGGACCAAGATGGTGGCACAGGACCAGGGGTATGAGCAGATCACAGCAGGACAATACTGGATTCACTTACAGATAGGTGAGATTTGTTTATATTTTTTGTGCTCACTAGGTATCTCCTAAGCTTGGACATTGATTATTTATATAGATTATATCTGCCTGCTGCTCTTGACTTATCCCCAGTAGTTAGTGCAACCTTTCTCAACCTCTTCAACACAGGGGAACCCTTAAAATAACTTTCCAGTCTCAGGGAATCACTGCTAAAATGACTACAGTATATCTACAATTAATGACACCATTGATGACACATTGGTGTGAATGCTCCTTACAGTGGGAACATTGGGAAGAATTACCTATGTAAAGATAGCTAAAAATATCAGTGGTGTCAGTGGGAACTTATCTGAGAGACAGAAATTGTTAATTGCTCAAGGAACCCTTGGCACCCTCTGGAGGAACCCTAGAGCTCCATGGAGCCCTGGTTGAGAAACCCTGAGTTTGTGTGAGTAGTAACAATGTATTGAGGTAGGTATACTTATCTTCCTTGACCAATCACCTAGGGTAAATTCCATTGTTATGAGCTCATAAATATTTGGAGCAACTTTCTAAAGGGGTACCTTTCCTCCAAGGCTTTTGCCTAGTGGGGATGTCACAGAGAACAGGTCTTTGCCTGGAGACTGGCCTAAGGCCCAAAGAATCTAAGCTGTCCTGTCTTAGGGACCCAGAAAGGTGGCTACCTGGCTGGAGCATTTTCAGAGGTGTCTGTTATGCTGGTGCATGCCCAGGAGAACTTGGGGAAGCTTCTGCCAGATGGACATTGCATAGAGACCTCATTACCAAGCTCTATAGGGTACCTGTTACTGATGATGTAGGGTGAATGGGCCAATTCCTATTGGGAGGATGCTACTGAGGATCCTAGGGCTACCAGTGGAGGTACATAAAGGATATATTGTCATTGGAAGATTGCCACTGAAGAATCTGGGATCATAAATAGTTGCTTTAAAAGGATCAATTTGCAACTGAGAGGCCGCTACTGAAACAGCCCATCATCAACTTCAATCTTTTTAGGAGGCTGCTGCAACGAAACTTAAATCCACCAGAGCTCATTGTTGCTGATACTTTGCTGTTTTGGGGTATTCTACACCCCTCACCCTCTTTCCAGACATTCAGTGAGCAAATAAATTATAAAAATAATAAAGCTGGCCATGCACTGGACACATTTGGTCAGTTACTGGGGAATCGGCCAAAATTACCTAAGTGGGTGGCCCTGTTGGCATCGCTTTGTTCAACAAAAGTCAATCCTTTGATTGACTTTTGTTGAAGCAGCCTGTTGGGAAATTTTCAGCCAGATGGGGCCAGCTGTAAAAATACAATGGCAGCAATTGGAGATTCCTTCACCTACAGACTGAATGAAAAAAAGTGTATGGCCAGCTTAAAGTGATTGAAGCCTGATTACAGCCATTGACAAGTTGGTCTGTTGTTGGGTGTGGCTACAGGACAGGTCAACACTAGGAATGGTAGGGGACCCCATCATAAACCAGCAGATTGGGGGTAGTGCTACACATGTTTTGCGGTGAAAAATTCCCAGAGAATGTAAGGTGTGATGCAAGCCCAAAATCTATCATTACAGCATGCCACTGCTGACCTCTCCTTCAAAACCTGGTAACTGCCTGGATAAGGATAAGGATTTTCAACTTTTTGCTGATCTGCATACCTGTTTTATCTTGGCCACTTAGTGCAGTGGTGCTCAACTTTCTTGTTATAGTAGGCCTCAATTGTGGTCCCTGATATCAACAAAGGGCCACGCATAATTTTCAGTAAAAAAAACTGTACAAAAACTTCCAGATACTGCATATATGTAACAAGAGTTGGTCATAAATGTGGGCGTGTTACAAAAAAAAAGTTACTTGAGCAACTCCCCATCAGAATTAGGAAAAAATGTATCAGCTGAACTCCACTCTTAGATTTTCTTGATGTATTTATTAGTTATCAACAAACTGCATACAGCAATGACTTTCCCTATCCTTGTGAGCAAGCAAGGAGTGGTGGAACGTGTCAAGAAAAGACGGTTCCTAGGTGGAGACAGTGCTGTATGCAGTCATTGTGTTGGTAAATAATAATTACAGCAAGAGGAGCTAAGAGTGAAGTGAGGCTGATAAACCTTTTCCTATTTTTGTTGGGGAGTGGAGACGGACTGCACTGGCCTGCACCGGCCTGCACCCAGATTGTCCATGTACATGAGGGGCGAGTCTTGAGCGGAGCAGTGGATTTGGGTATGTTTCTGTTACTTGTACCACATTTGATATTTTTCTCATCAAGATCCATTATAAAGGATTAGAGGAAAAAACATGCAAAGATGTAACAAAGATGGACAGCACAGAATAAAAGTAATATAGTGTGCAAGATATAAGCCACTTAACTGCTAGAAGCCAGTCCAACAAATATCTTTTGTTCACTGACTTGGTAAGAACCTAAAAAAGAAACACACAACTAATGTCTTCAGGGGACCTAAGAGCTACACAATAAGGCTACGGGTTGGACAACAAGAACTTAAAGACTATTGAAAGTAGGGGAAATGCATAACAGCCCGGAAACTAGCACTTTCAGAAGCTGGTCTGAAATGGCAACACCTCTAACAACTTTATTTTTATAGAAGTATATGTAGGGCTTACACGCCTCGACAGATAAATGGCTGAAAAGCTGAAAGGTAGAGTCTGAACAAAGACCCTCATGGCAGGATCACCAGAAACTATTTAAAGTGTTACTGTTCTGTCTCTCCAATCTAAGCATTGAAAGTGTGATCTCTGTAACTTACAGTTGTGATGAGATAGCGATTACTCCAATCTTAGTTGAATAACACAGGCAGTGACTCGATCCAGACGACACCTTGTAGATCTTGTGAAGTTTATTCCATAAACTGAGAGAATCTTAAAACAATGAACATTGGAAAGGTCAAAAGATCATAATGTGATCTACTTCCATAAGACATGAGGCTAGAAGCTGAAATGCATTACTGGGAAAAAGGGTGGGCTATCTATACAGCATTAACTAAACCAAAGGAAAGGGAGCAGCAGAGACAAAATTCAAAGAACACTTAAAGGCATATGACAGTCATGTGAAACATGACAGTTACTAATCCTAGGAGCCTGCATTCACTATATCTGGTCTCCCACAGTACACACAACATAGAATTGCAATTATTTTAGTAAATATAAACAGCTAAATTACCTTTTCTCATCAGCAGTTAGAGCAGTCTTGTGACTTCAGCTGAGGACTGGTTAAAGCTTTTAGGAGGAGTTTTCTTTCTGTTCTAGGAGGATGCAAAACCCCTGACCTCTGTCTGGAAAGTACTGATTGGCCCTGTGCTGATCACATGCACTCTCTCAAGAAAAAAAAACCTCTCTAGCAATACACAATAAACTGAGCATGAGCAGAAGGGCTACAGGTTCAGTCTGTCTTTTCAGCAGATAAGACGTGGGCATTTGAACAAGATGAGGAGCAGAGAAGAAAGGATCAAACAGCCTTTTTACAAAATGCAGAGGATTAACCCCTTAGGTTCCACAGTGAGTATAACAAGCATGCTTTACTGCATATACAGACTGATTTCACTGTTGTGGGTTTAGTAACACGTTAAAGAAAGCTGTAGGTTTAAAAAGACTGAAAGCAACTACAATTTAATTAACAATCTTAAAGCTTTCATGGGATTTTAGTGCTTGGGTTTAGAACCACTGCTGGCAGCACGCTTGTTCCAGTTCAATCTTTATTTTCTAAAAATGAAAAGGAAGAGAAAGCACAAAATTACAAAATCTTAAAATAAAATGACAACATTTTAAAAAGTTACAGAATTACAAAATGTAAAATGCATGCAAAACTCGCATACAATGCCTGTATATTTGCAGTGCATTAAAAATGTGCTAAATGTGCATTATGTGCATTGTTTTAACATATGATGGGGCTAGCTGGATCTACAGATTATTATTTGTAAGGTGCTTTGTGCCTGCCAGTTTCTGTTCTTGGCTCTCTGCTGATATTGATGTATATTTTGTCTCCTCATCTCTGCATAAAATTAGCTTCTGCCACTTGTCAAGTTAATATCAAGCTTATCCTGCCTTGTGATGACACAACTCATGAGTCTCACTCATATCGCTGTCACTTTCCTGACATTTCTCCAATAAAGTTTGGGGTTTTTTAATGCCAGAAGAGAATGATTGCTTCTCCTATAATTAAACCAGGCTGCAGACATGGCCCTTAACCGGTCTGTAGGAATGGCAGCTTGCATTTTCAAAGCATTTGGAAAGTGGTGTTTAATTTTTGAATTGAAAATAGGTTATTTGTGTTTATTTTCACTCTTGCCATGTAGCACATTGTGCCAAATTTATGTAATTGAAGACGTCCTTTTCTGCTTCCTTTTAAAGTAATCATCAGATAGCATGTATGTGCACATCGTGAAAACATGTAAGTGATGTGTCATTGTATGCCTCTGAGAGCAGCTCTAGGTTTTCTAATGTGCACATGTTTTTTAGTGTATTTTACGCCCATGTGTGTGAAAATGCATTTAAATGTGCAAGTATGCATGTAAATTTATTCTAGTGGCTAGAATAAATTAATGTTTTAGCCAATAGAATGAATTTATACTCATACGCTTCTAAACACCATACACGCACATAAATGCACATACATACGTGTATAAGTATGCATACATATGTGACATTAACAGTGTTTTTTCTGCCAGAATAGTTGGAGCCAGGGGCAGACTGACAAATCATGGGGCCCCCGGGCAATAGGGGATCATGGGGCCCCTGTGTCCTTGCCCAAACTAAAAAAAGCCTATGAAAAAGGTACCAGGGGCATCTCATGGGGCCCCCTACTGACCCCGGGCCCTCGGGCAGTGCCCGAGTTTCCAAATGGTCAGTCCGCCCCTGGTTGGAGCATAAATTCATACACCCATGTGCATGTAGCCTAAAGCCCCGTACACATGGGCTGAATATTGGTCGGTTAAACAGAAACTGGCCGACATTTGGTTTATGCATACAGCAGCCGGTCCTGCCCATTCGTCATCTGTCAAATGGGCAGGACCAAAAAAGGTCTGTTGATTGGCTTCCAATCAGTGCTCTCAGCCAATGCTGGTGGGGGGGGGCAGTCCCCCTTTCAGAACACACAGCGGGTAAGATCACTGTACTAACACCGCTTGTGTTAGTATAGCCATCTGTCAGGTTTTTTTCGTTCAGCTCATTGGGTTGAACAAAAAGAAAATGGATAGTGTGTATGGGGCATAACATGTCCAGCTGTTTATTGCCTATCACAGAGATCACAGTACTCTCTCTGACAAGGCTTTCAACCATTTCTCTCTACAGAATGACTATACCATCTTTGTTCAAGCATCATGAATGCCTAATTTTTATTAATTTTTATTGCAATTTTCAATGGCCTCAAGCTAATCATTTGGCTTGAGGTTGCAGCCCTAAGTCGAATGAATAGAATGACTTGAATGAATAGAATAGTTCTATTGCACATGTTCCTGGAGATGGTTTGAAGCTAGTGAGTGCTTTAGAAACTACCAGCTGGAGAACGGTATCAACATAAATCAAAGCATATATAGTCAGCACACCATGGATACTAAAAACAATACTAAAGGCTTCATTTCTTTTTTCTAAAAATAACAAACACGTCTATACTTACATGCTGTGTGCAGTGGTTTTGCACAGAGCAGCCAGGATCCTCCTCTTCTTGGGGTCCCTGCCGGCGCTCCTGGCCCCTCCTTCCTTGTCAGGTGCCCCCACAGCAAGCAGCTTGCTATGGGTGCACCCGCTGCTCTGTCTGTCCATTCACACACGGAGCTGTGGCTCGATCCTGCCCCCTCTCTCTTCTCATTGGCTCACTCCTCAGCCAATGAGGTGAAGGAGTCATGTTATAGCCAAGACTCTAGTGCACATTGCTGGATCAAGAGGGGGCTTAGGTGAGTAATGGGGGGGCTGCTGCACAGAGAAGGTTTTTTACCTTCATGTATAGAATGCATGAAGGTAAAATACCTTGAGCCTTTGCAACCACTTTAAGATTGCACCCAAAAATTAAAGGGATCACATCAGAGCAGTAAATTGCAATGTTTTAGGGACACAAAGGATGAGCTGCTGTGATGTGATTGATTGAATACATATTAAGTGCTATCCTGAAGATCCGTGGTGTGCTGGTGATATATATTTTAACTCATTGACTTGAATGGGAAAATTTTACAGCCTCTGGCTTGTGAATAACTCCTTCTTGCTGTATGGCAGGCATTTGGTGGACAGCAACTCAATTGCCTCTTTTTACCACCACTTGATCACCCATGTTATAGAGGCCATAGGCAGTCCTGTTCTTCTTTGAGGTGCCAATTCTACAGATGAAACTCGAAAAATTAGAATATCGTGCAAAGTTTATTTATTTCAGTAATGCAACTTAAAAGGTGAAACTAATATATGAGACTCATTACATGCAAAGCAAGATAGTTCAAACCGTGATTTGTCATAATTGTGATGATTATGGCTTACAGCTCATGAGAACCCCAAATCCACAATCTCAGAAAATGAGAATATTGTGAAAAGGTGCAATATTCTCGGCTCAAAGTGTCCCACTCTAATCAGCTAATTAAGCCATAACACCTGCAAAGGGTTCCTGAGCCTTTAAATGGTCTCTCAGTCTGGTTCAGTAGGAATCACAATCATGTGAAAGATTGCTGACCTGACAGTTGTGCAGAAAACCATCATTAACACCCTCCATAAGGAGGGAAAGCCTCAAAAGGTAATTGCAAAAGAAGTTGGATGTTCCCAAAGTACTGTATCAAAGCACATTAATAGAAAAATATGTGGAAGGGAAAGGTGTGGAAGAAAAAGGTGCACAAGCAGCAGGGATGACCGAAGCCTGGAGAGGATTGTTAGGAAAAGGCCATTCAAAAGTATTGGGGACTTTCACAAGGAGTGGACTGAGGCTGGAGTCAGTGCATCAAGAGCCACCAAACACAGACGGATCCTGGACATGGGCTTCAAATGTCATATTCCTCTTGTCAAGCTGCTCCTGAACAACAAACAACGTCAGAAGCGTCTTACCTGGGCTAAAGAAAAACAGACCTGGTCTGTTGCTCAGTGGTCCAGAGTCCTCTTTTCTGATGAGAGCAACTTTTGCATCTCATTTGGAAACCAAGGACCCAGAGTATGGAGGAAGAATGGAGAGGCACACACTGCAAGATGCTTGAAGTCCAGTGTTTCCACAGTCTGTTGATTTGTGGAGCTATGTCATCTGCTGATGTTGGTCCACTGTGCTTCATTAAGTCCAGGGTCAACGCAGCCGTCTACCAGGAGATTTTGGAGCACTTCATGCTTCCTTCCGCAGACAAGCTTTATGGGGATGCTAACTTCATTTCCCAGCAGGATTGGCACCTGCCCACACTGCCAAAAGCACCAAAACCTGGTTCAATGACCATGGGATTACTGTGCTTGATTGGCCAGCAAACTCGCCTGACCTGACCCCCAGAGAGAATCTATGGGGCATTGCCAAGAGAAAGATGAGGGACATGAGACCGAACAATGCAGAAGAGCTGAAGGCTGCTATTGAAGCATCCTGGTCTTTGATAGCACCTCAGCAGTGCCACAGGCTGATAGCTTCCATGCCACGCCGCATTGAGGCCGTAATTGCTGCAAAAGGGGCCCAAACCAAGTACTGAGTACATATGCATTCTTATACTTTTCAGAGGTCCGATATTGTTCTATGTACAATCCTTGTTTTATTGATTGCATGTAATATTCTAGTTTTCTGAGATTGTGGATTTGGGGTTTTCATGATCTGTAAGCCATAATCATCACAATGATGACAAATCACGGCTTGAACTATCTTGCTTTGCATGTAATGAGTTTATCTCATATATTAGTTTCATCTTTTAAGTTGCATTACTGAGATAAATGAATTTTTGCACAATATTCTAATTTTTCGAGTGTCACCTGTATAATGCTTCAAATGGCAACAAGCCCACTGTGACAAACTTGCCTTGTGCTGCTCTTGAACAGTCATAGTTATGCTATGGTGCACCATTTATTACAGGTATTAGTATAGTGCCAATAATTTACTCAGCAGATTAGATATTTTACACCAGTCATTGCCCTCAAGAAGCTTAAAGTCTAAGTTCCCTATCACACATGCATGCATACATATATACACACACAAACATACTAGGGCCAATTTAGACAGGAGCCAAATATCCTACTAGTATGTCCTTGGAGTGGAGGAAATCGAAGTACAAACGAGAAACCCATGCAAGCACAGGGAGAACATGCAAACTCCATGCAGGTAGTTCCCTAGCTGGAAATCAAACACCAGTGTTGCAAGGCAAGTGCTAACCACTAAGTTACTGTGCGCATTTACATCAAATCCAATGACAGGTCCCAGGGACCTACACTGGCAATCACTAATCAGAACAGACTTCTAGACATGTAGAATAGCTCACAGCAGTGACTTATAGGGTGCACTCAAACTTGCGAATGCACCTTGCTGGTGATTACAGCAGGTGCCCCCCCGATGAGCTGCCAGTAGGCAGCCCTTTTGAAAGCATGGGAGGATGTTGGCTCTCACAGCCACTCCACTCGCATATAATTGTTCATTCTGCAATCACATGCCTGCTTGCGTCCAGGGATGGTCACTCACATGTGATTGCTGCATGAGAGATTACATGTGAATGGGAGTGATTAGCTGTGAGAGCCAGCGGTATCCCAGTGCGTTCAATGGGGCTGCCTACTCACAGCTAATTGCAGATACCCCTCCTGGGGTCCTCTCATTTAATCACCAGAAGGGTGCATTCATAGGTGTGATTGCCCCCTCAAAGAATCATTGTACATTTACATTGTACTGCTTTATTTTTTAAAGCAGTTATTTATGATGCTGGCCATAGCAATCAATTGAAATGTTTTCTGTTTAAAAAATGTTCATTATTTTTGATAAAGCAGTTGTAAGAATTGTTTTCTATCCAGAAACTTAAATGTTGCTTTAAATTGTTTTTTTATAAATATTTCCTAAAGATAAACCCTAGAGAGATGAGCTCAGCGTGAGGACGTCACGTGATGTGATGTAACGCTTAGAGTGGGCCAATGACGTCAAGCTGCCAAACAGGAAGTTTATGAACCGCCATCTTGGAAATTCCTGAACACATTGAAAATACATTATAACAAGGTTTTTTTTACTGTGGTGTCCCAGCAGGACACTTTTAAATGTGAGCGCACTTTGCTTTTTAAATAAATCGCGCTATATTTATATACTATGGCAAGCGTTTCTGTTTACATATGCAGAGGATTTGTGGGATAAAGAGGAGACGGGACCGTTTGCAGCAGACTGAGGAGGAAAGTGGAGTCATCTTCCCTTAAAAGGGAAAGGTGGTATTTGACCTATGCAATTTGGGTCATAAAAGGAAGTGAGAGTATATATGTATGTCTCTGGTGGAGGAGCACCTATAGGAATATATGTGAATATAAGCAATAAAGAGCCTCTCCGCACCCTGCTTGTGCGCGCAGCACCACGATCCGGTGCCTGCTGTGTCCTCCAGACACAGTGAAACACCGATTGTCAGACGGGACCTCTGTATGAGGTCCCGATCATGTGATCACTGATTGGCCAATCAGTGATCACATGCAAAGTAGTAAGCAAGATGTCACTTGTGACATCATTGCTTACTACGTATGAAATCTGTGAATGATCACAGAGGTCACATGGTACAAAGCTACTCACAACAGCCTTGTACCATGTGACAAGCTGTGACCAATCACAGCTCACTCAGTAGTTCTCAATGGCTGCAAGAATGCAGACAGAGAGAAAGAGAAATGATTGCTTTTACATCCTATATGGGTGTAAAAGCAATCAGTGTAAAAAAAAAAAAAATCTTCATCACCCCCCACAAGTAGTACAGTGTCACCATGGTGACACTGTACTGCTATGGTGACAGTATGTAAAAAAAACAAAAAAAAACAAATGATAATATAAAAAAATTAAATGAAAATGTAAAATGAAAATTTATAAAAAATTATAATTTTTGGTTATAAACTAATTTGGCTTATTTTTTTTTTTTACTAAAAAGATAACGGAATAAATGTTGGCCAAGATTTATGATGAAATATTATTTATTTGCAAAATTTTATAAGAAAAACACTTTTTTTCAAAATTTGTGGTCTTTTTCATTTACATAGCAAAAAAAATAAAATTCCCAGCAGTGAATAAATACCACCAAAATAAAGCTTTATCTGTCTCAAAAAAATGGTAAAAATTCATATGGGTACAGTGTTGCATGACCGCGCAATTTTAATTCAAAGTGTGATAGCGCTGAAAGCTGAAAATTGCCCTGGACAGGAAGTGGTTAAAAGTGAGAAAATACCTCTTCTTTCCTGGAGGCAATTTTTCTATTGGACCGCAGAGATGTGAATGAATTACATCCAGAGGTTTTTAGCTCTGCTGTTGCTCTACTTTGGAAAGGTTTTTCTTGTAATTTTCTTCATTCCTACATCTGGTGCATTTCATTGATCACATGGACTAATTTTTATTCCACTTGCATTTTAATTTTCAGTTAATTACTTTATTATATCAGGACTTCTGTGCCAAGTCGTCTGTGCCATGTGTGAATGCAGTTTAAATGTTTTTTCCCCTTGGCAGAATTAACTACCTCATTGCAGTTCAGCTGATACAGTTCATCTGTAATTTTAGCCCAGCTGACATCTTGGAAGCTCACTACATTTCCTTGCCTTGTTTTGTGACCTTCTTAACTGACAAAAGATTAGTTTCATAAGCAGGGACATACGGGACATTTTTCACAGGTATCTTTCTGGTGACACTCTGGGAAATAGTACAGTAAAGTAAATTGTCCCCTATTCCTTTTGAATCCATTATTTGCCCATGGGCTGTGATGATTTTTTTTGTTTTACTCTGGTCAAGGTAAATAAAGACATTTCTGTCATGTCATGTGACTCTTAGCTCCTAAATCAACACACCATGCCCGAAAAGATGAGGTGCAACTTTTGGATTGAAAAACACATTAATTATCTGAAGACAAATTAGTTTCTTTCTTCACACTTTTGGCCTTTTGTAATTTAGTTTGTTTTTGCATCCTAGCTTTCCAGATTCTGCAGTTTGCTTTTATATGGCCTTGTTTCTTGCACACCAAGCTTTCACGTGTTTCTTGTTACATTTTACTGTTATTCCTATTTTTCGTCTTTAAAGCAGACTCTGATAGAAGCAAGAAAAAGAGAGGAATGCGCCTCTAAGTGCAGTATTAACAATTTATTAGTAGACAATGGAAAATTTGCACTTACAAGATAAACGGTTAAAAAGACTCATCGTGTGGTAATTGGATCCAGGTGGGACATCCAGCCGTCCAGCAGCAAGCTATGCCTATAGGATCAGATAGTAGAGTCCAGGATGTGCCTGTGCATCAAAAATGAAGCTTGGAGAGCAGAGTCAGATGTAGCAGGTGAAAGGGGTGGTAATGCAGGTCTGAAGAAGGAGCCTATTGAGCATGTTCCAAAATGCATTACCGCCCCTTTCACCTGCTACATCTGACTCTGCTCTCCAAGCTTCATTTTTGATGCACAGGCACATCCTGGACTCTACTATCTGATCCTATAGGCATAGCTTGCTGCTGGACGGCTGGATGTCCCACCTGGATCCAATTACCACACGATGAGTCTTTTTAACCGTTTATCTTGTAAGTGCAAATTTTCCATTGTTTACTAATAAATTGTTAATACTGCACTTAGAGGCGCCTTCCTCTCTTTTTCTTGTTACTGCATTAGAGCCTTGCTTCCACTCTAATAAGAGCTGCCTCAGTGTTACTGCTTCCATCCATCCATCCCTGATATCCATCTGGCACCTTTATCTTACAGCTACAGAGGTTGGGCTCCAACAAGAGCGCCCTATATAATATACATTTTCTGTGATAGAAGCAGCATTACTTTAAATGCTTTCTATTTTACGCTTATATTCTTTCAAAAGCTTGCCCTTAACATATTCCAATGTCAGTTCATCATATGGACATGCATCAAGTGCTGTGACAAGCATTTCATAACTTTCTAGTAAACCACTGAGTAATAGTGCTGTGACGTGAAAATCTTTTGTTTCTTCTATACCTCTCAGGCGTTCAACCATTTCCAATGTGTGCCTTTTTTAATCCTGAATATCCTGACCTTTCATCAGCTTGGTTTGGTATAGCTTTCTAATGAAACGTAGTTTATTGCTGAGATTAGCTCTTTCATGCACATTTTGTAATCCTGCTCACATTTCCTTTGCAGTTTCACACTTACATATATGTATGATTTGATTATCTTCTATGATAAGAGAGATTGTGCTCTGAACTTTCTGTTCTTTCTCTATCCATTCATCTGAAGGGTGTTCTGGCCTGACTTCATTTATACATTTCCATGTACCTTCTCTTATTAGCAGAATTTTCATCTTGAATTTAAAAGACTGGTAGTTCTGCGTTGTCTGATTTTCAAATGAAAGCTTTGTGCCAGCTGTGTTAATGGCCATTTTCTTTTATTCCATTGCAGTCTACTTTATGTTGCTGTATCTTGCACTCGTTTGCTGTAGTCCGCAATGAATGGGTGTCTGAGCCAATAAACTTAGAGATTCTGTATATAGCCCTACAGAACAGATTCACATATGTTCATCTGCTGCTTCTCTACTAACAGGAAACTGGAACTTTATTATAGAGACATAGAGCTTGACCACAGATGCAGCTACAAATTTGTAAACACTGCCATTTATTGGATGAAGAATATATCTCTCCTGAATACTGATGTAGTTGTACAAAAATACATAAACACTGTATTCCAACAGTGTCACTGCTCCAGAACATTTATTCAGGTCAGGGGAGACTCATGCAGGAATGCCACAGAGTTCTATAGCATCACTGAGCCCGACAGAGGGATCCACACAAAAAAAGTCAGCAGAAGCCACTGCAAACATGCTGATAATTATAAAACTTGGGCTTTCCTATTTGTTATATCATACAACCACTCAGTGGTGTTATTAGTATATCTGCCTGCCAGGGTGGATTATTTTTTTTAACATTCCCCCTCAATACATCGAAATTAATTGGGGTCAATTTTTAACACCCCATACATCAAAATAATTTCCAGTGATAATTATGAAATTAAATGTCTTGCATATTATGGCTGGGAGTAGAATGAACCACTCGAGGAGCTCCGTACAATCTGCACGATGGAAGCTTGCTGGTAAGTCAGTGAAAGCAGGATTCAGCCCGACACAGGATGGGTAAAGCAGGATGAACATGGAGAGCTCTTGCCAGTGCATCTGCTCACATTCAAGCCATGTGCATTGGGCTCTACTATACAATGCATCAGGTGGACATTCACAATCAAGTCTTGTAGAGCAGATACATTGCAATGCTTCGTAGCAATGCGAGTTTCCACAACACCAAGTGTAATGAGCCCTAATTCTTCTCCACTCTACCCGAAAAAAAATTTGGCTTGAGTTTGGCTTGTAAATATCTACAGTATGTGTTTTTAGGGTCTGTGCGAGGACTGACATTCTTTTACCTTCAAGAAATCTCAGGAATAAAAGTCCTCTGTTGATGACAAGTGGGAAAGTGATTGAGGTTTATGAGTTCTGGATGATCTCAGCTCCATCTTTCATCTTCTCACCTAATCATATGCATTCTGCAATCTTGTAGGTGCTCCAGGGTTAATGACATTTAAATGGAGAGCTGCATTATATCCCCCTGACTGAATGACGAGAACAGAGGGACATTAACCTCAACTGACCTGCGTGACTGCAATGTGATTGCTGTAGATTATCATATCATCTACATTCCATATTTATGGCTTCTCTCCCTTGTGTGACCAAGATGCAGAATGAGAGCGCTTCTTGTGACTGACACCTTGAGGAGGTCATCTGACCCAATCAACAGACATATCAATCTGTTTGTAAATATTATGCTGAAGCTTGGCTATAAACATCACAAGATGGACAGACTTGCAAGCATGATCCACCCATCTCAAGATGCTTTGGGTCCATCTTTAAACATAGACAAATGCTAGTGTCATCCAAACATTCATATGGTACATGCAGTTGTGCGTCTGCAGTTATCTCTGGTGCCAGCTTATACTGGGGAAAATAATAGCCATCAGACAAGATTTTTCTAAACACTAACAATTAACTTTTTCTATTTGCTCCCTTTGGTCTGGTAAATAAACAATTGAAAGTGTTTTGTTATTGCTCTTCAAAAACAATTTTAAATCCTGACAAAAAAATCCAGAAAACTCACAAGGTCCTATGCACTCTGCATTTTTGTTGCAAGCAATGATATTATCAGCCTTGCCTAATTAAATTCTGTGAACTACAAAACACATTTCTTATGCTATAAAGAAGAGATGGGAAAGGTTCTGTAGTCCTCTCCTATAGTGACAACATTCTTCCTCCATAGATAGAGCACAGTGAGTGAGCCTTGCCACCCAAGGACAGGACACATGCAAGAGGCAGGATCAGCAGGTTAAAATGAAAGAAAATAAGCCTGAAAAAAAGAAAACTAATGTGGCCACCATTTGTGAGGACTCATAAGCAGCAATATATTTTTATTCTTGCCAGGGGAGGACAGGGCTAGGTGACTGAGCGGCATTCGCCCTGTGCCAGGATAATTAATATCAGTTAGACTGATGACCCTAAGTATATATTGGTCCATTTAGCCCTCAGGCCTGGTTCACACCTATTTAAGTGCTTTTTGCATTTTGCAGAAACTCACCAGTCCATTTAACATGGTTTCCTAAGGAACACGTTCATGTCTATGCATCTATTTTCAGCCGCTGTATTTTTGGATAGGGTCAGGGACTTTTTTACTTGCAGCAGATTGCCCTGTGTCTTATATCCAATAGAGCTAAATACAATCCATATCTATCTTTGAGGACTTAAAGCAGCTTACAAAAGTGTGCATGGAGCTGTAAAAAAAGCTGTTAGGGGCATTTTAGTAGTGTTTAGTAGCATTTAGCAGAATTTAGGAGCATTTATCGTTTTTTCTGCTGGAAAAAAGCTCCAAAAAACTCTACAAAACAATTTTTTTTCTGCTCCTAGATGCTGAAGTTCAAAAAACACTAATAGCCTAAAGTAGTGTGCATTGATACGTAGGATAACACTATTTAGATTCTAGGAGCAAAAAAAGCACTAATAACAGCTTCTAGGAGCTTAAAAAAACTAGTCTGCTCACACTGCAGTTACAACAACAGTGTTTTTTTTCTTTTGTGATAAAGGTTTTACATAAATAAAGAAATAAAAGCTGATCATTGCAATCACTCCTGTCAGTGGTAAATGGTTTATCTCAACACTCCAACTGCTACATTTGCAGGAAAGCTTGTTCCGTTGAAAAAAACAACAGATTTACTGGGCACATTATAGAGAAAATGGAAGTCCGGCACCGACACACTTTAGAGTAAAATAGTTGTAGACTTTATTTATTATCTATCTAGACAATAAAATAATCTATAGTATGAAAAGATTACCGCATTTCTGCTCCTTCCAGGCCTTATGCAGGCCATAGATGGGTCGAAAATTGGCCGATTTTCGGATCATTAGTGGGCTATTTGTTCGGCTGTTTTTCGGTATTTTGGCTGTTTTTTTTAATCGGGAAAGTTGGAAAAAAATCGGCCAATCGGCCGATTTTCGCGGCAATAATGGGCTAGTCGGCCGATTTTTTACCGATAAAAAATCTGCGCATGAGCAGTGACCTGCAAGAGGAAGACAAAAAGAAGAAAAAGAATAAGAGGAAGAAGAAGAGGATGAAGAAGAAGAAGAGGATGATGATGATGAAGAAAAAGAAGAGGATGATGATGATGAAGAAAAAGAAGAAGATGATGATGAAGAAGTAGAAGAAGAGGATGATGATGAAGAAGTAGTAGAAGAAGAAGAAGTAGTAGAAGAAGAAGAAGAGGATGATGATGACGAAGAAGAAGAAGAAGAAGAAGAAGAAGAAGAGGATGATGATGAAGAAGAAAAAGAAGAAGAGGATGATGATGAAGAAGAAGAGGATGATGATGATGAAGAAAAAGAAGAAGAGGATGATGAAGAAGTAGAAGAAGAGGATGATGATGAAGAAGATGATGATGAAGAAGAGGATGATGATGACGAAGAAGTAGAAGTAGAAGAAGAAGAAGAAGAGGATGGTGATGAAGAAGAAGTAGCAGAAGAAGAAGAAGAAGAGGATGATGATGACGAAGAAGAAGAGGATGATGATGATGATGAAGATGATGAAGAAGAAAAAGAAGAAGAAGAGGATGATGATGATGAAGAAGTAGAAGAAGAGGATGATGATGATGAAGTAGAAGAAGAGGATGATGATGACGAAGAAGAAGAAGAGGATGATGATGAAGAAGAAGAGGATGATGATAAGGAGAAAAAGAAGAAGAAGAGGATGATGATGATGATGAAGATGATGAAGAAGAAAAAGAAGAAGAAGAGGATGATGATGATGAAGAAGTAGAAGAAGAAGAAGACGAGGATGATGATGATGAAGAAGTAGAAGAAGAGGATGATGATGATGAAGTAGAAGAAGAAGAGGATGATGATGACGAAGAAGAAGAAGAGGATGATGATGAAGAAGAAGAGGATGATGATAAGGAGAAAAAGAAGAAGAAGAAGAGGATGATGATGATGATGATGATGATGAAGAAGTAGAAGAAGAAGAAGAGGATGATGATGAAGAAGTAGAAGAAGAAGAAGAGGATGATAATGATGATGATGAAAATGAAGAAGAAGAGGATGATGATGAAGAAGAAAAAGAAGAAGAGGATGATGATGAAGAAGTAGAAGAAGAGGATGATGATGAAGAAGAGGATGATGATGAAGAAGGAGAAGAAGAAGGATGAAAAATAAAATGAATTCCAGTCCGGCAAAAAGTGTCTCTGCAGAGAGCTCCGCTATTTCTTAGACAGTTCTTTGACAGTTCCTTGACATTTACAGCGGTTGCAACATTGTATCTATTTGTTTCCGAATAAAAACATCTGTATCCTAAATGGATACAAAGAGATACATTGTTGCAACCTCTGTAAATGTCAAGGAACTGTCAAAGAAATAGCAGAGCTCTCTGCAGGGACACTTTTTGCCGGCTGTAGACGGGATGAAAATCGGCCGATTTTTTTTTACCATTGGTGGTAACGTCGGCCACTTGAACGACCGATTTTTCTTTTTTTTAAAAGAAAAATCGGCCGATTTTCGACCCATCTATGGCCTGCATTAGTCGTTACTGGCCAGATCACCAGGTGAAAATAAAAAATAGAAAGTCTAAAAAAGGAAACAAATACAGAAATTACATCTAAGAGCTGATAAGCTGCAATATAATAAATATTTTCCCTTGGTTTTATTATCGCTTTAAAGGCACATAAAGTACTTTCTGTACAGTAATCACATAGTAGCACATAATGTTCAAAGTGAGAAAGACATCCATAACAGCATATATACACCCTCCAAGGTAAATCCTTGGCCTGAGCACCCATTGGGGGGATTTACTAAAGCCAATGCACTCAAAATCTGGTGCACCTGTGCATGGTAGCCAATCAACTTCTAACCTTAGCTTGTTCAGTTAAGCTTTGGCAATAAAACCTGAAAGCTGATTTGTTTCCATTCAGAATTGCACTTGATTTTGCACTCTCCAGCTTTAATAAATAAACCCCATGGTCTTTATACTGTATTGATAAACTGTATGGACAAAGAGGCCATTCAGCATCAGCAGCAGTTCTCCAATATCGTATGTATGAAATGGCTTGTTGGGGAGAGATCAATATACAGAATTTGCAAACTGTAAAGAGAAAGGAGCCATTTGACATCAATGGCAGTTCTCCAATAGAGTATAAATGAAATGGCTTGTTGAGCAGAGATAGACATCCAACACACAAATCCAGGATAGGGTAGTATTCAAAATCAATACACGACTTTACAATTGCGTCCCAATACACATCTGCTAACAATATCCTTCTAGCAGACCTTTGAAAACTGATAATATCATTTAAAGTAACATCAGTGTGGATTCAGTGATTGAACATGGGTTGGGAATCATTGTAGCAGTTTCCAAAATCAATGTAAATCAATATAAGTAACCTGAACTCTTCTTTTATTCCAGCAAGTACCTATCCAACAATTTGATATTAAGAGATATTTGTAACATTGACACTTGCAGATATGGTCTGTTATAGTTTCAGAAATAGGTTTCTGTCCTGTGTGGTGTATATTTCATCATTTACAATTCATTCCTTACAACCTCCCTTACCCCAAATGCAGGTGGTCAGACACTATAGCTAGCTTCTGTGTTCTTCACCTATAACAGCCCCTTTTCCCATAAGGCAAGCAGGCCTACCAGTACTCAGTTGCTATCAGGATTTATACACCATGCTATAGTGCCTGGCTACCATGCTGGGGCAAGCAGGAACTGAGCACAGCAAACAGGTACTTGCGGTTGGCAGGCAGGTAGAGTGGTTCAATGACAGTCCAGGTACAAGGCAGGCAGTGATCAGAGTAGTCAGTGTCAAATCCATAGTCTAAAGGCAGGCAGAGTTCAAAGAGTAGTCAATATCTGATCCAAGGTCATCAACGAGGGAATCCAAAATAGCAGACAGGGCAGACAAACAGAGAGCTTGGAGCACGTGTTCCAAACGCAATATCACAAGCATGAGACTGCAGGCTTGGCTGGCTTAAATCAGGTTTGGCTTCCACCCAGAGACTGGCCACATCAATGACCTTGCAGGTGAACAGACTGACACTTTCATATGTATTTAAATATGTATGTAAATAAGTTTGTTACAATAAACCCTGTTCTTTAGACCATGGCTACATACCACTGTGGCAAATTTTGTACTTTTTTTAGCCCACAGTAAACTGTCTCTACCTTAAAAAATCCAGTTAGCAGTGCTTCCTTGATGGCCAAATGTTCCCAGTCCTTCATGGTTCTTGTGTTTAGATTTAAAGAGAATAAATACAAACCGAACCACTAATACTGACCTTGGCCTTTCTCCCTTACTGTTCTGTTGTCATAGTCCTATATAGGATCCTATCAGGTATGAAAAGCATGTGATTCCTATTTCAGCATGGAGTGCTCAGACCTGAATGGCCAGTTGATAGGCCCAAACATTCTTATCTGACGAGGAGGAGGAAGTATGTGTAGGTTCTGACACCGTCCAACAAGGACTCCATCAGGATCTAGGCTCTTGCCTTCCATGGAGGACCAGAGCAGTGCAGGGAAGCACAGTGTGAGGGACCGCCGAGCGGCACCACTAGCACTCCACTGGTCAGGCGTGCCCAGAGCGCGGAGTCTAAGCCCCAGGGTACTTGTTCACCAGGGCCCCTGATGGTGGGGATGGACTTGTAGTACCCCGAGACCAGGTCGCCTCTGCTGAGCACACCTGTCAGTGGTAGTGGTGTTCGCCAGGGGCTCCAACCAGGGAGAGCCAGATGTGAGGAGGTCGGGTGACCCCGATGGGATGGATGGATGGATGGCTGAGCAAGTGCGTAGTCAGACAGGCCGAGTCGGTATTGTAGAGGACGGTAAGGTACAAGGGAGCAGGCA
This sequence comes from Staurois parvus, assembly GCF_062004578.1. Classification (NCBI taxonomy): domain Eukaryota; kingdom Metazoa; phylum Chordata; class Amphibia; order Anura; family Ranidae; genus Staurois; species Staurois parvus. The sequence continues at coordinate 9,852,384 of NW_028318158.1, read as the reverse complement.
GAGAATCGTCGGGTCACACGCCAGGTCAGCAGCAGGAGGTCAGATCTAATAAGGGGCATCCAGGGAGAGAGGTCAGGCAAGCAAGGGTCTGGGCAGGAGAAATCAGCAAGGTCAAAGGCAATCTGGGTCAATAACTTACTAGGCACAGGTACAGGAACACAGGAAGCAGGTAAGACCAGAAGGCAACGAAATGACAGCTCAGGGACCTTTAAATATCCCGCCCTGCGCTGCCATTGGTGCCCAGCGGGCGGCCGCGGCTTCTACTGCGCATGCGCGAACTCGAACGCCGCGGCCGGCCCGGACCTAGTGCCCGTGCGCTGGGTGGAGCAGTGCGCCTGCGCCGAGCCCATCGCGGCGGGGATCGAGGAGATCCCTGACATTGCCCCCCCCCTACGGGCAACCTCCGGATGCCCACCCGATCTCTCCACCACGGGTGATCACGAAGAAACCCCCGGACAAGCCTAGGTGCATGGACATTATGGGCTGGCTCCCACGAATTGTCCTCAGGGCCGTAGCCCTTCCACTTGATGAGAAATTGGGTCTGGCCCCCCCTTCGTCGGCACTTCAGGATTGCCTCCACCTCGAATTCTTCTTCCTCTTCAACCGTTACAGCCTCCGGGGGCCTGGATTCCCGTTCTGGGAAGGCATCAGGGACTACTGGTTTCAACAGGGACACGTGGAAGACAGGGTGGATCTTGAGTGTCTCAGGGAGAACAAGTTCATAGGCCACCTCATTGACCATCCGTTTGATGCAAAAAGGGCCTATAAATTTAGGTCCCAACTTCTTTGACGGGCAGAGCAACCTCAAGTTCGACGTAGCCAGCCAAACCTTCTCTCCGGGCTGCAACACCAGATCCCCTCTTCGCTTCCTATTAAAAGCCCTCTTGTAGTCCTCTTGGGCTTGACGGATGGCTTCCTGTAGTTTCCTATTGTTGGAGGTGAAGAAGGTCAGTGCATCCTGTGTCGCTGGAATCGGGCATTCCGGGACCAAGTCCGGGAGGAAGACAGGATGAAACCCATAGTTGGCGAAGAACGGGGACTGTCCAGTTGCTGAATGGCAAGCGTTGTTGTACGCGAATTCCGCCAAAGGGAGGAGTGGCACCCAGTCGTCCTGAGAGAATGATGTGTAGCATCGAAGGTATTGCTCCAGGGTCTGATTGGTCCTTTCGGTCTGGCCATTGGTCTGAGGGTGAAAAGCCGAGGAAAGGGACAGCTTGATATCCAGGGCTTTGCACAATGCCCTCCAAAACCGCGAGGTAAACTGCACCCCACGGTCCGAGACGATGTCTTCGGGAACCCCATGCAGTCTAACGATCTCTCGGATGAAGACTTGCGCCGTCTCGGCTGCTGATGGGGTTTTCCGTAAAGGGATGAAATGGGCCATCTTGGACAAGCGGTCCACGACCACGAGAATTGCTGTGTGGTTCAGTGAAGGTGGAAGCTCGACTATGAAGTCCATGGAGATTTTCTGCCAGGGTCGTTCAGGGATGGGCAATGGACGTAGCAGGCCCCACGCCTTATTCCTTGAAGGCTTGTTCCGCTGGCAGATGGCACAGGAGCCCACGTAGTTCTTACAATCCTTGGCCATGTCCGGCCACCAGAAGGAACGTCGGAGAAGTTCCAGGGTCTTGACCGGCCCAAAATGTCCTGCCAGTGGATGGTCATGGCAATGTCCCAAGACTAAGGTTCGGGCATCCTCTGGCACCACAATCCGGTCCTCCCTCCATAGGAGTCCCTCCTTGTTCTGGAGGGGGGCCCCATCGGAGGTGGACATTGCTGTGGACGCTCTCAGGATCTCGGAGTGAAGGTTTGTCTGAAGGGCCAAGAAATTTCCTGCAGGAAGAATAGTGTCGGGTACTGGAATCTCCTTGGTGTCCTCGTACATGCGTGACAACGCGTCAGGCTTCGTGTTTTTCGAGCCGGGCCTGTATGTGATGTGGAACTGGAACCTCGAGAAAAACAATGCCCATCTTGCTTGTCGTGGGCGTAGACGTTTGGCCGTCCTCAGATATTCCAGGTTCTTGTGGTCCGTGAATATCAGGATGGGGTGGGAGGCACCTTCCAGCAGGTACCTCCATTCTTCTAAAGCGGTTTTGATAGCCAGTAGCTCGCGATCCCCAATGTCGTAGTTCCTCTCCGCAGGGGTAAGTTTCCGTGAAAAGAATGCTACTGGGTGGAGTAATTCCTTGGCGCCCTTCCGCTGGGAAAGGATGGAGCCAACCGCGTTTTCAGATGCATCTACTTCTAAGATGTAGGGCAGGGAGGCGTCGGGATGGCCCAGAATGGGTGCCGAGGTAAATAACCTTTTTAATGCTTCAAAAGCTTCCTGTGCCTCGGGCGTCCATCTGAATCGCGTCCCAAGCTTGGTTAACTGAGTGATGGGGGAGACCAGACCCGAGAAGTTCTTGATGAACTTCCGGTAAAAATTTGCGAACCCAATAAAACGTTGGACACTTTTCCTGTCCGTGGGTTCAGGCCAATCTAGGATCGCTGAGACCTTCTGAGGGTCCATTGCGACCCCCGTGGTGGAGATGATCAGACCCAGAAATGTAACGCTAGCCTGTTCAAAGCAGCATTTCTCTGCTTTAGCGTACAACCCGTGCTGCCGCAACCGCCCCAACACCTTTGATACATGTACCCTGTGCTCCCCCAGGGAGGATGAAAAAATTAAAATGTCGTCTAAGTAGACGATGACAAAGATGTCCAGGAAGTCCCTAAAGATGTCGTTCACAAAGTGTTGGAAGGTGGCTGGCGCATTGCACAACCCGAAAGGCATGACCAGGTACTCAAAATGGCCGAAACGGGTGCGGAAGGCCGTCTTCCACTCATCCCCCTCCCTTATGCGAACCAAATTGTAGGCTCCCCTTAAGTCCAACTTGGTAAACACTACTGCAGTTTTTAGGCTCTGGAATAATTCAGGTACCAGTGGTAATGGGTAACGATTTTTAACGGTGACCCTATTCAGCTCCCGATAGTCAATGCATGGCCTCAAAGTCTTGTCCTTCTTTTCTACAAAGAAGATCCCTGCACCTGCTGGGGAAGTGGAGGGACGGATAAATCCCTTTCGGAGGCTATCCTCAATATAGTCCTTCAGGGCCCCTAATTCTAGCTCAGAAAGGGGAAAAATTCGCCCGAACGGAATTTCCGAACCGGGCAACAGATCAATAGGACAGTCATATGGGCGGTGGGGGGGTAGAGCATCTGCTCCCCGTTCACTGAACACATCAAGAAACTCATGGTAGGCTGCAGGGATCACTTGTTTTAGGCTGTCATCCCCTTCAGAGCACAGGAGGACCTGGGGGACCTCCGGGCCCGAAGCTCGACACAGTTCCCGACAATATGGGGAAGGGAACGAGACAACCCCAGTCTCCCAGTCAATTTGGGGGTTATGGGCCCGCAACCAAGGGAGCCCCAGAATGACTGGGAAAAGGGGTGATGCAATAGCATCCAGGCGGAGGAGTTCCCGGTGCTGACCGGCAATGGAAGTCACAATGGAAGGGGTCTCCTGGTTAACCACCCCTGACTTTATCCGGGAACCATCAGCCAAAAAGATGTGAAACCCCTTCTCCTTTGGGCGGAGGGGAATACCCTGCTGGTGAGCAAAATTGATATCCACAAAACAGCTGCATGCCCCCGAATCAACTCTGGCCGTCACCTCCACGGTCCTTTCTGAAAGCTGAAAGGAGAGGGGAACGACTAAGTACTGGGACGGGTTCATATTGCCAACAGATAAAGAAGATGAGGTGAACTTACTCAGTTTCTGCGGGCAGGAACGCACCATGTGACCAGCTTCGCCGCAGTACAGGCACAGATTCTGGGAGCGTCTGCGCTGGCGTTCCTCAGGCGATAGTTTAGGCCGAGCCAGGCCTAGCTGCATGGGTTCGGGAGCATCTTCAAACGGCAGGTTCTGGGTGCTTGGCCTAGTATGTTGACTGGATCCCTGAAATGACCCCCAGGGATTTCCGCGACCCTGACCAGACCTCTCCAATCTGCGCTCCCGTAGTCTACGGTCAATTTTGATAGTGAGTGCAATCAGGTCCTCTAATGTCTCGGGCACCTCCACCCGGGCGAGCTCGTCTTTCAGAGCCTCTGATAGGCCCATACGAAACTGGTGCAAGAGTGCGAACTCGTTCCAACGAGTGTCACCCATCCAGCGCCTAAAGTCAGAGGCGTATTCCTCAGCCGCCCGCCGACCTTGTCGGAGTGCGTATAATGTGGCCTCGGCCGAGGCTGCCCGTTGTGGGTCATCATATAAGGTGGCCATAGCGTTAAAGAAGCTGTCGACCGTAACCAGGTGAGGGTCATTGTTTCCCCTTAGTCGGTGGGCCCAGTCTTGGGGTTCACCCTGCAACAGGGAGACAACAAACCCCACTTTCACTGATTCCGTCAAAAAGGTCCGTGGCTGCAGTTCAAAATAGAGCAGACAGGAGTCACGGAATGACCGAAAGCGTGTGCGATCCCCATGGAAGCGCTCGGGTAAGGGTACTCGGGGTTCCGCCATAGGGAGTGATGTGGGAGGCCCAGGAGCCGGCTCATGGACTGCTGCGACCGATGGTGCAGGAGCCGGGGCCTGTGAAACAGGAACAGAGATGGTGCAGGCCTGAAACCGATTCTCGATCTGCAGACATCTGTCCTGTAATGTGTTTACAGCTTGCGTCAGGGTAGCCAGGTGCCTGCAAACCTCGTCCAACGGGGAGAGTCCTCCTCGAGGCTCAGTCATGGCCTTCTGGTACTGTGAGGGACCGCCGAGCGGCACCACTAGCACTCCACTGGTCAGGCGTGCCCAGAGCGCGGAGTCTAAGCCCCAGGGTACTTGTTCACCAGGGCCCCTGATGGTGGGGATGGACTTGTAGTACCCCGAGACCAGGTCGCCTCTGCTGAGCACACCTGTCAGTGGTAGTGGTGTTCGCCAGGGGCTCCAACCAGGGAGAGCCAGATGTGAGGAGGTCGGGTGACCCCGATGGGATGGATGGATGGCTGAGCAAGTGCGTAGTCAGACAGGCCGAGTCGGTATTGTAGAGGACGGTAAGGTACAAGGGAGCAGGCAGAGAATCGTCGGGTCACACGCCAGGTCAGCAGCAGGAGGTCAGATCTAATAAGGGGCATCCAGGGAGAGAGGTCAGGCAAGCAAGGGTCTGGGCAGGAGAAATCAGCAAGGTCAAAGGCAATCCGGGTCAATAACTTACTAGGCACAGGTACAGGAACACAGGAAGCAGGTAAGACCAGAAGGCAACGAAATGACAGCTCAGGGACCTTTAAATATCCCGCCCTGCGCTGCCATTGGTGCCCAGCGGGCGGCCGCGGCTTCTACTGCGCATGCGCGAACTCGAACGCCGCGGCCGGCCCGGACCTAGTGCCCGTGCGCTGGGTGGAGCAGTGCGCCTGCGCCGAGCCCATCGCAGCGGGGATCGAGGAGATCCCTGACACACAGCCTACATGAGGGTGGCAACTCTGCTCTGAATTTAGGAGCAGTGGCGCATTGTTGCCACATCATCACAGGAGGCTGCATTAAGCGGACTTCAATTGCAGGATCATCAAATATTTGTGGGACTTTGCAAGGGGGTGAAGATCAAACTGTATGTGCAGATGCATTTAGAATTAAAGCTGAACTTTACTTAAAAAAATTATTTAGTCACATTACTTACCATGTCCCAATTCGTGCAACCAGGTGGATCCTGTAGAAATCTTTTGTGCAGGGATGCTGGTCCCTGCCTCTGAACTTTTGGGGGTTAGGGTCTTTAGGCAGAACAATAGTGAAGATGGTCTGAAAATCGCCCCCTCCTCCATTCTCCTCCATTGCGAAAGCTCACTGCATTGATTACGCTGCATGCAACACAATCTCTGTGGGAGATGAACAACATGATCCCCCCATTCAAAGATTGTGTCACGTGCAGTGTAAACAATAAAGTAACTTTTTTGAGTGAAGAAGGACGGGCAGGTCCCTGTCAGATCATCTTCACTTCTGGTCTGCCCAGAAACCCAAAGCGATTACCTATTGCAGGAACGGAATTTCAGAAACAGGAAGAGGACTGGCATCCCTGCACAGAAGATTTCTGCAGGATCCAGGTCTTTGCTCGTGGTGGAACGTATGTCATTACAGTTAAGTAATCTCACTAAAGTTGTAGAAATTTTTAAATCTAAACTTTAATTTTAGCAAAGCCCCACAAATACCTGCTGATCCTGCCAGTGAAGTCCACTGAATGCAGCTTCCTGCAATGGTGTGACAACGATGCTGCACTGCTCTTCAATTCAGAGCAACATGAGCTGCCATGCTCATGTAGGCTGTACTTCATTAAAGCTGTAGAGAAAAAAATTTTGCTAAACGTCACCTTTAAGACCTGCAGTGGATATTTTTTAATGGAAGGACTTAGTTTACTTGAACTCCAATGCATTTTGCCAAAATTTCACTAAAGGAAAAAATGCTGGGAAAAGTGTTTGCAATTGGCAAAATTTTGGGACATTTTCAGTTAAATGCATGGCCTCAAATGGAGGCAAAATTTACCAAAATTTCCACAAATGCAAACTCAGGTTTCAACATACGTTGAGGTTTGTCATTAGCATCCAGTGTTGGGAAATGAACACCGTAGAGTCTGTTGTTTTAAGTTAGATCAGGTCTGTCTCATGGATTTGAGAGAGGAGCAGTGTAGCACAGTCAGTAGGAAGAAGGACCTGCATATGTAATGAACAAATAAGACTGTTGCCTTTTACAAGTGTATTTACAAACTATACACAGAAATAAGCCATTTGAAACATTAGCACGCATTACTTATTTACTTTACTAATTATTTGACTGATGTCGTTCACCTTTGAATCTCTATAAAAAGTACTGAAAGAAGCTTGTGGTTTCTCCTTCATTTACACGGTGAAATACGACTGCTTGCAAGGAGTTAATTGGCCAGCAGGAGACCACGCACTTTATGAACATCAATGGAGGCTTTTTTTTGCCTCCTGGCTATATCTCACTCCCTTTCATGATCCGAGCTGCAGATTTAACGAGAAAGATGAACAAACTTAAAACCGAACCATGATAGAGAAACTCCCCATCACAGACGCACAGCTCTGAAGAAGAAATGGTTTCTTTTTCTCTCTTTGTGACATAAAAATTGATTCATTTTGCTCTGTCGCACACATCAAAGATTTAAATTTGTTCCCCAAACATGTGTTTGTAGCATGTTAATTGTATTTCTTGTTGGAAGCGTGCTGTCTGTAAATACATCTTTGGAATTATAATGACTTTCAAGTATGAAAGGGTATCTTTTATCCTTAAAAGGGATGTGGGGATCAAGAGCTTCATTAAGAAAAATGCACACCAATTAAATCTACATCTCCAATTTTTTTTCAGCGGGTGCGAAGAGTGAAAGGGATCTTCACAGGAAGCCTGCTAAAGGATTTTGCATACTGATTGTACTCATCCGCAGTTTTTAGCTGTTCACTAACTGAGGAATGTGGTTTAAGGGCCCATTCACATTGTTGCATTGTAGGAACGCGCACATTCCCTTGCGTGTTACTGAAAACAAAGCACCACATGCGGCGCCATTCCTTCTGAAAGGCACCCCAAAGCACCTTGCCAACAGAAGTGTGCTGTTCAGTATGCGACAAAGTGTTGCAGTGCAGTATGTTGTAAAAAATTGGCAAAACAGGTCTTATTTTTGGGCTGCCTAGTATTTTGGAATGAGCTGCCTAACGTAGTGCGTTTTGCATTATTGAATCTCTACGGTTTGATGTGAGCCTAGCCCAAAACGAACTTATTCCTCCACATACCTAAGGGTCTGGTATGGATTTGGGGGGGACCCTATGCCATTTTTTTAAAAAATTTTGGCAAGGGGCTCCCCTTAAAATCTATACCAGATCCAAATGGCCACTAAAGACCGACAACTGAGTGTTCAGCTGTCTTTGATCACTCAGTTCTCGGTCTTAGAGGCAGCAGGGGACAGATGCAGCATCTGACTGATGCTGTATATATCTAGGTGAGTGTGTAGGTTTGAAATCTCACACTTCTATGAATGGAGAAGCTGAGTGGAAAGGGTGGGCATAATTGGGCACTTGACTCAATTCTATTATCCCCCCTGCACATGAATGGGCAGGAGTGGGGGCATCGGAGGAGGAAGATTACTGCTGAACTAGAAGACAGAAGGTAAGTATTGTCCCTTGTGCTTATCTTTTTTTTAGGTAAGCTTAGACTTTAAATACCATTTCTCTTTGCTTCCTGACCAGGGGCGGACTGACAACTCATGGGGACCCCGGGCAATAGGGGATCATGGGGCCCCTCCTGTGTCCTTGCCCAAACCCAAAAAAGCCTATGAAAAAGGTACCAGGGGCATCTCATGGGGCCCCCTACTGACCCTGGGCCCTCGGGCAGTGCCCTAGTTTCCAAATGGTCAGTCCGCCCCTGTTCCTGACCTCACACTGCAGTGCTCTATGCTTGAAATGCTGAGTGACAGACACACCCACCATTACAATTGTCTTCACATCACATGGTAATCAGTGGAAATGTATCACAAAGCATGTCAATGTGCATGGATGTGTTTGGATAGTTTTTCATTGATTGAAAACGGATCAGGCAAAAATGACCAAGTATATATGAGCCCAAACACATAGTAATATAAATATTTACACTAAGCTTACCTCTTGTACTGCAGATGTAGCAGTTACAGGGTTGAGACAAACCATTCACCACTCACAGGGTGCTTGCAATGAGCAGCTTTGATTGATTCATCGTTATCCCAAAAGGAACAAAACTTCCTAAAAAGCCTAAAAAAGAAAATGAATGCAGTCACCACATTTAATGGTTGGTAAGCTGCAATAAATTACATTTCAGGTTTACTACCACTTTAAATGTGGTAGATGCATTAGGTTTTTTTTTTAATAGGATGTTTTTTCCTTTATTTTCACCTGATGATCTAGCCAGTAACATACATTGGGGGGGGAGTGAACTGATTGAAAAAAAACGGAATGCCGTGTGTGAAAGGATCCTTCATTAGTTACAGCAACAGTCTCCTTTTGGAATAAAGGATTTATGGTCGTGATATATGAATAAAAGCTGACCATTTTTGAACATCCATGTCAATGGTACAACATTTGTCTCAACCCACTAACTGCCACTTTTGCTGGATAGGTTGGCTGTTAAGGCCTCATGCACACTGCAGCTCAAAAACGTCTGTTTTACAGGGGTTTGACTTTTTTTCTGCCTCTAAACACCCTTCCATGTTAGTCTATGGCCCTGATTCACTATTGGGCGTGGGCGCATATTTATGGGCTTAAGCCCAATTTTCATGGGCGTCCGTCCATTTTTGACCCTGCAACCTAATTCACTATTGAGCAGAGCCCATAAGCAGACGCCCAATCTAATTCACAAAAAGACACACTCCCGGAATCAGACTCACAAAAGCAGACTTGCTAAGAAGCACGTCTAACACCATGAAAAATCACTGTAGAGACATGTTCACTTAGAAATTTGCTTTGCCAAATATCAGGACTTCACTTTAAACAATATCTGCTATTTCCAAAAAATTAAGAATGTGTTAAAAATCGTTTTTCTCAAGGAAATCGACACAGTAAAAATCTAGATGCCCGTGCAGTGTCTTTGGCAGATAGAACTGAGCATGTGCAGAACACATTTTAGTCCTCTGCCATGGGCGTTTGCTTTTTAGCCACTGACTAATAGTGAATCTGATTGTGGATTCCTCTGACAGCCGACACTCGGTCGCGACTACTGTGTTTAATAAACAGCATTAAGCATATCTTCATGTAATCTAATTAGATTTCCTTCGTTTTAGTGATTATATTTTTGTTTCTTATCCTTTATAATTATTTCTGTTATGATTTTACTTATTTTGAAGGTCTAGATAAAATTTATTTTGAAAGCTGAATGTAAAAATAAAGGTCCGCAATAAAAAAAAAAAAAAAAAAAAAAAAAAAAAAAAAAACAGCGTGGGTCCCCCCTCTCATCCATACCAAGCCCTTCGGGTCTGGTATGGATATTAAGGGGGAACTCCATGCTGAAATTTAAAAAAAAAAAACAGCGTGGGTCCCCCTCAATATCCATACCAGACCTTTATCCGAGCATGCAGCCCGGCAGGTCAGGAAAGGGGGGGGGGGGACGAGCGAGCGCCCCCCCCCTCCTGAACCATACCAGGCCACATGCCCTCAACATGGGGGGGTGCTTTGGGGCAGGGGGGCTCCCCCCCCAAAGCACCTTGTCCCCATGTTGATGAGGACAAGGGCCTCTTCCCCACAACCCTGGCCGGTGGTTGTGGGGGTCTGCGGGCGGGGGGCTTATCAGAATCTGGAAGCCCCCTTTAACAAGGGGGCCCCCAGATCCCGGTCCCCCCCCCTACGTGAATGATTCTGCGGTACACGGTCCACAGACTCATTCACAAAAAAACTAAGTGTGGTGTAAAAAAAACACAGTACAGGGTCTTTGACAAGTCCTTTATTAAAACAATGTCCCCCGAAGTAGATCCAACGTCAATCGCGGCGGCGGCGACCCGAAAAAAGGAAAAAAAAAAAAGGTTCCGCTCCCGTCCGAGGCTTCCAGCCTAGTGAAGAAAAGCCTAGCTGACAGTTCTTATATAGGTATGGGCGGGGCCAGCCGGGGACATCATCCCAGTGACCCGCCCCATGTCACATGCTTGCTGTTCCCGGCTGGCCCCGCCCATACCTATATAAGAACTGTCAGCTAGGCTTTTCTTCACTAGGCTGGAAGCCTCGGACGGGAGCGGAACCTTTTTTTTTTTTTCCTTTTTTCGGGTCGCCGCCGCCGCGATTGACGTTGGATCTACTTCGGGGGACATTGTTTTAATAAAGGACTTGTCAAAGACCCTGTACTGTGTTTTTTTTACACCACACTTAGTTTTTTTGTGAATGAGTCTGCGGACCGTGTACCGCAGAATCATTCACGTAGGGGGGGGGACCGGGATCTGGGGGCCCCCTTGTTAAAGGGGGCTTCCAGATTCTGATAAGCCCCCCGCCCGCAGACCCCCACAACCACCGGCCAGGGTTGTGGGCAAGAGGCCCTTGTCCTCATCAACATGGGGACAAGGTGCTTTGGGGGGGGGAGCCCCCCCTGCCCCAAAGCACCCCCCCCATGTTGAGGGCATGTGGCCTGGTATGGTTCAGGAGGGGGGGGGGCGCTCGCTCGTCCCCCCCCTTTCCTGACCTGCCGGGCTGCATGCTCGGATAAGGGTCGGTATGGATATTGAGGGGGACCCACGCTGTTTTTATTTTTAATTTCAGCGTGGAGTTCCCCCTTAATATCCATACCAGATCCGAAGGGCTTGGTACAGATGGGAGGGGGGACCCCACACCAGTTATTTAAAAAACAGTTTCTAATTCCCCGCAATACTTTGACATTCAACTGTCAGTGGGGAACTCCGCCGACAGCTGAAACATGAGCGCTGCATTGGTTTTCACTACTAAAACGCCGCATGAGTTGATAACATAACTCATGCGGGATTTTAGAAGCGACAGCCATGTGTTAATGTTTCAGCTGTCAGCGGGGTTCCCCACTGACAGCTGAATGTAAAATAATTCCCTTTATAGCATAAATAATAATAAAAAACAGCGTGGGGTCCCCCCTCCCATCTGTACCAAGCCCTTCGGATCTGGTATGGATATTAAGGGGGAACTCCACGTCGAAAATTAAAAAAAAAAACAGCGTGGGTCCCCCTCAATATCCATACCAGACCCTTATCCGAGCATGCAGCCCGGCAGGTCAGGGAAGGGGGGGGGGGACGAGCGAGCACCCCCCCCCCTCCTGAACCATACCAGGCCACATGCCCTCAACATGGGGGGGTGCTTTGGGGCAGAGGGGCTCCCCCCCCCAAAGCACCTTGTCCCCATGTTGATGAGGACAAGGGCCTCTTCCCCACAACCCTGGCCGGTGGTTGTGGGGGTCTGCGGGCGGGGGGCTTATCAGAATCTGGAAGCCCCCTTTAACAAGGGGTCTTTGACAAGTCCTTTATTAAAACAATGTCCCCCGAAGTAGATCCAACGTCAATCGCGGCGGCGGCAACCCGAAAAAAGGAAAAAAAAAAAAAAAAGTTCCGCTCCCGTCCAAGGCTTCCAGCCTAGTGAAGAAAAGCCTAGCTGACATTTCTTATATAGGTATGGGGCGGGGCCAGCCGGGAACAGCAAGCATGTGACATGGGGTGGGTCACTGGGATGATGTCCCCGGCTGGCCCCGCCCATACCTATATAAGAACTGTCAGCTAGGCTTTTCTTCACTAGGCTGGAAGCCTCGGACGGGAGCGGAACCTTTTTTTTTTTTTCCTTTTTTCGGGTCGCCGCCGCCGCGATTGACGTTGGATCTACTTCGGGGGACATTGTTTTAATAAAGGACTTGTCAAAGACCCTGTACTGTGTTCTTTTTACACCACACTTAGTTTTTTTGTGAATGAGTCTGCGGACCGTGTACCGCGGAATCATTCACGTAGGGGGGGGGGACCGGGATCTGGGGGCCCCCTTGTTAAAGGGGGCTTCCAGATTCTGATAAGCCCCCCGCCCGCAGACCCCCACAACCACCGGCCAGGGTTGTGGGGAAGAGGCCCTTGTCCTCATCAACATGGGGACAAGGTGCTTTGGGGGGGGAGCCCCCCCTGCCCCAAAGCACCCCCCCCATGTTGAGGGCATGTGGCCTGGTATGGTTCAGGAGGGGGGGGCGCTCGCTCGTCCCCCCCCTTTCCTGACCTGCCGGGCTGCATGCTCGGATAAGGGTCTGGTATGGATATTGAGGGGGACCCACGCTGGTTTTTTTTTTTAATTCCAGCGTGGAGTTCCCCCTTAATATCCATACCAGATCCGAAGGGCTTGGTACAGATGGGAGGGGGGACCCCACGCTTTTTTTTTATTATTTATGCAATAAAGGGAATTATTTTACATTCAGCTGTCAGTGGGGAACCCCGCTGACAGATGAAACATTAACTCATGGCTGTCGCTCCTACAATCCCGCATGAGTTATGTTATCAACTCATGCAGCATTTTAGTAATGAAAACCAATGCAGCGCTCATGTTTCAGCTGTCGGCGGATTTCCCCACTGACAGTTGAATGTCAAAGTATTGCAGTGATTTATAAACAGTTCTTTAAATAACTGGCGTGGGGTCCCCCCTCCCATCCATACTAAGCCCTTCGGGTCTCGTATGGATGTTAAGGGGTAACTCCACGCTGAAATTAAATAAAAAACAGCATGGGGTACCCCCCTAAATCCATAACACATACTTATCCGAGCATGCAGCCCGGCAGGTCAGGAAAGGGGGGGACGACGACGAGCGAGTGCCTCCCCCCCTCCTGAACCATATCAGGCCACATGCCCATACCAAATTATTCAAACATTTGTAAACAGACCAATTAACTGAAATGGTTTGACATTTGTACCCCAAATATGACGTTCCCTGAGGCGTTGGTAAACCGAGGTACGCCTGTATTAGTATTGCAATCCTTTGTATTGGGATACATAGAACCAACATACATCTGAATTGGCAACATAGCACAACATTTGTGTCACATTGGAGATATCTGGTAGTTAAACTGACCATGCCCAGGGACCTAGGATTGATTCACAGCACAGAAATACAGGCTGGGTTAGCAATGTAGCTCCGTGGGTTAGTGGTTAGCACTGCTGCCTCACAACTCTAGGGTTGTCGGTTCGAATCCCAACCCCGGCGAGGTAGTAGCATGATCTCCGTGTGTGGCTGTCTTCACATACATGTTCTGGCAACATCTTTGCATTCTGTCTAAATGATCCCTAAAATGTGAATTAGAATGAGGCCTTGTCTGTTGAAACACCTTCAAAGCTGCACCTTATGTGAATGTCATACAATGGGATAAGATAAGGGCCTGAATCACTAATAGATTTGATAATGATGGTTTACACTCCACCCACTTTAGTGAAGGATTTGGCAAGCAAAGAGCTGACAGAGAGAGAGAAGAGTGAGACGAAGAAGAGTGAGCGAGAGATACATATGAAGAGTGATAAAGAGAGACATTCAGAAGAGTGAGCGAGAGAGAAGAGCGAGCCAGTGAGACAAAGAAGAGTGAGCAAGAGATACATACTGAAGAGTGATAAAGAGAGACATTCAGAAGAGTGAACGAGAGAGAAAAGACTTGGTTGGTGAATCCACACATCAAACTTGTCACAAATCCTGGCGTGCATTTTTCCCCCAAATGCATAGCAGACCCTTATCCCAGCAGGCAGGTACCGCACGCCTTCAAAGATTTATTTCCTTTGTTGATTTTCCTGCTTCGCTCACACTATATGCAATTGAAAATTACTCTTTAAGTTGCCAATTTTACTGTGTTTTCTAGAGAATTACTAACTAGTTGTGTTTTCAATTGTGTGTAGCATTGCGATTTCTATTTGAGTCTAGATGTTAAATTGCTAATAAATGGCCACAATTCTCAAATACCTTTGAACTCTCGCTGCAACAAATGGTGTATGTTAATACACTCACATTCATTATATCCAATATCAGGTACGATGTCAATGCACAAATCGCACCTGAAATTGCACACCCTGGATGTGACTTGTCATGTGATTGGCATGGCCAGCAGCTTGCTCTTTGCATGGCAAATTGCACCCAATGTTACTGGGGGCCAACACCACTGTCACATCTAATCCGATGTGGCAATTGTCCAACTTACAGTGAAGTTGCACGAGTTCACAATCCAATTGGATGTGAACAGAGCCTACAGTGGCCAATAGGGTGCGACTTGGTCTACGATTTGCAAGTCGCCTGTCATGCCAATTGCATGGCAATCGCAAACAATGTTACTGGGGGCTACCCGGTCACATTAAAGCAGATTTCTAAGTGGTGTTATTGACACCACAGTCACATCATGTGACTTGCATAGAAGTTGCATGATTTCAAAGTCGGGGTACATGGTGATTTCAAGTGCAATTTGCAAGACATTCGACATCGATCTCTCAGCAAATTGCATGAAAAGTAGTGTATTCATTACTCTATTATTACTTGCGGCTCCTACCAAGTTTGAACCACAACAATATGAACGCTCCAATAGCGTGCTCATTGAGTGGGACTTGGCATGTGATTTGCACAACATGCAAGCTGTAAATCGTCTGCAAAGTCGCACCCTATTGTCTGCTATTAGAGCGACCACATGGGTGCGTTTCAAACACTGATTTCTATAGTAGTACATGTACTACTTTAGTGGCAATTTGCATAGAGATCTGTGTCAGATGTCTTGAAAATTGCATTGAAATGGTCAACATTACTGTAAGTTGCATGATTTGTAAATCAGCTTTGCCCAGAGTGTAATGTTTGGTGATGTTTGATTTCTGGAGTGTTTTACCAATTGATGGGAAATTCACCATACTAGTCAAATCGATTTGTCATTTTCAGTATTGCATACAAGATGTGGTCATGTGACTGTCTTAACTCATGCGAGAATCTGGAGGGAATTGTGACCATAGTAGCAATAAAGGTTCCAATTGGGGTTCCCTTTCACATCCCTGCTCAATGTTCTGTTGTATGCTGCACACGTACATTTCACTGTATATTTCTTTCTGATTTGTGGGGCCTGTATACCAAGGGTTAATGCAGGTAGGAAGCGGATTCATCAGGTGAAAACACTTTCACTGACCAAATTAAGGTCAGTGGTGGGTGTGGCTTCATTGGGTGTGGGGCCTTGTTTGGCACGCTCCAAATACAACCTAGCTTATATAAAGATGTGCAGTAGGGAGTGATTTGGCCTGTTACTAGGCCGGGTGGTTTGTGACTAAGTCCTTGCTTGTAGTGGTTTGGGGGAGGAAGAGATTTTGTGCTGAATTGCCCCAGACACCACTCAGGCTGTGTTTGGAAGTGGGCTGGAAATGTTTGCATATTTTTGGCCTTGTAAAGTGTTTGTGTGTTATTGCACAATGATTGTGTTTTTTCTTTTTGCATTGAAAGCCTCACACATGTCAATCGTTTTGTTTAAAATCCGCTCTTGTTTTAATTTTGCTTGCTTATTTAGACTCAAATGCATTTTTCTTACAAACCTGCTGACAAATGTATGTGTAGGGGATTTGTAGAGGTGGGAGGGGATTTGTAGAGGTGGGAGGGGTTTTTCACATATGTCTTGTTTTCTTTATATTTTGATGTGTAGACTTTTTTGTGAATGGATCTTTATACTAAATGATTGTGTAAGTAAACCTTATGTGCACGAAAATGTTACTTGATTCATCTTCCCCTTTGTTTCCTGCTATAACCTGAGCACACACAGTTCATTAGAAGTATCTTTAGATTGTAAGCTCTTATGAGCAGGAGTGTTTTCTTTTTGCCACATCAATCCTATTTTTGTGACTCACCAAGATATTGACTGTACCTACTTGTTCCTGCTGACCAAATAAATGGAGATATATTTGATCAATAAATGTTTGACCGATGTTTTTGTGTTTATTTTATGTTCAATATACGAACAACCTTAATAGTTACTTTGTATACTTATATAATCTGCTCAAATGTAGCTTGTAAGAGCGTGAATATGCAAGTGGGTGCAAACTGGCTTTTTCAAAACCAAACAAAAAAATAAAAAACCTGCTTGCACCACAATATTATGTACTAATGAATATGTCACATTCACTGTGCAGCCAGCTACAGGTTTTCTACAATTTGATTTACAGTAATAAAATAGTCCCCACTGTATGTTGATTTTTGGCCTTTGGCAACAAAGATATATTAGCCAAGGTTTAAAAAGAAAAAAAATCACTAAAACACACATTCGCGAAAGCTATCATAGCCGTGCATAGAAATGAGCGATCGTGCATAGATATGCGCGATCGTGCGCAAATAAACGCCAAACAGGTGTCCCCCATGGCGCACGAGCAGCTATCCTCCTGGAAGTCCGTCATCTGGTGCGCACGCACCCGGAAGTGGTTGTGGGGAGTGTAAGTGGATGAGAAGTGGTTGGAGGTTTTGTGTTGGTTGAAAATTTTGATAACTTTATTGGCATTTGGACATGGCGAGAGCACAGTTCTCAACTGAGGAGATGATCCTTATATGTAAAGTAACTGTGGCCATTGCAAATATGTTTATAACATGTGAGGGACAAGTAATTGTAATTTTGAGGGTGGGGCCTAGCAGAATCTCACTTGGTGCACATGCTACTTATCTGTACATTAGCTCCTGGGTATTGATGGGTCAATTATATTAACCACTTGCCTACTGGGTACTCCTACCCCCTTCCTGTCCTGGCCAATTTTCATCTTTCTGCACTGTTACCCTTTGAATGACAATTGTGCGGTCATGCCACATTGTACCCATCTTAAATTTGTATCAGTTTTTTCAGACAAATAGAGCTTTCTTTGGGTGGTATTGACTTGCTGCTGTGTGTTTTACTTTTTGCTCGATAAACCACAAAATAGCTCATAATGAATAAAAGGCTGTTTATATTATAACATTTGGTAAACTGGTAATTTAGCAACACTGATGTGCGTTGATGAGGCGGCACTGCTGGCCACAGGTGGGCGGAACTGTTGGGTGGCACTGGTGGGCACTGATCATCGGGGCCGACCCCTGCTTTGATAACTGCTGGTTCTCGGCAGTACTTTCCACACATTCTGACAGCGTGATGAAAGTGCAGCCAAGACCCGGCAAATGCATTTCCCGGTGATCAGCGTGTCATTGGACATGGCTGATCACATGGTAAAAAGCCGCTGTGATTGGTCTTTACCACATCACGTGATCAGCTGTGTCCTTAGGACACAGCAATCACGGAGAGCGCGTTCTGCCAGGATGTCATATGACACCCTCCCAGAGCTGCCTGGATGCAGTGTAGCGTTATTCGGCTATCTGCGGTCGCCAAATAGGTAACCAGCTAGGCCTTCATGGCTAATCTTTGAATATCTGGACATGTATACTGCGTATAATGCATTACATTCTACAATGTGTTGGTGTACACGGTATCACAGTGTGCAATGTGTTGCTGGATTCTGCATGACAGTGGACAGCGTATCACAGTGTGCAATGCGTAGCTCCAGCCTGCATGACAGTGTACAGTGCATTACAGTCTACAATGTGTGGGTGTACACGGTATCACAGTGTGCAATGCGTTGCTCCATCCTGCATGACAGAGTACAGTGCATTACAGTCTACAATGTGTGGGTGTACACGGTATCACAGTGTGCAATGCGTAGCTCCAGCCTGCATGACAGTGTACAGTGCATTACAGTCTACAATGTGTGGGTGTACACGGTATCACAGTGTGCAATGCGTTGCTCCATCCTGCATGACAGAGTACAGTGCATTACAGTCTACAATGTGTGGGTGTACACGGTATCACAGTGTGCAATGCGTAGCTCCAGCCTGCATGACAGTGTACAGTGCATTACAGTCTACAATGTGTGGGTGTACACGGTATCACAGTGTGCAATGCGTAGCTCCAGCCTGCATGACAGTGTACAGTGCATTACAGTCTACAATGTGTGGGTGTACACGGTATCACAGTGTGCAATGCGTTGCTCCATCCTGCATGACAGTGTACAGTGCATTACAGTCTACAATGTGTGGGTGTACACGGTATCACAGTGTGCAATGCGTTGCTCCATCCTGCATGACAGTGTACAGTGCATTACAGTCTACAATGTGTGGGTGTACACGGTATTACTTTGTACAGAGTATTACAGTGTGCAATGCGTTGTACACTGCAGTGTGCACTAAAGCATTTTACACTCATGCACTGTACACGCTAACGCATTTGACATTTCTAGTGTGCAATGCGTTCGTGTGCAATGCCTTGGACAGTACAATGCATTTGCAGTATTGGTGTATGTTTATTAAGCACAGATAATTCATCTGATTTTAGTTATCAAGGAGAAGTCTTCTCGGTCCCCCTGTTTATGAGGTGGAGGACAATTGTTTTCCGAAGAGGAGAGGAGACATTTTTTCAAGGAGATCTGTATAGATTTCCAGAGATATGTGTAGATGGTTGAGGGGCTGCATGTGATCTCCGGAGATAATTGTGATTAATGATCACCTGAGTTAAACCAGTGAATGAAAAGTGTAAAAAAACATGGATTGAAAATAATCTGCACTGACCACTGTGCTTTGTCAAGCCACATATTGGCACATTCTGGTGTCACACAGATGCGATGTGAAATTTGCAGTGTTTTCTGTGCAAGCGCTGCACCGCATCACAACCGCAACCCCTTCATGCCACCTGCTGCGGCTTTCTAGGTGAAGTTACCAACACACCAATATTGGTACACAAAGCGTATTGCGATTTGCCAAATTGGATGGCATGCCTATTCACACCCATGTGCATACCCTGAAAAAGGGTCCTGCACATTTTTGGCCCGGATGCGGTGCAATTTGAGGTGTGCAAAATGTTTGTCTCTAATTGCAACGCACACAAATTGCATGTGATTTGCCCAGGAGTGCGGTGTTAGACCACAATGCATGTATGTGAAGCCAGAATAAAAGGATGTGGATTTTGTCTATTTTTACTTGCGCATGTTAACATTATGTAAGTGCATTTTTCTTCTGTTTAACATGCTATAGAAATGCAACATGCATTTGGATGGAGTGTTTTTGTATGTGCATTTTGGAAGTATTCTAAACACACATTGACCCTAGGGCCACACCATATCTTATGCAGGCCATAGATGGGTCGAAAATCGGCCGATTTTTCGGCCGAAAATAAAATCGGCCGATTTTCGGATCGTTGGTGGGCTATTTGTTCGGCCGTTTTTCGGTGTTTTGGCAGATTTTTTTTTTCGGTAAAGTTGGAAAAAAACGGCCGAATTTGCCGATCGGCCGATTTTCGCGGCAATGATGGGCAAATCGGCCGATTTTTTTACTGATAAAAAATCTGCACATGAGCAGTGACCTGCAAGAGGAAGACAAAAAGAAGAAAAAGAAGAAGAGGATGATGATGATGAAGAAGAAGAAGAAGATGATGAAGAGGAAGAAGAGGATGATGATGAAGAAGAGGAAGAAGAAGAGGAAGAAGAAGGATGAAAAATGAGAGGAATTCCAGTATGGCAAAAAGTGTCCCTGCAGAGAGCTCCGCTATTTCTTTGACAGTTCCTTGACATTTACAGCGGTTGCAACATTGTATCTATTTGTTTCCGAATAAAAACATCTGTATCCGAAATGGATACAAATACATTGTTGCAACCGCTATAAATGTCAAAGAACTGTCAAAGAAATAGCGGAGCTCTCTGCAGGGACACTTTTTGCCGGCTGTAGACGGGATGAAAATCGGCCGATTTTTTTTTTACCATTGCTAGTAACGTCGGCCGCTTGAACAACCGATTTTTCATTTTTTAAAAGAAAAATCGGCTGTTTTTCTCCCCGTCTATGGCCTGCATAAGCATTAGTGTGCCTGGGGGAGGGGGGGACCTTTGGCCTTTCCAAACACAGTAGATGCTCCAAGAATGTTTCCTTAAACTCTTGAAATGGTTAAAAAGGAAAGACACTCTAGATAGCCTGCACTGAGAATTGACTGTCATGATGACGTGTCAATGATTATTTGCTCTCATTTTTCAGGAGTGGTACTGCTTGCGGTTGAAGCTGGTAGAAATCCACCTTCACGTCCTCCACTCACCTTCACTTGTGGCCAGTGGATATTTTGTGGCCACAGGCAAGAACTGGCATCGAGGACCTGCATAATGACCCTGGCATGCCAGAGGTGGTTTGGAAGCAGCACAGCAATTTGACCATCCCTTTCCTCTATGTTGGTTTTAGGGGTGCAGAATTGCTTCTCGTTCGTGAACGGACTGTCGCCGGATATCAGAGTCCCCATATTTTCAAGAT
This sequence comes from Staurois parvus, assembly GCF_062004578.1. Classification (NCBI taxonomy): domain Eukaryota; kingdom Metazoa; phylum Chordata; class Amphibia; order Anura; family Ranidae; genus Staurois; species Staurois parvus. Next base: position 9,831,633 of record NW_028318158.1, on the reverse strand, counting down.
ATGTTTTAGCCATGTTGGCTTATTTTTATGTTATTTTCCAAGTGTGTCGCACCTAACCGCACAGTAGTGTGGTGCCATGCGTATTTGTGGCTGTGAATGGGGCTGTTTCTAATAGACGTGTGTAGGTGCAACAACGTTTTCATCATGGTACCTGCGCACATCTACACAGGGCATTGCATTTCTTTGCTGTGCTGGAAAATGTGTGTTCTTGCATGCGTTTCTGCACCACCAATGGTGTGAACAAGTCCTAAGGGCTGGTTCACACTATAGAAACAGTCTAGATGTGTTCCTGATGGGTTTTTTTCATGCCCTTTTGGCATGCATGTTTAGTGTGTTCCAGTACATTTTGGATGCGTTTTGGACATGTTTACATTGCATTTTTGTATCCCTTCCACTTATTTTTTTCTATTTTCTTTGTATTCAATGTAGTTAGGGACATGTGCGTTTTAGTACATTCAAGGACGTTTCAATGTGTTCCAGTACAGTTCTGTGCAGAAACAATGCAGCGTGGTCAACTTTGTTTACAGCACCTGCAATGCATTGAAAATGCAAGCGCTGATGTGAACTATGACATTGACAACCATATAACCTTCTTTCTGTGCGTTTGTGATGCTGAAAAAGCAACTGAAACACATGTAGTGTGAACTGGCCCTAAAGGTTATTAGAGGTCAGGGAACAGGACTGACCAGGAATTGTGAATTCAATCAGACTAGTGGTGAGATACAATCAGCAATTGTATAATAATGTGAGATCTGAGCTGTAGCTGATAGAAAATGAGACACATTCACTTGATCAGTAAATAGATAGTTAAAGAGTGGGGCGGTGATCCATAGATTTGCATATGGGACAGGTGATGATGGGGTGGGGGAGGGGGTCAAGTTGTATAAGGAGACAGATTTAAAAGAGAAAAAAGTTACAATGAAATATACACGGCATGAAACTTGCACATGACCTAATTGGCAGAAGAACAGTACGCAAGTAACATTCATCCACTTTCTAGTCATTAGGCAAAATCATAATTGATTGATCAATATTCCTGCCACAACCCAGAAAATTGATCTCCATTTTTTTGGGATGTTGCCAAGACTGGGATTAGAACCCATGACCCAAGTGCTGTAAGTTCTGAGCTCTAACCACTAAACCACTGTGGGAAACACAGTTTGAGTTATAATGTAGAATAGTTACATTGTTTAAAAATGATAAAGCGAGCGCTGGTCAAATGATATAGACTAGTAAAATGGTCTTACACAAGATAAATATAACCACGAACAGTAGTGCATGAACTCGTGAAAGGTCATCCACCCCTGTGACAGTGTACTACACTATTGAGCACCTTTCTGGCTCCTGTGGCTGAGCTAATTCCTCCCCAGGACCATTTGGGCACCCACGCTGATGGATGGATGACTAACCCATAGCTGCCAGCATACCGCTGCACCCCCAGATGTGCGATGTGTATAACCCATGCACATTAATACTTTTGTTCTGGTGAGTGTAGACCAGTCCCAAGGGTGGTTTACCTTTCACGAGTTCATGCACTACTGTCCGTCACGGAGAGAACACATGTGCCATTCATAGGCACTCTCTGAGTTGGTACTCTCACACCAAGGACATTCCATTATTCAGGAATAATTATATGAACTTATTTTAGCACGATTTACCAGTTTACATCATTATTGCAATTCTTTACACTTTTTGGTTTTTACATGCGTTCATTATTGATCACATGCATTTATAGCGCTGCACTTGTCTTTAACATAGAATAGTTATGTGATTAAAGAGAATGAAGATATAACTATATTGGGAAATTAGAAGTATATAAATTATTTGAGATATAAGTGTGAAAATGTTTAACATTTGAAAATAGAATGTATGACATTCATTAGTAAATGCAATACTTTCCTGATCATTTTGGAGAAACAGCAAAAAAAAAAATAGCAAAAGAGAATTTTCAGAATGTAATAGTACAGCTGTATTAGAATTTTCTATCAGAAAAACGCCAATGTTAATAAAGCCCGCGCTTGTGCGCCATCTAGCGAATATATCCGGTATTGCACCTAAAAATGTGCCAGACAGGATACCTCATTCACTAATGGCAAAGTAGTCAGTAGACGCTCGTTAATGAGCTTGCTAGACGCTGGTCAGACCACTGATTGATTGACCGGAGTCTGCCTGAATGGTCAGTCTCTGCTATTACACTCACATCTTAGTGAATCAGGGCCTATGTGTCCATGCACACATACCATTTACTGGCATTTAGAGGCAGAAAAAAAACATTACTTGAGCATGCAAGAGAGAAGCGTTTTGGTTGAAAAAACTTGAAAATGCACCTAAACGAATCTAAAAGCATCTAAACACACCTAAGCACTAGACCAATGAAATGCCTAAGCACTTGATGTGCCTGAACAAGCCTAAACGTGTTTTAAAAAACATGGCTTACTCTTTGTTCACACCTAAGCATTTTCTGCAGCGTTTTGCATTTTGCAGAAACACAGGACAGCCCATTTAACATGATTTCCTATGGGACATGTTCACATCTGCGCATCTTCACCTGGTGCGTTTTTTGGAAAGGGTCAGGGACTTTTTTTGAATGCAAAAAGTTGCGTTTTTGGTTCTATAGACTTCAATGGAAACACTGCAGAAAAACATGTATTGCATTTTTGCTGTGTTTTTTTACATGTTTATGATGTGCTTTTTTTATGTGTTTTGCATTTTAAATCCTAGCAACAAGAAAAATAAAAAAAATTTAAAAAACCCTGCAAAATTAATCAAAAACACGGCAAAAACACAAGTGCAAAAACACAATGCAGAAACGGCTCAAATGCAGCCTGTATAGGTGTGAACCTAGCCTAAGGTACTTTTTGAAGCTCCTTTTCTCCTGCCAGGAGAAAAGCATTTACAAGCTCCCCAGTGTGCATGTACCCTAAAGGAATTTAAAAATAACAGACTAAAGTCGGCCATACATGGGTCGAATTCTGAAATAATTTCTTTCGAAAATCTTTTCTATGACTTTTCGTTCAAATTTCACACCATTAGTGGGCCGCAGCATCGGCCGATTTTCAAGCGACCATTGAATTTAAGTGATTGGGCATATTGAAATTTTTTTTAAAACTAATGAATTCCTAATCAATGATGGGAGAATCGTGCAAGAAATTAAATAAAGAAATGAGGTGTGACCTGGAAAGAAAAGAAAATTGAAGGTTTGGTTGATCGAATTTCAAAATCAATGGTGGAGCCATCTGATTACAAAATGCACAAAATTTCTGATTTTCTAAAGAAAATTTGTTCTGCGTTCAACCCATGAATGGCCTGCATTACCGGCCAGATCACCAGGTGAAAACAAAGGAAAAGAAGCAAAAGAAAACAAATGCAGCCACAGCATCTAAGAATTTTATGTATATATATATATATATATATATATGCACAATATATTATATCTTTGTCTCTGGGTTTAATACCACTTTAAGCAGCATTAATGTTAGATTTTCTTTAAAATACATATCTCTCATCTATTAATTCTCCTTTTATCCCATGTGCCCAAGATATAATGCATTTATTTATTATAAATATATTTAAGTATGCTTTTTTTTAATCTAATGTGGTTAAAATAGCTAAGCATGCAGACAGCAGATGTTAGAGACCTACAGGGTTTTTTATTTTCTAATTTTGCTTGAAAATCATGTCACTGACACGCGTCCCTTGCTAGTCAGCATACAACAGTTGTTTTATAATCTGGATTTGTGCCAAATCTGTCAACGCTAACAAATTGTTTTTACAAAAAAATAAATAAAGAAATAAAAATCCCAGACTGAAGCTCCATGATTAGGCATGAAGATGATTTTTTCAAGAAAGGGAGGTGGGGGAAGTGTTTTGTGAGATTAAGATAGATGTGCTACGGCACAAGCATCACTGGGGCCTGTTTTATGAAGCTGTTTCTAAGACAGGAATGTGAACAATGATCCCATAGCAACATAGAGCTCCTAGGAATTAAAATCCTACCTTTTGGTTGCTAAGAGGATGACTTGTATGAAGCGTTAGATTTAACAAAAAAATAAAAAAAAGGGTATGGATGTTTTTGCTCCTCTACTATTGGAACAGTTTAGGTGTGTAAATGCCCAACAGCTGAACATTGCACAATTATTTAGGTTCTTTGTGAACAGTGTTTGACAACAAGTGAACAAATGTATGATGAAGCTGTGGATTTGTGATAAGGATCAAGCATTTAATTCTGAATCTTCAAGAAAAAACTGTTTTTACCTGACTCTAGAAGCAGATGATAATTATAAATGTCAAGGTAAAATGCTAAAAAGCAGCAAAAAAAAAAACAAAACATAAACTTGACACAAAATTCAACAAGCTTTTGTCCTAAAGTGGAACCTTATGAAAAAAACAAAAAAAAACAAAAACATGAACAAAGAACCCGGATTTTTAATGCAGAAGAGACATGCTATATCTCTTCTGCATTCAAGTTACCTACCTGCCTGTCCGCTCCTGTACAGTACAGTTGTGCACACAGTTCATTGTACATGTGCTGATTTGACTGAACTCCCGTGCTTGCATGGGAGTGACGTAATCTTGGACCAGCCAATAAGAGTGGCCAGCGATCAATGCCCAAAAGTGAGCCCCTGAAGCTGTCAGGGGTCAGTGGGGTGCTCTGGGACACCGCATAACTGGAGTCAAGGTGAGTATAATTCCGCTTTAAAGTATAGTGTGAGTCAAAAAGGATGGTTCAAAACATGATGATTTATTCATAATGGCTTGAACCTAAAACAACTCTATTAACATGGAAAGACATGTTTGAGTGTCTAAAAACTGAAGGTTTTTTTATCTTCATGCATTCTATGTATGAAGGTAAAAAACCTTATGTGTGCTGCTCCACCCAGATCCCCCCTAATACTCACCTGAGCCCCATCTCAATCCAGCGATGAGCCTCAGCTGTCCCAGGTTTCTCTCCATAATGCCATTGGCTTTCACTGCTGTCAATCACAGCCAGTGAGCCAATGAGGAGAGAGCGGGTGTGTCTTATGGACACATAGAGCGGGGCTCAGGAGCAAGCATGCACCAGTACCCCCATAGCAAGCAGCTTGCTACTGGGGGCACTGGTCAAGGGGAAGGAGCCAGGAGTGGCGGTGTGGAATCAAGAAGAAGAGGATCAGGGCTGCTCAGTGCAAAACCATTGGCATGTTTGCCATTAAAAAAAAATGGAACCTTTAATATCATAACTGTCCAAGTTTTACCTCTACACTACAAATGTTCAATGTGAGCTCCAATGGTGACACGACTACAAGTTTTTACTTTTGCACCATGACAACAACTTGAGTTCTGTTTCGACATCTCTCATGTCCCCAATGGGGCTCACATCAAACATCTGTAGTGCAGAGGTAAAACTTGGACAGGTAATTTGTCTTCTCATGTTAATAGTTGTGTTGGGTTCATTCCATTATGAATAAATCAGCTTTACATTTGCACCATCTTTTTTGAATTACACTTTTTATGTAGCTGTCAACTCACTAAGTTTCAAATAAGCTTTAACATGTTCATGTAATTTCAAAAATAATTTACAATCTTTTTGTATGTGCAGATTTCATAAAAATAATACCTGGTGATCCTGCCCTATAGGTCCTACCTTAGGCACTTCCCATTACCTGCAGGCAGCTGCTGGTAAAAATTCTCCCTGCAATGCCTATTTCATAGCTGCTGGATATTGCCCTGAGCTGCTGTCCACCACCACTATGAAGGTTAACAGCAGCTACTGCTACTGAGAAAAGTTGTGCTGTGCGTCCGCCCCACTACTGAAGGAGGCACTGAATAAAATATTTTTACCAGAAGCAGCTGCCTTCAGGTAATGGCATACTAGCTTGGTGCTGTATACAGATGATACAGAGGAGGTTCCAGCTGTCATTCTGACAGTTGCCATTTTCTGGCAATAGCGGTCAGGGGAGTGGTGGTGGTAGAAGAGAAATACCGGTAATGTAAATTTTCAAAGCAACTTTTTAAGGAAGTGTGTGCCTAAAACAATGAATTAATTAATTTAATTAATAAAGTTGGTTAATTGAATAAAATTAATTAACACTTAATTTTAGGTAAACAAATTAGAGTTATTGTCATGTTAACTGGCACATGCTGACACTGTTATGTATTTGGTCTGTACATCTTCGCATCAGTGACCCACTGGTCATGAAAGATAAGGTAAGAGTAGTGTCAGATTGGGTATCTCTAGTTCCAACTGGGCCCCTCAAGAAGAGTCAGTGGTAATAATGAAGAGTCAACTGAGAAGAGAACAGATACCAGCTTTGTATTTTAATATACACTCACTGGCCACTTTATTAGGTACACCTTTCTAGTGCCCTACATCATTACACCACCACCACCGTTGGATAAAAGTCAGGATGGAGCCATGCTTTTATTTTGTTTATGCCAAATTCCGACCCTACCTTCTGAAAGTCACAGTAACCAGTCTGCCCATTCTCCTCTGACCTCTGACATCAACAAGGCATTTTCATCCACACAACTGCCGCTCACTGGATAGTTTCTCTTTTTCTGACTCTTCTAAATTCATTGAGTTGCTCCCATGTGATTGGCTGATTAGCAATTTGTGCTACCAAGCAATTGAACAGGTGTACCTAATAAAGTGGCCGGAGAGTGCATGTTGGAACATATAATAAATTGAAGGTGAAGTCAGACTACAATTTTAACAGCCTACAAGACACCTTGGCATTACTTCCTTACACCTGGCACATTAGTAGACTAAGACAAGACAAAACTTTCAAGGTTCCATTCATGAACGTTATTCATGCTACACTTAGCACATGGCTCTCCAGTTCCAAGCTGAACTCCAGGAAAAGTAAAAATGCTCCCTCACAGTATGGCTGCGCCTTCACTGCTAGGGTTAAATGCTCGTCTGGGGGACTTGGAAAAGCAGTTTTACTTACCTGATTGATCCTCCACTCATGCAAGCTTCTCTGCACTGCTAGACTGGGCCCAACAGCCTCTTCTCCCCTACACTCCAATGGTCTAAGGGGGATTTGGGGACTGAAACAAATATTTAACCCTTGTAGTGCAGGCATAGGCCACTGAAAGGGAGGGCTTTTACTTTTCCTGGAGTTGGGCTTTATTATTCTACACATTAAATTAGATCTGCTGAAACTTTGGCTTCTAGTAAATCAGATTTAGATTTTAAGATTTAATATTGTATGAGTCACTGACTGCTACATATAGGCAAACCAGTAAAGGAAAAAGTCAAAAGTCTTTATCTGCATGCTTTTTTTCAGGTCTGTAACTCAAAATATAGAGGAAAAGGACCAGAGTAACAGCCAATCAACTAGCACTTTCTGGTAGAGGGTCAGCAATGGCAGGCTCAATGGTTTTCTCAAAACAGGTTACCTTGAAGAGAAGAGTTTGTTTTCACAATCCTTTTACAGTAACTGCTCATTCCTTGTCCCTTCAATTGAAAGTCTTAAAATATCTGGAAATTTTTTTAAATAAGATCTACATTGATTATATTATAACCTTTAGATTTAACCCTGGAGACTTGGAAATTGAATATCTATAAATAAGCAGGATTAAAGAGCCACTAAAGCTCCCTTTCTTAAACAACGTTGTATGTTATTCGAAGACAGGACCACTTAGTGAAGTTACAGTTACATATGTAGAGTCATGTTACATTCCAGGCTGGGAATTATATATTGGGTTGAATGAATTATACATTCTCTTGAGTCATGCTGGGATTTCTCAAGTCACAAAGGAACATTTGAACTTGCAGTAAAAATTTGTCTTGCTAATTTTTTTCAAGAACTATCAGATCTCATATCATCGTCTTCACATAGGTTATTAGACAGAGGTCAACGGTTCACAAATCATCCAAATACCAAGTGAACTTTTATTTGACAAACTTTCCAACACTTTTGAGCCATGAGAATTAAACTCTCCTGCTCTTGGGGGAACCACATTTGTATCTTACAAAGGATGTACATTCCACATTTGCAGGTTCATTTTAAAAAACTGAGAGTTTCTTCTACTCTTACTTACGTAAGGGTGTTCTTACTCCTTCTGTTGCATTCTCCACATTATACCAAAAAAATCCAAAAGAGAGACTGAAGGGCCACAATGCAGAGATCTCACACCGAGAGTCCTTTGCTAAATACCTCCAGATCAGTCCTCCCCCCTGTCCTTCCACCACATATTATTTTAAAAATACCCAACATATATACCTTATTGTCAGGTGTCTTCTGCCGGGTCCTTTGATGACCCAGGATTAATCCTCTTCTCCTCCAGTGCTGGCATTGGACAGTCCCTGATGGTAAAGATAACAGTAGTCATGTTATGTGATGTCAGTACTTTGCTCTGCGGCATTGTACTATAAGCCCAGACCGACAATAGCATGCCCATTGGGCTTGTGATGGGGTGCTTACCTGGATCTGCCTCCAGGTAAGCTTTCTTTTAATTTATTCACTGCAATATAAATGTCACATAGTTGGGACCTCAACTTGTTTTGAGTTAAGAACTACATTTTAAAGTATATGTAAACCCTCACCTTTTAAAACAAGCCACTCTGTTTAAAATAGAGATGAAAGGTAAAACATTTGTGTATAGATACAAAAAAATGTATAAATACCCTTCCCTCTTTTTTAAAAGTGATCACATACCCTCTGTTCTCAACTGCATAAGAGTTAGGGAGGAGAAACAGCAGCACACTGATCTTCACAGGGAATGGCTGGGTGGGGGAGCAAATGTCTGATCATTGGAGGAGAGCACACTGAGTTCCCAGCACAGCACAGCCAGCAAACTGACCACACTGTGCTTTCATACCTTGAGTGGTACGTTTTTAAAGCAGGAAAGCAGAGGGACTAGCAGGAACAAAACAACAGGGATTTCACACAAAGGAAGCAATACAAAGAGAACAGGATAATTTTTCATACAAGACAAGTACATGGTACAGCAGGCACATAACAGGAATATGAAATGTTGATTTTAAATACTCTTTTAAGAGGAACCTCACATGTGTTTGCAAATGTATGCTGTTTAGATTTTTGTACTTATGAGCTGGGATTTTTTTGTACAGCCTGTTCTTATGACTTACTCTCAGGAGGTGTGTCCATGACACCCTGAGCCCACAGGAAGTGGGTTGAATGACACTGGGCATCTTTAACTTGGCAACAAAATAGCACTAGAAGACCCAGAGGGCAGTGCTGGAGCTTGGAAGGGTGAATAGTGCTTTGAAAGATTTCATTTTAGAAACAGCACCCACAAGGCAAGCTCTGAAAAAATAATAAAAGCCCAACTTTTTATGAATGGATTGTAGGTTTGTTTTAATAAAGTGTGAAGTTGGGTGAATTTAGGTTTGTGTTCACTTGCTCAGACATTCAGTCATCCTCCTTCCTGCTCATGATTCAGACCCCCTAACTCGACCCTTTCCAGTAGGTACGGTGTACTCCCAATCAATCTTTTACCTATGTATGATTATCTCCTGAACTTGGTCAGCGAACACATACAGTATATAGGATTAGTATGATCAGAAAGACAGTGAAATGTTCAGAAGCAGAGCACTTTCCAGGTATTGGAGCAGGTCTTGTTGGAAGGTATGGTGAACTGGTGATTAGCTGATTAAAGTGAACATGAGCAGGATGCAGTTTAACAACCTCATGCTTTAGTAAATTAAGCTGTCCAATTTCTGAACGTAACAAGTATTAGAATTTCAAACAGAGATTTTTCCAAAATAAGAAAAAGGAATGATTCTTTTCAGCCATTGTGCTCCATAACTGGACATCATCCTATATGGCAGTTAATGTGAGCTGGTCACCTATGGCCATTTGTAATAATTTCCACTCTTGTATTGGTATAATAGTGAAGTGTGTCTCAGGGATTACTTGATCTTTAATTATTTGTGTGTATTCTCCCCCTTTCAGAGCAGAGGTGTTGAGCCGAGAACTAGACTGTAAGGCTTTTCTATCTCCTGTATGAGCTCAGTGGTAATAATGCTCACAATCCCTCTAGGCCTAAATGAGCAGCTACCCCTTGCAGTGCGGATGCAAGGAAGGATTTTCAAGGTTCATGGAGTTCATCTTTAAGGCACCTTTCAGACAAGCTTTGTACTTTTCCATTTATTATACAGTCCTACACAGTAAGAAATGTATCTCCAGTGCCAGGACAGGGCCATCTAATGCCCAAGGTAAAGATGCCAGACAGTTCCCCCCTTCCCCCCCAAAATGTATGAGCATTATGTGTCAGCAAAGATCCCCTCCCTCTCCCCCACAAAAAAAACTGATCACTAATCTGCATGCTTATCCCTGAAAATTAAAATTACATTTTCAAAATGTTTCCCAAAATTCATCCCTACCCCCATTTCTGCTGAAATCCCCAACCTAGCACAAATCTTTGCCATCACTGTCCCTCTCCCAGCACATTTCTTCTACCCTGCCCAAAGTTCCCCTCTGAGCATAAAGTTCCCCCTCCAAATCTCTCATCCTAGCACAAATCCTTACCCCCAGCACCCCCCTCCTTACACAAATCTCTCTCCTAGTCCAAATCCCCCCTCTTAGCACAAATCCCCCTCCTAGCACAAATCACCCTAAATCTCTCCCCCTCCTAACACAAATCCTCCCCCAAAAAAATGTTGCTTCCTAAAATGAATTGTACGCCACTGCCGCCCCTGAATTTCCTCCTCCCAGCACAAATCCTCTCCCCCCCAATCCTCCCTCCTAGCCCACATCCCCCCAAACCCCCTCCTTGCACTAATCCTCTTCTCCCTCACCCTTCTATCACAAATACACTCATCTCCAGCACAAATGTTTGTTATTCTTAAGCTGCTGTCACTTCTCCTTCCAGCTTGTAGGTAGGATCCCCCTCCCAGCCCCCCCCCCTCCAACCTCACATGATACTGTTGCACCAAGGGCAACCGCCCCTCCTGCCCACCCCTTGTCACCGCCCTGTGTAGCTCTATGGGTGGCCGAATATAAACAGATGTGCATTCATTTACATCTGCCCACAACCAAGTCCGTTTAGGCCCACAAAAACAAACAGAAAATGTTTGTGTCCTTTTTAGTTTTTGCAGACCAAAATAGGATAGATTGGATGAACTCTAATGTGAACAGACAAATCAGTCCACATCTGTCTGCCCGAAGAGATTGCATGGGTCAGTTTTTCCTTGATCACAAGATGGAAGAAAAATTGTAAGGGACTCAGATGTTAGAAAAGTGCATCCATCCCATTCTGATCTGACCTTGCAAGGGATCTGTTTACAGATACCCTGCTGATGCATAGTTAAAGTGTTACTGAACCCAGGACTCTGTATTCACTACATCTGGTCTCTCACAGTACACAGAACATGGAATTATTTTATTAAATATAAACTGCTAAATAACTTTTCTCATCAGCAGATAGAGCAGTCTTGTGACTTTAGCAGAGCACTGGTTAAAGCTTGTAGGAGGAGTTCTCTTTCTGCTCTAGGAGGATGCAAAACCCCTGACCTCTGTCTGGACAGTGCTGATTGGCCCTGTGCTTATCACATGCACTCTCCCAAGAGAAAAAAACTTCTCTAGCAATGCACACTAACCTGAACATGTGGATGTGACTCAGGGTTCAGTCTGTCTTATCAGCTGGACATTTGAACAAGAGGAGGAGCAGAGAAGACAAGATCAACCAGCCTTTTTACACAATGTAGAGGATTAACCCCTTAGGTTCCACAGTGAGTATAACAAGCATGCTGTCAGGAATGGACTCAGCACTGGTGGTGGGACGCACCTGCCATGTGGGCTGCAGTACCAGAGCTGACCAGCGGGTGCTCTCAGCGATGGACTCAGCACTGGTGGTGGGACTCACCTGCCGTGTGGGCTGCAGTACCAGAGCTGACCAGCGGGTGCTCTTAGCAGCCAGAAGCTCACAATCAGCCAAACCTAGGGCTGATTGCAGAAAGGTGTATTTAAGCCATGACCAGGCCTGTGCTCTGGGCCTTGGTGTATGTTTTCCCATGAGCCTCTGTACCTGGTATCCTGTGTTCCTGCTTCGTTGCTGACCCGGCTTGATTCTGACCTCTGCTGACCGTCTCCTGTTGAACCCCTGGCTTGCCTGACCATCCTTCTGCCTGATCCCCTGTACTGCGCTGTCCGTGAGTTACTGAACCCAGCTTGTGACCTTGACCATTCTCTGCCTGCTCCTTTTGGTACCTTGCTGCCCGCACGTTGCTGACTTGGCCCGTCTGACCATGCTTACTACTCTGCCATCCATCCATCCTGCACGGATCCAGCCGTACCTGCACATACCTCTGGCGGATCCCTCTACCACTAGCAGATGTACTCAGGGGCCGCGACCTGGTTCCTGTCTGCTCCAAGTCCATCCCCACCATCAGGGGCCCTGGTGAATAAGCAGACTGGGACTTAGACTCCGCGCCCTGGGGAATCCTGTCCTGGGGACCACTAGAGGTACCACCAAACGGTCATTACAGAACCCTACGGCCGGCCTGATCGTTCCACCTCTCCAGCCCTGACTACGCCTGTGTTCCTGCACCTACTAAGATTAGTGGAAGGTTGGTTTGTTCACTGTGCGTTTATATATATATATATATATATATATATATATATATATATATATATATATGGGTGGCTAATAATAAACTGTATTATACTGTACCTGAGACCTGCGTTTCCCTGTGTCAGTCCACACCTTTCTGGTCATTCCTAGATTCCTGACACATGCTTTACTGCATATACAGACTGATTTTACTGTTGTGGGTTTAGAAACACTTTAGAGTCCATTTCAATGGCCATTCTTAAAGTAGAACTATGGCCTCCAATTTAAAAAAATATATATGTGCTGCAACACATTATTATAAGTACATCTGTACTTACAGTTTTCTCTTCTGCAAAGCCTCCCAAATACCTGTTGATCCTGCCATTGAAGTCCACCTAATACAACTTCCTGTGACGGTGTGGCAAGGATGCTGCACTGCTCTTGATCCTCCCACTTTTACAGTATGTAGGCTGTACCGGCTTGCACCATAGTGAAATGAAAACTTGTTGCTGGGGGCGTCGCTATCAGCCCATAGCGTGTTTATCAGCACCTGACCACGCCTAGTCCTGCCCACTGATTCTTGGCTTGACAGCCTGTTGCTTAAGCCCTCTCACTGTGAGCTGCACTGTATGCAAAGGGATATGAGAGAAACAAATTAAGGATTTGGCCCCATCCGTGAAGGGGCCAAACTGAGTTTTTTAATTAGTTTATGAGGCTTGGGAGTCACATAATAACTAAATTTGGGATTTGTTTAGTCTGTCATATAGACATACAGGAGCCCTTTAGTTTTACTTTAACACTCCGCTTGGAGACAGCATTAGTGGCAGAGTCACTGGAAACTATTTAAAATCTATTTTGAAAAGTTGGCAGGCTATTGCATTCTGTTTTTACTGCTGTTCCGAACTTGTCTGTATGTAGATGTCAGCTGACCCACAGCCTTGATCTTAAAGCATATGCAGCCCAAGCAATAACTATAATTAGTAGTAACAGAATAAAGGCCATTCCCAGCTTTTCTTACACTGGATCTACTGAGAGAGAGGGGACTACCGCCACAGACCCTGCTGAGAAGGTGACTCAGAGAGCAGTGATGCACCATCCGCTTCCAAACTGTATTCAGGAGCAGAGTGACATTGGCCCGGTCTGTCATTCTGGGGACTCTGCCAGGACGATGTTGTCAGGCTTTCAAAGCCAAAATACATGGGAATGGAGCTAAATGTAGGCAATAAATAGAACAAAATCTGTTGTACAAATGTGCTCATTGTTTATGTCGCAGAATGAAAAATAATATAAAAATGTACATCTACTGTGTGAAATATATATATATATATATATATATATAATAGAGCGCCACCCCCGCAGGGGTCGCTTGACATCTGATAATGCTTGTCCCCAGTGGTTGCCCTGACCTTACAAGCCTCTGACACTCTGGGTTCAGACATATTTCAACAGTATAGAATAACAATACAAGAAACACAATTCTTTAGTAGCACCTCTATATTAAACTTGGTCAAAAGTGTAGGCCACAGAAATAATAGGTTTAGGATATACAACTGCAGTTAACAAATAAAAGCAGAACACTGGTAAAATAGGAATAATCAGTTAGCAAGGTTTAACAGAATATACAGTCATGAGTAGTAAGCTTCAACCATTTATTTGTAACACCAGCAGCAAGAGGGGGAAGAAAAGGCTTGCAATGGGGAATGCTGAGAATTATGTAAACATATACTCTGCTGTAAATAGATGTAAATACCCTAGTTTGAATAGCAATGACCTTAAAAGAGAAGAGGCCCCTTTAACTAGAGATTGCAACTTTAGTCCTTTGATGTTTAAAGTTCCTGATATGAGGGTATCTGTTGTCATCTGCTAGCAATGCTGGGGGCCCATAAACATTAGTGCATATTGGTAATTCAATTAAATTAAACAGATAGGCTGTGGTACTGTTCAAATAAAAAATCTCCTGGTACTGAGGTTTAAAGGTGTTTGCATGCAGTGTCTCTAGAGTGATGACAGAAAGAGGTTGGGCATCCAACCATTCACCAATCCTAAGGACAGCACAGCCTTCTATGAACAGAGTTTTTGCCCAGGCTTTTGGCTGGTTGCAGGGATGTGTGGAGTTACCTCCGGATGGCCTGTCAGCGCAGCAAGCAGAGATGTCTGTGTGAAGACCTGACAATGACAGTCCCGATGCAGAGACACTAGTGTGATTCTGGTGTGGCAGTCGGTATCACTGCTGTTCTCATATACCTTGGTTGGTGGCCGAACTGACAAGAGGGCTTCCCTTGTGGCTCTGCTCCGAGAACCCCTGAAAGTGGTGAAAGAGGTACAAGGCTCAAAGAAGCATGGGTGCTAGTAGCTTGGTAGCAGGTAACTGCCAGGATCAGAGACATAGTCAGGATGAGCCAGTGTCATGTACAATGAGGCAGAAGCATGGTCAGATAGTAGGCTGGGGTCACTACCAAAGAAGCAGGCACAGCAAGGTCCAGTAACAGGTCGAGGTCAGAACCAGGGAACCAGGCAGAGAATAGTCAGAGGAAAGCCAAGGTCGGTACCCAAATCCACAGAGCAAGATCAGGAACTAGCCGGGTCAGCAACGGGAGATCAGTCAGCATAAGTAGGAACACAGCTCATGGGGGAACTGAAAAACATCCAGTGATTAGCACATACCAGGGTCTCCTTTAAAAAGGGAGCTTGGCGACAATGCCCGTGGACGTGCGCGCTGATGTGCGGCAGTGCACAGAGATGCGCCTACGTGTCAGTGCATGCAGAACATTAGCCCAAGCTCGTTTTTGTGCTGATACATGTGCAAGAGCATTAGCTGCACAGGAATGAACATTAGCTGCAAAAGAATTAGCATTAGCTGTAGTATTCCCATTAACACTAGCTGATCTAATATTAATCCTCTGACAGCTGTGCTAAACTGAGGAGAGTCCAAGAGAAAGAGCCAGTCCCTTGCTATAGCATATATCTGCTTTCCCAGCATCCTCCTCATTTGCCAGCACTTTGGTAGTTGCAGTTCAACCAGCGCTCAGGAATACAGGATGTATTGGCTATAGGACTACAAGTTTCAAAATCCTCTGCTATCAGAAAATTGAATCAAAGTCTTTACCAAATAACTGTAGACCTGTTAGTTAGTTTACCGTCTATAGTTGGGAAGATACTGCAGAGTTTAATTAAAAACCACAGTTCTTGCTGGAAAAAAATATTTTAAGCAACAGACAGCATCTATTCATGAAAGAGAGACGTTGTCAAACAAATCTGATTTCTTTTTATGAGGAGGTGAGCAAAACCTTAGACAAAAGCGTTTGACACAGTTCCCCACACACTGCTAATGTGTAAGGTAAAGTCTACAGGCTTGGAAAAATTAGTACCGTATTTTCCGGCGTATAAGACGACTTTTCAACCCCTCAAAATCTTCTGAAAAGTCGGGGGTCGTCTTATACGCCGGTGCAAGCCGATGCCAGGGCGGCACTTTTTCGAGGGGCGGCGCGGCGCCGCCCCCCCTCCTCCTCCAACAGACACCAAGTACAGGGGTGGGCAGAGGGGCTGCTGTACCTTACCTGGCTCCGGTCCCATGACGATCCGGTCCAGGAAGCGCGGCTGCTCCTTCTTTCAGTTCGGCCGCTCGATGGTCACGCGGCCGCTCGGCTCCGCCTCCTCACCGGTGATTGGGCGCCAGCACTGGAAAGGCGCACAGGCGACCAATCACCGGCGAGGAGGCGGAGCCGAGCGGCCCCGCGAAAAAAATGATGGGGCACTATTCCTCCTCCCCACTGACACCAATGATGGGGCACTATTCTCCCCACTGACACCAATGATGGGGCACTATTCCTCCTCCCCACTGACACCAATGATGGGTCACTATTCTCCCCACTGACACCAATGATGGGGCGCAATTCCTCCCACTGACACCAATGATGGGGCGCAATTCCTGCCACTGATACCAATGATGGGGCGCTATTCCTCCCACTGACACCAATGATGGGGCGCTATTCCTACCACTGACACCAATGATGGGGTGCTATTCCTCCCACTGATACCAATGATGGGCCGCTATTCCTCCCACTGACACCAATGATGAGGCACTACTCCTCCCACTGACACCAATGATGGGGCACTATTCCTCCCACTGACTAATGATGGGGCACTATTCCTCACACACTGACACTAATGATGGGGCACCATCATTGGTGTCAGTGGATGAAATAGTGCCCCGTCATTGGTGTCAGTGGATGAAATAGTGCCCCATCATTGGTGTCAGTGGGAGGAGTAGTGCCTCATCATTGGTGTCAGTGGGAGGAATAGCACCCCATCATTGGAATACCATACTGAAATAGCATACCATATTGAAATCAAATCTGATGTTTTTTTATTTTTATTTGGTGTGCGTTGGAAGAGGGGTAGTCTTATACGGCGAGTATAGCTCAAACCCTATATTTTAACAGGAAAAGTAGGGGGTCGTCTTATACGCCCAGTCGTCTTATACGCCGGAAAATACGGTATGTAAATGGATAGAAAACTGGCTAAAAGACCACATTCAGAGAGTAGTGGTTAAAGATTCATACTCTGAATGGTCTAGGGTTCTCAGTGGTGTACCCCAAGGTTCAGTGTTGGGACCCTTACTTTTTAATACATTTATACATGATATAGGGTCTGGGATTAAAAGTACCATTTCAGTCTTGGCAGATGACACCAAGCTATGCAGTGGAATAATGTCCTTACAGGATGTTTCCAACTTACAAGCCGACCTCAATGAACTGTTTAATTGGGTAACTATGTGGCAAATGAGGTTTAATGTTGATAAATGTAAGGTTATGCACTTGGGGGCTAAGAATATGCATGCATCATACATACTAGGGGGGGTACAACTACGGGAATCAATGGTAGAGAAGGATCTGGGAGTTCTGGTAGATCACAAGCCTAATAATGGCATGCAATGCCAAGCTGCGGTTTCTAAAGCGTGCAAAATCCTTTCTTGTATTAAAAGAGATATAGACTCCAGAGAGAGAGAGAGATCATATTACCCCGGTACAAATCATTAGTAAGACCTCATCTAGAATATGCAGTTCAGTTTTGGGCACCAATTCGCAAAAAGAACATCGGGGAACTGGAGAAAGTACAGAGAAGGGCAACCAAACTGATAAGAGGCATGGAGGAGCTCAGCTATGAGGAAAGATTAGAGGAACTGAATGTATTCCCTCTTGAGAAGAGGAGATTAAGGAGGGATATGATCAACATGTATAAATACATAGATAGTCCATATAGTGAACTCGGTGTAGAGTTTTTCACTTTAAGGTCATCACAGAGGACAAGAAGGCACTCTTTACGTCTGGAGGAAAAGATATTTAATCTCAAAATACGGACAGTCTTTTTCAGAGTAAGAGTAGTGAAAATGTGGAATAGACTACTTCAAGAGCTGTTCTAGCCAGTTCAGTAGATTGCTTTTAAAAGGCCTGGATTCTTTTCTAAATGCACATAATATAACTGGACGCTAACATTTATAGGTAATGTTGATCCAGGGAATATCGGATTGCCTCTTGGGGGATCAGGAAGGATTTTTTATCCCCCGCTGGAACAAATCGGATCATGCTTTATTGGGATTTTTGCCTTCCTATGTATCAACTGTGGGTATAAGATTGCGTATATGGGACTGTATAATTTTTTTTATTTTACTTCTTATTGGTTGAACTATTTGGATTTGTGTCTTTTTTCAACCAGACTAACTATGTAACTATATGTAACTATGAATCCACTCTGCTAACAGGAAGTAATGTAGCAGTCCCTGTACTGGGCACTAGGGGGAAAAGGATTAACCATAGTTTCATCTGTAAATATCCAAGAATGACATAAAAATAGCTGGTACTTGGCTATATATATATATATATATATATATATATACTGCATATGCAGTATAGGGGGATATACAACAGGCCATTTGCTAGAGGCTCCTTGTTAACTTTTAAAAAATAAAGTAAAACTGTGATTATAGAAGTATGGAAATTGCTACAGTTTTTTTATGAAGCCTAAGTTTTTCATTGTTTACTATCAGTCTGATAAGTCCCTTTTGCTGCTGGCTCCTGCATTAGTTCAAGTCTTCTTCCTTTGATTCACCCTCCCGCTCACTGTAATCTTCTGGTGCAAGGCTGGAGGACATGTCATATGCACTCATCAAGACCTGACCTATAATTACAGAGGGCAGGCCTTGAAATCCCGAACCTCCACTTTTTGGGTCCTCCACTAGCGCTCTCGTCTCCTCCTCCTCTCAATGTACCACCATAGGAAGCCACTTCCTATTGTGGCACACCTGAGGGCTCAATCCATAGACACAGACAGGGCGGCTTGGCCTTCTTCATCACATGATTTGACTGACAGGAGTGGGAGCCAATGGCTCTCCCTACCTCAGCAAAGTCTGAGACCCAGAAGTGTGAGCATGGGCACAGTGCTGGATCAATGCCCCTATGCATGTCAAGCTTTCATTTTCAGTGGTGGCTAAAAGGTATCTTTAAAAAATCTTCCTCACAAGGAGGTTTGTAGATTTTCTAAAATGATAAGGTTAACAGAGTTCTTCTTTAACAACCATGTTATTAAATAATTCCCAGATGTCTAAACTGTGAGGCTATGAAGTAGGAGATTAATGAATATGTATTTTTCTATCTTTGGATGAAAAAAAATCTTTTCGAGTCTCTTAGCAACAATTTTGCTTTTCATCATTCGTATCGTTACACCAACAAATGTCCTGCAGAAGATAGAACACTAATGTTAGTATATGTTCCATCGGCTCTGAGAACAGGGAATTAGTACACTTCATCTCATCTTTGTGTATTGGATTAATGGGTGGCCTTCGAAGAGTGAAGGCTTTCATTATTCTTTTGGATAGCAGCTCTTAGTCTAGTTTAGAGACTTACTCTAAACATATGTGAACATACTGTATGTCTTCTTTACTTAAAGAAGAAAAATCACTTAAAGGCTTGGTTAACACAAAACTTTCCAAGAGTTTATTATATTTTAATGGTGACTTGAGTACATACCAAAGTGTCACGTCAGCAACAATTATTACTGGATTATTGGAATCTTGCTGTACTTGTGATCTTGAAGTCTTCCAAAGTTAAGATTAATCCCTATCTCCCCCTGATGTCCAGAATATTTCATTCAACTGTCAGATGTCAAGTCTCTACAGACCAGATGTGATTTCCTAGTTGAATGACAAGGGCAATGCTAAGAGTCAGGAGGCTTAAAGTTGTCTTGGACAGAAGTCGAGATGCCATGTCCAGCTTGAATTTAGGATCCAATGGGATTCACAGGGATCAAAATGGAAACTAACTCAGGTACCTACCTGCAAATATAATGAACCCTTTAAGATACAAAATGCTCTCAGTAAGTTGTTAAAGTGGATAAAGCACCAGATATATTTTTCATGCTAAGCCCATGCATGATTGGAAGCTCCATGTTGATCTGTGGATGACCACGGGTAAATGAACTTGCATCCATGTATACCTACATCAGCTCTCAGTGGGGAACCCTACTGACAGCTGATGATTCATCAGTTGTTAAGGATGCGGTGGCCGCCCGCTCCTTAACAACCATGACAGTTACTGGTTTTTAAGGACACCAGTGGCCGTCCACTTCTTATTAATGCACTATTTACTACTGTTTGTAAAATTACCGCAGGTTTTCACTACCAAAATACTGCATCACCACATAAAATAAATCATGTGGTATTTTAGTAAAGTCTTTGGTGAATTTTAAAAAAAAGAAAAACTCTGTAATCGGATGCAGTATGATACCGGTTAGTGAATGGAGCCCAATGCCTTTACCTGGTTTTCTTACCAGGATAGAGCCATCTTTGTTCACAAATGCTGATCAGCTCTTACCGTAACCTCTCACTTGATGACCTACAAAGTTACAATGTTACAGTCTGACCTCTAGGGAAGAGGAGACTGAGGAAATGCTTCCTACTGCCTGCAGCAATGATGACATCATCTGAGCCTAGGCAAAGTCACTTGCTGGATGGTTTTCTAAGGATAAAGGTACAATTCTTTTGAAAAACAAACATTCTTAGGCTGTATATTTTTTGGGGCATTTTGTTGTGCGTTTATTTTTAAATGTTTTTGCACAGTCTTTTCGAAGTGTTTGTAGTTTTTGCAATAGCCAATAGAGAAAACTGTCATATGTTACATCATTTGTTAATGTTTTACTGCTTTCAGGTGCTTAAAAAATGCACCATTCTGCCCAACTGGAGCTACAAAATTAGCTTCAAAACTTTTTTGCGCTTCAGGTGACTTGGAGTAGAGATGAATCACTTCCATAGAGGATTATTGATTTTTTTCTCCCTGAGTATTTTAGAGGTCTGAGCTTCAAGCTGCAAAACACTGAGGTGTAAATGGGCCTAAAAATCTGTTTAGCTATCGGGTGATTCAAACCAGAAAAAAAATTTAGATACATTTAGAAGTTGAGTATTCTGCACATTATGTTATGTTGGGTAGTCTGAAACACTGCTGCTACTTTAGGAAGTGTGCGAGATCAGGTTAATTGAAGTCCAGAAGAGGTTAGATGAGGGAGTGACGTCATCGTGGCTCGACCAGCCAGATGGTTAGAGCCCACGAACCCAGCAGGAAGATCGGGGGAAGATGGAAACCCTGTGAGCGGTGACAGCTCTACGCTGGAAGGCTTTGTTTTAAGGTACGTTTCTCATACCGTGCTAGTAGCGCAGAGAGGAGACATGCCCGGTGTACGGAGGAACGGAGAGGAGGGAGGAATGTTCCGCCATCAGCCACCGAGCTCCCGGCATTTATACAGTGGCGTTCACTGGATGATGAGTGCTTCTTGTAACCACAGCAGCTTGTTGCCCATCCTACTTTTATCTGTCAGGTTACCATTGTCCGGGACTCCCACCGTTCTGGTTATATCGTGCTGGAGCACTGTCAGACCACGTGTGTCAGTCCGTAGGAATCAGCGGTGTCTCTGGCAGTGAAAAGGTTTCCGCTATCTGCTCATAGAGACCCCCAGAGGAAGCGTGGCTGCATATGAAGCTGCTGTCCATATGAGGGATCCTTGCTCCAGGCTGGCTGGCTGTTCCATTTAAAGGGGCCCCTACAGAGTCATATTAGTTCAATGTGCATAACCTATGTGCATCTGGTGAGTGCGCATTTTATATATTGCTGTACGGAGTCACATCACAAGGATTTTATTATGGAAATTACCTACAAAGTTGAAGTTTAACCACTTGTATTGCTGACCTATCCAAGTCAAGCCTGCACTTCTTTCTACACATCTTTATCTTAGACTGTGCAATATTATTTCTCATTTGTGCGCATAAATAAGTGCCATATTCACCTGGAAGTTTATTGTACTGAGTTTTATTATATATTGTTATATTTTAGCGCTGCACCTTTTTATATATATATATATATATATATATTTTTTTTTTTTTTTTTTTTTTTACTAGGTTTTTTGGATTTCCTATGTTGGTGCATTTTGCAGCTGGTCATTTAATTTATTTAGATTGTAAGCTCGAAAGAGCAGGGCCCTCAATCCCCTCATGTTTTGCATTGTATTGGTATTGTTCTGTCACATGTTCTGTCCCCGTTTGTAATGTACAGTGCTGAGCGAACTATTGGCACTTTATAAATACTGTATAATAATAATAATAACCTATTTACAGTTGTGTTCAAAATAATAGCAGTGTGTTGAAAAAAGTGAATAAAGCTCAAAATCCTTCTAATAGCTTTTATTTCCATGCACACAAATGCATTGGGAACACTACACATTCTATTCCAAATCAAAACATGAAGAAAAATATATCAAATTTGTGTTGTTTCTCTAAAAAAAATTGAAGAAAATTGATTAGACTGTCCAATAAATAGCAGTGTTTGTATTCTTCTTTACAAACTCAAACATTCACTATATAAACTGAAAAAAATGTTTGAAGATTTTGCTTTCCTTTGAATCACTTAATTAATATTTAGTTGTATAAGCACTGTTTCTGAGAACTGCTGTACATTTGTGTTGCATGGAGTCACCTATTTCTATTACTCTACTACACCTGCTAGTAAATTATTTGCCATGTAGAAATATCATTTCTACCAAAAACAGTGATTGTTCAGGTTAGTGATGTCTGACTGCTATTATTTTGAACACAACTGTATGTAAAATTATGTATATACAGTTGTGTTCAAAATAATAGCAGTCAGACATCACTAACCTGATCAATCACTGTTTTTGGTAGAAATGATGACAATATGGCAATATAGAAGACGCCTATGTGAAGCCAAGCTATCTGCAAGAAGCCCCCGCAAAGTCCCACTGTTGAAAAAAAGACATGTGCTGAAGAGGTTACAATTTGCCAAAGAGCACATTGACTGGCCTAAAGAGAAATGGTGCAACATTTTGTGGACTGATGAAAGTAAGATTGTTCTTTTTGGGTCTAGTGGCCAAAGACAGTTTGTCAGACGACCCCCAAACACTGAATTCAAGCCACAGTACACTGTGAAGACAGTGAAGCATGGTGGTGCAAGCATCATGATATGGGGATGTTTCTCATACTACGGTGTTGGGCCTATTTATCGCATACCAGGGATCATGGATCAGTTTGAATACATCAGAATACTTGAAGAGGTCATGCTGCCTTATGCTGAAGAGGAGATGCCCTTGAAATGGGTGTTCCAACAAGACAATGGCCCCAAACACACCAGTAAACGTGCAACATCTTGGTTCCAGACCAACAAGATTGACGTTATGGAGTGGCCAGCCCAATCCCCGGATCTTAATCCAATAGAAAACCTGTGGGGTGATATCAAAAATGCAGTTTCTGAGGCAAAACCAAGAAATAGAGAACAGTGGAATGTAGTCCAATCATCCTGGGCTGGAATACCTGTTCACAGGTGCCAGAAGTTGGTTGTCTCCATGCAACACAGATGTACAGCAGTTCTCAGAAACAGTGCTTATACAATGAAATATTCATTAAGTGATTCAAAGGAAAGCAAAATCTTCAAACATTTTTCAGTTTATATAGTGAATGTTTGAGTTTGTAAAGAAGAATACAAACACTGCTTTTCTTCAATTTTGTTAGAGGAACAACACAAATTTTATATTTTTTTCTTCATGTTTTGATTTGGAATAGAACGTGTAGTGTTCCCAATGCATTTGTGTGTATGGAAATAAAAGCTATTAGAAGGATTTTGAGCTTTATTCACTTTTTTCAACACACTGCTATTATTTTGAACACAACTGTATATTGAGCGCTTGCTGTACATATTTTATTTTGCTCCTACACGTAAGCTTACAGCAAAGCTCTGTGCTGCAATCACGCATGTGCACAAGAGTGACGTCATCATGGCTTGACCATTCAAAATGCTGGAGCGCGCAAACCCTGAAGGAAGACCAGATGAAGATGGAAGCCCCAGCAGCGCTGACAGCTCACTGCTGCAGGGCTTCATTTGAAAGGTAAGTCTGTCACAATGTGCTGTTATGTGGGGAATACACTCTTCAAAACTTGCAGGCCAGTTGGGTGTAGAAGATGGTGGAAGTGACCACCGCTTGTGGCAGGACAAACAGTTATTCTGCACACCTGGAAGTGCCAATGCAGCAGAGTTTTAACACATGGGCTGTCGGAAAGGTACATATATCACATATTCTTTTACAAAATTTTTATTGGTTTTAAGCTAAGGGAAGGTATATAAAGATGGAATATCTGTAGTGTTAAGACAGACAAACTAACAAAAATGATGTCAGTAATATGCAAGGGGGTTGATTTACTAAAACTGGAGAGTGCAAAGCTATATCTGGTGCAGCTTTGCATGATAGCCAATTAGCTTCTAACTTCAGCTTGATCAATTAAACTTTAACAAAAAAAAAATGGAAGCTGATTGGGTTCTATGCAGAGCTGCACCAGATTTGGCCATCTCCAGTTTTAGTAAATCAACCCCATAGTGTATGTTACAGGTGAACAAGATACATCAAAGTCTGAAAATAATGAACAGAAAGATAAATTGCATTAGTTCAAAGATCCCTAAAATCTTTGGAACCAGCTACATATACTGTACACTCTCTGGGCTGAAATCTTGTATAAACGTTATATACTTCAAAATTAGCTTTGGGAGTCAAGATCCCCTTTACATTATTTTAAATATTGTACTGTTGGGTCACTTCAATCATAAGGCTCAGTGGAACTGTTCCATCCAAGTGATCGTGTTGCATTGCAATGCATCAAAAATGACAGGTTCCCTTTAAAACTTAGGACAGATGAAATGTGTTTACATTGCACATCATTTATTTGCATAGATGCATGTAGCAGTACTTGGCATTCGCTAAGAGATACCATCGAACACCTTTCTCCTTGAATTCCAGTGCAAACAATTGAAGAATCACAGTAATGCACAATGCTATTAAATCCCTTTCAGCGGCACGTCATAAATTCACAAGCTGCAGAAATTATCACCTCCGGGGACAGCTCCTAAAAGCTGCATAAAAGCTGGGAAGTAAACATTTCGGTGTGATATACAATAATTTACTGGATCTGGCAGAGTTAATGAGTGTCATTTAGAACACACAGGAAATGTCACCTACAGATATTCTACCTCCTATACAGCATATTATCACTATTGTGAGCTCTGATCAGTCTATAAATGCGTTTATGACTGGCTATAAATGAACAGATATCTCTTCTTGAATGAGTTTCCTGAGGATCTACAGTGAAACTCACTTAGTTGTGATGATGGTGCACTCATCTTTAATCCTTTTGCATGCTCCTTCTAGTCCAGTAATCAGCTTCTCTACATAGACTTAGGCTACATTCACATCACCGATCAGGACCAGTGTGAATTGTAGTGGCAGAAATCTTCTGATTCCTGCTGTGGCTATCAGCAGCTAGGTGCGACCACAAAGTGCATCCAGGAGCAATCACCACAAACATAATATTGCTATTAGTCATTATACTGAAGAGGGCCAGAGGCTGCACCTAGCGGCTGAGGGCCGAAGCGGGAATCTCTGATTGCACTGGCCCTAATCTCCACTGTGAATACAGCCTTATACAGGAAAGTCCTATTTTGAGTCCATACAGGGTTCCTATTTTAACTGAAGCTCTGATGATGGGGGAATTTCTTTTGCTCCCGAAACATGTTTGTTTGTTAGAGTAAACCAATAAATAACTTGGGATTTTTTAATCATTTGGTCTGGCACTCCTTCCATTGATGCATGTTTTTTAATAGGGGCCCTGGATGCATGTAAACATTAGCAAAGTGTTTAGAGGCATACAGCGTGAAATGTGGTCCTTACACAGGACCATGAACACAGATTGCAGACAAAAAACAGATCTGTGTGTATGGGCCCACAGGATACAACAGTGCTACATTCATATCCATGTGTAACACCCTCTATAGGTAGGATTTTTTTTGTTAGTTAGTGGCTGGGTAGCAGCTTGGGATGAGTCAGCCTGGGAGTGAAGTAGTGAAGTCACCTCAGAACAGACTGGGAGGCTCTAACAGATCAGGGCTTCTGGAGCCCTTCCACCTTTCTAGAGAGTGGAGAACTTCTGGAAGAGGGAAATGGAGGGGAGGAGGCCCAGATCTGCATATTTGAGGTACCTTGGCCAATCCCCTGGCAGGAGGCCAGGCATGGTGACCAAGGCAACCCTCAAATATAACAGAGCTTGGAGGGCAGGGGCAGTGTCGGGTGGAAGATGGAGTGAGGAAGGCTGGAGTGTGGGGCCTGGGAAGGGGCCCCAAGGAGGGCACCTACCTACAGGCAGCTTGCTGGAAAAGAGGATCTCCACTGTACCACCATCTCCTGGGGAGGACATGCTGAGCAGCAGGGAAAGAGCCAGCCCAGAAAAAGGCCTGAAGCACTCTTGCACCCCCTGGGCTGGATAAGTGGAGTTGACAGTCAGGTGAAATATCCAATATCTCATCCAGGACTGCTTGAGCTAAATTGGCAGCTTCTGGGCCCCCTTGCCCAGGGAATACCCTCAGTGCAGCTGGGTGAAGAGGAGTAATCACCCTGGGCCTGAGGAGGTACACCAGGAAGAGACTTTGGAGCTCCTCAAAGAAAGAGACTGTTGCTATCCATTGTACATAGTTGCTAAGGAGTTTGCAGGGTCTCGGGCATCCAATATAACCCTAAACCCCATCCAAGTTCTTAACCCTTAATAAAATCACAAAAACAAGCTCAATAACTGTCCTTTGAATCCATTGTGCAAGGTGTGGAAAATGCGTGTTGACTGGCTATGCATAGCTTAGCAGGACCCAAAACTCAGCGACTCCTAAGGTGGTAGTGCCACACATGTAAACTATAGATCTAAATGCAGATAATTGTACACCTGCATGAATGTACTTTAAAGGAAAGGTAGTGGTGGAAAAACACTTGTAGATTTAACTAATCACTTTTTATCTATTAGTGCCTCTTTACATCTATGCATTGCAGGAACTCATTAACACACTATACATGCGTTGATATATTGTGGTGCCATTCAGTTTTAATAGCACCCTAGTGCACCAAGGCAAAGCACATGCATTGCAATGTACTGTAACTCAAGGCAGCAAAGCATTTTGTGACACGTTCTATGCCTGGGACATTATGGTATGTTGTAAGCCTACTGATTTTAATTGGCAGTTGGAATGCAATGAAGTTAATGTGAGACATAACACAATGCACAGACATAAATGGGCCCTTAAAGTGGTAGTTTAATTTGTTCCTGTCTTATATGTGCATGTATGAATGTGAGTTAAGGATTTTAGATTGTAAGCTCCTTGATGGCAAGGACTGATGTGAATGTACAATATACACTATATTGCCAAAAGTATTGGGACGCCTGCCTTTACACGCACATGAACTTTAATGGCATCCCAGTCTTAGTCTGTAAGGTTCAGTATTGGGTTGGCCCACACTTTACAGCTATTACAGCTTCAACTCTTCTGGGAAGGTTGTCCACAAGGTTTAGGAGTGTGTCTATGGGAATGTTTGACCATTCTTCCAAAAGCGCATTTGTGAGGTCAGGCACTGATGTTGGACTAGAAGGCCTGGCTTGCAGTCTTTGCTCTAATTCATGCCAAAGGTGTTCTATCGGGTTGACTCTGTGCAGGCCAGTCAAGTTCCTTCACCCCAAAATCACTCATCTACGTCTTTATGGACCTTGTTTTTTTTCAGTCATGTTGGAACAGGAAGGGGCCATCCCCAAACTGTTCCCACAAAGTTGGGAGCATGAAATTGTCTAAAATGTCTTGGTATGCCAATGCCTTAAGAGTTCCCTTCACTGGAACTAAGGGGCCAATCCCAACTCTTGAAAAACAACCCCACACCATAAAACCCCTCCACCAAATTTTACACTTGGCACAAAGCAGTCAGGCAAGTACTGTTCTCCTGGTAACCGCCAATCCCAGACAACTCCATCCGATTGCCAAAAAGAGAAGTGTGATTCGTCACTCAAGGGAGCATGTCTCTGAACAGATGATCCACTGTGGTCACCATAAGAAAACCTACCCTGAGATATGCTAGTACTGAAGTGTCTGTGACTGCTAAGAGTGTGCTGAGCTTCCTACAAGGGGTCGGTGTGTGCTGCAGAAAGCTGTAGGAGAAAGGACCAGGCTGCTGCTGCTGCAAGAATGTGGGGTAAGGACTGCATTGCTGGAAGATAGAGAACCCTGTGTGCTGTGATGTCTATATAGTAGGTTAGGCTGCCATAGGAGTCTACAGGTCTACTCTCTTGAATTGTGATCATGTCTGCTGTGTGCTATGATCGAGCATTACCCCAGATAGAGGTCATCCTGTTGAGATCCTTTTGAACTTTTATTTGGTCTCCTTTTGGTCTGTTAAATATGCAGTCAAAAGTATTTTGTTATACAGTATTTGATATTTACAAAAAAAACGTACCCCATGATCCTGTCAGAAATCTCCTGACCTCTGTCTGTGCTATATGCTATCAGTTATGTTGTTCTCAGTTATCTTTGAGGAGAGTTGGAGATTTTAGTACTGACCTGTTACTGTTGTCACAGTACAGTGAGTGAGCGTAGTCACCCTATGACATGAAGTGTGTTACTGGCAGAATCATCAGGTAAAAATAAAAGGGAAAAAATGGCTAAAGAACAAATTCTAATGCTGCCATCTTGTCTGAGGATTGGTTATATACAATATAAAACTTTATTTTTGAATTTAGATACCCTTAATCTCCTCATTTGCTAAACAGATCACAGGTCCCTTCTAACACACTGGAATTTCATCCCTACTGGTCCTCCCAACCATCATTCCTTTCCTTCAGAAAAGGTTTATCTTCGGTTTCTTCTAGCTATAGACTGGAGGCTCGTGGTCTCCCTGGGGAAAGATGTGAGCAGTCACAAGATACAGGCCTCGGGTCCTGTCATGGAGGTTTACCGGGCACAGAACACATCACTGCACAGACCTTTGCATCCCCAGATACCAGGCCGGGCACAGCTGGCTCACCACATTGACTTTTCTAGTGGGAATTGGACTGACGTTAACACAGAGAGGCCCCCATGTACAGCGCTTGGCAATTTCAGGAATGATTTCAAGAGAACAATGTGCCAGGCAGACATTACCCGATGGAGCGTGCGCTGAGCTGCTTAATAAGGGACGGTTTCATCGCCTCACATTTGTGACATATAAATTGAAGTGCTGAAGGAGCGGAATAAAAGCTATTTAGATGTGCAGCTGCAGTCTGTAATTTTCACCTCCTACAAAGTGTGTGAGAGATGAGAGGATGCTAAGATTTAGGACTTAGGATGGCTCAGGGTTAAATTTGTAATATTTCAGAGACAAAATCCCTCAGGAAGGGAGAACCGAGATTTACACAGTTATTGCTATTACATGGAGTTTATTGGATTCTTTCAAGAATTTACTGTTTTTGTTGTAGAGATTCCATGCTATGCCCTAGGTGCACCTTTGGAAAGAGGGGGGTGCCTTTATTCACGTGTCTTGGACATGCTCAAAACGGGTCAAGTACTGGTATGATGTGTTTGAAATGATTAAGCATGCATTACAAGTCCATTGTTCTCCTAAAACAAAAACTGCTCTCCTGAGAATCTTGGAATTTCCCTTTGATGATTTCATAGCTGTCAATAACTAGACCTCCAGACCCAGGAAAACTGTAGCACAATATTGACTATCACCTCCCACCACACTCTGGATAGAAAAAGCGAACTCTATTATAGAGTTCTGCACAGCCAGGCAACACCCATCTTCACAAAGGCTTGTATTCTGAGTCAGAGATCAATCTTTGACCTTTGCTTTTGTTGTTTTTATTATTTATTTATTTATAGGGGATTTGAGCTGTAATAATGTTAGGGGTGTACAGGATGCACAAGGGAACAGACAAACTGAAGGTAACTTCCTGGAAGTCTTTCCTGCTTGAAGTACCGAAGACCTTTATTAAGTTCCTGGAAGGTTTCCCTTAAAGGGGAGGCACTCCATGGTGTGTATATATGTTATTGTATATATTTAAACTTTTGCTCTTGCTATTAGCTGCAGAGAGGTGTAGCTAGGTTGTATATTTGTACATTTGTATACTAAATTAGCCAGAATGTCAAATTATGGTCAGGAGCTGAGTGGCTCTGCAGGCCAGCCCCTCAGGAATTTCCCCCTGCTCTAGGGCTTTGGAGGAAGGCCCTAGAGGCAGTGGGTGGATATGAGGAATTACTGGCTGTTGGAGCCTACTTATCTGCAGCAGAGTTCGGGTGGAAGATAGTGAGGAAGATGTGGGGCTGAAGGCAGGAGGCCCAGTGGGATGGAGCCTACCTGCAGGCCTGGAGCTGAAAAAGGAAAAAAGCACAGAGTTCACTGGCCCCCAGAATGAGGACCACCTGTATGGCAGAAAAGGAGCGGCCCAGCTAAAAGGCCTGGAAGCAGCCACCAACTCACCAGTGGTACAGGAAAGGATCTGAGTGAGTACCCCATCACCCCCTGGGTGGATAGGGGAAGGAGCACTCTGGTAGGAAACCAGATTCGCCACCTACCTGGGACTGTTCATCTATTAAAGTGACATGAACCGGATCCCCTGTTCAGGGATAACTCCAGATTTCTGGGTGAAGAGGAGTAGTTCATCTAGGGTCTAGGGTGGTACATTGGGAGAGGCTGGCTAGCTCCCCATCAAAGACTGTGTTGCAGTGAAGGCTTTTGAATAGTTCTAGGAAGTTGTCCTCAGTTCATCAGTTCCCTTGGGCATCCTGTAGACCTCTAACCCTATCCCAGTTTAAATCCCCTAAATAAAACAACAAAACCAAAGCTCAAGGACTGATTTCTGACTCAAGTCTTCGTGAAGATGTGTGATGCCTGGCAGTGCAGGACGCCAAATCTTCTAGCGACTCCTAAGAGGGTAGTGCTACAGCTGTATTTCCCTGAGAAGATGGAAGTCTATTTTACACACCATACTTGTAGTGAGTAGAGTGAAGGCTGCTCTGTCAAATTCTTCTACAGTATGTCACTGTGATGTGTTTTGTACTTGCTGTTTTCACCTTTTCTCTTGTTGCAAAAAACCTTGAAAGCCTTGAAGTTGTTCTTCAATAAAAGCTACCTTGAAAAAAAGGAAAGGAGAACTGTCTGCAGTGCCCATAGCAACAAATTAGCTTTCTTTTCCAAGTCTGTGCTGGAAGAATCAGATACAATGTGCTATGCACGTCTCAAATTCTCTCTTTTTTTTTTTTTTGGCCTTGAGCAGTATTTAGTCACACCATAATGCAACACGATTCCAGCAATCAGCTGCCAATACATTTGGACCTGTTGCGTTTTAGTTAACATGGAAGAGGTTTTTGGCTCTAATCATTTGCAGTTGAGTGAGTGAACTGTTTAAAAGTACAATTAAAGCAGCACTCCAGACACACAGATTAGTACGCAAATACATTTACGTAATTGTGCAGTCATGCTACGCTGTACCCAAACAAAATTTGTATAATTTTTTTCAAATAGAGCTTTCTGGAAATGGGGGAATGGGGGAAATTGCCCAAAAGTAGGTGTGTCAAGCTTGTAGCATCATACTCAAAACAACTTGAGGCTGTAATTGGTGCTAAAGGTGCTTCAACAAAGTATTGAGCAAAGGCTGTGAATACTTATGTACATGTGTGTTTTTTTTAATAAATTGCAAAGATTTCAAAACAAACTTCTTTCACATTGTCATTATGGGGTATTGTTTGTAGAATGTTGAGGAAAAAAATTAATTTATTCCATTTAGGAAAATAGCTGTAACATAACAAAACGTGGCAAAAGTTAAGTGCTGAGAATACTTTCTGGATGCACTGTACACCAGTGGTGGCCCAAAGCCAGATGTGGCCCTTTGCTTGCCTTTATCTGGTCATTGGGGTACTTTCCTCCCACTGATATCAGGCACTGTTCTTGCCACTAATACAATAACGAGGCACTATTCCTCCCACTGACACCAATGGTGGGGAACTATTCCTCCCACTGATACCAACAATAGGGCACCATTCTTCCCATTGACACTGACAATAGGGCACTTTTCCTCCCACTGATACCAGTAATGGGGCACTATTCCTCCCACTGACACCAACGATGGGACACTATTCCTCCCACTGACACTGACAATAGAGCACTATTCCTCCCACTAACACCAACGATGGGACACTATTCCTCCCACTGACACTGACAATAGAGCACTATTCCTCCCACTAACACCAATGATGGAGCACTATTCCTCCCACTGATACCAATGATGGGGCACTATTTTTCTCCCACTGACACCAAGTCAGTAATGGTACTGCAGGAACAGTTAAAGGGCAAAATTTATAAACCTACTACAGGACAATTTTATGGTACAGTTCATAGAGGCCCCAACTAGGAATGATGCTCTGCTGAACCTGGTAATCTCAAACCATGCAGAGCTTATTACGAATGTCCATATAAAAGGACATCTGGGTAGAAGTGACCATATCATGATTTCATTTATTGTTAGCTGTAAACATCAAGCACATAAAGGAAAAATAAAAATGCTCAACTTCAAGAGAGCTAATTTTCCAAGACTGATAGCTGCTCTCCAAGACTTAGACTGGGAGGGAATATTGGCATTGATGAACACAACACAGAAATGGGAGCTCTTCAAATAAACTGTATGTGAACACACTGCAAATTACATTCCCATGGGCAACACGTTTACAAGGCTAAAAATCAAGCCTATGTGGCTCACCGCCAAAGTTAAAAAAGCTATAGATAATAAGAAAAGATATTTTATTAAATATAAAAGTGAAGGAATGCTATCATCGTTTAAACATTACAAATAATATAACAGAATATGCAAAAAGGAAATAAAGGTCGCAAAGACAGATTGTAAGAAATAGCAGGACAAACCCCATAAAATTCTTCAAATATATTAATAGCAAAAAGGTCCGGTCCGAGCATGTAGGCCCTTTACAAAATAATCTAGTGGGTGACTGGGGACAAAGAAGGCAAATTTATTAAATACCTTCTTCATCACTGTATATACAAAGGAGCATGGGGTAGCTCTTGTCCATAATGGGCAGGGTATTGACACAATTCTAGATTATCCACATTGGCTCACAATCGATATGATCCAAAAATATTTAGACAGAACAAAGGTGAAAAAAGCATCTGGACCAGATGGCATTCACCCACGGGTCCTTAAAGAATTGAGCTCTGTCATTTCAAAGCCATTGTTTCTAATTTTTAGGGACTCTTTAATGACTGGAATAGTACCACTGGTAAAAGGGGTCAAAATCAAGTACTTATGAAGTACTTTACCAAGTACTTATAGACCTGTTAGTTTAACTTCCATAGTTTAGAAGATACTGAAGAGTTCAATAAAAGACCACATAGATGAGTTCTTGCTGGAAAAAAAATATTTTAAGCAACAGACAGCATGGATTCCTGAAAGACAGAAGTTGTCAAACAAATCTGATTTCTTTTTATGAGGAGGTGAGCAAAACCTTGGACAGAGGGGTGGCAGTGGACGTGGTATACTTGGACAGAGGGGTGGCAGTGGACATGGTATACTTGGACAGAGGGGTGGCAGTGGACATGGTATACTTGGACAGAGAGGTGGCGGTGGACATGGTATACTTGGACAGAGGGGTGGCGGTGGACATAGTATACTTGGACAGAGGGTTGGCAGTGGACGTGGTATACTTGGACAGAGGGGTGACGGTGGACGTGGTATACTTGGACACAGGTGGTGGTGGACATGGTATACTTGGACAGAGGGGTGGCGGTCGACGTGGTATACTTGGATTTTGCAAAAGCGTTTGACACAGTTCCCCACACACACGGCTAATGTGTAAGGTAAAGTCTACAGGCTTGGAAAAATCTGTATGTAAATGGATAGAAAACTGGCTAAAAGATCGTATTCAGAGAGTAGTGGTTAATGATTCATACTCTGAATGGTCTAGGGTTTTCATTGGTGTACCCCAAGGTTCAATGTTGGGACCCTTACTTTTTAATATATTTATAAACATTATAGGGTCTGGGATTAAAAATGCCATTTCAGTCTTTGCAGATGACACCAAGCTATGCAGTGGAATAATGTCCTTACAGGATGTCTCCAACTTACAAGTCGACCTCAATGCACTATTTAATTGGGCAACTATGTGGCAAATGAGGTTTAATGTTGATAAATGTAAGGTTATGCACTTGGGGGCTAAGAATATGCATGCATCATACATACTAGGGGGGTACAACTGGGGGAATCAATGGTGGAGAAGGATCTGGGGATTCTGGTAGATCACAAGCTTAATAATGGCATGCAATGCCAAGCTGTGTTCTCTAAAGCGAGCAAAATGCTCTCTTGTTTTAAAAGAGGTATAGACTCCAGAGAGAGAGATATCATTTCCCCCGGTATAAATCATTAGTAACACCTCATCTGGAATATGCAGTTCAAATTGTTGAACCAATTCACAAAAAGAACATTGGGGAACTGGAGAAAGTACAGAGAAGGGCAACCTAACTGATAAGAGGCATGGAGGAGATCAGCTATGAGGAAAGATTAGAGGAACTGAATTTATTCTCTCTTGAGAAGAGGAGATTAAGGTGGGATATGAGCAACATGAATAAATACATCAGTGGTTCATATAGTGAATGCAGTGTAGAGTTATTCACCCTGAGCTCATCACAGAGGACAAGGGGACACTCTTTACATCTGGAGGAAAAGAAATGTAATCTCCAAATATGGAAAGGATTCTTCACAGAAAGAGCTGTGAGAATGTGGAATAGCCTCCCTCAAGAGTTGGTTCTGGTCAGCTCAGTGGATTGCTTTAAAAAAGGCCTGGATTCTGTCTTAGATACACAGAATAAAATTGGTTACTAACATTTATAGGGAATATCCAATTGTCTCTCGGGGGTTCAGGACATTATTTGGATTCTTACTGTTTTAGCTTTTATTACTACTACAGGTATGGGGGGCTCTGATGAGGGAATCTAATGTAGGGGGGCTCTAATGGGGAATCTGATGTATGGGGGCTTGATGGGGGAATCTGATGTATGGGGGCTCTGTTAGGGAAATCTGATGTATGGGGGCTTTGATGAGAAAATCTGATGTATGAGGGGCTCTAATGGGGGAATCTGATGTATGGGGGAATCTGATGTATGGGAGCTCTCACATGCCATTCTTTGCAGTGCAAGTTGAGCACATTAATTTGTATGGGCTCAAACTGCACCCCACTACACAAAAAATAGGTACCGGTAATTGGTATTGGCGAGTACGCGATAAAAAGTATCAGTACTCTTACTCATTCCTAAAAAACTGGTATCGGTGCATCCCTAGTCTGAAGGACAGTAAACTGGCTTTTGTTTAGAATGGTGATCGGCAAGTTGTTGATCATGATTGACCAGCCGACAGTGGGAGCCATCAGGTGGACCGTTACCACAGCTCTGCTACTGTGGGGGACGTAGGTTATGGGAATTTGGCAGAGGACACAGCACTGGGGGGGCCGAGGATACTACTGTGAGGGGAGCGGGTTATGCTGGGGGGCAGAGGACACTACAGTAGGGGGGGGTGATGTGAAGGGGGCAGAGGAAATTGCATTGGGGGATACAGGACACCACTATGGGGAGAGGGGGCAGAGGAAACTACAGTGGGGGCGTGATGTAAATGGGGCAGAGAACACTGCATTGGGTGAGTACAAAACACTACTGGGGGGAGGGGAGGGCAGAGGACACTACTGTGAGGTATGATGTGAAGGGGAGCAGAGGATACTATTGTGACATACTATATGTTCTTCATGCCATCTTTTTATTGGGAGCTTGACCACTTTTTTTTTTCTTTTTCTTTAAAGGGCGCCATCTAGGAACCCCCCCTCCTCTCACAGATCCCACCTGGTCCCCAAGCCGCATGTGTCCCCTCTTCTGTCCGTTCTTCCGGGGGGGGGGCGGTGCTGCTCCCCTGAAATATGCCGCCCCAGGAAAATGCCTTGTTTGCCTTGTGGTAAATATGCCCCCAATGTTGTCCAGGTAGACCGCAACCTCTGAAAGGTTGCTTACTCCTGGTTTAAAATGTTTGGATACCCCTTGTCTAAACTGTTCACCACAATCCTTCATTGCGGATGTGGGATCTTTTATTGTCCTGATGCCATTTATTCGAGCAAACCACTGTGCAATTGTTGGGAAGAGGAGCTTTTCCAGAGGGGTGGGTTGCAGGCATTTGCTGTATTAATCAGTTGTATCAGCACAGAAGATTTCTAGGCCTTTTTTTCCGATAAGAGGGTACGATGAAAAACAACTGCTAAGGGTTTACTGAAATATACATTTTTACATTTATTTTTTAACACAAGCAGTGTAAGTACCTGCATTTGTTCTGGCATCACAGAGAAAGAAGTACAATGAGACAATCAGAGGTGCTGCAGTGCTTATAGTCTAACCAGGGACATGCTGATAGGAGGAGAGAGCAGAGTAACAGAGAGATGAGCTCATCAGTCTGCTGCTTCTCCTTTACTGTTCAGACTAGGAAAGGACAAGTCCTGTAAGTGCTACTGAATTGCGGCATACAAAAATCAGGTCTCCTGCCCTGCCAGACCTTGCTGTGTTGTGTGCAGAGCTGTGTAAATCTCATGGCTGAATGAACAGAAATTCAAATCCTTTGACAGGTAAAACAGCTCTCATATGTATTTCATCTGTGTATTTTGGCTATTTTCCTGGAGTTCATCTTTAAAGTTCATATGAATTTTTAGTGATTGAGCTTACATGCACTTTAACCTTTAGATAATAATGCCTTTTTTGTTATTTTCCATTAAGTTATTAGTATTTAGAATGCATAATTGGCATTTAAACCTGGATATTCTTTTTGAATAAATTGGAAATGTCATTGTTTGCTGCTCTTTACAATCGAATATATATTAAAGACAGTTTATTGGCAAATAAAACATCCTTAGTCATTGTGTAACTCAAAGTCCCTGCACAGTTGAATAAAATGACACCGAGAGTCTGATAATGTTACTATTATACAGTGCTAGCTTGGATCAGTCATTGCGACTAAACACCAAAATGTAGACTAAAAGCCTTGCCAGGCAGAACCGTTCCTGCTAAAGTCCTACATTGCAATGTCTAGTATATGATAAGTTGAGGGATTTATAAATACCATTTTAAGGAAAATAAGATATGTTAATAGCAACGTGGATGAGACTGGTTTTCCCAAATTAGGATTCACTTTGGAATCAGGCATTCTGTATTACCCTAGGTTCACACTTCAGCGTTTTCAGTGTTATTTTCCAGTTTGCAGAAACACACTACAGTTTCATTAACATGATTTCCTATTGATCATGTTTTTTATGCCTTTTGCATTTTTTTTTCTTACTAATAGGAAAGTATGACAGTTCTGTTCATATAGTGCAAGTTTGATGCAACTTTGGATGGGTGCTACTTGGATTCAATTTTGGATGGGTGTGACTTTGATGTAACTTTACACTCTCTGGCAATCTTGTAGCATCATAGTAGCATCGAAGTCGCATCAAAAAAGAGCAAGAACCTTTATGTGTCTAAAGTCGCATGTTAAGGTTAAATGCTAGGGTTAAATGTTAGTTTTGAGTTTAAAGGCTAGGCTTGAATGCTAACCGTAATATTTAACCCTAACATTTAACCCTAGCCCTTTACCCTAACGTGACTTTGGACATAGAAAGTCGCATGAAAGTCACATCTGAATGTTTTCAATTCAACAGTTTTGTCAGACTTTGCAGAGGCACAATCTGGTTGTTAAGCAGCAGGCAACTGCCACGACCTTAACCTCCCTGGCGGTATTCCCGAGTGTAGCTCGGGGTAAAGTTTCAGCACCACAAGCGGTAACCTCGAGCTACACTCGGAAATACCATGCAGCGCTCTCCGGGATCTCTTCTTCACTTACCTTGTCCTGCGCTCCCGCGATGTCCCTCCTGCAGTGTCCCCGGCAATGTCCTCCGGCGGATGCCGACACCTGTCTTCTGGGTTCCATTCCCTGCAACATCAGGACGTACGGGGACGGAACCGGCGGGAAATTTGAAAGTTGTAAAAGTGACGTTCACTAAAATCACATAGTAAAACATTACTGTATCAAAGCATTTCACATACATTTTGTCCCGAGTGCTTTGTCCTGTGCCCTGCCTGCATTTTTACTGTTCTTTATGCCTGGAAACTGAGAAACGTCCATGGCGTCCAAAAAGCGTCCCTTTAGGTCAAAAGCGGTTTTAGACCAGCTAGAGAACAGTGATAGTAAATTAGAACCACTTGCAGCACTGAGTGATGATTCGTGGGGAAATTCGTCATCAGACACTGAAGCATACCCCCTATGATGATGTGCGGTTAGCACAAAACACGTCAGGGAAGGAGCTACAGCGTCGTGACGTCATGCCGCCAGCACCACATGGGTCCCGGCGGCCATCTTTATACTCACCTCATGGTCAGTGTTTTGTTTTTCCTCATGTCACACTGCTTACTCAAATAAATCCATTCCTTAAACAATATCACGCTATTGGCCTCCTTTTTTCCTTTGGCTCTTGGTGAGCTACCAACTACCTACAGAGCTACTTTAAAGGGGAGACTGAATTTGATTGCCAGCAGGATTAAGCGTGGTGAGGAAAACCTGGCCAGACCAGATCCATATACATAGGAGCCATCAGCAGGTCCACAAGAGAATATTGTCTCTAAATGCGCAGTCATACTGTGCATCTGGTGAGTGCAAAGCCTTCTCTTTTTTACTGGTCATGTCATCACGGCTTGGAAGGAGCACTCTTCAATGGAGAGAATTTAATCTCCCACATTTTCACTAGGACTATTCCTATTTGATTACACTACTTGTCACCCTGGTGGTGACGGAATATGTGATCACGAAAGTAAATGGATTTCATGCTATTTTGGCACTTATGTCACTGGACACCTTATTTATTTGAACCATATATGTATATTGGATGCCTATGATCATTTTGGCACCTTTGTCACTAGACACTTTATTTAGGATATGTTTTATGATTCTAAATATTTTTATTATTTTAGATTTTAGCGCTGCACCACGTTATGTATTTTGAGACACTGAAAACGATTTTGTGACTTTGCTCAGTGATGTGCGAACTTGGCGCTCTATTTCAAATTTCAGGGTTTTTGGTTTGATCATATTATTTAATTAAATTTATTATTATTATTATTATTATTATTATTATATTATTTTTTATGATTATTTATTAAACTATAATTTATGATTTCGTTTTTCAAATTTTAACATACCCGGGATGTTTACTAGACTCTTGTTTGGACAGATTTCAGTGAGTTATTCCTAAAAATTACAGGCCTACAATAACAAAAATACATATTTCCATGCAAAAAAATTTACCGCTTTGAGCACAGAAATATGGACATAATCAGACCGCTAGGGAGGTTAAAGCGGAGCTCCACCCAAAAGGGGAAGTTCTGCTTTAATGCTTTGTCCCCTGCTCCCTATTAAGGATTGGCACTTTTGGGGAGCGGGTACCCAAATTTGACAGGTACCCACGCCAACTTCCGCTGTGATCACCTAGAGAATCCGAAGTGGAAGTTGTCCTTCCCAAGGGTGGACTGACCATTTGGAAACTCGGGCACTGTCCGAGGGCCGGGGTCAGTAGGGGGCCCCATGAGATGCCCCTGGTACCTTTTTCATAGGCTTTTTTGTTTGGGCAAGGACACAGGGGCCCCATGATCCCCTATTACCCGGGGGCCCCATGAGTTGTCAGTCCGCCCCTGGTCCTCCCCTTTCCCTCCCCGTAGTCTTCTGGGACACGTGACAGGTCCCAGAAGACTACGGGGCCATTCACAAAGCGCAACGCTTCTCGCGCATGCGCAGTGGGCACCCGGCTGTGAAGCTGCAAGCTGTCATAGCTGGGTGCCCACATTAAAGATGCCGGTGCCAGGGAGAGAAGACGGCCGGTGAAACCAGCGGTGGTGAGGACGCTGCTGGACCGAGGGACAGGTAAGTGGCTGTATTTTAAGTCAGCAGCTACAGTTTTTGTAGATGCTGACTTTTATTTTTTTTTTTCAGCTGGAACTCTGCTTTAACAACCAATGACTCATCAGCTGTCAGAGAGAAAAGAATGCCAGTACAAAAAAAATTGTAAATTATTTAAAAAAAAAATTTCTAAACGGCGTTAAGTCCCCCTCCCCCAAATCCATGCCAGACCCTTAGGTCTGAATGAAATAAAAAATGGCCCAATCCTTACTAGACCCTAATCTGAGCATGCAGCCTGGCAAGCCAACACCCCCCTCCTGAACTATACCAGACCACATGCCCTCAGCATGGAGTGGGTGCTTTGGGGTAGGGGGTCTCCCCCCCAAAGCACCTTGTTCCCATGTTGATGAGGACAAGGGCCTCTTCCCACAACCCTGGTCCGGTGGTTGTGGGGGTATGTGGGGGGGTGACTTAACAGAATCTAAAAGCCACTTTTAACCACTTGCCCTCCAGAGGATTTATCCCCCTTCCTGACCAGGCCAGGTTTTGCGATATGGCGCTCCGTTACTTTGACAATTCCATGGTCATGCAACACTGCACCCAAACAAAATTTATTTCCTTTTTTTTCCACAGATGGAGCTTGCTTTTGGTGGTATTTGATTACCTGTGCGTTTTTTAATTTTTTGCGCTATAAACATAAAAAGACAGACAATTGTGAGAAAAAAACTATTTTTGAATTTTTGTTATTAAACAACATGTTCTGTAACAAAATTTAAAAAAATCAAATTTTGTCATAAATTTAGGCCAAAATGTATTCTGCTATATGTTTTTGCTAAAAAAAAATCCCAAATACGTGTAAATTATTATTATTTTTTTTTTTTTAAAAGTCTGCGTAAGTGCGAAAAACGAAAAACCCGTAAGTGTATAAAAAACGTGCAAGTACAAAACACTAACACAAAAAAGTGCACTTAAGGGTGTGCTTTTGTCCACCCCCCAAAGGGGTAGGACCTCTACCCTGATCCCCCCGGGGCGCAAGGCTCCTGACAGGGACTGAGGTTTCCATATGGTCCACCTGGCCAGAAGGCCTGGCGACCCCTTTCCTTGTGGCTAGCCGAAGCTGACCACCAAGTACTAGGTCAGGGGGCTCTCCCGAAGAGAGACCCCCCCCCCAGGAACAGGGGAGGAAGTAACTTTCAGGGCAGGCCTGAGGACCCACACCCTACCATCCGTGAGAAAAACACACACACATAAGTGAAAGTGACTCAAATGTGGGAGAAAAATAAACAAATAAATAAATAAGTAGAAATAAAAAAAAGTGGCCGTGCAATTGTGCACTGGCTAGGAACTGAGCCCTGTAGCATAAAAATTGCCCTGGACTTAGCCAAAAGGCCTAGCCCTAAAAGGCGCAGTGCAAAAAAAGTATTTGGATCAGTGACCATGTGCACGGTTCACACTTGGGATCCCACCCCCATTTGCTACTAAGAGCACCCCTCAGGCGACCACTCAGGGGGCACTGTTCCACGGACTCTCTGCCTCCCCGGCCCCTGGCTAGCCAAGGTAGATCCATTCGAATCAGGGAGGAACTGGGCCCCTCTAGCTTTCCCGGGGGGAATTACTCCTGTGCCCCAACTACCCGTGGGCACCACAGTTTCTGTTCCAGTCGGTACTAGCCTTCAGAACCCCCATCATACCAGCAGGGGTTCTATACAGCCAACCATCCTCGCCAAGAGGCAAGAATGATGGCAGAGCACCCCCTACTGGACACTGATAAGAACAGATACTACACTTGATCTTAGCCAAAAGGCCGAGAAGCGATAACGTGTAAATTGGTTTACGTGAAAGTTATAGCATTTGGTATGTATACTGGAATTTTTTTTCCATATACTAGTAATAGCGGCCATTAGTGACTTATAGTGGGACTGCGGGACTGCAGCGGGCATTCTGAAACTGGGGGGGGAACTGACTGTCACTGACATCCCCATTGACACTAATAAAAAGCACTGACACTGTACTAATGACACTGGGCAGGAAGGGGTTACCATCTGGGGCGATCAAAGGGTTAACTGTGTGCTGTTTTACTATTGTGTATGCATGTGTTGTACTGTGCCAGCACATTGCTTAGTATTACTCAGCAAAGCAGTGTGCAGGAGCTGACAGGGGAGAGATCTCTATTGTTTACATACAGACCTCTCTCCCGTCAGTGATACTCGGCGATCGCTGGGTGCTGGCAGGGAATAATCAGCAGGGAGTCGGTGATCAACAGCTGAGGCCGCCAATGGCGGCACGGGTAGGGAGCAAGCCCCCTACCCGGAATTGCAAAATCATGTGTATATATACGTGATTTTGCACAGCCGTGCCCCCTTCTAGCAGTATTTCTGCTATAGGGTGGCGGGCAAGCAGTTAAGCAGTTAAGGGTGGCGGTATTCCCGAGTGTAGCTCGGGGTAACATTTCAGTACCACAAACGGTAACCCCGAGCTACACTCGGGAATACCATGCGGCACTGCTCCGGCATTTGTTCTTCACTTACCTTACCCTGCGCTCCCACGATGTGTCCCCTGCAGCGTCCCCGGCCATCTCCTCCGGCCGATGCCGGCATCCGGCTTCTGTGTCCTGTCCTTGTGACGTCGGGACGTACGGGCGCCGCTGGCGGCGGGAAATTTAAAAATTTTAAAAAATGTCTTTTTTTTTTTTTTTACATTTTTACATTTTACATAGTAAAACATTGCTGTCTCAACCAATTTCACATACATCTTGTCCCTAATGCTTTGTCCTGCGCCCTGCCTGCATTTTGTCTGTACTGAGAAATGTCCATGGCGTCCAAAAAGTGTCCCTTTAGGTCAAAAGTGGTTTAGATCAGCTAGGAGAACAGCGATAGTAAATCAGAACCACTTGCAGAATTGAGTGATAATGATTTGTGGGGAAATTCGTCATCAGACACTGAAAACGATTTTGCGACTTTGCTCAGCAATGTGCTAACTTGGCGCTCTATTTCACATTTCAGTGTTTTCGGTTTGATTATATTATTGAATTAAATGTATTATTATTATATTATTATTTTTTATGATTATTTATTAAATTATAATTTATGATTACGTGTTTCAAATTTTATCATATCCGGAATGTTTACTAGACTCTTGTTCGGACAGATTTCAGTGAGTTATTCCTAAGAATTACAGGCCTACAATAAAAAAACTACATATTTCCATGCAAAAAAATGGTACCGCTTTCAGCACCAAAAATCGGAAAGAATCATACCGCCAAGGAGGTTAACAAGTTCCGCATATATACATAAAATCCATTGTAAGCACACCTGTCAGTGGTAAATGGTTCGTCACAACCCTCTAACTGTTTGCAGCCTAATCATAATGAATGGCTACCTTAAGGCAACACACATTAACACAATGAATTGCTCATGTGGTAATGGTCCCTAAAAGTTTCAGCCTGCCAACATCTACCTAAAAGTAAAGGTGTGAGTGGAATAATTTGGTTCTGCTTATGCATTCTTCTCACCTCCAAGGGTGTGCGCAAAAGCACATATTTGTAACACTGCTGCAATCCCAGAAGACAAATCTACTCCGCAGTAACCTTGTCATGCTCCAGTATCCACAGATGTATGTTTGTAATTAAGTGCATCTTGTTACTCTATGCTGTCACTTTTTAACCTTCCCTCACAAAACAAATAAATATTGCAAGAGGTGATAAAGACTGAAGAGGATGGGGGGAGTCTGATTGTATTACAAAAATGATTTGTGTCTTGGAAATAAATGAAATTTAGACTGGACACTTAAGGAGGAACGCAATTCTTTGAGGGCCACTTCTAACTTAAGGGTTCCATTGTGGTGCAATAGTAAACATGTATTAATGCACATATGGCATTACCATGCGTTGCATCAAGGCAGCCTATTCATTATGAATCGACTACCAACATACCACAATGGATGAAAAAAATGTACATAATCCTTTTTAAAAAAAAAACACACAGCTGACCACAATGCGTGGTATATGTTAAGAGCACAGATTAAATAATATATGGGAGCTGTCATGTCTGCCAAAGGATCCTTAGATTTACACTGTTCTGCCT
Organism: Staurois parvus; assembly: GCF_062004578.1. Lineage (NCBI taxonomy): Eukaryota > Metazoa > Chordata > Amphibia > Anura > Ranidae > Staurois > Staurois parvus. Next base: position 9,787,716 of record NW_028318158.1, on the reverse strand, counting down.
TACAGCATTGTCCCATCTGGAAGGGGAGGCTACCTGATTTCTTCTTGCTGCAGTTCAGTTACACTTACAGGTCTTGTCCATTCCCTTGACTGTGACTGGACAGTGAAAAGAGAAGCAGCCTGCTGGGAAGCCCAACTCTCTGTCACTCAGCTCTCTCCTCCTGTCAGCATCTACCCTGTTGGCCAGTGAGCATTGCAGCACATTTGAGCGCCTCCTTGTACTATTCTTCCCTCTCTCAGTTTTAGCTCTTCTGTACAGGGACCATAAAAAGTTGATAGTCAAATTCAGGTACATACTCTTTGCATTTACAAAAAATGCATTTTATGATACATTAATAAATACAAATCTGCATTACGTTGTGCCTGTACTATCTACTGGAGTTCAGTTTTAAAGTGGTTGTAAAGGCATTCTATACATGAAGGTAAAAACCTTCTGTGTGCAGCAGTCCCCCCAGCCCCTCCTAATACTTACCTGAGCCTCATCGCAATCCAGTGATGTGAACAACAGCCTCGGCTGTCCCGGGTCTCTGCCTCCTCATTGGCTGAGACAGCAAGCAGGAGCCATTGTCTCCAGCTGCTGTCAATCACAGCAAGTCAGCCTATGAGTAGAGATAGGGGGCGGGGCCAAGCCACGGCTCCGTGTGTGACTGGACACAGAGAGCAGCGGGTGCCCCTATAGCAAGCTGCTTGCTGCGGGGGACCTGACAGGAGCAAGGGGTCAGGAGAGCCTGCGGGGGACCTGAGAAGAGGAGGATCCAGGCTGCTCGGTGCAGAACCACTGCATACAGTATAAGTATAAATCAGCACACATATATATATATAAAATCCTCATAAATCCCTTAAAGTCATATCAATATCCTTCCCCTGAAGTACTAATAAAACATATATTCATTGACCTAAACCCAAAAACCCACAATTATAGTGAAAAAATCAAGACCCAAAGAGATTACCCAAAAATAAAAAATATCAAATATATATAAAAGAACAAAAATAAAATAAAGTCCCAATATGCAAAGTGTCCAAATAATGTGTCCAAACAAAGATCAATTTCTTGATAGGAAGACGCTTCCTACTCCACTGAAGAAGATGCAAATCAATCACAGGTGCTCTTCAAATACCTCAAAAAACAAAATCTCAACATAGTATATTACCTTTTAAATCCCAGAAATAAAGGGCCACACGTGTATCATGCAAAAAAAACACTCCAGTGTCACAGCACTCATGTGAAAAAAAACAAACAATTTTTTATAAATATCACAGCAAACTATATATAAAGTGCATAATTACCCTAAAACAAACAGATTCCAGCTTGTAATCAACCACATATGTACAGAGTGTCCTTAGATTGGTATCCTCTTGTTCCTCAGGACCTCACAAACAGACCAGGAATCAGTATGTGAATTATAATCATATATAAAATTTATTGTAGCCACTTACATATAAAAACGATAAGATCAGCAAGACAGCATCAAACTCCTCATGCCCAGTATACGATCCCCTTTCCGTGTGTAGAGGGTCTCCTGATATTTGGACACTTTGCATATTGGGACTTTATTTTATTTTTGTTCTTTTATATATATTTGATATTTTTTATTTTTGGGTAATCTCTTTGGGTCTTGATTTTTTCACTATAATTGTGGGTGTTTGGGTTTAAGTCAATGAATATATGTTTTATTAACACTGCATACAGTAGGTTAGTATAGAATGTTTGTTATTTCCCCCTCAAAAAATGAACCTTTAGAATCGCTTTAATGATGATCTAAAAAAAAGATATATGATTGTATTAAAGAGATTTAAAGTGGTTGTAAAGCTAGAAGGTTTTTTACCTTAATGTATTCTAGGCATTCAAATAAAAAACCCCTTCTGTGGTCTGCTCTCTCCCTGGCCCCCTATATGTACTTGAGCCTTATCTTGATTCAGCGATGTGCACGAGAGCAGCAGCTTTCTCTCTCCTTATTGGCTGAGAGACAGCAGTGGGAGCCATTGGTCCACAGCCAGTGAGTAGAGGTGGGGGGGGGGCAGGGCTGAGCATGCAAGAGTGCCCCCATAGCAAGCGGCTTGCTATAGGAGAGCTTGGCAGGGAGGGAGGGGTCAGGAGTGCTGTCTGGTACCTGAGAAGAGGAAGATCGGGGCTGCTCTGTGCAAAACCATTCAACAGCCAGCCAATTCCTCTGTTTCTCCCAGTAAATGTTCCCCTTCAGTAATGAAGATTGGGAGAATGGACATAACGTACTAGAACCCTCTGGTTTCTTTATACGTTTATTTTATATTATTGTGGTCATCGAGTAGTTAGGCATCGGTGTAAATGTGAATCTCGATATTGGACTGGTAACTTCTGCACACCGAGGGGCTTCCATGATCACCGTGGGTTATGATAAGTAATATTGGAATTGAAGCGCCACACTAATATTCAATTCCAAACACAAGTTTATTCTAATGATAAATTGTTTAAAAAGCCAACACATTTCAAGGGCTGTAACTTTCCCCCTTCATCAAGGCTTAAAGGCAAAACCTTTTTCAGTTTTTTTAATCGAGTGGGGAGGACTTAGAACCCCTGTCAGATTTTTATTGCTGTCTGTGCCCCCATTAAGGGGATTCACCCTCTCCATTTGTCCTGTGTACTGTTATCACTGAAAGTGAAAGAAAATCCCAAATTTTGGGTTGTCAACAGAACAGGGATAGAGGGGAATTTGTCAATAGGGGACACTAGTTTTGGTGACAACCAGGCATTCCCTTGTGTTTTCTCTCACTTCCTGTATTGGCTATGGGACAGGAAGTGAATGGAAATCTCCCCAACAAGACGCAGATGACAACAAAAACTGGTTGGGTTAATAACCCTCCCTTGCCAAAAAGAAAAACGTTGCCTTTAATTCTACTTTAAAGCTGACCGTCACTTTCTCAGTCAACATGAACTATTTTTAATCCTTATGCTGCTATCATTAGTAAATATATAGAACGGCATATCACATTTACTTTGTTTCGTTTACATTTCTTGTTACTTCTTGGTTTCTGGCTTAAGCAAATAATGGCATACATCCCAGGAGCCTTTAGGAGGTGAGGAGGGGTTTTCTCAGCTAAGCACACCCCCCTGCCTGCATGCCTGAGCTAAGGGCACATGGATCCCAGGATGAAAATGCTACATGAATGCCGCCATTGAGAGTGCAGTCTGCATGAGCTGGAGACGTCACCAGCTGTTACAAAAGTAAATATCTCCTGAACGGTGCATGTTTAGGAGATATTTACTGTGTCTACAGTTAATCCTTAGTATAGGCTTACGTTTAGGTATAAATAAAAAAGTGGACTTCGCTACCGGTTTAAAAATACATTCAGCATCCATCAGCAGTTGGTTCAAGCAGCCATGGTGTGGCTCTTCACTTGTAAATGTACTATTATTTTCAGTGATGAAAGGCAGTGTACACATGATACAGACACATATTGGATGAAGAGAAAGCTTCCATCTGACCTCTTTTTCTCATACGAGTTTGGAACTTTTCTAGAGTTCTGAAAGTTCTAAAAATAACAGCACAAACAGCAATCGCAGGCGAGCACCATATGGGAATATATCCACAGAACGCATTTATCCAGGAAATAAATACAGCGGAAAAGAGTCTGTCAGGTCCGTTCACGGTGAAGGCTACACCGTATTATTTGTCATGCCAGTGAAGGAAGGTCTCGGCGGACGGATTAGAGAACATTCTGAACCCCTAATGTGTCGGGGAGAAGGATTGGAATATGTGACTTTTCTCGGAGCTCGCTGCCAATCAATGTCTTGTGAATCCAGACGTGTAAAAAGCACATTCAGGGCCATCGAGCGCCGTCTCCTGCTGGCAATAAGGACATGGTGAAAAAGGAAATAGCAGAGGATTTATAGGAAGACAGTATTTTAGTGTCAGCAGGGAACGTTTTATTGGCTCTTGCAGGTCGACATTTCAGAATTTGTCATGTAAAATCTAAACAAAAAGGTGGAATGTACTCACCTGGCCACTATGGAATAAGCATGGCTGCTTTAAAGAGAACCTGCCAGTTTTCTGAAACTTTATAAAAGTAAAAGTCCTGCCTGCGATTTCTTCTGTGTGCCCCTCTGTCCTAGTTTCAATTAAAGTGGAATTCCAGCTTACACCTACCTAACCCCAAAACTGTCCCATCCCCCCTTCTAACACCTATGCTCACTAACTTGTGTAAGAAAGGTGTATATTCTTTTTTATATACGTTTATACTATTTTCAAGCCGCTCCAGTCTGATCACATGACCCAGCTCCCCTGTGTCAGCCAATGCTGTGGCAGGGGAGAAAAGGGAGTGCCAACAATGGATGGCCCTTTGAAACCTGTGGGTGACATCACTGCACCAGGCTTTGTTGGAGCACTCTCTTCTCTCCTCTGCAGGTTCTGCTGGCTGACACGAGGAAGATCATGTGTTCAGACCAAAGTGGCCTGAAAATAAGTAAATATTTACATCTTTCTTACAAAGATTAGTTAACATATGTGTTAGGAGGGGGGAGGGGACAGTTTTAAGGCTAATTAGGTGTAAGCTGGAGTTCCACTTTAATGGTTTGTATGACTTTCGTCCTTTGAGTACCTGCCATTGATATGTGCAATGAGAGTGCATCCCTGGCCAATAAGAATGCTCTCATTGGACAGGGTGATGGTAGAAGGGTGGGGCTTAGCTCTCAAATCACCAAACTCAAGCCATTAAGTTGGCCATAGATGAGTTAGTTTTTTTTCATTCAACCAAAAAAACTGACCCAATTCCCATCATCCACACTTTCAAGCTGCATTGAGGAATTCTCCCACTGTGTCATTGTTTTCTGATAGAAGGGAGGCTTTCACACCATCAGAATTCACAGATCGACACTGCAGGCTATAGCCAGCAGTGCTGATTGAGCAGGGAAAATCCATCAGGGCTGTTGTACAGAAGTCAATGGGTAGACTGACTTCTGTACAACCACAGTGCCCATACAGGGTTTTAAATTCAGCCAGTCCTTGCGGAACAGAACAAATTTCAGCCAATTCATGGGCAGCTTTAGTAACAGCGTTCAAGCCAGTTTCAGGTTGGCACACAGTGGAGAGTTTATGGCTTATAAAGATTAAAGCAATCGCTTTGTGATACCTGAAATTCAAGGCTGCAGATAACAGTAATTAAAGTGTTACTAAGCCCAGGACCCTGCATTCACTATATCTGGTCTCCCACAGTACACAAAACATGGAAATGCAATTATTTTGGTAAATATAAACTGCTAAATACCTTTTCTCATTAGCAGTATATAGCAGTCTTGTGACTTTTATCAGTGTCCGGCCAAGCACTGGTTAAAGATTGCAGGAGTTTTCATTCTCCTCTGACTGTCCTATGAGAATGCATTACCCCTGACCCTCTCTCTGGACAGAGCTGATTGGCTCTGTGCTGATCCCATGCACCCTCCTTTAAACTGAGCATGTGCAGAGTGCTTCCAAGGGCTCTGTACTATCAGCAGATGGATTGGGGACTGTGGAAGAAGGGAAGGATTAGGCAGATCTGTGTCAGACATTTGTGAACACAGCCAAGAACTGCAAAAGCATCAGGATTAACAGGATTGTGTCATCTCTGAGCTGGCATGTTAGTCCAGAAGGTAGCTGTGACCCTGGATGAACAAAGACGGCACCCTCCTTCTGGTAAGAAAGGCAGATGAAGGCATTGTGATCACAATTTTTTTCATGATTCAGAATTTCTCATCCGTGATAGGCTATAGTTATTGGCCATGTCTGCGCATGTTGGCACAGCCCCTCAGATATACCAGAAGTGTATCTGTTAGAGTGACAGCGCACATGACAGTTGTCACCTCATAACTGGAAGGGCCTTAATAAGGACCATCATAGCAGGATCAGGATTTTAGGAAAGCTACATATATACTGTATATTGCCCAAATCTCACAGTTGGGCACCAGCGTCCCTCAAATTATAGAGAATAGAAAACCAACCATATATAAGACTTTAAAAGTGCCCTAGTATATATATGCAATTTATACATTTACATTTATTTATCCATACATATATTTTATTTCCTCTAAAACATTGATCTGTAGATCAGCAGAATACATAGCATGCTGCCCATAATATTTCATTTATAAAATGTTTTACAATGGATAAGATATTTGTTTCAAAGTACACCGTTGACCCTCCAACCCTTTAGAAAACTGCTTATATCCTTTGGTAATTAGTCTACATTCACACCTAACCGTCACCTTTTCAAGCGTTTTTTAGGCTTTTTTTTTTTTTTCAAACATTTTTGAGCATTTTTTGGAGCAGAATTTTTGCAGGTTTTATCAGGCATTATTTCAGACCTTTTTTATGTGGCCAATGGAAAGATGAAAAAGGGGCGGAGAGCCACTGTTTGACCTGTAAACACACAACGAAACGCGCAGAAGCATTGATGGCTTGATTTTGCAAAAGGGTCAGGGACTTCTTTTTGCATTGGGCTGCCCATTGAAGTGAATGCAGGGGTATGCGTGGAAAACAAGTAAATGCGCGTATGCTCCATTGCATCTGATAAGTAGAGAATAAGGCTTGATTTAGGTTAATTTAAAAACAAAGAAAAAAAGAAAAATGCGCACTATTGCTTCTTGACCCTACTACAGCTACAGCCAACAAACAAAGTAGTATCATTGCAGATGTCTGGAATAGAAGAATGTATTTTTTTTGTATTTTTTGGTGGTGGGTCATGGTAATGGCAATAAATATACTGCTATAATTTACACTTATTTTTCTTTTTAATTTTTTGGGCCAGTTCTACTATTGGAAAATCATCAGGAGATATCTACTACCATTTATTACTAAAAAAAGGTCCAATTTGTCCTGAAAAAACAAGGTATGATTCACCTGGAAATGCTATGTAATGGCGATGATATGTACAGTTTTACTAATGCATGCCAAACTTGAAAAACTGGGTTCGGTTTTGCAGTTTGTTTTACCCATGAAGTGATTGTGTGAGCACTCCATGCGTGTGTAGCACCCTCCTAGTTAGCTAAGGGTGGAGATAGCTAATACATTTTTTAGTTAGAATGCTGAGTAGCAGCCTGTGTGGTAGTCAGAGGGGTCAGATTCAGGTCAGGGCTGAGAGGCTCTGCAGATCAGCTCACTGATACCTCCCCCTGATCTAGAGACTTGGAGAAGTCTCTAGAACTCAGTGGGTGGGGGTGAGGAGGAGCTGGTCTACACACTTGAGGGATTCTGGCCAATCCCCAGGCAGGAGGCTTGGCATGGGGTCACAACAGCCCTTAAGAGGAACTGAGTCTGCTCAGAGGCAGGAGAGTTTGGGTGGAAGATGTGAAGCAAGCTGAGATACAGGAGCCTGGGAGGGGGCTCAGTGGAAAGGAGCCTACCTTCAGTTGCTGGAAAGGAGGACCACGCACCCTCAGGAGTTCCCTGAGAGAGGACCACCTGTGCAGCATGGAAAAAGCCAGCCCAGCAGAAGGCCTGGACACAGCTACCAACCCAACAAGCACACAAGAGAGGAAGAGTGAGTAATCCTGCAGCCCCTGGGCCAGTTAAGGAGAAGGGGCATTCTGGTGGGAAACCTGACAAGCTCCTTACCTGGGACTGTTTAACTTAAATTGGCAGACACTGGATCCCCTTGCTTAGGGATTCCCTCCAGATAGCTGGATGAGAAGAGGATTCATCTGAAGTGGTACACTAGGAGCAGGGGCGGACTGACCATTTGGAAACTCGGGCACTGCCCAAGGGCCCGGGGTCAGTAGGGGGCCCCATGAGATGCCCCTGGTACCTTTTTTCATAGGCTTTTTTGAGTTTGGGCAAGGACACAGGGGCCCCATGATGCCCTATTGCCCGGGGGCCCCATGAGTTGTCAGTCCACCCCTGACTAGGAGAGGCTGGAGAACCCTCCAGGAAAGATCTTTTTGCTGTAAAAAGACTTGTACATAGTTGCCAGGAAGTTATCCTCAGTTTACCGTTCCTTTTGCATCCCATACACCCCTTATCCTATCCATGTTCAAATACACCTAATAAAACATAATAAACCAAGCTCGACGACTCTTTACTGCCTCCTGTATGCAATCTGGAATACAAGTCTAAAGAAAATGCGTGTTGCCTGGCTGTGCAGGAATATAAGGGGACCCAAAACTTCAGCAACTCTTAAAGGGGTAGTGCTACACAGGATTCTTTTGAGCCACCAACAGTTGTTTAAAACTGAAACTATATACCAAAGTAAAAACTTTTACAGATGATTGCAGGTAAAATATTGTTCCGCAAGATACATTTTAAAAAAATGGGATTTACTAAGGCAAATAGACTGTGCACTTTGTACATGCAGTTGCACTCATTTCCCCCAGAGCTTAGTGAATGTGGTAAAGCTCTGCTGATTTCCACCATCCAATCATGTGCAAGCAAAAATTGTGTTTTCTTTCTTGCACCTGATTGGGTATTCTTCACAAAGTGAAGCTTCACCATATTCACTAAGCTCTGGGGCAAATGAATGCTTCTTGCAAAGTGCACAGTCTAAATCAGCAATGGGCAAACTACGGCCCGGCGGACCTTTTAATCCGGCCCGCGGAGCTAGGCTCCTCTCACAGTCCGCCCTGAAGACCGGTGTAGCGTGAAAATCTGTCTCCTATGAGGATCTGTCCCCCTCGACGTATCTGCGCATGTGCCGGAGATCGCCGATCGGCTGCTAATGCCTGAAACTGGCACATGCGCAGATATGTCGAGGGGGACAGATCCTCATAGGAGACAGATTTTCATGCTACACCGGAACGGCGCGGGACACGGCGAGAGGAACGCGCGGAGCAAAGGTAAGTGAATTGACACAGGGGGGATGAATTACTATGGGGGATGAATTACTATATGGGGGATGAATTACTGGGGGGGATGAATTACTGGGGGGGATGAATTACTATGGGGGATGAATTACTATATGGGGGGTGAATTACTATGGGGGATGAATTACTATATGGGGGGTGAATTACTATATGGGGGGTGAATTACTATGGGGGATGAATTACTATGGGGGATGAATTACTATATGGGGGATGAATTACTATATGGGGGATGAATTACTATGGGGGATGAATTACTATATGGGGGGTGAATTACTATGGGGGATGAATTACTATGGGGGATGAATTACTATGGGGGATGAATTACTATATGGGGGATGAATTACTATGGGGGATGAATTACTATATGGGGGATGAATTACTATATGGGGGATGAATTACTATGGGGGATGAATTACTATATGGGGGATGAATTACTATATGGGGGATGAATTACTATAGGGGGGATGAATTACTATAGGGGGGATGAATTACTATATGGGGGATGAATTACTATAGGGGGGATGAATTACTATGGGGGATGAATTACTATATGGGGAATTAATTACTATGGGGCATGAATTACTATATGGGGGATGAATTACTATATGGGGGATGAATTACTATGGGGGATGAATTACTATATGGGGGATGAATTAATATAGGGGGGATGAATTACTATATGAGGGATGAATTACTATGGGGGATGAATTACTATATGGGGGATGAATTACTATGGGGGATGAATTACTATATGGGGATGAATTACTATGGGGGATGAATTACTATGGGAGATGAATTACTATATGGGGGATGAATTACTATGGGGGGTGAATTACTTTGGGGGGATGAATTACTATATGGGGGATGAATTACTATGGGGGAGGAATTACTATATGGGGGATTAATTACTATGCTTACTATGGGGGAATATTACTATACTTACTATGGATGACACATACATATCATTCATCTACTCTTGGTCCGGCCCCCGGGTCCAATATATGAACCCATTGCGGCCCTCAAGTCAAAAAGTTTGCCCACCCCTGGTCTAAATCAACCCCAATGTTTACAAGTTTTCTAAATGTTTTAACCGCTTCCGCGCCACCCTATAGCAGAAATACTGCAACAAGGCGACACGGGTGAGCAAAATCACATATATATATATATATATATATATATATATATATATATATATACGTGATTTTGCTGTTCTGGGTAGGGTGGCCATTTGCGGCCTGGGCTGTCAATCACCGGGTCCTGCTCGGTGATTCCCCGCCAGCACCTGGTGATCTCCAAGGATTTCCAATGGGGGATAAACCTGTATGTAAAAAATACAGATCTGTCCCCTGTCAACTACTGTACACTGCTTTGTATGGCTCTGCATAGCACAGCCATACAAAACAGTGTGCTTACAGTGTAAAGCACACAAACAGCACACAGTTACCTTTTCATCGCCCCACATGTTAACCCCTTCCTGCCTGGAGCCATTAGTACAGTGTCAGTGCATTTTATTAGCACTGATCACTGCATTGGTGTCACTGAGGATGTCAGTGACACCAAGTCAGTTCCTCCCCAGTGTCAGAATACCTGCGGCAGCCCCGCTTTAAGTTGCTGATTGCCGCCATTACTAGTACAAATACATTTTTTTAAAATTCCAGTATATATACCGCCATTTGTAGACGCTATAACTTTCACGTAAACAAATTAATTTACATGTATTAGGATTTTTTTTTAGCGAAGACATGTAGAAGAATACATTTTGGCCTAAATTTATGATGAAATTTGATTTTTAACATTTTTTTACTGGACATGTTTAATAGCAAAACGTAAAACACATAGGGTTTTTTTCAAAATTGTCGGTGTTTTTTGTTTATAGCACAAAAAATTAAAAAAACACACAGGCGATCAAATACCACTGAAAGAAAGCTCAATTTGTGGGAAAAAAAAGGACGTACATTTTATTTTGGTGCAGCGTTGCATGACTGTGCAATTGTCAGTTAAAGTAACGCAGCACTGTATCACAAAAAATGGCCTGGCCAGGAAGGGGGGTATATCCTCTGGAGGGCGAGTGGTTAAACTTCTTATTATTGTATTTTTGTATAGTGTGGCACTTCAGGCAGGGGTCCCAGGAAATTCGCCCTTCTTCCCCCCTATAAGTCCAGCCCTGCCAATATTTGCTTGCTGAAAATACACTCTACATGGTATCCGCGTTGTTCTGGATTCACTGATTTCAACATAAAGAATATTTTCCTGGCCAGAAGTAAAATATACGACCCTCAAAGTGCAGAAGACCTCATCACCTCTCAATAACCCAGGACTCAGTTTCCATGGCAGCTGAGTTCAGGGCATCACTCAGATCCCCTTGTCTCCTATTGATGCAGTAGAGGTACAGTATATTATTCTGTTTCTGCAATTCTGGCCATCTCTGGACATTCTCATGGAATTCACATTTGCCCCTCCTCCACCAATTGAAGGATTATTTTAATATTGTTTGAAGCACGATTTATGGTGTGCCCATTACTGACTATATTTGTTGGAGGCTGATGAGGAATATATAGTATAGGTGGTGCCACCTATAGCAGATTCAGGAATTTTGAAGGTGGCCAAGAGCCTGTCATATAAATCGAGTTTATACACAAGCATTATTTTTCAGACGGACATAAATGTTACAATCTGATTTTGCAATATGCTTTACTCTAGCCATACAATATTCAATCTGATTCTGCATTCTCCTTTTACAGTGGCCACACACCATATAACCTGATTGTATAATCCTTTTTATGCAACATTTATCTGAATCTCCTCCAATCATAGAATGCCTTGCATTCATTTGAAATAATTTAAGATGTTTTTTAGTGGATGAATGCAATGGGGTTGATTTACTAAAGGCAAATAGACTATGCATTTTGCAAAGTGCAGTTGCTCCAGAGCTTAGCAAATAAGCAGAAACTCAGCTGACTTCCATCTTCCAATCATGAGCAAGCAAAAATCCTTTTTTTTTTCTCCTTGCATGTGATTGAGTATTCTTTGCAAAGTGAAGATGTACCTCAATTACTAAGCTCTGGAGCAACTGCACTTGCAGAGTACACAGTCTATTTGCCTTTAGTAAATCAACCGCAATGTATCAATGAAAACAAGTCATTCTCTGACTGGCTGAGGTGGAACTCATGGAGGGAGATTTACTAAAATTGATTCACTCAGAATCTGGTGCAGCTGTGCATGGTAGCCAATCAGCTTCTAACGTTAGCTTGTTCAATTAAGCATTCACAGTAAAACCTGGCAGCTGATTGGTTTTTATGCACAGCTGCACCGGATTTTGTACTCTCCAGTTTTAGTAAATCAACCCTACCCCCCCTCCACAGCAGCAGGAGAGTTCTGTAAGGCCTTGTTCACATGAGCATACTTGAAGTGGACGTTCACTCAATCAATATTGACTATTTTTATTCCTTATTCTGCTATCAATAGTAAATAAAGAAAGTATATTACAGTGGAGAAAATATTTCTTTGATTCCCTGCAGATTTTGTAAGTTCACCCACTTACAAAGAAATGAAGGGTCTAAATTCTTTATCATAGGTGTATTTTAAAGTGGTAGAGACAGAATATCAACCAAAATCCAGAAAAAAACACGATACAAATGTTATAAATTGAGTTGCAGTTCAGTGAGTAAAATAAGTATTTAATCGCTAAAGCAAAACATGACGTAGTACTTGGTGGAGAAACCCTTGTTGGTAAGCACAGAGGTAAGATGTTCCTTGTAGTTGGTTACCAGGTTTGCACACATCTCAGGAGGGATTTTGGTCCACTCTTCTTTACAGATCTTCTCGAAATCCTTAAGGTTTCTTGGCTGTCGCTTGGCAACTCGAAGTTTCAGCTCCCTCCATAAATTTTCTATAGGATTAAGGTCTGGAAACTGGCCAGGCCACTCTATGACCTTAATGTGCTTATTCTTCAGCCACTCCCTTGTTGCCTTAGCAGTATGTTTTGAGTCATTGTCATTCTGGAAGACCCATCCACGAAGATCTTCAGTGTTTGGCTGAGAGAAGAAGGTTCTCATCCAAGATTTTACAATACACAGCCCACAGCCCCGTCCATTGGCCCTTCAATGTGGCAGAGTCGGCCAGTACCTTTAGCAGAGAAATAGCCCCCAAAGCATAATGTTTCCACATCCGTGCTTAACTGTAGGGATGGTGTTCCTAGAGTCATAGTCAGCATTTTTCTTCCTCCAAACACGGCAAGTTGAGTTAATGCCAAAGAGCTCAATTTTGGTCTCATCAGACCACAGCACTTTCTGCCAATCCTTCTCTAAATCATTTAGATATTCATTTGAAAACTTCAGACAGGCCATGTGACTTCTAGAGGAGAGGGACTTTGCAGGCGCTGCAGGATTTTAATACATAACAACATATTGTGTTACCAATGGTTTGTTTGGCGACTGTGGTCCCAACTGCCTTGAGATCATTTACAAGCTCCTCCCATGTAGTTCTGGGCTGATCCCTCACTTTTCTCATGATCATCCTTACTACATGAGGTAAAATCTTGCATGGAGCTCCAGACATTTGCAAATAATGAATCGCTCCAACAGTTGTCTCCTTCTTACCAAGCTTCTTACTGATGGTCTTGTAGCCCATTCCAGCCTTGTGCAGGTCTACAATCTAGTCCATGATGTCCTTTGACCGCTTTGGTTTTGCACATGGCAAGGTGAGATTTGACTGGAAGGAAGACTCTGTGGACAGGTGTCTCTTATACACATAATGAGTTGTCATTAGAAGCACCTTCTTAAATTGACAGTACTAATCCTTGTACCACATGAGCACATAGCCAGTCTGTGGGAGCCAGAATTATTGTTGGTTGGTAGGGGATCAATTACTTATTTTACTCACTAAACTGCAACTCACTTTATAACATTTGCATCATGTGTTTTTTTCTGGATTTTTGGTTGATATTCTATTGCTATCATTTAAACTACACCTGTGATAAAAAATTATAGACAATTAATTTCTTTGTAAGTGGGCAAACTTACAAAATCTGCAAGAGATCAAATAATTATTTTTACCACTGTACATTTACTGGTTTTATACTTTTTTTACATTTCTTCAGTTGCTTCCTGGTTTCCATGTCTAGGCGAATAATATTATACATCCCAGAAGTCTTCAGGAGGGGAGGATGGGTTTTGTAAGCAAAGCACACCCTCCTGCATGCATGCCTGAGCTAAGGGTAAACAGATTCCAGGAAGTAAATGCTACATGAATCATCTGCCCTTACTCAAGATGGCCAAAGACAGAAATGCTAGGAGGGTGTTTTTCAGCAAAATAAAGCATGGAGACATGGGTGGATGGGGTAGTTTGCTTTTGGCTTGTGGTGGTCAGATGCAGTGTAGTTCCGCTTTAAGCATATTCTTGTGCAGGGGCCCACACGGGAATGCGCAGGTGTTCCATGCATCCAGTGCGGGAGTCCCATTCATGTCAATTAGGATGAAACTGCTACACAGACAGTCACTGTTCCCAATTCGACAGTTATGTGGGTGCAGGTCCCCAAACGCAGACAATGTGCATTTCAGAGACTGCACTCACACCCACATGGATGTCAAATTAGAGCAGTGGCTGTGTTCGTGCAGTCCCTGCATCCCAATGGACATGAATGGAACTGCTTGCATGGGAATGCATGGAACGCCTGTGCAATCCTCTGCAGATAAACACAGCCCTTGCATGGATGGACACTAAAGTAAGTAAAGTGTGAACTCATTGACAAGAATGCAATACATTTTCAAAGTGGGCATTGGAAGTTTACATATTTCTTTACTGTGTGGGGTTAATGAAAGTAAGAGTGTTGCAGCAGCGTCCGCACATTGCACACACTTCATTAGTGTTCATTGACTTATACAGTGCACTTGACCAAAATTTGTTCTTGGCTGGAGTTTAGCTTTAAATTAGCCAATAAAGGGTATCACTTAAATGCCAAATGTTCTGCATTAATTGATGGCTTACATAGTACATACAATACTCCACTGCTGTACAGGCGCACAAAAGATAACTGTAGTTGTAGAAATAGCTGTCTTCTGCCAGGGAGAGTTATGCTGAAAATAACAGTATCATTATCTCCCCGGGGCTCTGGAGTTTTTATGAATTGCAATAAACATGCTCTCAGCTGGAATAAAGGTCCTTTCAAAGGTCATTCAGCTGGAAAACAAACATCACTCGGTGCATTTTAGGGAAAAAAAAAAAGATTTGCATCCCTGTTGACAAACCCCCCCCCCTCCCCATCCTTCCTGAGGCCACCAAGGTAAGGGACAACACTCTTGTGGCTGTTTATAAAGATTGGCGAAATAGCAGGGAGTCAGTTCTCTTAATTGCCCCACTTAGCCATGTTTATTGTTTTATCTGATAATTTGTTCATCAAGATGTTCAGTTCTCATACTTAAATATCACATACGTGCAAAATTATATTTCCTTAAAATGGTGCTCAACTCCCTCCATGTTTTTTTTTTTCCTCTTACCTGTAGTGGTACATTCACTTCAAAACACATCCAAGTAGGCAAGTGCCAGCTGTATCCACTGGTTTGGCCTATGGAGAGCCCCGTAGATGTGATATTTAAGTGGGAAGGGGTGGGTCCCCAGAGCTCTTCTTTCTGGAGATTGGTCATGGGATGGAAAGAGACCATACACAAAGATGTAGTGGGCTACCCATTTGGCGGGACCCTGAATTGGAATTGGGATTAGAGTAAGCAAACCATGAGTAGCTGGAAAATTAAAAAATCTGAAAGGTATGAGAAACCACAGTGCAGCCCTAAAGTTTGCTAAAATTTAAAGTGGAAAGCTATTGCCTTGAGATTTGCTGCATTGCTACACAATTAATGGGAAACTGTTGAAGAGTAGGTGTATGCCTATTTCACTTTTAGTCAGAACTGCTGGTTCAGGGAACCTTCTGGTCTGATTCTTCAGTGTGCAATGAGTGGCAACCTACAGTGTATGGGAACGGGGAATGAAGTGTAACCTTCATGTAAACCTTTCCGGGTTAAAGAGAATAAGAAGTAAAAGCAGCCAGTTCTAGGGCTGGAGACAGTGGTGGCCAGTGATGGAGGTTCTGTTGGAGGGATGGATTGGTGGCTGTAAAGTCTACCTGTCTAGAGACAGGGCTCCTAAGTTAGGGCACTCTGCGAAGCAGAACTCTCCTATGGGCTGGGTCTGTACCACGAGTGTGTGAGGCCTTGTGAAGGATACAGCAGTGATTCTCTTAAGAGTAAAGTGTAATGTATGGTAAAGAACTGGTGGAGGAAGATCAGTATTCCATGCTATCGTCCTCAAAATAGCTTTGTAGCGCTGGGACAGGTGTCACTGATGGGAAAATTGATGGACATTGTCATTCCGATGTGGGGCCCAGTGGAGTAGGTTGGTCTCCAGTCATATGAAGGCATTATTTCACAAATCAATCAAAAATTATTAAATGGTTGTAGCATGCTGGTTCCCCCCCCCCCCATGCTACCGAATCAAAACCCGCACAGCAAATCCAGCGTTGTTCTGCTGCTATCCAAAATTCAGATGACTTACACCAGTTCCCTTGCTGCTATCTTGGTCCTTATCAGTTGGCTGCCTCTTCTGGGTGCAGGCAGGCAGCTACTGATGACCCACCCTGTGTGCCCAATCCTGCAGCTTCCTTGGAGATGTAATTTAAGTATTCCAGGGACCAGGGGCACACCATTCAAAAAAATGGAACTGACTCCATTTTGGGAGTTACAGTGGTTCTAAAGTCAAAGCATTAGGGAGCTGCTGGGGCAAGGGAAGACAACGGTAGAGCTTGGACATGGCCCAAAAGTGGGTCAACCCCCCAAGGCAGTATCAGAATCAGGTCAAGAATTTAGATGTAATGAGAATATTCATCAGAAAAACTAAACTGATCCCAGTAGAACCACCTAGTACGGTGTTCCTCTGACTTTCCCTGAAGAACAGAGGTCAAATGCTCCATGATCTCTATATTGACTCTGGCGAACCATTGAAATATAGTTGGGGGGATCTGTTGTTTCCACACAGCTGGAATACAGGTTCCCGCCGCATTTAATAGATGTTTAAGTAGAGATTTGTGGTATTTTTTCTTGGAGAGCGGGGTCAAATTTAGGAGAATCACTGCTGGGTCCTCCGACAGGGAAATGTCAGTGAATTTGCTGCCAATATGGTCATATTACAGGGCATTCCCAAAATATGTGGAGAAGTGTGCCCAAGTGAGCTCCACATCGCCAGCATCGATCAGTTTCCCGTGGGAACAATCTGGCCAGAACTGATGGGGTCCTGTACCACCTAGTCACTATTTTATAGGTTGTTTCTTGATACTTGCTGCACAACGAAGATTTGTGTGCGAAGAAGAGGATCCAATCTTTTTGCTGATCAGAGAAAGTGGTCTGTAAATCTGTTTCCCACTTTGTCAGGAACGGAGGGTCCGATCGAGCATGTAAGGACAGTAGGTGTTGATAAGACAGTGATAATGCTTTTCAGATCTGTTCTGCTCCCAGACAAAGCTCCTCAAACGTGGTAAGTGGCCTTTGAAAAAAGTGCGGTTTGGCAGGGTGCTCAAAAAATGTGTTAATCGATAGGCTCGCCAGTTGTTTAAGATTCTGGATCCCAATTGAGCAAAGATAGTGCTACTCGGTGCCCATCCCCTGGGTCAAAAGGAAAAATGGTGCGCATAGGAGTTTTTGATGGGAGTGTTGAATAAATTTGGAGTCTGCCATACCAGGGGCAAAAGACGGGTGACCTAAGATCGGTGTCATCGGAGACGGGAAGCTATTTAAGGAAGAAAGTTTCCCAATTTCCATCAACGTGGCATGGATCAACGGGTGAGAAGATAGGTATGAGGTATACTGATGGCCTGCCCAAGGTATCCCCCTTAAGGGTGCACCTGCAAAATCCTGTTCCGAAGAGACCCACAGTTTATATAAGTTATGCCTGCACCAGTCCACCACTCGAGTCATGTGGACCGCTGTGTAATATAAGGCTGGATATGGGAAACCCATGCCCCCCTTTAATTTGGGTCTCAGCAAGAGCTATCTGCTAAGACGTGACAATCTCCCATGCCACACGAAATTGACAAAAGTTGACCTTAAAGAGCGGATGAGTGCCCCCTCAGTAACAGGGTACTGACTCGATGGACCACTCGGTCTTTTTCTGCCATCACTTTTCTATGTTTCTATGATATGTACTGTATGTGAAAATAAATTATCGTTAAGAACCGCTTTAAGCTTCCCTTTCATATGCAATAGTTGGTAAGAACAAAATTGTAATACACATCAGTATACCAGTCATTTGGTGGAGTAGCTGCATTTCTTTTTCTTTTCCCCTTTATTTTCATCTAGTGATTCTGCTGGCAACACATTTCCTGTGGTAGGTGGTCAAAGCACACTCACTGTACTGAATCATAGGAGAAGCAGTGCTGCCTGTGATCCTAGGACAGGAAATGTGTTAAGACTACAGAAAACCTCCCCCACTCCTTATCTCCATAACATAGAGGGAGGTGTTTTATAGTTCACAGGGAGAACTGGGAACAATGTAGCGGATAAGAGCGCAACACAAGCAGAAAGCAGAGGAAGTCATCAACCTCTCAAGATTTCTGACAGGATCAACAGATTTTTTGTGTGTGTACAAATCAAATATATACAGTAGAACAAATCTCCTTCAAAATGGCACAGATTAGAGTTGTACGTTGTTAGGTTTTGTATACACTTCAACTATTGCAAGTATTTTACTAGATTGTAAGTTCGAAAGAGCAGGGCCCTTGACCCCCTCGTGTTTTGTTTTGTTACTGTATTGTCTCATGTTCTGTCCCCCACTATAATGTACAGTGCTGAGCAATCCTTTTAGAGCTATATAAATACTGTATAATAATATAATTTGTTCCTCCCTAATACACATTTTCTTTCTCCTGAAATGCTATTATTTTAACTCTGGTCTGTCTTTGCTTATTTTGATCCAGACATTTTCAAGATCAGTATCAAAGCACATCTAAAGCTAAAATGTTTTGGTTTTAATCCCTTGAAGCCCGCATATATGTGGCAGTACAGCAGTTAGATTTAATGCTGATCTCTCACATATTAGTGTACAGCCCATGTTGCTGTTCTGTGCTGAGATCACAGATCCCAGGTGCCCCCAGCATTGTGACTGCACTGTCACGACAGCTCCCACTCACTGTTTGCAATTGGGGAGTTGGTAGGACAGCCTAAGGCCTCTTTCACACAGGAGTTCCATATGTCTGTTTTTCATCTGTCCGTTTACGGATGAAAAACGGACATCCACGTATGGACTAGCGGATGTAAACGGATGATCCATTTACATCCGTTAATGTCCGTATCCATTAACATCTGTTTTTTTCCATCTTCCATAAGAAAAAATGGGATGGGCAAAAAAACAGATGCAATCGGACAAAAAACGGATGTAAACGGTTGAAAACGGTTGAAAACGGATGTAAACGGATGTAAATGGATGTAAACTGATGTATATGGATGAAAAATGGATGAAAAAACTGATGTAAACTGATGATAAACAGATGTAAACTGATCTGTTTTTTCTTTGAAAAAACGTGACTGAACTGATGAAAAAAATGGAACGCCCATATGAAAGGACCCTAATGCTTCTATGAATGAAACATGATCTATGAATTTCAATCATCCACCAAACCTTCATTCATAGATCATATTTCAATAAAATAAACTATAGTATGGCTTCTATGAATGGAGGTTAGGGTGGGCATACTTGATGAATACCTATCACAGCTCCTTCACCTCTATTAATCTCCGGCACACTAAACGATAACAGCAGGGGTGGGGGCAGTCGAAAGTGGGCAGCATGAAAAAGTAGCATCCCCTGTGCTGATTTTTTTTTTTTTTTTTATATTAAAATAGAGTTGGCCCTAGACAGATCAAAATTCAGCCAGTTCAGCTGGGACTGGCTAAAGTTGGATCCATGTTGCTGCACCCATTCAACTTAGGTCGATTATTAGAATTACTTCTGTCAAACAGACAAGCTAGCAGCTTTAGGCTTTGAAGTGTTATTAAACCCACAACAGTAAAATCAGTCTGTATATTCAGTAAAGCATGCTTGTTATACTCACTGTGCAACCTAAGGGGTTAATCCTCTGCATTGTGTATAAAGGCTATTTGATCCTGTCTTCTCTGATCCTCCCCTTCTACTATCCACAGTCCATCTGCTAATAGAACAGAGCCTTGGGGGGGGCATGCTGCCCATGCTCAGTTTGGTGTGTATTGCTAGAGATTTTTTTTTCTTTTCTTGGGAGAGTACATGTGATCAGCACAGGGTCAATCAGCACTGTCCAGACAGAGGGTCAGGGGTTATGTAGCCTCATATGACAATCAGCGGAGAATGAAAACTCCTATAAGCCTTAACCAGTGTTCTGCTGGACACTGATAGAAGTCACAAGACTGCTATATACTGCCGATGAGAAAAAGTATTTAGCAGCTTATATATACTAAAATAATTGCATTTTCATGTTGTGTGCACTGTGGGAGACCAGATACAGTGAATGCAGGGTATGGGGTTTAGTAATACTTTATAATTGAAACAGTAGATGTCTATATGGCTAACATTAGCCTCCTAGTGCACCATAGATTGGTATGTGTTTCTTCCTACTTGCAGTATACATGTGCCCACTTTTAGTAGCCCCAGAGATGATAGATAACTCTTTTCTGCAATAGAGGCGTAGTTCAAGCTGAGCAAATTTATATCTGCTTCTCCCTCCAGTATATGATTCCCCGCTACCAATGACAGCATAATGTAAACCTTCCACATTAATGGCACAGTTGGAGCAATGTATAAAAACAGCCAACGCACAGCATAACCATTAATTCAAAAGACAAACAATAAACACTACTATACCCACTCATCCCAATGTACATTTGGTACATCACCTTTATTGTTCTATCTCTTTGAAGAGTTACACAGAAGCACATACATGAACAAATGTAACATAAACATCCGCACAGCACTTGCAGGTTCCAGGAATTACGGTACATTTGAGGACATACAGTAAGTAGAGATATTTGAGATCCCTGGGATTGTATTGTTTTAAATCAATACTGTAATACACAATTCTTTTCCTTAGATGTTGATGTGCGGTTTTCTTATCCTTAGAGTTTTGTGTTTGAAGCTTTTTATTGTGTAAATAAGCTGATTGATAACATCTCTGTTTGATTAGGAGACCTTAAATATAAACAGTAAATATACCAATACTGTGGAAGAAAACTATGTTAACCACTTGCCATATCTAATGATTGGTAAACTGCAATAAATTATATTTTTTGATTTTTGGGTTTAAAATACTTTAACTTAGTCAGACATCTGCAGAGAGACCCCTTCTTGCACCAAGAAAGCAAGAGTCCTTCTATGCAGATTGCTAGCCGGGAAGAGGCTTTTGTACTTAGGCTGTGGCTACTTTCTAAAGAAAAAAAACACTGTTGCCATTTTGCACATCTGTTGCTTTGATGGACCAGGAGTGTATTTAGCTGTTTTAACCACTTGCTCTCCAGAAGATTTACCCCCCTTCCTGACCAGACCATTTTTTGCAATGCGGCGCTACGTTACTTTAACTGACAATTGCGCAATCATGCAAAGTTGCACTCAAATGAAATTTATGCCCTTCTTTCCCAAAACATAGAGCTTTCTTTTGGTAGTATTTGATCGCCTGTGTGTTTTTTTTAATTTTTTGTGCTATAAACAAGAAAAGAAAGACAATTTTGAAAAAAAAACCCAATATTCTTAACATTTTGCTATAAATCATCCAGTAAATAAAAAAATTTAAAAAATCAAATGTCATAAATTTAGGTGAAAATGTATTCTGCTACATGTTTTTGCTAAAAAAAAATCCAAATACATGTAAATTAATTGGTTAACGTGAAAGTTAGTGTTTACAACTGGTGGTATATATACTGGAATTTTTGCTAGTAATGGCGGCGATCAGCGACTCATAGCGGGACTGCGGCGGCCATTCTGACACTGTGGGGGAACTAACTGCCACTGACATCCCCAGTGACACTACTACAGTGATCAGTGCTAATAAAAGGTTCTGACACTGTTCTAATGATGCTGGGCAGGAAGGGGTTAACATCTGGGGCGATCAAAGGGTTAACTGTGTGATGTGTGTTCTTTACATTGTGTGCTTTACTAGGGAGGCATGCTGTTTTGTATTGCTCTGCTATGCTATGCAGAGCAATACAAAGCATCATGCTGGAGCTGACAGGGGAGAGATCTGTATTGTTTACATACAGACCTCTTCCCCATCAGTGATAGTCAGCGATCGCCGGGTGCCAGCAGGGAATCTCCAGCTGGGGCTCAGTGATTGACAGCTCTAGTTACTTATGTTACTACATAGAACGAGACCATAGAAATAGGCAGCACAGTGGCTAAATGGTTAGCACTTCCGCCTGGCAGTACTAGGGTCGTTGGTTCAAATCCCAGCCATGGCACCACCTGCCTGGAGTTTGCATGTTCTCCCTGTGCCTGCGTGGGTTTCCTCCCGCACTCCAAAGACATGCTGGTAGATTAACTAGATCCTGTCTAAATTGGCCTTAGTATGTGTATGTATGAATGTGAGTTAGGGACCTTAGATTGTACGCCCCATGAGGGTTAGAGACGGATGTGAATGTACTATATATATATATATATATATATGTGTGTGTGTGTGTAAAGCGCTGCGTAAACTGACGGCGCTATATAAGTACCTGAAATAAATAAATAAAAAGAGAACAAATGTAAGCACTCTCTAAAAGGAAATCAAATAGCAGCAGCAATAAAAAGAATTTGGAGCTTTGGAGAATGGTGAGAGCAATAGAAGGGACTTTTTTGAATTAAGAATACATGATTTTAGTTCCACTTTAGTCTCAAGTTGCAGGAAGGTTTCTTTACTGTAAGAGCTGTGAAATGTGCTATAAGAAAGGGCTGTTTGTGTCTACAAATGAAGAAACAATATACAGGGTTATTTTCTTAATATTTAAAAATACATAGTGACATTTTATAATGTTGACCTAGGGCAGAGGTAGGCAGCTTTTGAGAGGTGGAGATCTACCTAAACAACATGAAAGAGATCAAAGATCACTGGGGTTCAATGCCATTTTCTTTTTTTAAAGAAATTTACTAGACCATTCACCATAGAGAACAGTGGCTGTGTCATCTGCCTGCTCAGCGGGGATCAGGGGATAGATTCTCCAGTGAGCAGGGAGATCCGCTTGACAGAGTCTACCCCGTATAAAAGGGGCCTAAGAACTTCAATACAACAGTTCCAAAAAGAAGTAAACAGTCTTTTCCCTAACTGAACCTAACCATAGCTGTAGCTGCCCCAGCATACAGCATTCCACAGGTTGAGAGTCCATTAATGACAGAGTCCATGATGACAGCATCCATGACGGTGTTCGGCATCTTCTTCCCAAGGCCTGGTAAAGGTTCTCGACCCTCTCAAATTAAGCAAGGCGAGGCTCCGGGATCCGGACCCATGCTCCCATTTAACAGCACAGTACCAGTGACTCGGACCCAAAAAGCCCACAAATTCAGGCCAGGAATACTGGCAAAATGCATTAACCCTTTCCCTTGGACTAGGGCAGCCATGCTAACTAGCTCACAATAGGCAACCTGCCTTCAAGGGGGCCACACAGGGGGACCCCAGCACCAGAAGGAAGGAGAACATAAACAGAAGGGGCCCTGCAGCACCTGATTACCTGTGGGAGGGAGAGGAGAAGTCAATGCAGCACTTACTCCCGAAGGAGCCGCTGGAAAATTTGCCCAGATTCCCTAGTGGATTGTCCCGCAGCCACGTTCATGAACACAGTCACTCTTTTCCTCAATACCAGTCTAGGGGTGTTGTTTCTTTTGTAGTTTTTATTTTTGGAGAACTTGGATAGGGTTGAGAGAACTGAGTGGGATACTCCAAAAACAGAAACTATGTACAAGTTGAGGACAGTGATCTCCTTTGCCTATAGCAAACGGTGGACTTGGCTTGTAGTACAATTAATTGCAGAGCTGAAGCAAAAGGCCTTGCCTAAAGCAAACTGTGGACTTTTAATAGAAGCAGTTAACAGCACACAATCTTCCTTTACTGCAACAAGAGCAGGATACCTTCACAGAGAACCAGATAGACTAAGCTCTTCAGAACACCAGTCAAGGTTCTCTTTAGACAAACACACAGCTGACTCTCTAACACAAGAGGGGTGGCAGAAGCCCAAAATTCTCTAAGATCTCTCACAGCAGTCTGTAGTCACAGAATGTCCAGGGACAGTTGGTTGCCTCCTTCCAACTTCCAAGCGACACCTTTCTCCACCGATACCAGATTAGATCTTCAGCAGACAGCCTTTTAGCTCTGTAGCTTCAGGTAAGCACATGGCAGCATTGTCCTGGAGGGTGGAGTGATCCTCAGCAGGAAAACACCCGGAGCTCAGTCTCTCAGAGTATTTATGTAGATACCCAGAAGTTGTCAGGGCTCTGCCACCTGGGATTGGCCAGGGCTGTATAAATATTCATACTGGAATCTGCATAGCTCCATACCTACATTTCAGAGAATGCTACCTCTCTCTGAAAACAGAGGGAGCTATCAGACCAGCAGCAGCTGAGAAAACTGAACTGACCTACTTATTGGGCTTCACTGGATACAGTGAGCAGAACTAGATTTGCCTAACACACCAATTGCAGCCACACTGATTACAGTGTGGCAAGTTAAATTTACCTAACTAAAAACACACACCGCTCCACTGAACACAGCCAAGCCAGCAGTAAATCTAACTAATCCTAGCACCCATCTACGAGAGTGCAACCACAACTTTCAGCTGCTGCAGGAAAAAAATACAGGTGATCGGTTTTAGGCAATTCCTCCCCCGCCGCAACCCCTGTCGGGTTTTGGGGGTTGACAATGAAGGGATGCGAACTACCCGTCACCTGCCCACAATCGATGGGTAGATTGTGACCGACTTGTTGCCAGCCCCTGATCTAGGGGTTTATCTGATTACCTTTAGGGGTCAGAAACTAAATCATGCTTTAGTCTAGGTTCACACCTATGCTTTTTCTGCTCCGTTTTGCATTTTGCAGAAATGCACAGCAGTCCATTTAACATGATTTCCTATGGGACAGATTCATATCACTGTGTTTTCACCCCATGCATTTTTTGGAAAGGGTCATGGACTTTTTTAAACACAAAACATTGCGTTTTTGGTTCTATAGACTTCAATAGAGATGCTGCAGAAAAGCATGTAGTGTGTTTTTTATGCGTTTTGCATTTTGCCTTTTATTCTGCCTAGCAACAAGTTGAAAAAAAACGCATGTGCAAAAACGCAAAAAGCATTGCAGAAACTAATCAAACGCAAACTACATAGGTGTGAACCTAGCCTTAACCTCTCCTGGCGGTATTCCCAAGTGTAGCTCGGGGTTAAGTTTCAGTACCAGAAGCAGTAACCCTGAGCTACACTCGGGATTACACTGCACCATTGTTCTGGGATCCCTGGATCACTTACCTTGTCCCGCGGTCCCACGCTGTCCTCCCGCTGTCCTCCGGGTTCCGTTCCCTGCAAGCATCGGGACGTACAGGGGACAGAACCAGCGGGAGATTCAAAAATGTCGAAATTTTACATACACATAATACATTAAAATCACATAGTAAAACATTACTGTATCACACCATTTCACATACATTTTGTCCCGAGTGCTTTGTCCTCTGCCCTGCCTGCATTTTTACTGTTCTTTCTGCCTGGAAACTGAGAAATGTCCATGGCGTCCAAAAAGCGTCCCTTTAGGTCAAAAGTGGTTTTAGACAGCTAGAGAACAGCGATAGTAAATTAGAACTACTTGCAGAATTGAGTGATGATGATTTGTGGGGAAATTCGTCATCAGACACTGAAAACAATTTTGCAACTAAGCTCAGTGATGTGCAAACTTGGCGCTATATTTCAAATGTCAATATTTCAAATGTTTTGGTTTGATTACATTAGTGAATTAAAATTATTATTATATTATTATTTTTTATGATTATTTATTATATTATAATTTATGATTTCGTGTTTCAAATTTTATCTTACCCGGGATGTTTACTAGACTCTTGTTCGGACAGATTTCAGTGAGTTATTACTAAAAATTACAGGCCTACAATAAAAAAAATACATATTTTCATCTATTTTTTAAAATAACATCTTGTGATCCTACATGAAAGTCCAGTACATCCTGTTGTGGGGTGACGGCTGTCTCTCAGCTGTACTCCTGTGTTGTCAAACTGTCAGATATGCCCCTTTTTGAGACTACAGGCAGCTGTGCTGACACGTATTCTAAAGGCATGCCCACCTTTGTTACCCTGAGGAAGCTGGCCCTGGCCACCATTGGAGTGGGCGCATGTTGACAGGAAATGGCTAAAAAAGGCTGAAGATGATCAGCAGCACTAAAACTGAAAACGGATAAAACTAAAGGTGAACACAGAATTATGTAAAAAAAACAAAACATAGCAAATGTTTATGTTTCACAGAGCGTTAGCAGTTTAATGCCATCTACAGTAACTACTACTTTAAGGCACCAAAGGGTATGTAGCACACAGCAAAGAGAGGGCGAGTGTAGCTTTCGTTTTCTTTTTTTTTTTTAACTTACAGGTTCACTTTAAATATTTTAGAAATCAAGAAACACTAAGGAAATCAAACCCCGCACTGTGCGATTGAACAGCTTTTGGAAAGTTAATTTAGCTGCATGTAGAAAATGACAGTTGATGACAGCTACATCCATCAAACTGCCACCTGAAGCCTCAATAAAGTGTTTGACATACTGAACAGAGATGTTTGCTCCCACTCAGAAATGACTTGTTTTTTTTAGGAAAGTGAAAAATTTGACAAGCGTATAATTTATTGCTCTCTGTGACCTGATGCTATACCACTGTAACTGAGATGACAACGTTTCTTGAAAATAAAGAGCAGTGTTGGGTTTGGTGGGACCTGATAACAAATAAAACTGGATGCTAAATGCCAAACAGAGCTGCTTGCTTGTGTTTGGAGCAGGCAGACAAGCTTCCACCGGAGGTCTGCACATGTGCAAGTGAGGGGATACCAAATCTAAGAAGCTCGGAAAAAAAGACCACCCATACATTGCACCTCCACAAAGAAGAGTAAAGAAAGGGATCCCCAAGAAACTTGTTTGTACATTGGATTACAGAAGGGGGAAATACATTGACAGCAGCCTATGCAGAGGATCAGAAGGTGTGTTATGGGAAACAGTTTTCTCTGTCCCTGGATCTCTGCACTGCGTGAATCCAGGACAGGGTGACAGGTCAAATGGTGTTTTATGGGCTGCATGCAGCCCTCCTACTCATCCTTGGTGGCCTCCAGTGGTTTAAATGCCAACTATACTCTCAGTTTAAATCAACTAAATAAATTCTAAGTGCATCAAAACAAAATGTTACCAGCCCTAAATCCCTCCTTCTAGCATAAACCTCCCCAAATCCTGTCTTCTAGCACAACCACCTCCAAATTACCCTTCCCAGCACAAATACCCTCCTGCAGAAAACCTCCCATGTCAGCAAAAATGACTGTTACCCCTCTCCCCCCGCTTTCCTTGTGTACTGTTACCCCACCCTCCCGAACTTACAGGCGGGAAACCAAGTAGAGGTGCGGGTAGTGCTGCACAACATCCATAGAAAGACTGGCCTGGGGGAGCACAACTGAAATCTGGGGGAGGCTTAGCCCACCCCAGCACCCCCCTAAATCCAGCTATGGTGGAGACTAGGGAAACCAGTGGCTGTGACTGCACCCTAGGACAGCAAGTGAGCCCTAGGTGGCTGCCTAGTTTTCCTAGTGGTAGCGCCAGCCCTATCTCTGCACAAGTCTGACATGCCCTCTGCTGAATCCAAGCTCTCCAATTAGCAGGGAACATGAGCTTTCATGATTGCAGAGCTACAGGTCTAACGCTGATGATGGTGTGTCAGATTTCTACAGAGAGATCACTGCTTTCCAACAGAGAGCAAGGATCCCACTCTGCAACATGCTGGCAGGGGACAGGCTTTTCTTCTCAGGCTGTGGCTGCTTTCTAAAGAAAGTCTGTATGGGCTTGTTCACACTATGCATTGGACTGCATTTTTCTGCACTGGATAAAGCAGGTCGCCACTGGGATTAAATAATGCTGCAATTCTATTTCTGGACGTATGTAGGTGTAATCCCCCCCTGTAGACATAATGCAGTCCCCTTAGAGATTTAAAATGTTATTCACTAATACTGGAGTGTGCAAAATCTGGTGCAACTCTGCATAGAAACCAATAGCTTCCACTGTCATAGCTTAATTGAACAAGCTGAAGTTAGAAGCTGATTGGCTACCATGCACAGTTGCACCAGATTCTGAGTGCTCCATTTTTAGTAAATCTCTTCCTTAGTTTCTCAAATCGACCCTCAGTTTCGTCTGAGTAGGACAGGCTGACCTAGGAGCTTTTTGGCACAGAAGAAGAAGAGTATACAGTGCAATAGGGGTTAGAGGAATCTTATGTGTTAAAGGGAAAGTACATGTCTGGTTACATACAGTATTTTGAGTTATTCTAGCAGTGGTTACTCTAGACAGAACTCCAGATTTATAAAATTCAAATGATTGCAGCTCTGTATTAATTCATTTCTCAGTAAGTGCAATTTTAATTGAATGTATAAGTACCTAAGGTTGCCCCTGGCATTCCTCGAACAACAGAGCTCAGACTGGCACTTGAAGAAGCAGTACAAGGAGTCAATCAGTTCATGTGCTGATGAGAAGCGTGTGGATAGGAGGAGAGAGCAGATTGGCCTAGATGAACACATTAATCCACAAGGAAAGTCATAGGTGCATGGAACCTGCAGACCAAAAATCCATGGAGAGTCTTAATGAATCCAGTTGTAGGAATCCAAATATGAGGAAGGGGATGGAACAGTCTAGATACCAGGGCAGGCTGTGGTAGAGTGAAGCAGACTCTAACATAGAAGAAACAAAGGGAGAAGCACAGCGCCTCTAAGTGTAGACTGTAGTGCAAGTTTCATAATTAAAAAGTAGGTAGGCAACTCACATATGAGTGATAAAATGTAGGCTCATCAATGATGTGGATGATCAGTCCGCCTCATCGCCAAGGTGGTATGCCGCTGTGGGAAGCTGGAACAGTGGGACGGTGGGAGTCAGTCAGGGTGGCTGAGACAACCGAGACTTCCTCTGATGTAATAGCCCACTGTAGAGTTCTGAGCAGTGGCATCGGCGTCTGACATCATCCAAGTGCAACGCGTTTCTGAGCATGCGCAGGGTCTGGCAGAAAGGAGCGCGCTGGTCTACACCTGACCCTGCTCATGCTCAGAAACATGTCACACTTAGATGACGTCAGATGCCGATGCCACTGCTCAGAACTCCACAGTGGGCTATTACATCGAAGGAAGTCTCGGTTGTCTCATCCACCCGACTGACTCCCACCATCCCACTGTCCCACCATCCCACAGCGGCATACCAAATTGGCGATGAGGCAGACTGATTATCCACATCATTGATGAGCCTGTATTTCATCACTCATATGCAGGGGCGGACTGACAGCTCATGGGGCCCCCGGGCAGCAGGGCATCATGGGGCCCCTGTGTCCTTGCCACATCATCTAATGGGGCCCCCTACTGACCCTGGGCCCCCTGGCAGTGCCCGAGTTCCCCAATGGTCAGTCCACCCCTGCTCATATGTGAGTTTCCTACCTACTTTTTAATTATTAAACTTGCACTACAGTCTACACTTAGAATCGCTGTGCTTCTCCCTTTAGATGAACACATTACTGCTTCTAATTCACTGTCCGATGACAGGCTGGGGCGCATACATGCACAGTATGACAGCCTGCTAGACAACATTCAACTCGGAAGACATCTAGTGGCAGAAAAAATGTACTGCAGGGCTCAGCTGTGCTTTGAATTTGAGTATTGTAGCAAAAGCTTTAAAGTTTAACTTCAGCCAAACGGTTTTTAGTTGTAGAGTAAATAGGGAAGAGTTAAGATGGCAGTAAAAACTGTAGAGAGGCTCCAACTCTATCTGATTCTTTTAAAATAAACAATTAGTGATTTTAGAATTTTTTTTACATGCTTGTTCTTTCTATATTACTTATTTATTACAGGTACTTATATAGCACCATGTATTTACGCAGCACTTTACATATATATATTGTACATTCACATCAGTCCCTAACCCTCAAGGAGAGTACAATCTAAAGTTCCTAACTTACATTCATACATACTAGTACTAGGGCCAATTTAGACAGGAGCCAATTTACTTACCAGCATGTCTTTGGAGTGTGGGAGGAAATTGGAGTAAACCCACGCAGGCACAGGGAGATTATGCAAACTCCAGGCAGGTGGTGCCGTGGTTGGGATTTGAACCAATGACCCTAATTCTGCCAGGCAGAAGTGCTAATCATTTAGCCGTTGTGCTGCCCATAATTCAATAAAGAGATTTAAACACACAATTTACCTTCACTTGGACTCCTTTCTTAGGGGCTAATTCACACCACCAAATGCTGTGTTAAAACACAGTGGCTGGTGTGAGGTGTGGTCTGGCGGGATCGCTGCAGTGCTGATCATGGCGCATTGCACTGTTCACTTTTTTTTTTAACAAACTTCATTGAAGTGTCACATAGACATTTCATGAAGT
The DNA here is from genome assembly GCF_062004578.1 of Staurois parvus. Classification (NCBI taxonomy): domain Eukaryota; kingdom Metazoa; phylum Chordata; class Amphibia; order Anura; family Ranidae; genus Staurois; species Staurois parvus. The sequence goes on along the minus strand of NW_028318158.1, from coordinate 9,757,293 downwards.
TCAATTGGCTGTCATGGATTGCCTTGTACTGTACTGCACTGAAAATATGTACTGCATGCAGCACTTTTTATCAGCGCACACTGCCCACGCACCACTGCAATGCAATACAGTGGTGTGAACCAGGCACATAGGATACAAGACATTTTGCATTGTCCTTCAGGGGGACTGCACTGGAATAGCCACCAAACACAGTTCCACTGTAAGATATCAGTCCTTCAGGGAGTGCATTGTTTTCAGTGGGTCAGCTGATTCATAGACTTTCATTGTGAGAAGGCATAGTGTAGCACACCCACTGTGTAGTGCTGCCAAGCAATAGCAGAGCCTGAGTATGTAATGACCAGATATGTCTTCCCTGATGTACATATATAATTATATTTTACCTTAAGCTTCACGTTCATAAATCCCCTTAAAACACTCTTCCATTGTGGTGTGACCGTACTAGCCAGTAAGGAGCCTGCAGTGGGCGTGGTTGAGAATTACTCTCTTGCATACAAAACAGGAGTTCCCAGGTCACCAGGACACCAATAAAATGGAGTAGGAGGGATTACAGGCAGGTAATATAAAGAATGAATCACAAACCTATATTAGCTGTATTAAAAATATAATGGCTTTAATACCTAACTAGATTAAACTGTAAAGTGTATACCTTCCTAGAGCTAGTCTCACACCTACGTAAAAGATATTTTTCCACTGATGCTCACACAAGCATGACTATATTGTTCTAAAATGTCTTTTCTAAAATTACTTTTCCAAACAGCCAAAAAAAAAAAGAAAAAAAAAATCAGCCCTCCATCCCCTGGTGACTATTCTAAAGTTCTGACACATCCTAAACTTTGCGAAGAATTGATCTGGGGCTGTGATTCAGGAATCCCTCTCTCTCCTGGTAGGTGAAGCTGTTGGGGAGATGTAATGTAAAGTGACAGGTAGGTGGGGAACACAGTGCACACATCACAAAGAATTAGGAGTAGAGATGCAATGTGGAGGAATTATAAAAATATCTCCTTCATTGTCACTTTATGTCTGACTCACATCGTGACTACAGCTTGTAGACTCAGCCTGAGTCCAGATGTTACAGATTCCTGCCCTTTATGTATTATTCTGTCTATTTGTCCACATGGCTAGAAACATATCTAAAAACCAAAACATCCACAAACCAATGAATCCTATTTAACCGAAAACAAACTGTAACCCTGTTTTTCATAGACCCCATTCTCTTGTTTCCAAAATCTTTTTATAAAAAAATGATGAGCACTGCTAAAAATGTTTTCTATTATGGTGTGTTTCAGCCGCATGTTCCATCTTCCATTCAAGAAAGTTTCCCTTCTGCTATAATAAATTGTTTCAGTTCTAATGCATGGCAGTTTGAATGGCACCCCAATGCACTAAGGCAAGGCCCCTGCGTTGTAGTGTGCCAAAATGCATGGCAATACAAGGTAGCGTGTTTCCGTGTGCTGCATTACAAAAAAAGGGTCATGTGGGATTTTAGGCACGATAGGGGGCATTAACAGCTTATCCATTTTGAATGGGTGCCTTAAAGTGGTATAAAACCCCAAAACCAAATATGTAATGTATTGCAGCTTACCAGTCATTAGATGTTATGGCTACATTAGTTTTCTTCTTTAGGCTTTTTTCCCTCTGTTTTCCCCTGATGATCTGGCCAGTGACACGCCTTCTGTATTAGAGTGCCCCCACTCTGGATAAAGGAGCACAGTGGGCAGATCAGGACAGCAGCATTGTCAGCCTGGAGGGAGGGGGTATTTAGATGTGCTAAATCAATGGTCTCCAAACTGCAACTCCAAACTTTGGGCATTATTCTTCCCATTGATATGAAGCAGTATTCCTCCCACTGACACCAACAATAAGTTACAATTCCTCCCTCCCACAGACACAAACTGTGGGATGCTATTCCTCCCACTGACACCAATGATGGAGCACTCTACCTCCTACTGACTCAAATGAAGGGGGAATTTTCCTCCCACTGACACCAACAGTGGGGTACTATTCCTCTCACTGACACCAACAGTGGGGTACTATTCCTCTCACTAACACCAATGATGGGGCACTATTCCTCCCACTGACACCACAGTGGGGTACTATTCCTCTCACTAACTCCAATGATGGGGCACTATTCCTCCCACTGACACCACAGTGGGGTACTATTCCTCTCATTAACACCAATGATGGGGCACTATTCCTCCCACTGACACCACAGTGGGGTACTATTCCTCTCACTAACACCAATGATGGGGCACTATTCCTCCCACTGACACCACAGTAGGGTACTATTCCTCTCACTAACACCAATGATGGGGCACTATTCCTCCCACTGACACCAATGACGGGGCACTACCACCCCCCCCCCCCCTTCCCCACTGACACAGATGGCGGGGCATTGATCCTCCTCCTTCTGACCACAAGCAATATGTAAGTTAATTTGCACTGACCACCAAGCTTGAGGCATGGTCTACTCCCATTGACACCGGGGAGATTTCTACTCCCACTGGCTACAGTCTAGCCCCCCTAGAGTCTTAGGGGAAGTAAACCATCCCTTTAAGAAAGTTTGGAGACCCCTGTGCTAAATGCAAAAAGTTAATCTGCACTCAGTGTAATACCTTATATCCAGAGGTGCACCAGTTATACATCTGAATACTGACATTCTAAACATATACCCCTAGAAACAGTGCGCTACCAGATAAAAATGAATATACATGCAAATATATATACAATATATAACAAATAATCAAAAAGTGCAGTATCAACTCAATCAATCATCGTCGGGGGAACAAGAGTGCTCCTGTTCCCCCTGGCAATGCACTCTGACATGAAACACGTTGGTAGGGGCTTACACCCGTGATATCAATATGCCCACTGAGGAGGCCTGCTAGTGAGGCATATGATTTCTATGTGCATGAGATTTACTTATAACAGGTGAGTAACTGTCAGATTTTGTATTTCAATGGTTTTTATTAACTTTTGTAAACAATTTAAAAAGAAGGAGTAGAGCAAAAGACACGCCCCATGCAGGGGCTATCAATGGTACATAAAAAAATAAAGAGATCCGTATTGTAACTCCAACAATGCAAGAGGCACACACATGTAGGGGCTATGAATGGCACATAAAATACAAAAACAGTGATATAACACCAACAACAATTTCCAGCCAAAGGCAAATATCTATCGCCTCACGTAATCAAACAAAAAAAGACAGAGGAAAAAAGAGCAAAGGAAGAAGAAAACAAGACCATAAGCAGGGATCCGGGAACGCATTTACTATACAGCGTCATAAACCCAGACTAGCTAGGGGAAGTGTGGGAAAAGCATATGTCAACCACAGCTCCCATATTTTCAAAAATATTCGCCGGGAGTCATTACAGATACTTGACATCTGTTCACTGAGCATCAGAGTGGTCATACGGTCCACACCCCCTGAAGAGGGACAGACGGGCTCTTCCATGCCTGGGCATGGCCGACAGAAACAGATAGGAAGCCAACTTCTGCTGATGAGCCAACAGGCCCGGTGTGGGGTAACTGTCAGATTTTAATATATATTTGCCTAGTGGTGTTCACACAATGTGTGGCCTCTGCTCTTTCCTTTTAATGTGATTGATGTATGAAGCCCGTCTGAGTTTGTTATCTGGGATTCGGTTTGCCTGACCAGTGGAGGAGGACCCCTACAGGGTGTTTGGGGCTGCTGGCCTGGTTACATGCTGTATTGATCTCTATCCTCTGAGATCTATAACATTTGGTAAGAAGCACATTTGTGGTGGAGGGTCCAAAATCATTTGGAATGTTCCTTGCACCACCTCGCTGATGATGGTGAATTCAGGAATCTGTACAATGTTTTTGTTTGGTGGATGGACTTTTGAACTTTTTTGCATTTTTCACAAATACTTTATGTTGGATTGTTCTTATATCAGCACTTACTTATTGATTGAGCTGATTTTGATTATTTGTTATATATTGCATTTATGTATATTCATTTTTTTTTTGGTAGCACACTGGTTCCAGTGATATATATTAGATATGCTCACAGATTTACATACAACAAATTGAACAGGTTTTCCTTTTGGGATAAAGGTTTTGCATAAATAAATAAAAACTAATCATTGTAAGCACGCCAGTCAGTTTAAATCCACCCAAACACCCCCCCCCCAAATTCCCCTCTCGTAGTACAAACTCTGCTCCAACCCCCCCCCCCCATCCCCACTCCTAGCACAACCCCCTCAAATCCCCCTCCTAACACAAATCCCCTACCAAATCTCTCCAAGCACAACCCCCCCCCCCCCCCCAAATTCCTCCTCCTAGCACAATCCCCCCAAATCCCCTCTCCTAGCACATACCCCCGTTCCGAAATCCCCACCCCTAGCACAAAACGCCTCTTCCCCTCTCCCAGCACAATCCCCTTAACTCCCCCCCAAAAAAAATCCCCCCTCTTAGGACAAATCCCACCAAATCCCCCCTCCTGGCACAAATGTGGGCTGTGCTCAATTCCTTTAGAGAGTCTTAAGAGTCTATTAGACTGAAGCTAACAGAGTGCAGATCGTGCAAATTTACTGGGGGTGCATGGAAACGATCATGAAACTATAGAGCCACCCAATCACTTTCACCTGACAGCTGGTTTGTCAGATTTACAGAAATCACTACTTTAGCAGACAGGAGTGCATGGAAAACCCCCTGCTGCTGCCAACATATGATCGATCCATCTGATTCAGCCATGCATGGTAGCCAATCAGCTTGTTCAGTTAAGCTTTGACAAAAAAAACTGGAAGCTGACTGGTTTCTATGCAGAGCTGCACCAAATGTTGCACTTTACAGTTTTAGTAAATCTCCCCCATTATGTGTATAAGGGGAATTAAAAAAAAATAGGTTTAAGTGTCAGTGTTCTTTAAAAAGACCATGTCACCAGACCGTTCATTTTAACTATAATCTTCCCATAAGATGATGTGTGTATTTAACACATTTTCTGCCTATGATTTACCTGTAGAAGCCTCCCTTGTGCAGACATCCAAAAGTCCTGAGACTGCTGTGGGTGCCGTCATTTCACTGTGATGTCAGCAGCTCCATTAGACTAAGAGCTGTTGCTTTAATGACTCCTCCCCCAGCAGCTACATAAAAGGTTATGAAGGAAGGTAAAGGGTGGGGGGAGGAGGTGCTGGGCCAGCACAGACAGTAGTTGGACATTCCCAGAAGAGAAGAGGGCGATGACATCCAAGGAGAGAGGGGGTTGTCCTAGGAAATGAAAGGGAAAACACTGAAAGCAAGTTTTGAAACTACTTGATTTTTCTGTACTTTTACCTGCGACTTGTTAAGATGACAGGGTCTCTTTAACTGCTTCCCCGCTGCCCTATAGTAGAACTACTGCTACAGTTTGATAGGGCTGCGCAAAATCACGTATATATTACATGATTTAGCATTTGCAGATAGGGCGGCACCATTGGCGGCTACAGATGTCAATCACCGGGTCCCGGCTGGGGGCTCCCCTCCGGCACCCATCGATCGCAGAGGAACAGTGACAAGGGAGAGACCTGTGTGTAAACAACACAGGTCTATCTCCTGCCAGCAGTAACATGCTGCTGTGTATTTCTCTGCATGTTTCCCTAGTAAATCACATACAGTAAAATGTACACAGCAGTTAACCCTTTGATCGCCACAGATGTTAACCCCTTCCTGCCCAGTGTCATTAGTACAGTGGCAGTACTTTTTTTTAGCACTGATCACTGTATTAGTGTCATTGGGATGTCAGTGGCAGTTTGTCAGTCCCCCCCCCCCCCAGTGTGAACACCCGCCGCAGTCCCGCTATAAGTCGCTGATCGCCGCCAGTACTAGTTTAAAATTATTTTTTTCATATTCCAGTATATATATTGCCATTTGTAAATGCTAAAACTTTCACGTAAACCAATTCATTTACACGTATTGGAATTGTTTTTAGCAAAGACATGTAGCAGAATACATTTTGGCCTAAATTTATGTCGAAATTTGATTTTTTAAATTTTTTTACTGGATATGTTGTATAGCAAAAAGTCAAAAATATAGGGTTTTTTTTCAAAATTTTTGGTCTTTTTTTTATTTATAGCGCAAAAAATTAAAAAACGCACAGGCGATCAAATACCACCAAAATAAAGCTCTATTTGTGGGAAAAAGGGACATAAATTTCATATGGGTGCAGCGTCGCATGACAGCGCAATTGTCAGATAAATTAATGCAGTGTTGAATCACAAAAAATGGCCGGGTCAGGAAGGGGGGTAAATCCTCGGGAGGGCAAGTGAGGGATATAATGATTATATGGTTTCTAGCCTGCATGGATCACATTTCATCCAGTGCATTTTAGAAGCTGTCATTGTCACTGAAAAATCTGTCCCCCTTCATGAAGCCTTTTGTAGGACACAGCCTTCGGAAAGTCTTCCAGTACATTGAAACTCCAGAGTATAGGGGAAGATTTCTCTCTAACCTTTTCCTAGAATGTGATACAAATAACACAGCAGTTCTCTCCTCTCCTTCCAGCTCACTGTGTTGTCTTGGAAAACATTGACAGAATGGAGCCACAGGCGGGGAAAGTGACATTTCAGTCTGCTGGTATTATTAGACAATGACAAGGAATAAGTTATAACTAGAGATGAGCGAAGAAATGAAAAATTCGATTCGACTGATTCGGCGAATTCGTGGACAATATTCGATTCGAGTCGAATAAATTCGCTGTGAATTTAACTTAAAAAAGGGTGTTTCTAGGCTTCAGAGAGACTTAATATTAGTGCAGAACACTGTACCTTTAATTTAAATGCCCTTGGAGTCTGCTGGGGAAGAGAAATAATACTGTCTGTCAGTATGACATGCAGATGAGTGCCGTCGATCTTAGAATCACTGCACACTTCACTCCTTTGGCCAGTCACGGGGCCAAAACCAGTGTTTGGAGCCACAGTGTGGCGGTGGAGGCAGCAGCAATGGGAGGCCATACAGCAACCTATGACAAAATGGAAACCAGCAGGAGCGTGAGGAGACCTGAAAGTGGCACATGGCAGAGTGGGAGCAATGGGAGGCGGTACAGGGACCCAGGTCACACTGTGGGCCCAGCAGCAGCGTGACCAGGCGGTACGGGGGCCCATGGCCGATATGGGGCTTGGTGGCACCTATGGAAGGCCTGTAATCTGCCAGCAACCTATGACAAAATGGACAACCGCAGGAGTGTGAGGAGATTTCAAAGTGGCACATGGCAGAGTGGAAGCAATGGGAGGCCGTACAGGGACCCAGGTCACACTGTGGGCTCAGCAGCAGCGTGACCAGGAGGTACGGGGGCCCATGGTCGATATGGGGCCTGGCGGCACCTATGGAAGGCCGCTAATCTGCCAGCAACCTATGACAAAATGGACAACCGCAGGAGTGTGAGGAGATTTCAAAGAGGTACATGGCAGAGTGGAAGCAATGGGAGGCCGTACAGGGACCCAGGTCACACTGTGGGACCAGCATCAGCGTGAACAGGCGGTACGGGGGCCCATGGCCGATTTGACCTCATTCATCCCATAGTCCTGCCGACTCACGAATAGCGTGGCCTCCTCAAAGGGCCTGAGCAAGCGCAGGTGTCACACATGAGCTGACAATGGCTGACATCTAAGTTACACAGGGAGTACCTTTATCCGCTTTTAACATCAGGAAATCTGTGATGGCCTTTAGCTGTTCGTAAAGGCGGTCTAACATATGTAGGGTTGAATTACACCTTGTTGCAACGTCACAGCATGAGGAGTCGGTACGGGGGCCCATGGCAGATTACATGTCTGGCAGCAGCAATGGGAGGCCCGTAATCTGCCAGCACCCTATGTCAAAAAATTTAACACACCAGCAGTGTGAAGAGACCTGAAAGTGGCACATGGCAGCAGAGTGTGGCGATGGAGACAGCAGCAATGGGAGGCCGTACAGGGACCCATGAGAGACTCTGGACTTGGCAGCAGCATGAGGAGGCGGTATATAGGGGCCCATGGCAGATTAGGGGCCTGGCAGCAGCTATGTGAGGCCCGTAATCTGCCTGCACCCTATGTCAAAAAATTAAACACACCAGCAGTGTGAAGAGACCTGAAAGTGGCACATGGCAGCAGAGTGTGGCGATGGAGACAGCAGCAATGGGAGGCCGTACAGGGACCCATGAGAGACTCTAGACTTGGCAGCAGCATGAGGAGGCGGTATATAGGGGCCCATGGCAGATTAGGGGCCTGGCAGCAGCTATGTGAGGCCCGTAATCTGCCTGCACCCTATGTCAAAAAATTAAACACACCAGCAGTGTGAAGAGACCTGAAAGTGGCACATGGCAGCAGAGTGTGGCGATGGAGACAGCAGCAATGGGAGGCCGTACAGGGACCCATGAGAGACTCTAGACTTGGCAGCAGCATGAGGAGGCGGTATATAGGGGCCCATGGCAGATTAGGGGCCTGGCAGCAGCTATGTGAGGCCCGTAATCTGCCTGCACCCTATGTCAAAAAATTAAACACACCAGCAGTGTGAAGAGACCTGAAAGTGGCACATGGCAGCAGAGTGTGGCGATGGAGACAGCAACAATGGGAGGCCGTACAGGGACCCATGAGAGACTCTGGACTTGGCAGCAGCATGAGGAGGCGGTATATAGGGGCCCATGGCAGATTAGGGGCCTGGCAGCAGCTATGTGAGGCCCGTAATCTGCCTGCACCCTATGTCAAAAAATTAAACACACCAGCAGTGTGAAGAGACCTGAAAGTGGCACATGGCAGAGTGTGGCGATGGAGACAGCAGCAATGGGAGGCCGTACAGGGACCCATGACAGACTCTAGACTTGGCAGCAGCATGAGGAGGCGGTATATAGGGGCCCATGGCAGATTAGGGGCCTGGCAGCAGCTATGTGGGGCCCGTAATCTGCCTGCACCCTATGTCAAAAAATTTAACACACCAGCAGTGTGAAGAGACCTGAAAGTGGCACATGGCAGCAGAGTGTGGCGATGGAGACAGCAGCAATGGGAGGCCGTACAGGGACCCATGAGAGACTCTGGACTTGGCAGCAGCATGAGGAGGCGGTATATAGGGGCCCATGGCAGATTAGGGGCCTGGCAGCAGCTATGTGAGGCCCGTTATCTTGCAGCACCCTATGTCAAAAAATTAAACACACCAGCAGTGTGAAGAGACCTGAAAGTGGCACATGGCAGCAGAGTGTGGCGATGGAGACAGCAGCAATGGGAGGCCGTACAGGGACCCATGAGAGACTCTAGACTTGGCAGCAGCATGAGGAGGCGGTATATAGGGGCCCATGGCAGATTAGGGGCCTGGCAGCAGCTATGTGAGGCCCGTAATCTGCCTGCACCCTATGTCAAAAAATTAAACACACCAGCAGTGTGAAGAGACCTGAAAGTGGCACATGGCAGCAGAGTGTGGCGATGGAGACAGCAGCAATGGGAGGCCGTACAGGGACCCATGAGAGACTCTGGACTTGGCAGCAGCATGAGGAGGCGGTATATAGGGGCCCATGGCAGATTAGGGGCCTGGCAGCAGCTATGTGAGGCCCGTAATCTGCCTGCACCCTATGTCAAAAAATTAAACACACCAGCAGTGTGAAGAGACCTGAAAGTGGCACATGGCAGCAGAGTGTGGCGATGGAGACAGCAGCAATGGGAGGCCGTACAGGGACCCATGAGAGACTCTAGACTTGGCAGCAGCATGAGGAGGCGGTATATAGGGGCCCATGGCAGATTAGGGGCCTGGCAGCAGCTATGTGAGGCCCGTAATCTGCCTGCACCCTATGTCAAAAAATTAAACACACCAGCAGTGTGAAGAGACCTGAAAGTGGCACATGGCAGCAGAGTGTGGCGATGGAGACAGCAGCAATGGGAGGCCGTACAGGGACCCATGAGAGACTCTAGACTTGGCAGCAGCATGAGGAGGCGGTATATAGGGGCCCATGGCAGATTAGGGGCCTGGCAGCAGCTATGTGAGGCCCGTAATCTGCCTGCACCCTATGTCAAAAAATTAAACACACCAGCAGTGTGAAGAGACCTGAAAGTGGCACATGGCAGCAGAGTGTGGCGATGGAGACAGCAACAATGGGAGGCCGTACAGGGACCCATGAGAGACTCTGGACTTGGCAGCAGCATGAGGAGGCGGTATATAGGGGCCCATGGCAGATTAGGGGCCTGGCAGCAGCTATGTGAGGCCCGTAATCTGCCTGCACCCTATGTCAAAAAATTAAACACACCAGCAGTGTGAAGAGACCTGAAAGTGGCACATGGCAGAGTGTGGCGATGGAGACAGCAGCAATGGGAGGCCGTACAGGGACCCATGACAGACTCTAGACTTGGCAGCAGCATGAGGAGGCGGTATATAGGGGCCCATGGCAGATTAGGGGCCTGGCAGCAGCTATGTGAGGCCCGTAATCTGCCTGCACCCTATGTCAAAAAATTAAACACACCAGCAGTGTGAAGAGACCTGAAAGTGGCACATGGCAGCAGAGTGTGGCGATGGAGACAGCAGCAATGGGAGGCCGTACAGGGACCCATGAGAGACTCTAGACTTGGCAGCAGCATGAGGAGGCGGTATATAGGGGCCCATGGCAGATTAGGGGCCTGGCAGCAGCTATGTGAGGCCCGTAATCTGCCTGCACCCTATGTCAAAAAATTAAACACACCAGCAGTGTGAAGAGACCTGAAAGTGGCACATGGCAGCAGAGTGTGGCGATGGAGACAGCAGCAATGGGAGGCCGTACAGGGACCCATGAGAGACTCTGGACTTGGCAGCAGCATGAGGAGGCGGTATATAGGGGCCCATGGCAGATTAGGGGCCTGGCAGCAGCTATGTGAGGCCCGTTATCTTGCAGCACCCTATGTCAAAAAATTAAACACACCAGCAGTGTGAAGAGACCTGAAAGTGGCACATGGCAGCAGAGTGTGGCGATGGAGACAGCAGCAATGGGAGGCCGTACAGGGACCCATGAGAGACTCTAGACTTGGCAGCAGCATGAGGAGGCGGTATATAGGGGCCCATGGCAGATTAGGGGCCTGGCAGCAGCTATGTGAGGCCCGTAATCTGCCTGCACCCTATGTCAAAAAATTAAACACACCAGCAGTGTGAAGAGACCTGAAAGTGGCACATGGCAGCAGAGTGTGGCGATGGAGACAGCAGCAATGGGAGGCCGTACAGGGACCCATGAGAGACTCTGGACTTGGCAGCAGCATGAGGAGGCGGTATATAGGGGCCCATGGCAGATTAGGGGCCTGGCAGCAGCTATGTGAGGCCCGTAATCTGCCTGCACCCTATGTCAAAAAATTAAACACACCAGCAGTGTGAAGAGACCTGAAAGTGGCACATGGCAGCAGAGTGTGGCGATGGAGACAGCAGCAATGGGAGGCCGTACAGGGACCCATGAGAGACTCTAGACTTGGCAGCAGCATGAGGAGGCGGTATATAGGGGCCCATGGCAGATTAGGGGCCTGGCAGCAGCTATGTGAGGCCCGTAATCTGCCTGCACCCTATGTCAAAAAATTAAACACACCAGCAGTGTGAAGAGACCTGAAAGTGGCACATGGCAGCAGAGTGTGGCGATGGAGACAGCAGCAATGGGAGGCCGTACAGGGACCCATGAGAGACTCTAGACTTGGCAGCAGCATGAGGAGGCGGTATATAGGGGCCCATGGCAGATTAGGGGCCTGGCAGCAGCTATGTGAGGCCCGTAATCTGCCTGCACCCTATGTCAAAAAATTAAACACACCAGCAGTGTGAAGAGACCTGAAAGTGGCACATGGCAGCAGAGTGTGGCGATGGAGACAGCAACAATGGGAGGCCGTACAGGGACCCATGAGAGACTCTGGACTTGGCAGCAGCATGAGGAGGCGGTATATAGGGGCCCATGGCAGATTAGGGGCCTGGCAGCAGCTATGTGAGGCCCGTAATCTGCCTGCACCCTATGTCAAAAAATTAAACACACCAGCAGTGTGAAGAGACCTGAAAGTGGCACATGGCAGAGTGTGGCGATGGAGACAGCAGCAATGGGAGGCCGTACAGGGACCCATGACAGACTCTAGACTTGGCAGCAGCATGAGGAGGCGGTATATAGGGGCCCATGGCAGATTAGGGGCCTGGCAGCAGCTATGTGAGGCCCGTAATCTGCCTGCACCCTATGTCAAAAAATTAAACACACCAGCAGTGTGAAGAGACCTGAAAGTGGCACATGGCAGCAGAGTGTGGCGATGGAGACAGCAGCAATGGGAGGCCGTACAGGGACCCATGAGAGACTCTGGACTTGGCAGCAGCATGAGGAGGCGGTATATAGGGGCCCATGGCAGATTAGGGGCCTGGCAGCAGCTATGTGAGGCCCGTTATCTTGCAGCACCCTATGTCAAAAAATTAAACACACCAGCAGTGTGAAGAGACCTGAAAGTGGCACATGGCAGCAGAGTGTGGCGATGGAGACAGCAGCAATGGGAGGCCGTACAGGGACCCATGAGAGACTCTAGACTTGGCAGCAGCATGAGGAGGCGGTTTATAGGGGCCCATGGCAGATTAGGGGCCTGGCAGCAGCTATGTGAGGCCCGTAATCTGCCTGCACCCTATGTCAAAAAATTTAACACACCAGCAGTGTGAAGAGACCTGAAAGTGGCACATGGCAGCAGAGTGTGGCGATGGAGACAGCAGCAATGGGAGGCCGTACAGGGACCCATGAGAGACTCTGGACTTGGCAGCAGCATGAGGAGGCGGTATATAGGGGCCCATGGCAGATTAGGGGCCTGGCAGCAGCTATGTGAGGCCCGTAATCTGCCTGCACCCTATGTCAAAAAATTAAACACACCAGCAGTGTGAAGAGACCTGAAAGTGGCACATGGCAGCAGAGTGTGGCGATGGAGACAGCAACAATGGGAGGCCGTACAGGGACCCATGAGAGACTCTAGACTTGGCAGCAGCATGAGGAGGCGGTATATAGGGGCCCATGGCAGATTAGGGGCCTGGCAGCAGCTATGTGAGGCCCGTAATCTGCCTGCACCCTATGTCAAAAAATTTAACACACCAGCAGTGTGAAGAGACCTGAAAGTGGCACATGGCAGCAGAGTGTGGCGATGGAGACAGCAGCAATGGGAGGCCGTACAGGGACCCATGAGAGACTCTGGACTTGGCAGCAGCATGAGGAGGCGGTTTATAGGGGCCCATGGCAGATTAGGGGCCTGGCAGCAGCTATGTGAGGCCCGTAATCTGCCTGCACCCTATGTCAAAAAATTTAACACACCAGCAGTGTGAAGAGACCTGAAAGTGGCACATGGCAGCAGAGTGTGGCGATGGAGACAGCAGCAATGGGAGGCCGTACAGGGACCCATGAGAGACTCTGGACTTGGCAGCAGCATGAGGAGGCGGTATATAGGGGCCCATGGCAGATTAGGGGCCTGGCAGCAGCTATGTGAGGCCCGTTATCTTGCAGCACCCTATGTCAAAAAATTAAACACACCAGCAGTGTGAAGAGACCTGAAAGTGGCACATGGCAGCAGAGTGTGGCGATGGAGACAGCAGCAATGGGAGGCCGTACAGGGACCCATGAGAGACTCTAGACTTGGCAGCAGCATGAGGAGGCGGTATATAGGGGCCCATGGCAGATTAGGGGCCTGGCAGCAGCTATGTGAGGCCCGTAATCTGCCTGCACCCTATGTCAAAAAATTAAACACACCAGCAGTGTGAAGAGACCTGAAAGTGGCACATGGCAGCAGAGTGTGGCGATGGAGACAGCAGCAATGGGAGGCCGTACAGGGACCCATGAGAGACTCTGGACTTGGCAGCAGCATGAGGAGGCGGTATATAGGGGCCCATGGCAGATTAGGGGCCTGGCAGCAGCTATGTGAGGCCCGTAATCTGCCTGCACCCTATGTCAAAAAATTAAACACACCAGCAGTGTGAAGAGACCTGAAAGTGGCACATGGCAGCAGAGTGTGGCGATGGAGACAGCAGCAATGGGAGGCCGTACAGGGACCCATGAGAGACTCTAGACTTGGCAGCAGCATGAGGAGGCGGTATATAGGGGCCCATGGCAGATTAGGGGCCTGGCAGCAGCTATGTGAGGCCCGTAATCTGCCTGCACCCTATGTCAAAAAATTAAACACACCAGCAGTGTGAAGAGACCTGAAAGTGGCACATGGCAGCAGAGTGTGGCGATGGAGACAGCAGCAATGGGAGGCCGTACAGGGACCCATGAGAGACTCTAGACTTGGCAGCAGCATGAGGAGGCGGTATATAGGGGCCCATGGCAGATTAGGGGCCTGGCAGCAGCTATGTGAGGCCCGTAATCTGCCTGCACCCTATGTCAAAAAATTAAACACACCAGCAGTGTGAAGAGACCTGAAAGTGGCACATGGCAGCAGAGTGTGGCGATGGAGACAGCAGCAATGGGAGGCCGTACAGGGACCCATGAGAGACTCTAGACTTGGCAGCAGCATGAGGAGGCGGTATATAGGGGCCCATGGCAGATTAGGGGCCTGGCAGCAGCTATGTGAGGCCCGTAATCTGCCTGCACCCTATGTCAAAAAATTAAACACACCAGCAGTGTGAAGAGACCTGAAAGTGGCACATGGCAGCAGAGTGTGGCGATGGAGACACCAGCAATGGGAGGCCGTACAGGGACCCATGAGAGACTCTAGACTTGGCAGCAGCATGAGGAGGCGGTATATAGGGGCCCATGGCAGATTAGGGGCCTGGCAGCAGCTATGTGAGGCCCGTAATCTGCCTGCACCCTATGTCAAAAAATTAAACACACCAGCAGTGTGAAGAGACCTGAAAGTGGCACATGGCAGCAGAGTGTGGCGATGGAGACAGCAGCAATGGGAGGCCGTACAGGGACCCATGAGAGACTCTGGACTTGGCAGCAGCATGAGGAGGCGGTATATAGGGGCCCATGGCAGATTAGGGGCCTGGCAGCAGCTATGTGAGGCCCGTAATCTGCCTGCACCCTATGTCAAAAAATTAAACACACCAGCAGTGTGAAGAGACCTGAAAGTGGCACATGGCAGCAGAGTGTGGCGATGGAGACAGCAACAATGGGAGGCCGTACAGGGACCCATGAGAGACTCTGGACTTGGCAGCAGCATGAGGAGGCGGTATATAGGGGCCCATGGCAGATTAGGGGCCTGGCAGCAGCTATGTGAGGCCCGTAATCTGCCTGCACCCTATGTCAAAAAATTAAACACACCAGCAGTGTGAAGAGACCTGAAAGTGGCACATGGCAGAGTGTGGCGATGGAGACAGCAGCAATGGGAGGCCGTACAGGGACCCATGAGAGACTCTGGACTTGGCAGCAGCATGAGGAGGCGGTATATAGGGGCCCATGGCAGATTAGGGGCCTGGCAGCAGCTATGTGAGGCCCGTTATCTTGCAGCACCCTATGTCAAAAAATTAAACACACCAGCAGTGTGAAGAGACCTGAAAGTGGCACATGGCAGCAGAGTGTGGCGATGGAGACAGCAGCAATGGGAGGCCGTACAGGGACCCATGAGAGACTCTAGACTTGGCAGCAGCATGAGGAGGCGGTATATAGGGGCCCATGGCAGATTAGGGGCCTGGCAGCAGCTATGTGAGGCCCGTAATCTGCCTGCACCCTATGTCAAAAAATTAAACACACCAGCAGTGTGAAGAGACCTGAAAGTGGCACATGGCAGCAGAGTGTGGCGATGGAGACAGCAGCAATGGGAGGCCGTACAGGGACCCATGAGAGACTCTGGACTTGGCAGCAGCATGAGGAGGCGGTATATAGGGGCCCATGGCAGATTAGGGGCCTGGCAGCAGCTATGTGAGGCCCGTAATCTGCCTGCACCCTATGTCAAAAAATTAAACACACCAGCAGTGTGAAGAGACCTGAAAGTGGCACATGGCAGCAGAGTGTGGCGATGGAGACAGCAGCAATGGGAGGCCGTACAGGGACCCATGAGAGACTCTGGACCTAGCAGCAGCATGAGGAGGCGGTATATAGGGGCCTATGGCAGATTAGGGGCCTGGCAGCAGCTATAGGAGGCCCGTAATCTGCCAGCACCCTATGTCAAAAAATTAAACACACCAGCAGTGTGAGGAGACCTGAAAGTGGCACATGTTTGAGGCATGATTCATGGCGGATTTAGTCAGTTGTGTCAGGAACTGGTGGTTTGAAATCCAGACTAATCCACGCCTGATTCATTTTCACAAACGTGAGTCTCTCCACACTTTGGGTGGACAGTCGTGTCCTCCGCGGAGTTACAATACCTCCTGCCGCACTAAACACGCGCTCCGATGCCACGCTACTGGCCGGGCATGACAGCCTTTCAAGGGCAAATTCAGCTAGTTGGGGCCAAAGGTCAAGTTTCGTTGCCCAGTAGTCAAGGGGATTGTCTACCTCGGTTGGCAGGGTGCTGTCCAAGTAGGCCCAAGCCTGTTGTTTGAGCTCCTGCTCCAGGTCCACCTGATGCTGCTGCTGCTGCTGCGGCTGGTTAGTAGTTTCCTCACTGCGCTGGTGAAGAAAGCTACTCATCATCGACTGCAGACTGAGGCAGCCGCTGCTGGTGGAGCTGCCACTGCTCCTACCACCCCACCCCTCCCCTGCTGCCATGCCAGCGGAACGCGAGCGCACAGGGCCCACAGTGTCTGAGGATGGACGTTGGCGCACAAAGGCAGAGACCAACTGACTACATAGGTGGTTTTTATAGTACGTAATTTTGGCCTCCCTCTCAGCAGGTGTGAAAAAGGCCACCATTTTGGACCGGTAGCGAGGGTCCAACAAGGTGGACAGCCAAAAGTCATCCCTCTGTCTGATGGTTATTATTCGGCTGTCGCTACGCAAGCAACCGAGCATGCTATGGGCCATTTGTGCCAAGGAATGCAAGGGACTCCCTGCCTCCATCTCCACAGCATACTGCCACGGTGCGTCTGGGTCCTCTGTCTCCTCCTCCTCCTCCTCTACCAGATGCTCCTGCTCCTCCACTCCTGTCCGCTGAGTGGAAAAACCACCCATTTCACTCAATAATTCCTGAGCACAAATGTCCTCCTCTACCTCCTCCTCTTCTTCCTGTCCTGCCCCCACAGGGGTCATGTGGCGTTGAGATCTGTGCGCCACGTCTACCGCACCATGACCAGCCATTGTTAACAGCATTTGTTCCAGGACGTGCAACAGAGGAATGACGTCGTTCATCCCATAGTCCTGCCGACTCACGAATAGCGTGGCCTCCTCAAAGGGCCTGAGCAAGCGGCAGGTGTCACGCATGAGCTGCCAATGGCTGACATCTAAGTTACACAGGGGAGTACCTTTATCCGCTTGTAACATCAGGAAATCGGTGATGGCCTTTCGCTGCTCGTAAAGGCGGTCTAACATGTGTAGGGTTGAATTCCACCTTGTTGCAACGTCGCAGATCAGGCGATGCTGTGGAATTCCGTTCTGCCGCTGCAGCTCAATGAGGGTGTTCTTTGCGGTGTAGGAATGGCTGAAATGCATGCACAGTTTACGTGACATTTTAAGGATGTCTTGCAGTGGGATGGTGGATTTTAGGAACCGCTTGACAACCAGATTGAACACGTGAGCCATGCATGGCGCATGGCACAACCTTCCTTGACGCAGAGCAGACACCATGTTCTTTCCGTTGTCAGTCAACATGGTTCCGATTTTTAGTTTGCGCGGAGACAGCCATCTGTCGATTTCTCTGTTCATTACACTCAGCAGTTCCTCCCCTGTGTGACTACGTTCGCCAAGGCATACCAGGTGCAGCACAGCGTGACACCGTTGCGCCCTGCACATGTGATATGCCGGTCGGGTAATGGGACTTGGCACGGGGGTGGCGGCTGAGAACACGGCGGAAAAAGAGGTGGTAGAGGCGGACATGCTTGCTGGACCAAGGACGTGCAAACGTGGAGGCAAAAGCGTCGTGACCTGTCCAAGTTGCTGGTGCGGCTGTGCCGGCACCACGTTCACCCAGTGGGCCGTAAATGACATGTACTGTCCCTGACCGTAGTTACAGCTCCACACGTCGGCGCTGCCGTGCACTTTGGCAGAGACCGACATGCTCAAAGACTGGCCCACCATCTCTTCTACATGTGAATGCAGGGCTGGCACTGCCTTTTGGGCAAAGAAATGACGGCTTGGCACTCTCCACCGCGGCGCGGCACAAGCCATCATTTCTCGGAAAGGTGCTGAGTCCACCAGTTGGAAAGGGAGGGACTGCAGCACCAGCAACTTGGACAGGAGGACGTTCAGCTTTTGCACCGTCGGGTGCGTGCTCGCAAACTGTTGTCTCTTGGATACGGATTCCAAGAAAGACTGTTGACGGAATCCGAGAAGAGGAGTAGCAGGAGAAGGAGCATCTGAACGAGCGGAAGATGCCAACGAGCGACAACTCCCCTCAGCAGAGGTGTTGGAGCCTTGACTGGCTGATAGAGGGCGATTGACGACGTCGGGTGACGGAGCAAGTAACGGAGCGGGTGATGGAGCGGGGGCTGGGGCAGGCAGAACCGCCGTATGTTTATCACGGTTTTCCCAGGCCACCGAATGGTGACGCTGCATATGCTGACGCAACGCTGTAGTCCCAACATGGGCCCCCTGGCCACGCTTGCATTTCTGGCCACATAGTCGACATACGGCTACGTTTACTTCCTCGGGCGGCTTGAGGAAAAATTGCCACACCACCGAGTAGGAAACTTTGCCCCCGCTACTCTTCACTGGCTGACTGCTACTTCCTCCGTGCGCACCGGCACCACTACTGGCCGTGGTGGTAGGCTGCAGTGGAGCTGGTGCTCTACTCCGTGGACGTTTGGCTCCACTGACACTGATGCGACCCTGCTGCTGTCTCCTGGGCAACCCACCGACTGTTTTGCTCGCTGCCAAGCTGCCACCCTCTTCTCCTGATGATGCGGAAGAAATTGCCTGATGACGACGAGGCTGCCAAGTGCGATCAACCTCCTCATCATCAAGTAGGGTCTCCGCCTCACTACTAGCCCCCTCGGCTGCGTCTGGGTCAGGAGACAGACCTGTCTCTAGACCGGCTACCGAGCCACTCTCCTCGCCAGTACTTGTTCGCTTGGCTGCTGAAAAGGCCGATGTCTCCCCCCGTTCCTGACCGCCCTCTGTTAGCTCTTCCTCACTGTACAGTGGGGCTGAGCCCACAGCATGCGATACTTCGCTTGGTGAGGGAACAGCAAAGGACAGGGGCAGGTAGAGGACACGTGATTTCAGTGGGCTTGCTCCCGGGCCATGCCAACTAACGGTTGTGTCTGACGTACCCACCGACCGTTGGCTGTAGGTGTCAGAGGTGACCTGGGAAGAGGAAGACGACCGAGCCAACCAATCAATGACGGCAGGGTTGTCGGTGGAGACACGACCGCTGGATGACACCGGGAGCACTGGCCTCTGGCTGCGAATACTGCTGCCTCGACCCCTTCCTCTGCTGCCACGTCTGCTCGCTCCTAAAACATTGCCTCCTCTGCCACTCCTCTGCATGTTGTCTGACATACTATTTAATTCAACGATTAGGTGTCCCTGAGTAACAATTCTCTGGCACTCAGTAACAATTCTGTCTGTCCCTGAGTATGAATTCTGTGGCCCTGAGTAACAATTCTGTGTCTGTGCGAGTAACAATTCTGTGTCTGTGCGAGTAACAATTCTGTGTCTGTGCAAGTAACAATTTTGTGTCTGTGCGAGTAACAATTCTCTGGCACTCAGTAACAATTCTGTCTGTCCCTGAGTAACAATTCTCTGGCACTCAGTAACAATTCTGTCTGTCCCTGAGTAACAATTCTCTGGCACTCAGTAACAATTCTGTCTGTCCCTGAGTATGAATTCTGTGGCCCTGAGTAACAATTCTGTGTCTGTGCGAGTAACAATTCTGTGTCTGTGCAAGTAACAATTTTGTGTCTGTGCGAGTAACAATTCTCTGGCACTCAGTAACAATTCTGTCTGTCCCTGAGTAACAATTCTCTGGCACTCAGTAACAATTCTGTCTGTCCCTGAGTATGAATTCTGTGGCCCTGAGTAACAATTCTGTGTCTGTGCGAGTAACAATTCTGTGTCTGTGCAAGTAACAATTTTGTGTCTGTGCGAGTAACAATTCTCTGGCACTCAGTAACAATTCTGTCTGTCCCTGAGTAACAATTCTCTGGCACTCAGTAACAATTCTGTCTGTCCCTGAGTAACAATTCTCTGGCACTCAGTAACAATTCTGTCTGTCCCTGAGTAACAATTCTCTGGCACTCAGTAACAATTCTGTGTCTGTGCGAGTAACAATTCTGTGTCTGTGCAAGTAACAATTTTGTGTCTGTGCGAGTAACAATTCTCTGGCACTCAGTAACAATTCTGTCTGTCCCTGAGTAACAATTCTCTGGCACTCAGTAACAATTCTGTCTGTCCCTGAGTAACAATTCTCTGGCACTCAGTAACAATTCTGTCTGTCCCTGAGTATGAATTCTGTGGCCCTGAGTAACAATTCTGTGTCTGTGCGAGTAACAATTCTGTGTCTGTGCAAGTAACAATTTTGTGTCTGTGCGAGTAACAATTCTCTGGCACTCAGTAACAATTCTGTCTGTCCCTGAGTAACAATTCTCTGGCACTCAGTAACAATTCTGTCTGTCCCTGAGTAACAATTCTCTGGCACTCAGTAACAATTCTGTCTGTCCCTGAGTATGAATTCTGTGGCCCTGAGTAACAATTCTGTGTCTGTGCGAGTAACAATTCTGTGTCTGTGCAAGTAACAATTTTGTGTCTGTGCGAGTAACAATTCTCTGGCACTCAGTAACAATTCTGTCTGTCCCTGAGTAACAATTCTCTGGCACTCAGTAACAATTCTGTCTGTCCCTGAGTAACAATTCTCTGGCACTCAGTAACAATTCTGTCTGTCCCTGAGTAACAATTCTCTGGCACTCAGTAACAATTCTGTGTCTGTGCGAGTAACAATTCTGTGTCTGTGCAAGTAACAATTTTGTGTCTGTGCGAGTAACAATTCTCTGGCACTCAGTAACAATTCTGTCTGTCCCTGAGTAACAATTCTCTGGCACTCAGTAACAATTCTGTCTGTCCCTGAGTAACAATTCTCTGGCACTCAGTAACAATTCTGTCTGTCCCTGAGTATGAATTCTGTGGCCCTGAGTAACAATTCTGTGTCTGTGCGAGTAACAATTCTGTGTCTGTGCAAGTAACAATTTTGTGTCTGTGCGAGTAACAATTCTCTGGCACTCAGTAACAATTCTGTCTGTCCCTGAGTAACAATTCTCTGGCACTCAGTAACAATTCTGTCTGTCCCTGAGTAACAATTCTCTGGCACTCAGTAACAATTCTGTCTGTCCCTGAGTAACAATTCTCTGGCACTCAGTAACAATTCTGTCTGTCCCTGAGTATGAATTCTGTGGCCCTGAGTAACAATTCTGTCTGTGCGAGTAACAATTCTGTGTCTGTGCAAGTAACAATTTTGTGTCTGTGCGAGTAACAATTCTCTGGCACTCAGTAACAATTCTGTCTGTCCCTGAGTAACAATTCTCTGGCACTCAGTAACAATTCTGTCTGTCCCTGAGTAACAATTCTCTGGCACTCAGTAACAATTCTGTCTGTCCCTGAGTAACAATTCTCTGGCACTCAGTAACAATTCTGTCTGTCCCTGAGTAACAATTCTGTCTGTCCCTGAGAATGAATTCTGTGGCCCTGAGTAAGAATTCTCTGGCACTCAGTAACAATTCTGTCTGTCCCTGAGTAACAATTCTCTGGCACTCAGTAACAATTCTGTCTGTCCCTGAGTAAAAATTCTGTGGCCCTAATAACGTTTCTGTGGCCCTAAGTAACAATTCTCTGGCACTGAGTGAAAATTCTGTCTGTCCCTGAGTATGAATTCTGTGGCCCTAACTAGCGTTTCTTTGTCCCTAAATAACGATTCTGTGGCCCTCATTAACAAGTCTGTGTCCCTGAGTAATGGTTCTCTGTCCCTAAGTAACTTCTCTCTGTCCCCAATTCTCGTTTCTGTGGCCCTAACTCTGTCCCTGTCCCTAGTACAGAGCGGTCTGCCTCTGTTCAATGACTGCAGGCAAATGAAGATTTCCAAAATGGCCGCTATATATACCTCGACCATTACACAGTGCTGGCTGGCTGGCTGCTGATTGGCTGATGCGATCACATGTCGTTGAGGAATGCATTATGGGGCAGCGCGCCTTGTCTGCGCGCCTTCCCCGACATCCCCGCTCCGTCGCCGCACATGTCAGCCGCCATTTTCGGAAAAATTTCGATTCGCGCGTCCGAATTAGGCTGTTTTTCGGATTCGGCACGAATCGAAATTTTTCCGATATTCGACTCGAATTCCACTTCGGATACTTCGATTCGCTCATCTCTAGTTATAACAATACAAATGCCGATGACCAACAATTTAGATGGGAGAAACATCTACACAAAGTATTCAGACTGATGTGGAAACAAGTCAACCTTTGTCATATGTTCCACTTCCAATACCATTTTCTTAGTCTTCTGTATGATTTAAAGTGGTATTAAACACAAAGAAAAACATTTATTATATTGCAGCTTACCAAATCATAGATGTGATGTCTGCATTACTTCTCTTTTGAGGCTTTCTTCCTTCTATTTTCATTTTGGCGATCCAGCCAGCAAGTCCGTTGTTTTTCAAAAGCTCAAGCTCTGAAGCAGAATGTATCAGTTTACAAGGATGAGACAAACCATTTAAAACATTCAGGAATGCTTACTTTTATTTATTTATATAAAACCTTTATCCCAAAAGGACAAAAAAACTGTTTGCTGCAACTGATTATAAAGTATTAGCTTAAGTTTTACTTTGATTAGTATATTTAAATCTGCTCATACATTAAACAATCCCCTTCTCCTAGACTGACAATACTGCCATTTGCTGTACCTCCTGTGCTCATTCATCTAGAGTGGTGTTTCACTAATACAGGAGGTCAGTGGCCAGATCACCAGGTGGAATCAGGGGGGGAAAGCCAAAGAAAAACAAAACTAATGCAGCCACCACATCAAATGACTGGTAAGCTGCAATATATTACATTTTTGGCTTTGGGTTTAATACCGCTTTAAGTGGTTATAAAGGTGTGAGCTGGAGTTTGACTTCAATTTGTTAGTGTATTTAAATCTGCTAGTACATCTAACACTCCCCTCCCCCCAGACTGACAATGCTGCAATCCAAAAGGTATCTCTGTTGCTCCTTCATCCTCACTACTATAGGAGATCTGTTACTGGTCAGATCACCAGGTAAAAACAAAGACAAAAGCCTAAGAAAGAAAACAAATGCAACCACCAAATCTAATGATTGGTAAGTTGCAATATATTATAGTACATTTTTGGTTTTGGGTTTAATACGGTTTTAAATGTGAAGTTTAGTCAGCTTATATTTTACCTTTCCTGATTCCTCATTTTCTCCGTCATCAACATGCTTAAATAAAACCTGTTTATATTAAAGAGGAGCTTCAGTCTTCACTGTACTGACTCCACCCCTTCTCCAGCACCGCCATTTTGATAGGTGAGCAGATTTGCTAAAGGGCACTGCCTAGCCTTTGGGTCCTGGTAGAGCCCTTTGGCACATCTGCGCACAGATTTCCTGCGCATGAACACAGACAGCAAAGGTTTGTGCATGCGCGTGCACAGTTGTTTAAGGAAATCTGTCTGCACATGTGCAGATGTGCCGCAGGGCTCACTTGGGACCCGAAGCCTTGCTGCACATCTGCATGGGAGAGGCGTGGGATGCAAATGTCACCCTCGCCTAGGCAAGGAACGGGTAAGTGCTGCTAGGCAGCATGAATACCTTTCTTAGCAAAGGCTCTTTGCTTGAGAAAGGAGCTCACTCGCACCCCCAGTGGCCTTGCGCATGCCCCAAAATGCATCGCATTGCATGCTGGTCCCTCCAATGTCCTCACACTGACACCATTGCTGCGCTCTAAGGTGCGTTCCACCACCCTTCATTAGAGACACACATGCTGGCCGGCTTTTCTCCATCTTCAGTCTCCCTCAGTGCGAGTTGTGGTCTTCAGCAGGGACTTGAACATCATTTCTCTACTATTTCATTGATGAGCTTCTTTTATCTCCATCATGTGAGTGGTTTTTTTATTGTTAAGAATTAAACGTCTCTCATATTGCGCTTTTCCTTTTTTTGTGCTTACTCCTGATGAACTTAGACACAGATGTGCCCAGAAGAAGATCAGTAAAAAGTTATCTCAGTTTGTAACTGCTGAGGTTTGGTGCTGCCCCTTCTAACACAGCTGCCCTAGGCAGAGCCCTATGTGTGCCGGTCTGATATATGGACAGTGGCTGTTACAGCTCACTAGTATCTACTCAGAGCTGCCATTCCTCTACAGGAATATAGAGTTCTCAAACTACTGCTTTGTGTATTATGGAACACAGCATTCAGATTTTTCCATGTGGATAAATTAACAGCCATGTCTTTTATGGATGGCATTACTTGCTATGAATTAAGCACAATTATAAGCACATTTGCATATAAATAACATTGTGCTCCAGTGACTGGTGATGGGGAAAGTCTGTAACCCCCCCAAATGAAATGGTAATTGTATGATGACTTCAGATGCACGGGTCTCTCAGCACGTTCCAGAAAATGAAATGAGATACTTCAGTCATTCTCGTGACTATCAGACACAGCAAGCATCTGTACCAAAGTGTCCACATTGCCCCCAGCAATCAGTCAGACCGAGATTTCTAAAAGTTTTTTTTTTTTTTTTTTTGCGAGCCTTGATAAATGAGGTCAAAGTTACATATATTATATAGACAAAAGTTTGTGGACACTTGACCATCATACCTGCAACTAGCAACTAGCTGCCTGTTCAAATGACTCGAATTCAGATGTTTTCAGGGAAGTATACAAGAATATTTTGGTAATAGTTTGGAGAAATCTGTTTCCTGTTCCTTCACTATGTGCACACTACCATTGCATTGGAAAGTGCCAGTCACCGCAAGGACATACAGAAATCAATTGTCTTCTGTGTGTCCTATTCACACTGCATTGCAAAAAAGCATGAGCAAATGAATGCTGAAACTCCTGCGCTGGACGATGAGCTCCACAATGTCAGTAACCCCACATGGAGTACTTTTTGGGAATGAAAGCCTTGCTGCCCTCAACAGACCAGGGAAATCCAAAGAAGCTGTGTGCAAAGAAACAAACAGAGGGTACATGGGCTTAGTGCATTACCTTCTAAAAATGAGATTTATTGAATAAAAAGTAGTATACTCACAAAAGAATAAAATCAAAAGGCACATCACAAAAAAGACAGCATGGTCCAATCTCACTAGATGGTGGCTGTTGGGGGACTGTAGGCCTTCAAATTACTGAAGCATTTCAAGGCAGACTCTCTTCCTCAGAGCCTCTAAGGAACAGGTTCTGTCTCGAAACGTGTCAGTAATTTCGAGGCCTACAGTCCCCCAACAGCCACCATCTAGGGGGATTGGACAATGTTGTCTTTTTTGTGATGTGCCTTTGATTTAATTATTTTGTGAGTATACTACTTTTTATTCAATAAATCTCATTTTTAGAATGCAATGCACTAGGCCCGTGCGCCCTCTGTTTGTTTCTTTGCATACACTACAGTGCAGCCTGGAGCTGCATACTGCATGCTGTACAGAATTGCACGTCGTTGTACAGCAGTGCAATGCATCACACTGCTGTACAGTGACATGAAGGAAGTGTACGTTTGTACACTTCAAATAACATTCAGTTTTAAGAAATAAGCGGGGCTGTGTGATGTGCTGAATCGTGTACCACAGCACCCCTTACTGCAGTCAGAACAGACAGCTTCTGAAGGGGTAAAGCGCTGCAGTTTACTCTCTAGCAGCTGTCCGTTCAATGTGAATGGTTCCTACCTCTTCCCCTGTGTACAAAGCCAGCTCCATAAAGACATGGTTTTGCTAAGTTTGGTGTGGAGGAATTTGATTGACCTCCACAGAGCCCTGACCTCATTTCTACTGAACAATCTTTGGTATAAATCAGAACACCAATTGTGATCCAGGTCTCTTATCCAACATCAGTACCTGACTTCAAAAATATTCCTTAGGCGGAATAGACCTCTTCCTCAGAGCCAACCTCTGAGGAAGAGGTTGTGTCCTCGAAACGCGTTAGCCAGTTGGTCATCCAGGGTTCCATCGTATGGACTCAGATGTTGTTTGGATCATACATCTTGTTCAGTTTGACATGCCTGTGTTATTATGTCCATTGTGAGTATGATACCTATTTTGTTTCTTCAATAAATTATTTTAAACGATAATGCCCTAGGTCAGAGCGCCCTTTTTCTGTTTCTCCATTTATGGCCAAAATGATGTCATTTCCTCTCCAAATAATTGAGTTCAGGGAAGGGAACTGGTAATACTGCAGCATACAAAGACATTTTAGACATTTTTGGTAACAGTTTGGGGAAGGTCCTTTTTTATTCCATCATGACTTTTTCCCTGTGTACAAAGCCAGATCCATAACAACATGGTTTGATGAGTTTGGTGTAGAGGAACTTGAGTGACCTCCACAGAGCAATGACCTCAATCCTACTGAACAATCTTTGGAATAAAATGGAATGTCAGATGTGAGCTAGGTCTTTTTATCCAACATCAGTACACGACCTCAAAATATTATTTAGGTTGAATGGACATAAATTCCAAAAGGCACACCCACAAGTCTTGTGGAAAGTCTTTCCCGTATTCTTTATAGCCATAAAGAATGGGGGCAACTCCATATTAATGGCCATGATTTTGGAATGGATTGTCCAACTAGAACATAAAGGTGTGATGGTCACAAAAGTTTGACCATAGAGTGTTAATATTTCTTTTGAATTAGATGTGTTGCGTTGTAACAATGGATGGAAAGCAAAGTGAAAACAGTATGTTAATTTACAAAACGCCAACTGTTTATGATACATAAAACCGAGAGGCCTATTTTTAAAAAAAGCTGTGCAAATGTATCAGCATTCACACAAAAGTCAAGAATAATACCCTTGCAAATGTTTTTCATATATGCAAAAGGTTATTTTCTGATATCTAAGTCATCTTCCCCTAAACAAATCTAGTTTAAATTGGATGAATCCTACTTGATGCAATGTTGTCTCCTTGAATGTAATTAGAATGTGTTAACTATTAAACATTATGGTTAGGGCTGGTTCACGTTCAAATATGCGCCTTCCAGCATGTTCCAGTTTTGACAGTCCATTCATTTCAGTGGGCTGCCAAACACATGAATTGTACCACACCGAATGGCATCGTACTGCATACTGCTGCATTTGTAAGATGCATTTGTGGTGTCATTAACAATCAAGGAATCAAGGAGCAGCCCAGCTAGAAGGTCTGGTAGCAGGCACTGACCCACCAGAAACACAGGAGAAGGCATAGGGGGTAGACCTGCACCCCCTGGACCAGATAGGGGAAGGAGCATTCTGATGGGAAACCGGATTAGCTACCACCCAGGACTCTTATTTCTTAAAGTGACAGGCACAGGGATTTCTCCAGGCAGCCAGATAGAGGAGCATCTGGGATCTGGGGTGATACAACAGGAGATGCTGGCTAGCTCTCCAAAAGAGACTGTTGCTGTAACCACTTGTACAAAGTTAAGGAAGTTGTCCTAAGTTCCTCAGTTCTTTGGGGCATCCCGTACACCCCTTACCCCATCCAAGTTCTAAAATCCCCTAATAAAACATCAAAACAAGCTCAAGGACTGATTACTGACTTATTGATGCAGGTTTGCGAAAATGCGTGTTGCCTGGCTGTGCAGAACTAAAGGGGGACCCAAAACGTCAGCAACTCCTTAGGGGTAGTGTTATGTTAATAAACATGTTAATAAATAGTCCCCCTTCTAAAGGGTTTTCAGTTAGAGCTTACATCTTTTTTGTATGTCCATTATTCCATCCTAAAGTAGATCATCAGGAAATTTCCAACAAAATGAATGTCTACAGATCAGTTTTTCTGGTTTTATCACCCTTCTTAGTGGTCCCCCTTTTTCCATAGCATAAACAAGTATATTTGGCTAGGCCAGGCATATATGTTTATAGACCAGTCTGAGAGGCTCCAAATAGCAGACAGACCATTCCTGCTTGTCTGAAGGCCTCTGGAGTCTCCATGGCAACCTAACACTTTGCCAGATATCAGCAACTTGGCCCAGGTGATAATTCTATTCGCTCATAAAAAGCCAAGATGAGAATAGTTCAGTTCAATCACCTAATTTGCCCTGAGCTGCCCCTAATCGTTTTAGCTTTTAGCCGTCAAAAGAAATTACTTTTCTGACATAAATGCCAAAGCTGGCTTTTAAAAGATGAATTTTATTAAGCAGATTAATTTGCAGTAACAAATAGCAAGTCCAGGAGGCTGGATCCTTTTAACACTGACAGCGTTTCTAGAGAACTTTCCAAAAAAGTGAAAAGTCATTTTAAATGACTGTATTTCCAATGCTTGTCATATTTAAAGTGAGAATAAACCCTTGTTAACCAATATATATAGCATCATTACCTTCTATACATCCTTTCTAGCAGTCACCTTTTTCTGTGAAAGCTGTCATTTCTGCACACTTACGCTGGTCATACACTGGTAAAATGTTGTTTGAACTGACTCATTTTAAGAACATTTGTTCAATATTCTAATTAGTGGGGTCAAATCGACATTCGTTTTTCACCACAATGAGGAGGGTTGAAAATGAACAAATTGCTAAAGCCGGCCATAGATGGAGCGATTTTCTTTCCTGCGACCATGGGATGATAGGCGGAACCCTCCTGTAGAGCTATAGTGTTTTCCCTAGGAGAATACAGTGATTACTGCTAGCTGCTATAATAGCCGCCAGCAATTATCGCATATAAAATCTGACACACTGGTTGCACCCAAGTTGGTCAATTAACTTGGGTACATTCCACCCAGGGGCAGACTGACAACTCATGGGGCCCCCAGGCAATAGGGGATCATGGGGACCCTGTGTCCTTGCCCAAACTCAAAAAAGCCTATGAAAAAGGTACCAGGGGCATCTCATGGGGCCCCCTACTGACCCCGGGCCCTCGGCCAGTGCCCGAGTTTCCAAATGGTCAGTCTGCCCCTGATTCCACCTGAGCATACATGGTCCAAATCCTGGCCGATCCCTGCTGAACAGGTCGAGATTCGAAACGTCTATGACCGGATAAACAGTATGTGATTTTTGTTAAGAAAATTACATTCATTCCAAAATCAAGTATTAAAAACAAACACTGCAGGCCACAGGTGGGTGGCACTGATGGGCACAGGTGGGTGGCACTGCTGAGTGGCACAGGTGGGTGGCACTGCTGAGTGGCACAGGTGGGTGGCACTGCAGGGCACGTGGGTGGCACAGGTGGGTGGCACTGATGGGCACAGGTGGGTGGCACTGCTGGTCACTGATCATCAGGGCACTGCCAGTTCTCGGCAGTACTTTCCTCGCGCTGTGACAGCATGAGGAAAGTGCAGCAGATAACCAGCAACTGTATTTTCCCGGCAAGCTGATCACGTGGTAAAAGGCCGCCACAGCACTTGCGGTGCCAGATGCGTGCTGCTGGGGGTGCACAGGGGGTCATGTTCTGCAATGACGTCCAGGATTACACAACCGCGCTGTAGCCGTCCTTCGGCTATAGTATGGTTGGGAACTGGTTAATTAAGCTTTGACAATAAAACCTGGAAGCTGATTGGTTTCGATGCTGAGCTGCAACAGATTTTGCACTCTCCAGTTTTAGTAAATAACCCCTGTATTTTGTTTTAAAAAAATACTTTATTACTGCAGTGCTGTTGTGTGGTCACATGATCTTCCCCTGTTCTTTGGCATCTGCAGGGAAAGATCCTTGGGAGGAGCTTCTATTACTACAATCGGAGTCTATGTCTGCACAGCCCTGATTGGTGCTGTGCCAGTCACATGACTAAAAGAAAAACCTTTAAGAGGAGCCATTCAAAGTAAGTTATAAATAAAAAAAACTGTTTTACAGCTCCCTATAAAGCTTTATTGAACATCAAATATGTGTTTTTTGTGCATTAACATGGTATAGGCGGAGTCAAAGATGATTGACACTAGCTTTTATTTTGTTCAGATGGCATCTGCATCCAAGGCTCTTTTTTACTTTACAGGTATTAGCAATTACAATTTACATATTCAATATTAATTTATATTAAAACTAAGCTTTTTGTGAGCTTCTTAGTGAATGTAGTCAATCAGCATACTATATCCCGCCTCAATAGTGTTTAACAATAGGAGGACATGAAGGAAAAGGTAGGAAGGGGAGTGTCCTGTAGCACTGTGTACGCCCACACGTGTGACTCTATAATCATATGGGCTGCATAGATAAGAAAAAAAAAGGAAATTAAGAGCTTAGAAGGGAACTGAAATCTGGACATGCTCAGTAATGGACACCAGCTGGTCTACACAATCTAAGCCTACAATGGGCACACAGAGAAGGTGGGAGGGGCAGCTAAAGGCAAGATCAACCAGGTATTTTTCACTCTACACAAAACGAAGGCTTTAGTGGTTATTTGAGTATGCATAACATGTAATGAGAGTTTTTCATAGTCTGGGTTTAATCACATCCATCCAGTCCATCTAAAACTACATGTACTGTTTAGACTACCCAGTCCACAGAGTCAAAACCCTGCATTCACTGCAGAATGAATAATGTTGTCACCAGATTACAGGAAGTGGAAAATCAGCAGACCCACTGGCAAGATCAACAGGTAATAAAACTATGTTACAGGCTAGACTTAAAAATACAAAAAATGTTGTTTTAACCGCCTCCCGCCTGCCATATAGTAATATGACGGACGCAAGGTGGTTCTATCGTGGGAGGACGTCATATGATGTTCTCCCATTCTTACCGCGCATGCGCAGCACCCGGAGCACGCAGTGTGGCGATCGGCGGTGCGCTGTGTCCCTCGGACACAGCAGATCACCGATCCACGGAAAGAGCCGAAGATGTCGGCTCCGTCATGTGATCAGCTGTGTCCAATCACAGCTGATCACATGTAAACAGGGAAATGCCTGTTATCGCCATTTCTCTCCCCACGAGCTGTCAGGCTGACAGCTCGTGAGGAGAGGAGAGCCGGTAATCAGCATTCCTCAAAGGGGACATGTACACAAATCATCAGGGCACTGATGATCAGTGTGCCCTGATGATCTGTGTAGCCCCAGCAGCGCCACCTGTCAGTGTCCCTCAGTGCCAGCTCTCAGTGCTCATCCATGCCATCTGCCAGTGCCCATCAGTGCCACATTTCAGTGCCCATCAGTGCCACATATCAGTGCCCATCTGAGCTGCCTTTCAGTGTCACCCATCAGTCCCAGTCAGTGCCACCTATCAATGCCAGTCAGTGCCACCTATCAGTAGTGCCAGTCAGTGCCACCTATCAGTGCCATATGAGTGCTGCCTTTCAGTGCCCATCGGTGATGCCTATCAATGCCTCCTCATCAGTGCCCATCACTGCAGCCTCATTATCGCACATCAGTGAAGGAGAAAAATCACTTATTTACAAAATTTTATAACAAAAACTAAGAAAAAACTTTTTTTTTTCAAAATTTTCAGTGGTTTTTGGTTTGTTTAAGAAAAAATAAAAAAACCCAGAGGTGATTAAATACCACCAAAATAAAGCTCTATCTGTCACAAAAAAAAAAAGATAAATTCATATGGGTACAGTGTTGCATGACCGCGCAATTGTCATTCAAAGTGTGACAGCGCTGAAGGCTGAAAATTGTCCTGGGCAGGAAGGGGGTGTAAGTGCCCTGTAGGCTAGTGGTTAATGCTATTGACAGACATTTGCGCTTTTGCTTATAGTTCTATTTAAAAGTGTATGTAAACTCAAAATCTATTTTATGTTTAGTGTGTTTTTGGTAGGTTACACTGTGTGCAGTGAATCATTTTTTTGTGAATCTTTGGAAAGTTTGAGATGCTGCCAATAACAGTACTTGCTATTGAAAGTTGACAGTATTAGACCACTGCCTTGCAATTAGCAACAGCATTGTCAGCTTATCTGCCTGCATGTGCGCTCCTTCAGTTGGCATTTGGACTGCTTACTGGGTCTAATGGATACACAGCCAAAAAAAACAACTGGAAGAGATTGCACAGCAGGCTGACAACACTGCTCCTACTTGCAGTGGCTTGTCGTTGTCACCCTGTAACAGGAAGTGCTGTTACTGGCAGGATCCACAGGAAAGAAGCAATTAAATTAAGAAAATGTTATACAGTGAGCCAGGCTGAAAAATAGATTTTGGTTTACATACACTTTAGGTTACACTTAATGGGCAAGCATATACGTCTCCATACACAAATAATAATACATTGTAACTAACTCACACTTTTTGTACATCAATCATTCTAAATTACTGATTGTACCATGGCTCTCTTATCATATTTTTCTGGCTTCTTTATTTTATTGTCCTGTTCATTCTCTGAAACCTTTGAGGGTGCACCTCACTTGTGCTAGTGGAGTGCCAGCAGTGGTGTTATTTCTAGTTACATAGTGCTGAATATACTGTATCTGCAGGTAGATGTGTAGTCTGCAGGGAAGGTGTAGTCAGAAGGGAAGGGCTACATTCACACACACAAGAAGGGCATTGAGAACAATTGTAGCCACCCTAGAACAGGAAGTTTGAGAATAGCAGAAAAAGTTTGCATGTGAGAGATGAAACAAAGGAAAAGAGAGATACTGTAGAACAGTGGTCTCCAAACGGCATCCCAGGGGCTGGATGTGATCCTTTGCTTGGTTTTATCTGGCCCTTAGGGCACTATTTCTCCCACTTATAGGAGGAATTATGCTACCCACTGACACCAACAATTGCCCATAATTACTGCCACTGACATCAACGATAAAATTACACCAACAGTGAGGCATAATTCCTACCTCTGACACCAACAATGGGGCATTATTTAATTCACTATTCCATTCATTGACACCAACGATGGAGTACTATTCTTTCCACAGACACCAACAATGGGGCATAATCCCTGCCATTGACACCAATTATAGGGCACTATTCCTCCCTCTGACACCAGTGATGGGGTACTATTCCTCCCACTGATACCAATGATGGGACACTATTCCTCCTACTGACACCAATGATGGGGCACTATTCCTCCCACTGACAGCAATGGTAGGGCACTGTTCCTCCCACTGACACCAATGATGGGGAACTATTCCTCTCACTGACACCAATGATGGGGCAATATTCCTCCCATAGCCACCAATGATGGGACACTATTCCTCCTACTGACACCAATGATGGGACACAATTGCTCCCACTGACAGCAATGGTGGTGCACTGTTCCTCCCACTGACACCAATGATGGGGAACTATTCATCTCACTAACACCAACAATGGGGCAATATTCCTGCCATTGCCACCAATGGTGGGGCACTATTCCTCCCACTGACACCAATTGATGGGACACTATTCCTCCAACTAATACCAAAAATGGGGCATTGTTTACTGCCACTAACACCAGGACATTTTTTACTCCTGCTTTGCACAGTCCAGCCACTCTAAAGCCTGACGGACAGTAAATTGGCCCTTTGTTTGGAAAGTTTGGAGACCCCTGCTGTAAAAGGTACATTCAACTTATATTTAAATATATTGCATTTTTTTTTATATTTAAAAAAAAGGTGAGTTTAATGTAAACAGAATGTATTTATTTTTAAAGAATTCTTACAGTTACGTTCAAAATAATAGCAGTCAGACATCACTAACCTGATCAATCACTGTTTTTGGTAGAAATGATATTTCTACATGGCAAATAATTTAGTAGCAGGTGTAATAGAGTAATAGAAATCCAACAGACCCAACAGTCATGACATGCATGCTGCTAATTCTGTGTAATTGAATCACTAATTGAAAGGGGCATGTTCAAAATAATAGTGTGGAGTTCTATTAGTGAGGTCATTCATTCTTTGAAAAACAGGTAGCAATTATTGCCCTTATTTAAGGAAGGAAGGCAGCAAATGTTGTACATGCTGGTTACAGTGCATTTCTCTCTGAAATTCTGAGGAAAATGGGTCGTTCCAGACATTGTTCAGAAGAACAGCGTACCTTGATTAAAAAGTTGATTGGATATAAAGAAGTGCAGAAAATGATAGGCTGCTCAACTAAAATGATCGCAAATGCTTTAAAATGGCAACCAAAACCTGAAAGACGTGGAAGAAAGCAAAAAACTACCATTCGAATGGATAGAAGAATAGTCAAAATGGCAAGGACTCAGCCAACAATCAGCTCCAGGAAGATCAAAGAAGGTGTGATGTTACCTGTGAGTACTGTTACAATTAGAAGACGCCTATGTGAAGCCAAGCTATCTGCAAGAAGCCCCCGCAAAGTCCCACTGTTGAAAAAAAGACATGTGCTGAAGAGGTTACAATTTGCCAAAGAGCACATTGACTGGCCTAAAGAGAAATGGCGCAACATTTTGTGGACTGATGAAAGTAAGATTGTTCTTTTTGGGTCTAGTGGCCGGAGACAGTTTGTCAGACGACCCCCAAACACTGAATTCAAGCCACAGTACACTGTGAAGACAGTGAAGCATGGTTGTGCAAGCATCATATGGGGATGTTTCTCATACTACGGTGTTGGGCCTATTTATCGCATACCAGGGATCATGGATCAGTTTGAATACATCAGAATACTTGAAGAGGTCATGCTGCCTTATGCTGAAGAGGAAATGCCCTTGAAATGGGTGTTCCAACAAGACAACGACCCCAAACACACCACTAAACGTGCAACATCTTGGTTCCAGACCAACAAGATTGATGTTATGGAGTGGCCAGCCCAATCCCCGGATCTTAATCCCATAGAAAACTTGTGGGGTGACATCAAAAATGCAGTTTCTGAGGCAAAACCAAGAAATAGAGAAGAACTGTGGAATGTAGTCCAATCATCCTGGGCTGAAATACCTGTTCACAGGTGCCAGAAGTTGGTTGACTCCATGCAACACAGATGTACAGCAGTTCTCAGAAACAGTGCTTATACAACTAAATATTCATTAAGTGATTCAAAGGAAAGCAAAATCTTCAAACATTTTTCAGTTTATATAGTGAATGTTTGAGTTTGTAAAGAAGAATACAAACACTGCTATTTTTTTGAACCGTCTAATATTCACTTTTCTTTAATTATTTTTTAGAGGAACACCACAAATTTTTCTTCATGTTTTGATTTGGAATACAATGTGTAGTGTTCCCAATGCATTTGTGTGTATGCAAATAAAAGCGATTAGAAGGATTTTGAGCTTTATTCACTTTTTTCAACACACTGCTATTATTTTGAACACAAATGTATATGAATACTTAAAGCACAACTAAACTTTTAATGCAAAAAACTGCCAGCAGGTAGGTGTTTATAGTGAAAGTGATTCTGTATGTCTCTTCTGCAATAAAATCTCTTCCCCAGTCTGCTAGCAGTTTTATACAAATTGTACACAGCCACGCATGCACAGCTCAATGTACAAATTTAAGAAGTAAATGCTGGAATAAATTAACTCCTGTGCGCATGTGTGGGAGTTATGTCATTCTATTCCAGGAGGCATCTGAAGATTCCGAACCCAGAAGAATATTAGGTGAAGGCGGAAGTTCCAGCAAAGGAGCGACGAGCAGAAGCGAGGACATCATTTCGCTAGAACAGGGCACTTTCAAAGGTAAATATGCCATAATGTGCAAATATGCTGCATACATTTGCAGATTATGGTAGGATCTCATTGGAGACCAAAATCATTTATTTCTTCTTTAAATTAAACCTACTGCACCCACATATATATTGCTAAAGATATGAAAGCACAATAAATTCCTTTAAAACTCGGAGCTGTAAACCCGGTTTTATAATGGGAGGAAGGAGAGATTAACACAGCTCGAAGAAAAGCTTAGACTTTGTGTAATTATGTCTCAGTAGAGCCATGGAAAAATAAAACGGCTTTAACATTGAAGACAAAGCGAGGAAGATTTGCACTAGGAATGAATCCACACTGAGCCATAAAGACCTGAACTAAAAGAACAGGCTATACTTTGCTTTCATAGGAAAAGAGAGTCCTAGAGGACAGATGTAACTGTCTAGTTACAATCACAAGCAAAAACTCTAAGATAATGGTTTTTAACTTCTGCAAAGTCCAGGCAATCAGGTTGCACTTTAAAAAGCGGCCCACAGATTTAGAGAATAGAAGCTTGGATCATGTTGTTATTAAAGCTCCACAGTATAGAACTGGTGTACCCTTTTATTCCTCCCTGAAAAAGGAATTATATTCCGAAACGTTGGGATTTACTGAAAGAAATTAATTCCAACTAGCCAAGTCAGATTTTTGGCATTTGATGTTTGATGTTTTTCTATGTTAAAGGGTACATGTATTACACCTTGATGGCAAAACTCTTTCCACATATGTATCCTGCATTGGTCATATGATTTTATTGACCTTTGGTCTATTTTCTTGAAAAAAAAATTTGTAATAAAAACTGACATTTTTTATAAAAAATAAACCAGACATTTTGTTTATTCTGCTTATAAAATCCCAGGGGGTATTTTGTTTTTTTGCCCACAGATTTGAAGGAGAATAGAAGCTTGCATCATG
Organism: Staurois parvus; assembly: GCF_062004578.1. Taxonomy (NCBI): domain Eukaryota; kingdom Metazoa; phylum Chordata; class Amphibia; order Anura; family Ranidae; genus Staurois; species Staurois parvus. The sequence continues at coordinate 9,720,825 of NW_028318158.1, read as the reverse complement.
TTGTTATTAAAGCTCCAGGCAAACAGTTGCAATACATATATGCGAATAGTCGCCTACCAAAAAGGGCTGAAATGTTGCTCAGCCAGTGATCCAGGTACCTTAGCCAGTTGGCACAACCAGGTCAGTGACTCTTCTGTACTGCAGATAAGCATTACAGCTTGGTCAAAGGACATTGAGGGTGTTTCCATCTTTCCTCCTCCCACTTCTCAGGTAGGTAATCAGTGGCGCCAAAGCATTCTTCTTCCCACTGAAGACCAAAGCTGAGACATTCCTTCTCCTGCTCAGCACCAATGCCTAGACATTCACACTCACAATGACCACCAATACTGGTACATTGCTAATCCAACTGACCACCAAGGCTGGGGTATTCCTACTCCCACTGACCAGCAATTCTGGCGGATTCCTAGTCTCACTGACCATCAATACTGGTGTATTCCTAGTCCCACTGAGCACCAATTCTGGTGCATTCCCACTAACTACAAATGCTGTTGCATTGCTATTCACAATAATCATCAATGCTGGGGCATTCCTACCACTGACTACCATTGCTGAAAAATTGCTGCTCCTTCTGACCACCAAATCTGTGGTATTCTCATTCCCACTAATGGGGCATTCCCACTCCCACTGGCCACCAATGCCATGGCAATACATCTCCCACTGACCACCAATGCTTGTGCATTCCTATGTTCACTGATCACAGATGATGGAGCATTCCTACTTCCACTAAATTCCAATGCTAGAGCATTTCTATTACTACTTCCACTGACCTGCAATGCTGGAGTGTTCTTACTCCCACTTACCACCAGTACTAGGATATTCTTGCTCCTACTGAGGACCAATGCTGAACATTTCCACTTTCACCGACTACCAATGCTAGGGCCTTTCTACACCCACTGGCCATGGATGATGGTGCGCTCCTACTCCCTGGCCACCAATGCTGGGGAATTCCTACACCCACTGACCACCAAAGCTAGGACATCCCTATCAAAACTGGAACAAACAAAGGTTGAAGATGTGTTAAGCTTAAACAATAAAATTACTACATAAACCTGCAATAGGTTTTCATTAATATTTGCTAGTCCTCTTAGCATATCCTTTAAATTAACTTGCATTCCAGAGAAAGAAACTCTTGCTATATATAGCTTAGCTTTCCCATTTCTGCGATTATATGAAGTAAAAAAAAAATGTATTCTTAATACATTTTCTGTCACAGTTGGGAGAACAAGAATTACTTTACTTTAAAGCATACAGCACTGTGGATCAGCCCAGGGGCTGCTATTTTATACATTGTATTTTAGATAATTGTCAAAGCTGTGTTATTATACATGATGTTTTATGTGAAGTTTATACAGAAGCAAAGTGAATTTTGTCCTGAGGGCACAGAATTTTGTTAGGTTGAATGCATCGTATGTGAAGCACTGTGATATTGGGGCACCCAGCGTTCAATGTGTTAGATGTTATTCAGCATGTATAGATCCCCTAGGGTAGCTGTGAAAAGACAAGCTGGATTCCACTCAAAAAAAGACTGTTGATAATGGTGTGCGCTCTACTCTTTTAAGAAAGCCTCCGCTATATATGTCATTGCCATACTTGAGTTCAAGTAAGTATATAGTGTTTTAGATTTTTTTTTCCTCATTTTTTTTGTGTTTGTGACTAAATAATGTTTGATTTTTAATTAGAAAAAAACAAAAAACAGTTGAATATAAAAAAGGATAGCCTATTAAAAGATAAAATGCATAAAAAAATAACGGTTATTGTTTTTTAGCTGTAATATTCGCTTTTAACTCAGGACAGTACCATGCAGTACTAAGTGCCGTGTAAACTGACAATGCTATATAGGCACCTGTAATAAATAAACTTTGTTTTAACTATTAGATATCCTCAGTCTTCCAAGCTGAATGACAGACAGCATCATTTGACCCACTTCCTCTTGCATTAAAAAAAGATAAAATTAATGATGTACTAATGAATACAGAACTGCATTCATTTACATCTTTTATAACTTCCTAAAGTTCAGCTTTAAATTATCTTCAATCAGGTAAATATTAAAAATGGCATATTAAGAATTTATTTTCTGTAGCCAACAGGTGGAGCTGTAGTTTCCTTTTTATATCCATATTTTAATACTTTTCTGAAAGATGCTCACTTTTTTTTACAGAACTCAGCAGCTCCAGCTGTAATTTACCAGTGCAACTGAATGAGTCTGAGCAGTGACTCCTACCCCTCACTACTCCTTCCTTCTGAACACCTCTGTTGAAAGCTTCAGTCAGAGACAGAAAGTCAAAAAGAAGATAAAATCTTCTGTGAACTCCACTGTTTAACAGGAGATACAATGAGGGTTTACTGATACCTGACCCAGAGGTGTAACTAGAACCTTTAGGGCCCCGGTGCAAAACACCATGAAGGGCCCCCCTGGCCCCTGACCAGAGCCCTCCCCACTGATTTCAGGGCCCTTTACTCTCATCTTGGTACACTTTATTACAGTCCCACAGCAAGGCCCCTTCCTGCTGTCTTGGGTTCCCCCCCCAACGGTGGCAGAATGCCAGAGCCCAGCCGCAAGTGCGACCCTGGTAGTTCCGCCACTGGTGTCAGTAGTTTTTTATTTTTGCTAATTTCTTTTTTCTTTTTTTTTACTATTTACCGGTACTTTTTTTTTTTTTTTTTTACAAAATTATTTTTTATCATTTCAATTTTTTAGGACCCCCGTTGAGGGGCTTTAATGAAATGTCAGGAGTCTAAACAGACCTCTGATGTTTCACCTTTGAGAAAGAGAAAGGAGATTGAGGACACTTCAATCTCTATCTCTGCAGCGTCAGCTGCACAGAATGAATGAACAGGAATACTATGCCTCAGCTATGATTAAAGAAAGAAAAAGAACAGAGTCAGTGATTGGTACCAATCTCTGACCCCCGGGGCGGACTGATAATTTGGAAACTCGGGCACTGGCCGAGGGCCCGGGGTCGGTAGGGGGCCCCAAGAGATGCCCCTGGTGCCTTTTTCATAGGCTTTTTTGAGTTTGGGCAAGGACACAGGGGCCCCATGATCCCCTTTTGCCCGGGGGCCCCTTGAATTGTCAGTCCGCCCCTGGCTGACCCTATTCATTTAGAGAAGAAAAGGGCTGGTAAGCCCCCATTCATGCCAATGATTTGTCAGGCATTTTGACAGTTCAAAGTCGCATGACAAGTCACACCCTATTTGCATCTTTGGAACCATTCAAGTCAGTATGACTTTGAAAAATGCATTATTTTTGCCGATTTCATGTGAGACTTGCATGAACATCTGTGCATGAAGTTGCACAGATGTCAGCAAGCAGCATGTAAAATTGCACTGACCGGCGACTTTGAAATCAGCTGAAATAGCATGATTTCAAAGCCGCATTCGGGGTGAACCAGGGCCAAATGTCACATTTACTGGCCCCTTCCCTGCTCTCCATCTTGACAATATCCCTCACAGCAGCTGGTGAGAGGTTGGAGAGAGGAAGCCAGGGACCAGGGGTGCACACAGGGCAGCAGGACAAGGATAGGGAGGTGGCAGGGGAGGCATGTAGAGGAACAGATGTCCTCCATTTCATTCCTGAAGCCGCTAAATGTCTGTGGCAGGGCGAGGAGAAGAAGCAGGCATTCAGCAGCTGCATGGCGGTATGGGTTCCTCTACATGCTGCTGTACCCACTGCCCTTCCTATCCAGGTGTACATGGGGGCCGCATGGGCCCCCTGAAGCATGGGGCCAGGTCGCAATGGTGATTCCTGTGACCCTTGTACATATGCCCCTGTCTATGGTCTAAAGCTAGCCACAGATAGTTCAAATCTCGACCAGTTCAGCAGAGTTTCAAACAATCAATGGGAAGGCTGATTGTACCCAATTCTATTGTTATACAACTTGGGTACAACCAGCCTGTCAGATTTTTCATGCGATTATTGCCAGCAGCTATAGCCACTAGCAATAATCACTGTGTTTTCCCAGCTGGGAGAGCTATAGCAGGCTTTACTGTTTAGTCTGAACAAATTTGCATGTCGCAGCAAGATTACATTGTCATTAATGCTTGATTTTTATACACTGTACTATATGCAATACATTTTTGATACTCCTACTTTGTTTAAAAAATGATGAGCATTGCTGTAAGGATAGTAACTGTTTCCTTTCTAATACTCTCAATAAAAGTACTGAGAAAAACTGCCAACTAACAAAAAAAATCTTCTGTGTTGTCTATTTAGATAACCAGTAATACTGTGGGAATCCTGTGTTATGTATTAAAGCTGGAAAAAAAATGATACATGAGTGCCCTCCCTTTCCCATTTATAGGAGATGATACTTCTTTGGTTTAGGGGACTCCAGAAGCTGCTCCCTTTTCTGATAGTGCTGCCTCCCCATTCACCAATGCCATTACACATGATGCAAGCAAGCGTCCACCTCTGGGCCTACATTGTACAGTACAACTTCCAGGGTCACTCCGCATACCAGGAAAATAAAGAAGACTGAAGCACCAGCTGCCACTGGAGTGAGGAAAAAAGGAAAGTATATCTCTTTCTTAACAACCCCCCCCCCCCCTTTGACTACACTGTAAATACACAGTGGGGGGAGGGGGGTGTTGGGGGGGAGCCACATTACTTTTTTTTTAAGTTGACTGAAGTTCAGCTTTAAATGTTTATTTGCAAGAACAAAAATTTAACTATAGTGCCTACCCCTAATGGATGAGCTGATATATGCAACCATTCTGCCAATAGTGTTATAGAAAGGAGAAGAGAAATTATGGAACTGGAGAGCATTAGATCAGGGGCGACAAACTGACGGCCCTCCAGCTGATGCGAAACTACAAGTCCTATCATGCCTCTGCCTTTGGGAGTCATGCTTGTAACTGTCAATCTTGCAATGCCTCATGGGACTTGTAGTTTGGGAACAACTGGAGGACCACCAGTTTGACACCTGTGCATTTGAGGAAAAAAGGCAAACAGGACAACAAAGGAGAAGAAACAACAGAGAAGAGAGAAGGGAAGAAATTGAGAGGAGATGAGGGGTCATGGAGGAGACAAAAGAAAAGGAATGGCAGGGAGTAGAGTGGCAGAATGGAGTGGAGAGGACAGGGAAAAAGAAGGACAAAAAACTAGTTGAGTAGGAAAAAAAGAGAAGAGGACAAAAGAGTGGAAAGAAAAGGACACAAGAAAGGGAAGCAGAGGTCAGATGAAAAGAGTGAAGTGGACAAGAGAGATAATGGATGAGTAAAAGAGAGAACGTAAGAGGATAGAGGAGAGCAGAAAACAGAAGATAGAAGGATAAAACAAGGGATATAAGAGAGAAAATGATAGAACATAGGACAGAAGACAGGAAGTAGATGATAAAAGAGCAGAGGGTCGAGAACAAAAGAGATGAGATAGGAGAGAATAGAAGAGGAGACAAAAGAACAGGAGACATAAGGACAGAAGAGAGGTGATAGGAGAGAACACAAGAGAGGAGAGGACAGAACAGAAGATAGGAGAGAAGAGGACAGAACAGATAATATAATGGAGAAGAGAAAGGAACAGAGGAGAGAAGAGAACAAAAGAGATAATATAGGAAAGAAGGGAACAGAAGATAGGAGAGAGGAGGACAGAATAGATAAGAAAGGGTAGAGGAGAACAGAAGAGCAGAGAACAGAAGATAGTAGAGACAAGGACAGAAGAGATAAGATAGGAGATAAGAGAGCAGGGGAGAGAAGAGGACAGACGCGATAATATAGGAGAGAAGAGAACAGGGAAGAGGAGAGAAAAGGACAAAAGAGATAATATAGGAGAGAAGGAAACAGTAGAGGAGCGAAAAGGACAGAAGAGAAAATATAAGAGAGAAGAGAACAGAGTAGAGAAGAGGACAGAAGAATTAATATAGGAGAGAAGAGAACACAGTAGAGGAGAGGGCAAAAGATATAATATAGGACAGAAGAGAACAGAAGACAGGAGAGAACACGGCAGAAGAGATCAGTTAGGTTAGGAGAGAAGAGGACAGTAGAGATCATACAGGAAAGAAGGAAACAGAAGAGAAAATATAGGGTAGCAGAGAACAGAAGAGCAGAGAGAATCAAACAGAAAAGATAAGATAGGGGAGAATAGAACACAAGAGAGGAAAGAAGAGGACAGAAGATATATGGTAGGGGAAAAGTGGAAAGAAGAGGGCAGAAGATATATGGTAGGGGAAAAGAGGAAAGAAGAGGGCAGAAGATATATGGTAGGGGAAAAGAGGAAAGAAGAGGGCAGAAGATATATGGTAGGGGAAAAGAGGAAAGAAGAGGGCAGAAGATATATGGTAGGGGAAAAGAGGAAAGAAGAGGGCAGAAAAGATATGATAGGAGAGAAGAGAACAGAAAATAGGAGAGAAGAGGGCAAAAGATATAATACAAAAGAAGGGAACAGCAGAGATAAGAGAGGGTAGAAGAGAGGAGAAAAAGAGGGCAGAAGAAATAAGATAGGAGAGAAGAGAATGGAGGAGAAGAGGACAGAAGACTGAAAGCACGGGTAAAAGAGAAGAAAGTACAGAACAGAAGAGAGGAGATCAGATAACAGCAGAGCATAGATAAGGGGATTACAAAGGAGAGTAAAAAAGGACAGAAGAAATAAAAGGTCAGCATTTCTGGTTAGCACTGATGGCTTGTCCAATGCCTGCACTAATACTGGTAAGAATGCAGGCTATCATTTCTGGAGGCTGTGGAGGCCACCAGGGTATTTAACCACTGTGTGGTACACTAAAATTATAATGAGAGTGTCCCTTTCCTGGATTTTAATAAATATTTGTCATTATATGGTGTCATTTATATCTGAGATAAAACTAGACATTCAACTCTCCACAAGGAGGGGACAACAAGAAGACAGATGGTTTTGCTGTCGTATCAGTGCAGGGAGATTCTCCATCCCATTACAGCAGTCAGGAGACAGATGAAAATAGGTTGAAATTCTCTTCTTAACTCTCTGATCATTATCTCAGTCTACAGTGTCATTATTTCTGCACACTGAGCTTTTGTGGGACTGCGGAGGTTCATTAACTGCCCTCCTGGTCCCTCTTTAATTTATTCCTATAAACACAACAATAAACCTAAATACATTTATAACCAGCTGATCCGTTATATATTATCCAATCTACCCCTGTGACTCATTTCATCAGTGCTCTAATGCTGGAAGGCCGCCTGTTCGCTACTCAGACCCAGATTTTAAAGGTGTCTTCATAGAAACATTTCTAATAAGAATTGCCCTTGTTTAAAGTGACACTCAGCTTTTGTTGAGAAAAACAATCGTCTTTGGCCTACATTTCATTACAGATTCTTTCCTGCCTTTGTTCTGGAGATACTGTTCCAATAGTCAGAGAAAACACAGCAGGAACTCCAGTGAGTTTTCTGCTCTCTTCAAGTGGACCTAGCATCAGATATATTTATTTAGGCATTATCCAGGATAAATATTGACTTCGCATATGTCTGACACATGTAGCACTACCTTTGTAAGGGCTGCTGGATTTGGTTTAGGTCCCCCTATGCTCTGCACACCCAGGCATTTTCCTCACTTGTACCTACAGAGTCAGTAAACAGACCTTGAGCCAGTTTTTTATTGTTTTTATCAAGGAGTTAACAAGTTGGATGGGGTCTAGGGGTATATAGGATGCCCAAGGAACTGTAGAATTTGAGGAAACGTCTTAGCAACTATGTACAAAAATGTGGACTAGAAAAAAAATAAAGCACGGTCTCCTTACAGAGTGCTGTAGTCCCTTTTTGATGTACCTCCTCAGACCCTGGATGAATCCTCATCTTCAACCAGCTGTACTGAGGGTATCCCTGAGCAAGATGTCCCAGAAGCTTGCAGTTAAGCACTCTTGGATGAGAACTAGTTTGATATTGCACCTGACCACCCTCTCCCCTTATCTGGCCCAGGGGGTGTAGGAGTACTCACATTGACCTGTCGGCATGATGGGTTGGAAGCTGCTTTCAGACCATTCGTTGGGCTGGCTCTTTCTCTGCTGCTCAGGATGTCCTCCCTAGGAGACTTTGGGCAGGGGAGATCCTCCTGTCCTGCAAACAGATTGTAGGTAGGCTACCCTCCCTGGGGTCCCCTTCCAGGCTCTACACTTCAGCCTTCCTCTCACTCCATCTTCCACCCAACTCCCCTTGCTCCCCAGGCTCTGTCATATTTGAGGGTTGACTTGGTCACCATGCCAGGCCTCCTGCTAGGGGATTGGCCAAGGTCCCTAAAACATGCAGACCTGGGCCTCCTCCCCTCCACCCCTCTTCCAGGAAGCTCTCCAGATCTGGAAAGGAGGGAGAGCTCCAGAAGCCATGATCTATAGAACCTCCCAGCCTGTCCTGAGGTGAACTCCTGCCTCACTCCCAGGCTGACTCTTCCCAGGCTGCTTCTCAGCCTCTATCTAAAAAAAAAAAAAAAAAACCTTGCTAATCTAGAGGGCATTACACACACATCAACCCTTGCTGCAGGTTCTTACTCTATGACTTGCTACAACCCGATCACTGGGGGTGGGGGAGAGACTGAGGAAGAGCCTTTGGTGGTCAACTATGGCTTGGCTGACCTGCTTCTCTGCCTGGGATAGACTTGTAGTCAATATGGGACTTATTTGCCTGACACTCTTTCTGTATATTATGAAATGCTTATTATTTTGTTTTATGGTAGATTTTTGTAAGCTCTACTCTCCTGATGAAGCGATACATAAACATGAAACATATTGAGAACTTGCAATCAAGGGCTTGTTTCTTCAACGCTTCTGTGCTCAACCATGTGATCAAACAAAAAAATATAAACCTACACTTTATGGTATACTTGTAAGCTGGGAACAGTGCTCTGGATATTTAAGGAGCTCTGTTTAGCAATATTGTGAGTCTTGAAGGCTGCTTTTTAAGAAAATTACTGTTTGTAATAAAAATTGTTCTGATTTAAATAATGTTGTATGTCCAGTCTGTGTGGGGTACTGAGAAAATCAACTTGCCTCACAAATTCCCTTTTTTATATCAAGTGAAAATAAAGGTAAAAGATTAAAAATAGAAAACTAATGCAGACATCACACATAAGTATTATTGGTCAGCTGTTATACACTAAAAATCAACCTGGTCAAACCAGGGACTATTAGCTGCAGCAAATCTCAAGAACACAATGTGCAGAAATCCATCCAGCAAGCAGCGTGGCATCCTGCCAATATGAGTTCATGTGCTATTTCACTATTTGCATCTAGATGCTCACATGCCACCTAAATCCAATGTTTTTGTGCTAATAAAGACCTCACTGTTACTACACATGGGCTCCCAGAGAAATGGTGTCCATTTTATATGGACATCTCCTTTAAATTTGTTATTATATTTTGGCCAGCAAAAAGCCCTGCTCAGAAAATTGTTTAAAGTGAAACCTAAAAGCAAAAATTACATCTATGATGCAGTATTTGAGTAGCATTAACAGAGCAGTTAGTAGTCTTTGTTTTTCAGCATCCACCCTGGAACATATTTTATTACCTGTTCATCCAGACAGTAAGTCTGTTGTTTTTCAACCTCCCTGAACAGACCAAGCTGTCCGGCAAAAGAAGCAGCTAGAAGGTTGAGACAAACCATTTACCACTGACGGGGGCTTATAATGGTCAGCTTCTATTCATATAGTAAACTTTTTCCCCAAAAAAGTAAATAAATGGTTATCGTAATTGCTAAACCATATCAGCATGAGCAGGGCTTTAATTTGTGAGTCACTTACTGTATGTAAAGTCCATGTAAATCTACTAATGCATCTAACACTACCCTCAGGTATACAATGCTGCTTTCCTAGAGTGAACAGGCTGTTCCTCCTTTGATACAGTGGAGGAATGAGTGTAAATGCCCTGAGACAGAACGTATGTTACTGGTAGGATCACCAGGTAAAAAAAAAAGAAAAAGAAAATGAATGCAGCTATCACATCTAAGCTCTGGAAAGTTGCAATATATTTAATTTCTGTTTTTGAGTTTAGTTACACTTTAATCATTGCTAATGTGTTTTCCCGTTACACTGCTAATAGATTTTCTTGTAATACAATTGTGTCTTATTATGTGTAATGATTCTCCAACACATTAAACCCATTCATCAAATATAACTTCATGTCCAGGACGTGAAATTACGGCAAACTTACATTGTGGTCTAGGATCAGTATATCTCCAGCCTATTCATCCATCTCCCCCTGCCCAGCTGAAAGTAATAACGTTCTGTCTTTGGAAAGTCATTTATGCTGTCTGTTTCAATGTACAGTCGACATTCATAAATCTTGTAAATGAATGGCCAAGGGGCTATCTATCGTCTTTAGATTATTCATCGTCCTTAAAATTTCAAAACTTTTGTTTGGAACCCTCAAATTCAGGCCCAGCCAATAAAACCAACCCATAAAGATGTGTGGCAATAAAGTATGACTCTTTCAAAAAGACTGGTGGTTAGCTGGAATTTAAAGTAGATTGAAACTCTAAGGCCCTAATTCACACCTAAGTATTGTGTAGCTCGAAGCTCCAAAATGGAGAAGAGAGAAAAAAATCAATTATTCTCTATGGAGATGGCTCACATTTCCACTCCAAGTCGCATGAAGTCAAATGATGAAGCTCAAAAAAATTTTAGAGCTACTTTTGTAACTTGATTCGGGCAGATTGATGCATTTTTCAAGCATTTATTTCTCTGCAGAAATGCATTGAAACACTTGATTCCAATGTTTTTTAATGTTTTGTGCTGGCTGTTCAGAGACGGCACTGGCAAAGTGCCCCCCATGTTGAGGACATATGGCCTCGTATGGTCTGGGAAGGGGGTGCTCACTCATCTCTCCCCTTTCATGGCCTGCCGGGCTGCATGCTTGAATGAAGGTTTGATATGGATTTGGGGGGAACCCCATTCCATTTTGTTGGTGTGGTGTTCCCCTTAAAATCCATTCCAGACCCGAAGGGCCTTATATGGTTTGGGGGAGGGACTCGCATGTTGTTTTTTTTCAATGCTGGCTCTTTTTTTACATTCTGCTGTCAGTGGGGAATCCCAGCTGACAGTAGGGATGACTCATCATTGTTAGGAAGCAACCGATGACTCATCCCTACTGCTGACAGCGGGGATGAGTCACTGGTTGGGGAGCTGACAGTGCCAGATCCTTCAACGCCACAGTTCAAAACCGCTGTAAAAATGTATTTATTAATTTCTTTCACACTCTCCTACTTTTCTCTGTCCTGTTCATCATTCATTTATTTATTACAGGTACTTATATAGCACCATCAGTTTATGCAGCGCTTTACATATATAGTACATTCACATCAATCTCTGACCCTCAAGGGGCGTACAATCTACGGTCCCTAACTCACATTCATACTTACATAGGCTAGTTTAGACAGGATCCAATTAACCTACCAGCATGTCTTTAGGTGTGGGAGGAAACTGGAGGAGACCCACGCAGGCACAGGGAGAACATGCAAACTCCAGGCAGGTGGTGCCATGGTTAGGATTCAAATCAACGACCCTAGTACTGCCAGGCAGAAGTGCTAACCATTTAGCCACTGTACTGCCCATCATTTGGTTTTTCTTTCTTTTTTTTCTTTTGATTTTTTATAATGTATTTTTTAATAATGATTTAACATTTATAATATAATTTCTAAAAAATAAAGGTGTCTGTAGGGAACATAGATATGGAAGGAGTAATTTGTAACAGCAGTGATCTCTAGCACAGTGTTTTTCAACCTTTTTTGTGCAAAGGCACACTTTTTTCATGAAAAAAATCACGAGGCACACCACCATTAGAAAATGTTAAAAAAATTTACCTCTGTGCCTATATTGACTATATATAAAGTAATTCTCTTGAATAGGAATCAAACACAAAGAAATTATTTTATAATTACTTTATTATGAAATAATAAAGTATTTTATAATTGGACCCGGGGGCCGGACCAAGAGTAGATGAATGATGTGTATGTGTCATCCATAGTAAGTATAGTAATATTCCCCCATAGTAAGCATAGTAATTAATCCCCCATATAGTAATTCATCCACCATAGTAATTCATCCCCCATAGTAATTCATCCCCCATAGTAATTCATCCCCCATATAGTAATTCAGCCCCCATATAGTAATTCATCCCCCATATAGTAATTCATCCCCCATATAGTAATTCATCCCCCATAGTAATTCATCCCCCATAGTAATTCATCCCCCATATAGTAATTCATCCCCCATAGTAATTCATCCCCCATAGTAATTCATCTCCCCCATATAGTAATTCATCCCCCATAGTAATTAATCCCCCCATATAGTAATTCATCCCCCATATAGTAATTCATCCCCCATAGTAATACATCCCCCATATAGTAATTCATCCCCCATAGTAATTCATCCCCCATATAGTAATTCATCCCCCATAGTAATTCACCCCCCATATAGTAATTCATCCCCCATATAGTAATTCATCCCCCATAGTAATTCATCCCCCATAGTAATTCATCCCCCCTATAGCAATTCATCCCCCATAGTAATTCATCCCCCATATAGTAATTCATCCCCCATATAGTAATTCACCCCCCATATAGTAATTCATCCCCCATATAGTAATTCATCCCCCATAGTAATACATCCCCCATAGTAATTCATCCCCCATAGTAATGCATCCCCCATATAGTAATTCATCCCCCCTATAGTAATTCATTCCCCATATTAATTCATCCCCCATATTAAGTCCCCAAGCCCCCCCTGTGTCAATTCACTTACCTTTGCGCCGCGCGTTCCTCTCGCCGTTCCGGTGTAGGTCTCCTATGAGGATCTGTCCCCCTCGACGTATCTGCGCATGTGCCAGTTTCAGGCATTAGCAGCCGATCGGCAATCTCCGGCACATGCGCAGATACGTCGAGGGGGACAGATCATCCTGACAGTATCACGCTCCGTGGGCCGGATTAAAAGGTCCGCCGGGCCGTATACGGCCCGCGGGCCGTAGTTTGCCCGTCTATTTGTGAGCCGAGGCAATTTTTCCCACGGCACACCAGACAATATCTCATGGCACACTAGTGTGCCGCGGCACAGTGGTTGAAAAACGCTGCTCTAGCAGTCTCATGTAGTTTGTCTCCAGTTGTCTGACAGCTTTCTGTATCATTTACTATTATGTGTGGCCCTTTGGGGATGTCAGGGGCCGCACCCCTGTAGGTTGATCACCACTGGTCTACATGCACTCCCTCAAGAGTTGGCTGCACTCCATTGTTCTGAACTGGCTTCCTGATGTGACAATGTCTATGCACGGCTACTTGTAGTCTCCAGCAAGGGCATCTCTGACAGGGTGACACAATTAGGAGACAGATGTCACACCATAACAGTAAGTACTTGAACAAGAAATCTGAAAACTGACATAAAATAAACTTTTCAATTACAGAAATATGTTAAAACTAAACTCCAGACAGATATTAAAGACATACAATATAGCAGCTGTGTTTTTATTAATTCATCTTTTTTTTTGTGAACAGTGTTAGAACATACATTTGCAGGAGGAAGCAGCATCACAAAGAGCCAGTTAGTTGTAATGCGGTGCTCATGTGTTAACAAAGAACACTCTGATAGGAGGGGACAGCAGAGTGACAGAGAGGTGAACTATCATTCTGCTACTCCTCCTTTCACTGTCCAGTCACAGGCTGGGGGAGGTACAGGACCTAAAAGGCCTCATGCACATTGAACATTTTTAATGCTGCTCTTAGGGGCGTCTGGCGTTTTGTGTTTTTTTTTCTGCCTCTAAACTCCCCTGCGTGTTAGCCTATGTTCCCAAGCACACATAGGCTTTTAGGGGCATTTAGAGGCAGGAAAAAAAACACTGGCAGCTCATCCAGGAGTAGAAGCATTTTGGCAGAAAAACAAATGATGTCTGTAAACACTACGCATTTCTAGCATATAAGCATTAATTAATTTTAATGGCCACAATAAATTATTATTATGACCAATTAAGTGATTTAACACCCAAGAGTGTAATGCCTCTGAATGCGTTACACGTTTTTACAGACATCAAGCATTTTCTCTACCAAACCGTCGCTGCCAGGAGGAAAGGAATCTAGAGGAGTTAAAAAAATTATATAAAATATTACATAATAAATTCCATCAAGTGAAACAAACATATGAAAATATAAAATATATAAAAAATTATATAAAAAATAAAGTCCAAAGTCTCAAATCAATGGTGGAAAGAATGTTCTCCAATCAGAAAACAGTACTCAAAAAAACTCCAACCTGCCCACACCATCCGTGACTTCCAATCTGGCCCGCACTCGCCAAATGGAATGGACTCTTAGATGGTAGGGTTTAAGAGTCAAACAAGCTTAAAAGGTCCTCCACAAATGAATCCCCACTCAGGAAATCCTTACTTGACAACCTCCAAACGATCATCCACAGATAGATAGCAATGCAAAGAGATAACAGAAACACTAATAGTGTAATACTGCTGCGGCGCTCCAGAGCCATTTTGTTGGAGATTGATTTGGGACTTTGGACTTTATTTATTTTTTATATATTTTATATGTTATGTCTCCTAGATTGTAAGCTCGAAAGAGCAGGGCCCTCGAACCCCTCGTGTAGTGTATTGTTACTGTCTTGTCTCATGTTATGTCCCCCTTGCTACTGTACAGCGCTGAGCATACCCTTTGGTGCTATATACTGTATAATAATATAATAATAATATGTTCATATATTTGTTTCACTTGATGGAATTTATTATGTAATATTTTATATAATGTTTTTGTGCTGTGCTTTGGTAATATTTATAGTTGATGTTTTTTTCATCTATGAACAGCAGCATTTATTTATCAATTTATTAGGTTTTTGGCATTTCATTTAGAAGAGTTAGCAGAACATTCAGTGTGCATGAGACCTAGGGGTTACTTATCTGAAGCAGAGAAAAATAAGGACTCTTGCCCAGATTGTACAGTGTGGCAGAGCTGTGAAAATCTCAGGACTGGATGGACATGAACGTAAATCATTTGGCAGTTAAAGCAGCTCCCAAATATGTATTTCATCTCTGTATTTAGCTGTTAGCCTGAAAGTTAGCTTTAGTTATATTTGTTTTTATGTGAAAGCCTATATATGACTTTAGTAGCTACATTATATTGCAAGCAACTTGTGGGAGCAGTGACTGGTATTGCTTGTACAATAAATAATTGCCATAAGAGTATGTGGGTTAAATAAATACTGAGTTTGATACAGTATCATGGAAAGAAGAACATAAATTTAACCTCATTACTGTTATTAATTTTAGTAGCAGCCTGTGTAAAGCTGGACTCCTGCAGCTAATGTTCTATGAAACAACAAGTATGAACACAGAAATAATTGTAAATTATAGTTATTTGTCATGCAAACTGGAGGAAACGTATGAAACAAACACATCTCTGCACAAGAATAGTGTACAGATAGGGAGAATATATTAGAATGTCAGACGTAGTACGTTCTTGGAAAATACGTGTTATTGTTATGGAAAATACGTGTTGTTATTATTATTATAACAGGCACATATATTTGTTGCAAATAGTATTTATTTACTCACTTAACTCAGTATTGCTCTGAATGCAGGGAAACGGCAAAAAAGAGAGACAATAGGTGTATTAATTCCATATCCTGGCTTAACCTGTAAACCTGGGGGCTGTTGCTATAGCAACAAAGGTGCACGGTACTATTTTGCTTACATATTTTTATATATCTATGTATTTAAAAAAAAGCATTTATACTTTCCACATAAATCCAGCGTACATTTAACTACTGACGTGTCATATTAAATTGTATACAAGAATAGGAAAAGTACTTTTTTTTTTTTAGGACAAACACATTAATTGTTTATTTCTAGGTTAACCATCAATTTTAAAATCTGAATTTATACAAGCTATGTGGATGATCGGCTTTATAGGATTGTCATCTTGTATGTTTAGTAAATAGGAAAAATTTCTGTTGCTTCTGCATTAAAGCAAAACTAAACTCAATTAATGTTAACTATTTTTAATCCTTATTCCACAGGCATTAACAAAGAAATATAATGATATTGTGACGGACAGCCTGCACCCCGCCTGGGTGCTTTCTCTACACAGGATTAAGGTATTATAGCTGGGCATTGCACAACTCTACTTTATTGAAAATTCACACAGAATTTATACCACACAAAATCAGATTAGAGCTTGATCACATGATCCTAAACAATGCAACCTGTAAACAGGAAAATCATCACTAAATCTAACAGTACAGTACATCTAACAGTTCTAGTGAACAGCTAACATTTAACAGTGATCTAATCAAGCAGTAATCTAATTAACAGCTAGCAGCTAACAGTGATCAAATTAACAGTAAGCTAATCAACAGCCAGGCACCCAGGCCAGCCAGGATCCCACCCCAGACAGGATCCCACACCCCTGGATATACAAAGTACATTACACATACTGTCTTTCAGGTGTTTGCCTTTCACTTGTATAATCTGTCGACTATTTCCACAGTCTGAAAAAGTGAAAATAATTTATATTCATAGATTTCTTGAGGGAGATTCTTGATAAATATTTCTGTCCCGAATGGAAGAGCTTCTTCAATCCAGTCAGCAGGAGGGCCCATATTTCCCCTGACCATTAACCTGTACCAGATCAATACTACACCTTTCCACCCACACCAGAAAGGAAGTTTGTAGCAACTGTGCACACAGAGATGGATACGAACCTCCATTTTGGCAAAGGCCTCCATCTCCTATCAATTTCTACTTCCAAATCAGCTCCTCCACATCCCCCCTCCATCTCTGTTGAGTGATACGTGGTCCCTGGATGCGGAGTTCAAAAAGGCATCAAGGCCCAGCGGGAGAGCTCATGGCTATAAACCCCAATTAGCCTGGTCCCCGTATGTCTGCGAGACTCTTGCTTAGAAAGGGATCATAAAGCCATAAACCAAGTCCTCGCTGAGCTTCAAAGACATTCCAGATAAATCGTAAGGCAGACATCACATTCAAGATCAATTTTCCCCTATGATTACATATCTTGGAATATGAAAGACTTACATAAAACCAGGCATATATTCAGACTGGTCACTTTAATACAAGTCGTCTGATATATTACACCCCCTAGCTGACACAAACAGGAGAGCAGAAAATGATATCTCCTTAACCATCCCAGCAGGTATGTCATATTTCATATCTAGACATTCAGCAGATGATTCTGCGTATTAATCTACCTGTGAATAGAATGTTACATGTACCTAGGAAAAGTTAGACCATAATATAATTTGGGAGGGATTTGGTCATAGCCTGAGCTCCCCGCCTACAACACCCCTCCGCAAATGAGGCGATTGGTTCTCTGCTTTAAGGAGACACCCTGCTGAGTTCCTAGAAAAAGGCTGTTATGCTTGGAGTTAAGCCAAGCTGAGTTGAGTTGAAGTTGAAGAAGCTCCCTTTTAACATTGGAACTAACTTTGGGAGATAAGGCACCCTTTTGTCTCAGGAAACTTGATCTGCTTAAACCAGGCTTTTGGCAAGTACATTATCTCCCTGAATTCCTTGCTGTTATTGCTGTGTTATTGCTGTCTGTATATATATATATATATATATATAGGCTACATCTTTTCTGTAAATATTTTTGTTGCACTCTTTTGACCTTTTAGTAATAAATCTTACTTTATGAAAGTGTTGAACTGTTTCTAAAGCTCCTTAATGCAAACTAAGAACCCCTGTCTGTGAAGAGCGCTACTGTGTGTTTTAAATGTCTGCATACATCTGTCTGCAGTGAAATTGTGTATACAAATGAATATTCAGACATCATAGTGTTATTGCTGATATTGCCAAGTTTCCTCTTTCTCTGTACAAAAAGGAGGTGGTGGCAGTGTGAAGGGTTAATTGCGTAATTAACCTGACCCAGTAACAATCGCTCTCAGGCTGCCGGTACACAGATTGTGGTCCATTAGCTGGAAAATCTTTGTGCAGGGTGCAGCTGGGCGTGGCATTTTTACGCACATGACAGCGCGGTTTTAGATTGGCTAGTCCTTCGGTCACGAGTTTGGTGAGAAGGGCTGGGGTCTGACGCCGCGATAGTCACAAAGCTTTATTGTCTTTATTCAGAGAATCAATCCAAGCCTTGCTCTCAGCGTTCATCACTGAGTTCTTTTCCATGCTCTGACCATGAGAAGCAGATCAAATCCCCGGTCTCCTCCATGGGCCATAATCAGTGGGTAGAAGGCTAACCCCTAGTCCCCTCCAAAAGCCCCTGTCCTGCTTGAGCCTGTCATGGGCAATTGCTTCCTGGTTTCTGACCCAGGCCAAAATGATGTCATACATCCCAAGAGACTTCCAGAAGGGATGAGGGGTTTCCTCATCTAAGCACACCCTCCTGCCTACATGCCTGAGCTAAGGACAGATGGACTCCAGGAAGTAAATGCTACATGAATCATCTGCCCTTACTCAAGGCTAGAAATGCTAAGGATGTTTTTCAAAGTTACTAAACATATAGTATAAATCAGCACAGTACATTCCAGGTGAATCAAAACTAAATGTGGTGAAATTGAACTCCAGGAATGATCTTTATTGCATACTTACACTGGTCCATTGGGGAACAACATAAGTACGCATGTCTCATACTTGAGCGGGTCACTGGGGAAGCTGGCATTCACTGTTGTAAGTGGCCCTACTACAGGTTTTGGATGCTTTTGGATCATTTTTGGAGAGTAATGATATCATTTAGTGTCACTTTAATGCTACTGACAGACTGCATCGTATATGTAATTTTTTTTCTCAGGCGTAAGTCGAACCAGGTATGCATATGTCTGGATGAGAATAAATAATTCAGGATGTCCATACTTATGGACTAATGTTACTAATTATATGCTAGACAGATTTTAATGGATCATTAAAGAAGAAGCGTGAGAATACAAAAAAAAACAAACACACATACCTCCCTGATGCAGCATAGGTTTGGCTCCAAGCTCGAGAACTGTCAGCCTCTGTGCTGTCCTTCTAGTGCTCACTGGAGCACTGGGCTATGGAGGGGACTGGATTGGCTGGCTCAGGCTCTCAGCGTTGCACTGAAAGCTGGAACCAGCTGCCAATCAGGCACCTGGGTGGATCCTGACATTACTGTCGGGATCCTTCCAGAGCCTGGACCTAACCTTTGACATTAGCCAACAGCAGGCTTTTAGCCTACTGTCGGCTTATTCTGGTTCACAGGAGAGCACCCTCAAGAGAAGTATGGCCATAAAACCTTTGACTATATTTCTTTTTTAAGTCATCTATTCTAGACTTTATTTTGACATACTTGTAAGCAGCTAGTAAGTTAAGTAAAGTTAAAAAGGCCATCAGCACCAAAGGCAGCACCCAACATCTTGCTACTTATGATTCATTTTAAAGTATATGTAAACCCTATATATCACAAGTCAACGGTCCTCACCGGCATTTCCCACCTTATTTTCAGTGGTCCTGTAAACAACACACTTCCTGTACTAAAGTGGCTACACTCATATCTTTATCTATGGAGGAAGCTATAGTTGTCACCCAAGCGTGAATTTAACATGCCTGCCTCATTTTTTACATGGGGGCAGAGGGATTAGTAGTTTTACAGAAGGGAGACAACATTGTTTGTGCTTATCGCTGTACCCCTAGACTAATCGAGCCTTCTACCATTACAGTGTGGGACTGCAGGGGGGGGGGTTGAGTGTGGGGGGGTCACTGGAAGGGTAGATTTCGCCTCATTCCCGGCATTCAGCTTTAATATGAGAAACGGCACAGAATAACAAAACCTAATACAGACCTCAGCACACACATTATTCCGAGAGCTGACAACATACCTAGCAGCCAAAAAGATGAATCTTTATTTTTCACAAGAGCAAAAAAAAAAACCCAAAGCTGAGACATTAGAAAATATTTTCTGTATGAATTCTCCAGTTGCAGTGAAAGTTCAGGACTGTCATAATTCAATTAACATCTCAGAGCTGGCTGAGCAGCCTTGCCAGGGGGCGATAGAGTTCAGGGTTCAGTTTAAATGTCAATTTACTTCTGACAATGTTATGGGAGCCTGTAGCCGCGATTCCCCAGACATTCACCCGGCAAAGAAACCAGGACAGCTCAATGAAACTGTACTGCTTGGCACAAGAGGAATATGCCTCAATGCTCAGTTGCACTTGAACATTTCAGAGTCTACACAGGAGACAAGGCAGCTTTATTAGTGGAAAATATGCCAGCATACTTACCAACTACTCTAGATTCCCAGAAAAGTTATCACTGATTTTTTTTTTTGTCCCTGGATCTTAAGAAGCTACTTTATAATGCAGTGAATGTGACATTCACTTGATGAATGTGTCATATGAATTTAATACTCGATGAATTTGTCATCAAGTATTACCTATTTATCTTCCCATTGTGAGTTTATTGCAATTATCAATAAAATTTTTTTTTTTTTTTTTTAGGGGGGGCACCCTTTATTTGTGGAGCGCAGTCTGTACTTCTGCATTTCTCACTTAAGTCACAATGATATACCACCAAAAAGCCTAATCCCACATCCCAGGACGCTTCAGGGCTGCGTAGAACCCACAGCGCATCCCCAATGAGTATCATCAGGAGACCAGCTGCTAGGCCCCAGAAACGACAGCCAGCCTCCTGATGATTTTACAAAGAAGATGGCGGTGTAGGATATGGAATGTGGAGGTTTTCACAGCAGGACAGTGCTGGGTTTATTGGGCTGGTAAGTATGATAATCCAGCTCAAATAACCATACCAAGTAAGAAGGGATTAAATATTAAAATTAACCCCAGGAGGCATGAAGTTCCTCTTTAACCACCAATAAATATTTGGTAAATGTAACATTCACATCTTGATAAATACGCTCCTAAATACTACCACTTTTTTAACATAAAATACTGTTTTCACATTCTTTTAATACATTTTTACATCTCAGTGTTGCTGATCTCATTCAGCCCCTTTAGACTACCTGCACTCACTCCAACATCAGTTACTCACAGGGTCGGACTGACCATTTGGAAACTCAGGCACTGCCCGAGGGCCCAGGGTCAGTAAGGAGCCCCATGAGATGCCCCTGGTACCTTTTTCATAGGCTTTTTGGAGTTTGGGCAAAGACACAGGGGCCCCATGATGGATGAGAAAAATCCGTTTACATCCGCATCCATCAACATCCAGAGAATATTCAAAAAGCACAAGGAAAGGTGCAGAAAACAGAGATTCATAAAATTAATGAAGAAGAAATAGGGTGATCCTTGCACCGTAGGTCCTCAGGTACAGCTTCCTCTCAAGCAAGAACAGTGAGCAGCAGCTGTAGTGAGATCACCAAACCTCACTTCAAATCTGATAAGACAACTAGTCAGGGGCAGCAGTGCCTTAGATGATTTTACACTGCAAAGATACAGCCATGAGGCTACAGGACCTAGGTAAGGACGGTACATCTTTCAGGATACAGCTTAGGTTGGCCATACACGAGTCATTTTTTTTCGTTCAACCAGTGAACGAAAGAAATTGACTCAATTAACCCATGAACACACTCAATGTGGATGGGGAAATCCCTCCCATTGAGTTATTGAATTCTGACAGTAGGAATATTTCCCAGCTGTCAGAACTAACTGATCAGCACCACTGGCTGTAGCCAGCCTCGCTGATCGAGAGAAAAGTTTCCAACTGGCTGGTTGTACAATCGATAGATCAACTGGTGTACAACCACTTACCCATGCATGAATCAAAATTCGGCTGGTCTCTACGGAACCAGCCAAATTTCAATCCATGAATGACTGGCTCTAGGCACTACTAACATTTCTAGATGTTCCCTACGATGTAACATCTTCACTTTTTGGGTCCATGCACACTTGGCTAAAAAAATGCTGCTTCTACAGGAGCCGCTCAGTGTTATCCTATGGGGTTTATTACTAACACTGGTTCACTCAGAAATTTGTGTGCCTGTGCAAGGTAGCCAATAAGCTTCTAACCTCAGCTTGCTTAGTTAAGCTTCAGCAATAAAACCTGTAAACTGATTGGTTTCTGTGCAGAAACGCATGAGATTGTGAGTGAACCAGCTTTAGTAAATAAACCCCTGTGTGTCCATGCACATTAGGATGTTTAGAGGCATATTTTAAGCACAGCATTTAGAGGCAGAAAAAAAACCCTTCTGGATTGTTTTTTTGAGAGGAATATTATGACAGAAAAAAACGCTCAACGCGCCTAAACATGTATAGCCCAGTACTGGTCAACCTATCTTTGCCACCGCCAGACATTTACAATAATGACTGTGTTGAATTAATGCCCCCCCCCCCCTCTACAGTAGTGTCGGGATGTGAAAGTGGCATTGTGCTTGATGGCACCGAGACAGAGAAGGATCTCATTGAGAGCAGGGGATTGTGGGGCATGTAGTCCAGATGGGAGAGACTTGCCAGGAACCAATGCTGATTGGAACTATAGGCTTCAGGTGAATGTTGAGGGAGGAAATATAAGTCGGACTTCGGAGAATACTCTTCCTCTTGAGACTACAGGCTGAAGCCGCAAACAGGGACCTGGCTGCTGTGGAGAGCTGAGCAGGCTGCGCAGTCCAGACATCCATCTGCAGTTTCCTGTCGGCAAACGTGACTGAGCAAAGATGTGAACATCGTCACTGTCTTGTCAACTGCAGAATCCCAGTGTCACAAGGTGCTAGGCCAAGCACACCAACTCTGGTTGCAGTTTCTGCGGGAGCTTTCCAGGACACCCCAGATCCCTTGGGTAGTGGTATCATCAGGATTGGTGAGCGGGCAGAAGCCCATACGATGTACACTCTTCACTAAGGGACACTGCATGCGGTCCCCTTTTATACCTCAAACCTGCTTACAAGTTTGAGACCTTTACCTGGAATCATCTACTGAACATAAAATATCTATTATTGCTGGTCGCCATTGCACAGCAATCCTTTGGGCCCTCATTGAGCTAGCTGAAGGCCCAGGACATCACTTCTACCAGGACTCTCCTTGATACTCCTCAATCCCAGGACCCAGGACTTATCCATGTACATATGTTAAAGGGGTTCTCTATTTAAAACTGTTCTTAGCATAGCTCATACATTTAATATACAGAGTGTGCTTTTTTCAGGACCTGTGGCATCAGGATTTTGAGAAAGCAGGCTGACATCATAAAGTCTTTCTCGAAGTCAGAAGCCCCCTTACTGACCATAATTGAGACGGTTTGATTTATTGTGTTTATCTCTTCCACGTTCAACTGTGGTCACAGTCTGAATTTATAGCAAGGTGTTTACCGCCTAAGAGGTATTCTGGTAGCTGTTAGTTACTGTTTACTGACTGATTAATTCTTAGTAAAAACTCGAGTGGCTTGCAAGGTCAGGGCAACCAGGGGCGGACTGACCATTTGGAAACTCGGGCACTGCCCGAGGGCCCGGGGTCAGTAGGGGACCCCATGAGATGCCCCTGGTACCTTTTTCATAGGTTTGGGCAAGGACACAGGGGCCCCATGATCCCCTATTGCCTGGGGGCCCCGTGAGTTGTCAGTCCGCCCCTGAGGGCAACCTTTGGGGGTCCATGTCTTACAGCGGCCCTCACAAGGGTAGCACTACACGTGTGCAAATATGCTGTATATGAGCTTTTTTTTCTCCCAAAAGCCCAGTGTGCATGGCCCCTTTCATTTTATAACATCAGCATTGAAATAGTAATACAAACAATAGTTATATTTGCCAATCCAATATAAGCTTACTTGAAAAAATATCATTTCATCATATGAGTTCTGCCTGTCTGTTGGTCCTCTCTTTTCACAACTTCCTGGATTCCCTGCATGCTTTGCTTCTCCTCTGCTCTTTTCTTCCCATTTCTAAGGACTACATATCCCATTGTACATTGCTACCTGCAAGCAGGGATTCCTGTACTGACTCCGCCTCCTGAAACTCCTCCTCTCAGCTTCTCTGTAGATCAGAAGGCAGGCTCTGTGAAATGTGTGACACAGCAGTACCTGCTCACAGAACATAATGACTACATGTCACAGAATTCAAAGAAGTAAATGTGTGGGGATCTTCACAAGTAACTTCAAGATCATTCAGAATAATGTGAGTAGGCTAGAAAAAATTGATTACAAGGTGGAAATGAATACACGTGTAGAGCTCACCTCTGCAGGAAGCGCTGGTTTTGGGTCCCCCAATCTTCCGGCACAGCCAGGCAGAACACATTTTCCAACTTGCATCCAAAGTCAGTAACCAGTCCATGAGCTTGTTTTTGTTGTTTTATTTGGAGATAAAATAACTTGGATAGGGTCTAGGGGTATATGGAATGCCAAATTTGACTTACAATCATAACTTTGAGGGCAACTTCCTAATTTTGTACAAAAAGGGAAGACCCTGGACTTCCTACTCCAGTTGGAGTGGCACAGTCTCTTAATGAATCAATAGCACAGTCTCTGTGAGGAGCACCTGGTCCTCTCTAAGTGAAATCTCTTCAGACCCCAACTAGGAAATGCCCATCCACCTGGCTGTCTTATGAAGAGTATCCTGGAGCAAGAGATTTCAAGACAGGCAAGCAGAACTGTCCCAGGGAGAACTGGTTAAGTATTGCACCTAGCAGTCCCCTCTCCTATAGGCCCCAGGGATGTAGAGGTACTCACAGTGCCCTTGAATCCTGTAGTTCTGGGTAAACTGTGTTCAGGATTCTTACTGAGACAGTTTCTGTCCCCACTTGCAGGCTATCCTTCCCCGGAGGACTGTAAGGCAGTGGAGCTCCCTCTATCACCTTCCTTTCTTCCAGCCTGGAGGCAGAACACTCCTTCTCCGAGGCCCCACCCAGGCTACAAAGCAGCACTTCACATCTCCAGCTTTCACCCAAAATTCCCTGCTGGCATGGATCTCTCGTATTTATTGGCAGGTCTTCCTACACTGCAAAGACCTCCTGCCTGGGACTGGTCAGACTCCTATGAATATGCAGATCTAAGTCTGCACCCCTCCAACCACTGGCTTCTAGAAGCTTCCACAGGCCTCCAGAGCCAGGCTGAGGTGATAGAGGCCAAACCTGCCGAGTCATCCAGCCTAACCTGAGTTTGACCCCTACTCAGACATGCTCACTTCAACTACGGAGTGAACCATTACAATTTCCTAACTCTCTAGCACCACTAGAGGGTGCTACATGTGATTTTAAATTTTGACCATAGATACACATTAGGTAGCAAAAAAAATGGTGAACAGGCAGGAATTTAAATGCAGAAGAGACATGCTTTGTCTCTCCTGCGCTAAAGTTACTTACCTGCCTGTGCGCCCCTGTACAATGAGCAGCACACCTGTTGCTCATTGTACAAATTCGGCAATGCTGAATCTGACTGCACTATCATCCCTGCCTGGCCAATGATAGCGGCCTCCAATCGAGACTCAGAAGTCAGCCACCCGATGATGTCAGCGGCCAAATGAGCGCAGGGGATGCCAAATCACTGGAGCTGAGTGTAGTTCCACTTTAACCACTTTAGTACCATGGTTCTCTTGTTCTGGGAGGGTACGTGGGGCGCATCAGGCGCGCTCTGTGATCACTGTGTCCTTTCAACACAGCTGATCAAAGATTACGGTAAAGGGCCAATCACTGTAGCCCTTTACCATGCGATCAGCTGTGTCCAAACACAGCTGATCACATGTATAAAGACTTGCAGGTTGTCAGTAGTCTTTTCCTCACACGCTGAGTCTGTAAGGATGTGAGTCTGTCCGATGCCTGCCAAGACTATCAATACTTCATTTACACTGAATATCAGTGTAGCCCCAATCAGTGCAGCCTCATCAGTACCCATCAGTGCAGACTATCAGTATCCATCAATGCAGTCTCATCAGGGCAGGCTATCAGTATCCATCAATGCAGTCTCATCAGGGCAGGCTATCAGTATCCATCAATGCAGTCTCATCAGGGCAGGCTATCAGTATCCATCAATGCAGTCTCATCAGGGCAGGCTATCAGTATCCATCAATGCAGTCTCATCAGGGCAGGCTATCAGTATCCATCAATGCAGTCTCATCAGGGCAGGCTATCAGTATCCATCAATGCAGTCTCATCAGGGCAGGCTATCAGTATCCATCAATGCAGTCTCATCAGGGCAGGCTATCAGTATCCATCAATGCAGTCTCATCAGGGCAGGCTATCAGTATCCATCAATGCAGTCTCATCAGGGCAGGCTATCAGTATCCATCAATGCAGTCTCATCAGGGTAGGCTATCAGTATCCATCAATGCAGTCTCATCAGTATTCATCAGGGCAGACTAACAGTATCCATCAATGCAGTCTCATCAGGGCAGGCTATCAGTATCCATCAATGCAGTCTCATCAGGGTAGGCTATCAGTATCCATCAATGCAGTCTCATCAGGGTAGGCTATCAGTATCCATCAATGCAGTCTCATCAGTATTCATCAGGGCAGACTAACAGTATCCATCAATGCAGTCTCATCAGGGCAGACTATCAGTATCCATCAATGCAGTCTCATCAGTACTCATCAGGGCAGACTAACAGTATCCATCAATGCAGTCTCATCAGGGCAGACTAACAGTATCCAACAGTGCAGCCTCATCAGCGCACATCAGTGAAGAAGAAAAATTACTTATTTGAAAATTTATAACAGAAACTAAGAAAAACCCAGTGCTGATTAAATACCACCAAAAGAAAGCTCTGTCTCATAAAAATGATACAAATGTCATATGGATACAGTGTTGCATGATTGTTCAATTGTCAAAGTGTGACAGCTGAAAATTGGCCTGGGCAGGAACGGGGTGAAAGTGCCCGGTACTGCAGTGGTTAAAATGCTTTCTGAGCCTTTGACCCGGGTATGCTACAAATGAAATCTGAATTCCTGATACACATATTTGTTCCAGGGGAGTTACTTGCAAAGTACTGAAGCAAGAGGAAATATAAGGTAGACAGGCAACTGGAATTTTCAGAAGGGGATGTCAGCAGCACCAACCACATTGTTGTTTCATCACAGATTACCTTTTAGGAGGAAGACAAGAACATGGGGCTGATTTCAGACCATCTTAGTCTAGTTTCACAACTATGCGTTTTCCGCTGCGTTTTGCAGAATCACACAGAAGTCCATTTAACATGATTTCCTATGGGACAGGTTCACATCTCCATGTTTTCACCTGGTGCATTTTTTGGAAAGGGTCAGGGACTTTTTTAAATGCAAAATATTGCATTTTTGGTTCTATATATGTCAGTGGAGATGCTGCAGAAAAGCATGCACTGCATTTTTGATGCATTTTATTCTGCCAAGTAAAGATTTTTAAAGGAAATACAAAACGCATAATAAAGTGGCAAAAACGCACCACAAAAAGCACTGCAGCAATGGATCAAACGCAAAACTGCATAGGTGTGAACCTAGCCTTACAGAGGATTTTCAGTCTTAAAAAAATGAACAAGTCAGCACCTGTAAATACTGTAGCTGCTGACTTTTTAAAAAAGGACACCTAGCTAGGATTGCCACCTCATCCCTTTAAAAACAAACACATATTAATTACACAGGTTCTGTGGCTTATTAAGGTGGTAATTAAATTCACTTAGTGCTTTATCTGCAAAAAATTGGCCTCAGAACCTGTGTAATTAATATGTGTTCAGTTTTAAAGGGATGAGGTGGCAAGCCTACACCTACCTGTCTGGGAATCCAGCACTGTCGTCAACCCAGGCTGATTCTTTGCTGGTCTTTAGCAGCAGCATGTTCACTAATGGAAGCCAGCTGTGACTCCTCGTGGCTTCCCACTGTGCATGCACAAGCTGCACTGAATGAATGGTCCTACAGCCTTCAATGACCTGTCTCAGAAGGTTGCGAGTGGGGGAAAACTTCCACCTCGATTGCCTAGACAGTTGGAGCAGGTATCTGTTAACACCCCGGCCACATCGGATGCGACTTGCAAATCGTATGCCAAGTCGCACCCTATTGTCCGCTATTAGAACGGTCAAATCGGTCCTGTTCCGACTTAGTTGGAGCCGCATCAATTTCTAAAGTAGTGCATGTACTACTTTTGGTGCGATTTGCATAGACATCTGTGTCAGATGTCTTGCAAATCACACTTGAAATCAGCATCTCACCCAACTTTGAAATGATGCGACTTCACTGTAAGTTACATGATTTCAAAGTCGGGCTTGATGTGACCGGGGTGTAAAACTAGGTACCTGCTCCCCTGGAAAAAAAAACAAATCTCCAAAAGTGGGAGGGGAGAAGGAGATGTTAAACCAGAACCTCCCTTTTAGGGTGCAGTCCTGCTTTAAGGAACTGATTTCAGGCTATATAAAAGGACATAGCTAATTTGGTCGTTTAATATGTGTACAGCTTTGAAACTAAGTATATGACAAGCCCAGCATGTATTTAAAGAGTAATAAACTCCCAGAGGAGTATTCCCAACAGTATGCATAGCTGTAATTGGGCTTATAATTATTACCTTACAGAGATGCATCAGCTTAGTTCACACACTGCCGTACCAGAGGCACAGATCAAATGCCGCGTGTGTGTGGAAGATCGGTTGATTAGTGCAGAGGTGGGTGTAGGGAATGTTCACCTGTGGTACTCAGCTGGAGACACGTGTATGGCCAGCAATCACGGGGTGTGGGGGATTAGGTATGTGAGATGAGAAGATTCTGCTGGCACATTTGCTCTTAAGGAAAAGGAAATGTTGTATTCCACTGAAGTGCATCTACATCCAAGAACAAAGTTGTACCACATTGCAGACTGCCACTCTATATGGACTGCACTGGAAGGCTGCAGGTATTAGTGGGCATTTCAGTTGTCTAGCTGGTGCATGAAAAGGCCTCAGAAAATTCAGCAGTCCTTTGACAAAATTGACACCTTACTGATGAAAGTGCAATTTCTTTGCTATTCCTGGCAGATCAACAGGCATGTAGTACATTACAGTAATGTGATGCTCAGCCTCCATGATTATGAAGTAAACTGAAATCCAAAGAATGGAAGGGCGGGCCAGGGACAGTCATGCTGGGAAGGAAAGGGCTACGTGATGCTGGATGTCCTCCTGACATGCTTCAGCTTCTAATGCACACTGTGAGGTTTATCCTCCCATCTCCAAATTATCTCCAAAAAAAAAAATCGCAAGGAGGGGCTACAAACCCCTCCTTGCGATTTTTTTTCTTACTTTACAGATGTCTTTAGGGTGGTCATGTGAGGCTGCAGGGTCCTCTTCTACTTTGACACTTTTCTGGGCTGGGTGGTTCTCACTGATGTCAGCAATGCGTAAATTTGCTAGAAATTCTATATATATCCCTACAGAGCAGACCGTGCACAGTCCATGTGTGCTTTTTTGCTTCACTGCAACAAGGAAAGAGGAAACTTTATTCAGAGAAAAGACAGAGTTTATGTAGCACCTTCCTAGATAGTTAGGGGGAGCTAGATAGTTTTTTTTTAAGCTAGGAAGGCTGAATAGTAGCTTGGGCTGAGCTAGAAGAGGTTATTTTAGGTCAAGGCTGAGAGGCTCTGCAGGTCAGTTCCTTGACACCTCCCCCTGCTCTAGAGCACTTGGAGAAGATTCTAGAAGCAGTGGGCGGGGGTGAAGAGGATTTGGCCTTTTCCCAAAACAGGAGGCTTGGCATGGGGCCAGGATAGCCTTTAAATGTGAGAGAGCCTGCTCAGCAACAGGAGAGTTGGGGTGGAAGATGAAGTGAGAGGCAGGAGCCTGGGAGTGGGCCCAAATGGAAAGGAGCTCGCCTACAGGCAGTGGAGCTGGAAAGGAGGAAAGCTCAGAACCTCATCAGCCCCCAAAGCGAGGACCAACTGTGCAGCAGAGAAGAAGCTGCCCAGTGGAAGACCTGAGAGCAGCCACCAACCCATCAGCTCACAGACCGTGGACTAAGTAAGTAGACCTGCACCCCCTGGGCCAGTAAGGGGAAAGAGAAACTGGATTAGCTTTCTTCCCCAAGACTGTTTCACACTGCAGTGGCAGGCACTGGATCCCCTGCCCAAGGATTCCTTCAGACAGCTGGGTAGAAGAGGATTGTCCAGGGTCTAGGGTGGTACACCAGAAGCTGGCTAGCTCTCCAAGAAGATAATTTTGCTGTTTTAAGAGACTTGTACATAGTTCCAGGAAGATTATCCTCCATTGCAGTTCCCTTAGGCATCCCATGCACCCCTTACCTCATCCACGTTTACATCCATTTATAATATCCAAAAAAAAAAAAACAAGCAACAGAAGGGTGAATGAGTGTTGTCATCCTAGGACACTAAGCATGCTACTACTAGAATCGTCAGAAAAAAATAAACAGAAAAAGCCAGAAAAAAGAAAGTTAATGCAGCCAACGCATCTAAGGACTAGTGAGTTGAAGGATATTACATTTTTGTTTTTTGGGGCTACATACACTTTTTAATTGTGATTCAAGATGTAGAAAGTGCAGCCTTACCAGGTGTGACAGGAAGCCAGGAAAAACTATGGGCTGTATCCAGGATGGAAGATATATTTGCCCCAGGTTTATTTATTTATTTATTTCAGGTACTTATATACCGTGTTTCCCCGAAAATAAGACACTGTCTTATATTTTTTTTGGCTCAAAAAATCACACTAGGCCTTATTTTTGGGGTAAGTCTTATTTTTTAAATGTCCAGGTGTGGACAGGGGGTGCAGAGGTTAGCTGCAGGCAGTTGTGGATGAGGGTTACTATGGAGAGGGCCGGCTGATGACAGTTGTGAGCTGCAGTTAGGTGTTGCAGGGGTGACTTGACAGGTGAGTTTCAGACAGGGTGCAGATATGAGTCCCAGACAGGGTGCAGATATGAGCCCCAGACAGGGTGCAGATATGAGCCCCAGACAGGGTGCAGATATGAGCCCCAGACAGGGTGCAGATATGAGCCCCAGACAGGGTGCAGATATGAGCCCCAGACAGGGTGCAGATATGAGCCCCAGACAGGGTGCAGATATGAGCCCCAGACAGGGTGCAGATATGAGCCCCAGACAGGGTGCAGATATGAGCCCCAGACAGGGTGCAGATATGAGCCGCAGACAGGGTGCAGATATGAGCCGCAGACAGGGTGCAGATATGAGCCGCAGACAGGGTGCAGATATGAGCCGCAGACAGGGTGCAGATATGAGCCGCAGACAGGGTGCAGATATGAGCCCCAGACAGAGTGCAGGGGTGAATTGCAGACGGAAAAATGCAGAGGTGAGCTGTGGCCAGGGGGTGCTGAGCTGTGGCTGGGGGGTGCAAAGGTAGGTTGCAACTCAGCTAACCTCTGCACCCCTCCAGCCGCAGCTCACCTATGCACCCTGTCTGCAACTCACCTGACTCAATTTACCTCTGCAACATCTGACTGCAGCTCACCTTTGTACATCCCCCCTCCCCCTCCACTGCCCCCATATGGTTAGCTAGCTTTGCAAAACACAGCTGTCAGCAGCCCCTCTCTATAGTAACTCCTGTTTCGGGACCTATCTTCCCACACAGTGCACCAAGCGCACTTGCTCACCGCTCCGCCTCTTCCCCACTGTCCGGCGATCACCCCTGGGGCATCGGCTTCCATGCATTAGGCTGCAGGAGGAGATGCCCCAGCCCTAAACACACTGCATACTGCACCCGCAGATGTCTGTTCCTTCCCTGTCCCACAGTGAGTACAGGGGTAGGGAGGTTCTGTGGGAGCGGATGGTGCTGTCACTTCAGCCGCGCTTGATTATAAGAGACAGTAGATATGGGTGTGCGCAAGGCCGGTGGCGGAATGGCATTCCGCCATGTTCCGGCTAAAAAAAGCCTTGATCACAACTAGGTATTATTTTCGCAGTAGGTCTTATTTTAGGGGAAACAGGGTAGCACCATCCATTTACGCAGCGCTTTACATATATATTGTACATTCACATCAGTCCCTAACCCTCAAGGGGCGTACAATCTAAGGTCCCTAACTCACATTCATACATACACATACTAGGGCCAATTTAGATAGGAGCCAATTAAGCTACCAGCATGTCTTTGGAGTGTGGTAGGAAACCAGAGTACCTGGAGGAAACCCACGCAGGCACAGGGAGAACATGCAAACTCCAGGCAGGTGGTGCTGTGGTTGGGATTTGAACCGGCAACCCTAGTACTGCCAGGCAGACGTGCTAACCACTTAGCCACTGTGCCACCCAGGTTTAAGCAATACACACATTTTTTTTCCATTTTGAAGCAGGTTGAGCACTCTGAGCCCTATAAAACTCCCAGGATACTGAGGGAAGATGCTCCATCCTGGAACCAGATTTCTATGCAGGACAGACTAGGAAGCAGCCATTTACGTGCATGGTGAGATTACACTCTCCAGCTACTTTATTAGGTACACCCTGCTAGTACAAAGAAGATGTCCCTTACACCACCACCACCATCCTGAACCGTTGATACAAAGCAGGATGGATCCATGCTTTCATGTTGTTTCTGTCAAATTCTGACCCTACTATCTGAATGTTGCAGCAACCAGTCTGCCCATTCTCCTCTGACATCAACAAGACATTTTTGTCCACACAACCACTGCTCAGTGGATATTTTCTCTTTTTTGGACCATTCTCTGTAAACCCTAGAAATGGTTGTGCATAAAAACCCCGAGTAGATCAGTTTTTTTTAAATACTCAGACCAGCCCATCTGGCACCACCAACCATGCCACATTCAAAGTAATTTAAATCCCCTTTCTTCCTTATTCTGGTACTTGGCTTGAACTTCAGCAAACTGTCTTCACCAAGTCTACAAGCCTAAATGCAGTGAGCTGCTGCCATGTAATTGGCTGATTAGCAATTTTTGTTACCAAGCAATTGAACTTATGTACCTAATAAAGTGGCCAGTGAGTGTAAGTCTGTGTGACTATGAATTCTGTGTGAAAGCCAAGTGTCTGGGGAGCAGTAGTCTGTTTCTGGAGAAGTAGTTAGGTTCCTGTGTTTGCACTTAAGACGCCCAACGTGGCAAGGGCTTGTTTTCTGTTTTATTTTGCTGTTTTGATACCTGCACTTTGTGATCACAGCATTTGGCATGATGAAATTTAATTCTATGTTCTGAGTTTCACTTTTAGCGTAGCTTCACACTGATGCAATTCGCAGCAGTTTCTGTTCAAATTCCTCACTGCATCACAATTGCACCCTTTTCATGTGAGCCACTGCAGGTGTGTATGTTAACACCCCAAAATCAGTCTGCAAAACACACTTTGATGTGCAGAATCATATCACATAGGTGTGAATACCCATTCGATCCAATTCTAGTGCGGACCAAAAAAAAGAGTCCTGCACCTTTTTGGTGCGGATACAGTGCGATTTGAGCCATGCAAAATATATGGCTCCAGTCACACCGCACAGAATTCGCATGTGATTTGCACAGGAATGCGGTATGCTGTACCGCACAAGTGTGAACCCAGGCTTAAAGAAGGAATGCTTTTCAAAGAAACGCACAGGCTTCCTTTGCAGAATTCTTTCTGAAGCTGTTGGTTGTCTGGCTGTAACTCACTGGCTTCAATACTATTGTATATTTTTTCCCCCTCTATTAGATTTAACTGGATGGACCTGTGTCTTTTTTTTCAACCAAACTAACTATGTAACTATGTAATACTTCTGGGTCTATTTACAAAACATTTCTTGGATGAATGTCATAGCATTTGTCCAAGCTGCACAAATGTTCCATGTAGTTTCTCTAATACTATGACATCCTAAGATCAGTAGCTCCATCCAGTCCTGATTGAGGTACTTCAGAAAAATATTCTGTCCTTTTAGATGGAGCATAGGAAGTCATATTATTAGAGAAAATGTGGAGAAAATTTGTGCAGCATGGACGAATGCTTGTGACTTTCTTCCAGTGAATGTTTTCTAAATAGACCCCAAAGTATTGAAGCCAGAGGGTTACAGCCTGACAAATAGACGCCTGGAGCCATGACCCAATATTAATGTCCAGGCTAAGGCTTCTGACTTTCCTGATCTGTATACAGTTGCAAGAAAAAGTATGTGAACCCCTTGGGATTACGTGGAGTTTTGCATGAATTGGGCATAAAATGTGCTCTGAACGTCATCTAAGTCACAACAATAGAAGAACACAGTCTGCTGAACATAATACTACACAAACATTAGATGTTGCCATGGTTTAATTGCACATAACATGTAAACATTCACAGTGCAGGGAGGAAAAAGTATGTGAGGCCCTAGCTTAATGACTTCTCCCAGAGCTAATTGGAACCAGGAGTGAGCCAACCTTGACTCCAATCAGTGTGATGATATTGGATGTGTTGCTGACAGCTGTCCTGCCCTTAAAAAACACACACCTGTTTTGAATTTACTGGTTTCAAGAAGCACTGTCTGATGTGAACCATGCCTCGCAGAAAAGAGCTCTCAGAAGACCTACGATCAAGAATTGTTGACTTGCATGAAGCTGGAAAGGGTTACAAAAGTATCTCCAAAAGCCTTGATGTTCATGTGTCCACGGTAAGACAGACTGTCTACAAATGGAGAAAGTTTAGCACTGTTGCTACTCTCCCTAGGCGTGGTCGTGCTGTAAAAAACCTAGATGTTCCACAGCACTACTGGCAAAATATACTGTGGACAGATGAAACCAAGATTGAGTTGTTTGGGAAGAACACACAACACTATGTGTGGAGAAAAAAAGGCACAGCACACCAACATCAAAACCTCATCCCCACTGTAAAACATGGCGGAGGGAGCATCATGGTTTGGGGCTGCTTTGCTGCCTCAGGGCCTGGACGGATTGTTGTCATTGATGGGAAAATGAATTCCAGAGTTTATCAAGACATTTTGCAGGAAAACGTACGACCATCTGTCCGCCAACTGAAGCTCCGCAGAGGATGGGTGATGCAACAGGACAATGACCTAAAGCATACAAGTAATTCAACAAAACAATGGCTGCAACAGCACAGAATACACCTTCTAGAGTGGCCCAGTCAGAGTCCTGACCTCAACCCGATTGAAATGCTGTGGCATGACCTTAAGAGAGCGATTCACACCAGACATCCCAAGAATATTGCTACACTGAAACAGTTTTGTGAAGAGGAGTGGTCCAAAATTACTCCAGATCGTTGTGCAGGTCTGATCTGCAACTACAGGAAACGTTTGGTTGAGGTTATTACTGCCAAAGGAGGGTCAACCAGTTATTAAGTCCAAAGGTTCACATACTTTTTCCTCCCTGCACTGTGAATGTTTACATGTTATGTGCAATTAAACCATGGCAACATCTAATGTTTGTGTAGTATTATGTTCAGCAGACTGTGTTCTTCTATTGTTGTGACTTAGATGACATTCAGAGCACATTTTATGCCCAATTCATGCAAAACTCCACATAATCCCAAGGGGTTCACATACTTTTTCTTGCAACTGTATTTGTTCCAAGTCAGTGGTTTAAAGTACTTAAACCAGAAGGTTGGCATAAAAGCCAGGCAACTGTCATTTTCAGAAGGACAGCAATGGCAGTCTCCAAGTTTCACTTAGAAAAGGTTTATTGTACTGTAATTCCAACTGCTTGGAAGGGCTTTCTGTCCTTTGCTGTTGTTCCTCTTTGCACTGATAAAATGATGTCGATTTGCCAGGAGAAGAACCTTCACCGAATACAAAATCTAAGTGCAGAATATGCCTGCAAAGTCAAGTATCGCCAAATAGTCTCTGTGGGGCACAAGTGACATTTTATCCACCCGCTATCCATTTGAAGTTGCTTCCTGCTGAGGAAACTAATTGAGCCTTAAATGATCTCTCTGAAACAGAGTAATTAATAAGCAAATCACATTAGTTTTGTAGATATTAAAATTTTAGCCAAGCTCATTGAGATCGTCATTGTGGAGTCGAAATGCAAATTTTATTCAGGGAGCTGAATTTGTAAGTCATGAGTGATGGAAGTAGAATAAAGATAATTGAATCATCTCTATGGAATAGAAAAACTACATTGTCAGCTCAAAACTAAGAAGTTTATAAAGGGAGCCTGTCATGATAGCAATAGGGGAGCTGCAGTTTCTGACTTTTTAACCACTTCCCGTCCGGCCGCTGTTTATAAACGGCAGAACGGGACACCTACAGGAGCGGGTTGCCGTCTCTAAACGGCACCTTGTATCTTAGGCTCGTGCGCGGCTCCTAGAGCGCGCACCCGCGAGCCCGATGATCGCCGAGTCCGACGGACACGGTGGATTACGTGACATGGTATGGAACCAATGAAATCGGTCCCATACCATGTGATCAGCTGTGTCCAATAAGGACACAGCTTAAGTGTAAACAAAAGCCGCATGGTGCGGCTTCCGCCTCCTTCTCCTCTCACGGAGTTGTCTGTGAGAGGAGAAACAGCGAAGAAGAGGGTTGTAGCTAACTGCCCTCCACCTCAGTGACACCTGATCGCCCCTAAAGTGGCCCTGATCGCCCCTAAAGTGGCCCTGATCGCCCCTAAAGTGGCCCTGATCGCCCCTAAAGTGGCCCTGATCGCCCCCACAAGTGGCCCTGATTGCCCCCACAAGTGGCCCTGATTGCCCCAAGTGGCCCTGATTGCCCCAAGTGGCCCTGATTGCCACAAGTGGCCCTGATTGCCCACAAGTGGCCCTGATTGCCCACAAGTGGCCCTGATTGCCCCAAGTGGCCCTGATTGCCCCAAGTGGCCCTGATTGCCCCAAGTGGCCCTGATCGCCCACAAGTGGCCCTGATCGCCCCCACGTAGTGTCCCTGATCGCCCCCACGTAGTGTCCCTGATCGCCCCCACGTAGTGTCCCTGATCGCCCCCACGTAGTGTCCCTGATCGCCCCCACGTAGTGTCCCTGATCGCCCCCACGTAGTGTCCCTGATCGCCCCCACGTAGTGTCCCTGATCGCCCCCACGTAGTGTACCTGATCGCCCCCACGTAGTGTCCCTGATCGCCCCCACGTAGTGTCCCTGATCGCCCCCACGTAGTGTCCCTGATTGCCCCAAGTGTCCCTGATTGCCCCAAGTGGCCCTGATTGCCCCAAGTGGCCCTGATTGCCCCAAGTGGCCCTGATTGCCCCAAGTGGCCCTGATTGCCCCAAGTGGCCCTGATTGCCCCAAGTGGCCCTGATCGCCCACAAGTGGTCCTGATCGCCCACAAGTGGCCCTGATCGCCCCCACGTAGTGGCCCTGATCGCCCCCACGTAGTGGCCCTGATCGCCCCCACGTAGTGGCCCTGATCGCCCCCACGTAGTGGCCCTGATCGCCCCCACGTAGTGTCCCTGATCGCCCCCACGTAGTGTCCCTGATTGCCCCCACAAGTGTCCCTGATTGCCCCCCCAAGTGTCCCTGATTGCCCCCCCAAGTGTCCCTGATTGCCCCCCCAAGTGTCCCTGATTGCCCCCCCAAGTGTCCCTGATTGCCCCCCCAAGTGTCCCTGATTGCCCCCCCAAGTGGCCCTGATTGCCCCAAGTGGCCCTGATTGCCCCAAGTGGCCCTGATTGCCCCAAGTGGCCCTGATTGCCCCAAGTGGCCCTGATCGCCCAACAAGTGGCCCAGCAGTGTCCCTGATTGTCAGTGTCCCTGATCACCACATAGTGGCCCAGCAGTGTTCCTGATCGCCACAGTGTCCCTGATCGTCACAGTATCCCTGATCGCCGCACTGGCCAAGCAGTGTCCCTGATCGTCACACAAGTGGCCCAGCAGTATCGCCGCAGTGGCCAAGCAGTGTCCCTGATTGCCACACAAGTGGCCCAGAAGTGTCCCTGATTGCCGCAGTGGCCCAGCAGTGTCCCTGATCACCGCAGTGTCCCTGATTGCCGCACAAGTGGTCCAGCAGTGTTCCTGATCGCCACAGTGTCCCTGATTGCCGCACAAGTGGTCCAGCAGTGTCCCTGATTGCCGCAGTGTCCCTGATTGCCGCAGTGGCCCAGCAGTGTCCCTGATCGCCACACAAGTGGCCCAGCAGTGTCCCTGATCGCCGCACAAGTAACCCAGCATTGTCCCCGATTGCCGCACAAGTGGTCCAGCAGTGTCCCTGATCACCACAGTGGCCCAGCAGTGTCCCTGATCACCACAGTGTCCCTGATTGCCGCACAAGTGGTCCAGCAGTGTCCCTGATTGCCGCAGTGGCCCTGATTGCCGCAGTGGCCCAGCAGTGTCTCTGACCACCACACAAGTGGCCCAGCAGTGTCCCTGATCACCGCATTGGCCCAGCAGTGTTCCTGATCACCACACAAGTGGCCCAGCAGTGTCCCTGATCACCGCATTGGCCCAGCAGTGTTCCTGATCACCACACAATTGGCCCAGCAGTGTCCCTGATCCCCACATTGGCCCAGCAGTGTTCCTGATCACCACACAAGTGGCCCAGCAGTGTCCCTGATCGCCGGATAAGTGGTCCAGCAGTGCCCCTGATCACCGAAGTGTCCCTGATCACCGCAGTAGTCCAGCAGTGTTTCTGATTGCCACACAAGTGGCCCAGCAGTGTCCTGATCATCGCAGTGGTCCAGCAGTGTCCCTGATCGCCGCAGAAGTGGTCCAGCAGTGTCCCTGATCGCCGCAGTGTCCCTGATCACCGCAGTGTCCCCGATTGCTGCACAAGTGGTCCAGCAGTGTCCCTGATCACCGCAGTGTCCCTGATTGCCGCAGTGGCCCAGATCACCACACAAGTGGCCCAGCAGTGTCCCTGATCACCACACAAGTGGCCAGCAGTGTCCCTGATCGCCGGACAAGTGGTCCAGCAGTGGCCCTGATCACCGCAGTGTCCCTGATCACCGCAGTTGCCCAGCAGTGTTTCTGATCGCCACACAAGTGGCCCAGCAGTGTCCTGATCATCGCAGTGGCCCAGCAGTGTCCATGGTCGCCGCACAAGTGGTCCAGCAGTGTCCCTGATTGCCACAGTGTCCCTGATTGCCACAGTGTCCCTGATCGCCACACAAGTGGCCCAGCAGTGTCCCTGATCACCGCAGTGGCCCAGCAGTGTCCCTGATCACCTTACAGTGTGCCTGTTCATAAAGTGTCCTTGATCTCTGCCACACCAGTGGATCCTGTTCACTGCCATCGTCTGTGAGGAGAGAGATCCAGTACAGCTAACTGTGAGTAATTTTCAGCCTTTGCACAGAGTTTACACACACTCACAAAACATTGCCAGCCACCTCACTGTATCTCTGATTTTTGCCCAACAGTGACTAGTGTGAACCAACTGCAGCCAGATATCTGTCCCTCACTGCAACACCAGCCTGATCACTGCCATACCAGTGGGTCCTGATCAGTGTCAAAAATATGGCCAAAAGATCATATACAAGCGAGGAGGCATTTCAAATTCTGAGTATGACAGATGAGAGTGACGGAGAACTTAAAACATACCTTGGGGTGTTTGCTTTCCAAAATGGGGTCTTTTTATGGATAATTCCATTGTCCTGATGCTCCAGGACCTCCAAAACAGCAATAGGTAGTTAAGAAATTAGATGTGCGATCTTTGCCCTTAGAACGCTAACAGGTGCTTATTGGATGTGGAACCCCTCTATGTGGCCAGACTGTGAAAAAGTCTCACACATTTGGTATCACCATATTCAGGAAGAGTTAGAGAATGTGTTTTGGGGTGTAATTTTAAGTATGCCTATGCAGTGTATTAGAAATATCTCATAGATTGACAACTTTGCGTAAAAAAAAAATACATTTTCATTTTCTTTTCACATTTTCCAAAAAACATGTGGCAAAAAATGAAGTCTTCAGAGGACTCCCCATGCCTCTTAAAACATACCTTGAGGTGTTTTCTTTCGAAAATGGGGTCATTTTGTAGGTAATTCAATTGTCCTGGTGCTCCAGGACCTCCAAAACTGTGATAGACAGTCAAGAAATTAGATGTGTAATTTTTGCCCCTAGAACGCCTAAGGGTGCTTATTGGATGTGGGGCCCTTCTATGTGGTTAGGCTGTGAAAAAGTTTTACACATGTGGTATCGCCATACTCAGGATGAGTAGCAGAATGTGTTTTGGGGTGTAATTGCAAGTATGCCTATGCCGTGTGAGAGAAAGAACTTGTTAAATGACAACTTTGTGGGAAAAAAAAAAATAATTTTTTTTACTTTCATCATTTCCTTAAAAAATTGGTAAAAAATGACAACTTCAAAAAACTCCCCATGCCTCTCATTAAATACCTCAGACTGTCTACTTTCCAAAAAGGGGTCGTTTGGGAGGTATTTGTACTGTCCTGGCATTTTAGGGCCCCAAGAATTTATATAGGTAGTCCGTGCATCAGGATTGATACATTTTCAAATATATCAAATATATATACCGTGGTCTGTGGACTCTATAACTTTCACAAAGACTAAATAATACACACTGATTTGGGTTATGTCTACCAATAAAATGTAGCACAATGGATTTTGGCCTAAATTTATGAAGAAAGTATATTTATTTGCAAAATTTAGTATCAAATACTAAGAAAAACATGTTTTTTTTCAAAATTTTCAGTCTTTTTTCATTTTTCTAGCAAAAAATAAAAACCCCAGTGATGATTAAATACCACCAAATTAAAGCTCTATTTGTTTGAATAAAATGATAATAATTGCATTTAGATACAGTGTTGTATGCCTGAGTAATGGTCATTCACAATGTGAGAGCGCCGAAAGCTGAAAATTGGCCTGGACAGGAAGGGGGTAAAAGTGTCCGGACAGGAAGTGGTTAAAACTGAAGATTTGTAAAAAAAAAAAAAAAAAAAAAAAAAGACAATTTGTTTTTTGGGGGGGGGGGGAATGCAGCATCACACACATTAGGTATGTATACTGCAGGCAGCTGCTTCCTCTCAAAATCCTCTGTGCTGCTGGATACTGCCCTGTCCTCCGGCTCTGTGAAGGCTGACAGCGGCAGCTTCTAAACAGGAAGGCTGTGCCACTCACCCAACCCCTCCTGCCTTCACCATTCATAATCTTACTATACTTCTATGAGAGGAAATGCTGTCATTCAACTCTCCATCTACCATTCACAGAACTCTATGCACAACTGTGTATAGTGCTGAATCCCAAAATATTTTTTTACTAAACTTCAGCTTTACAGGTGCAGAGCTTCACCCCTGGCGCCACTACTCAGTGGGGTTGGTTTACTTAAAGTAAAAGTCCATTCAAAATTTATCTAAACCTAAACCTGCTCCAGCCTGCATTCTAAGCCCTATACGAACTACCTTACAGAGGAAAGATGTTTATACTCATCTACTTTTTTCCCGGTGGACTCCAGTGCATTCACATGACCTCCTCAGCGGCTGGCTCCAGCGTAGAGGAGAGATCGCCAACAACAGCTGTAATACTTATGTGATGACATCACCCATAGGCTTATGATAGGGCATTCATTGTCTGCTGTCACTCCTCTAGCCAGAATCCAGCACTGGGAGCCAATCATGTGATCAAATCAGAGTGCCTAGGGAATAGGTAAGTATACACATCTTTCTTCTACAGGGTAGTTAGTATAGGAATGAGTAGTGTAGGGAAGGGGCAGGTTTAAGCTTAGATAGGTTTTGAATGGACTTCTACTTTAAGGAGTAAAGAATGTTCACTTGGCTTAGTGCATAAGGTGACAAATGTTTGTATCTGAGGAAGAGGGCTTGACCCTCAAAACGCATAAGCCATCATGGACACTTTGAGGTCTTCCCATGTCATTAGCTGAATACTTTGGACCTGGATGAGGTCTCATTTGCATGTTTGATATGCTTGTGCTTGTCATGTGTTTGTAGGTATAATACTTTTTTTCATTCATTTTTTTTTTCATTCAATACATTTATTATGGTAATGTGTAGGTCAGTGCACCCTCTCTCTGTTGTTGTTTTTAAAGTAC
Source organism: Staurois parvus (assembly GCF_062004578.1). NCBI lineage: Eukaryota > Metazoa > Chordata > Amphibia > Anura > Ranidae > Staurois > Staurois parvus. The sequence continues at coordinate 9,679,251 of NW_028318158.1, read as the reverse complement.
ATGAAAGAATACCCACAGTCCTGAGGGGGCAGCAAGACATTTTCCGTTATATCCATAAGCCAGTTATATGGAGAGTCCATCAAGTCCTTAAGCACTACACTCAAGTGCAGGAGACTTTTCTATGGGATGTTGTGCCTGGATTAGCAATCAGTCCAAAGACGTGTATTATCATATCTTTGCAAATAGATCAGTTATATAGCACATTCACTGCTCTCTCTGCATATCCTACTTACAAGAATATTAGCTTTAAAACCTCATTTACATTCACTCGAAATGTGCAATTGTAGTGAATACTTGTGAGCTATTATGAATTGAGGTAAATGATAAATAATTAAATCTAAAAGTGTATGGGGTGCGCTGGCACTTACACTGACTCACTTAACTAGTGTGTATAGATGATAGAAAAACGAATGCGCCGCGCTCCTATATATTAGTATATACAGCTTATACTACTAAAGTGTATCAATATAGTGAATAGTGACTATACCACTAATTACATATATTACATATAAATCACATGCACAGTGAATACTCCTAAAGTGATAGTGCCTTAGTGGGTGCTATGGTGTAAACCCATATTGCACCTCTATATAGCTGTGTACATACTATATGATTAATGCAAACACATATGTGCACGTGCTGGTAATACACAAATAATGAATAAAGTCTTTAAAATAAATGTGCAAGTGAATATTCTGTTCCTTTTCTCCAAGTGCTAGATGGTCTCCTTATATGCTCACCTCTATATTTGCCTGAACAAATCCAGGCAAATACGCTTTTTATCCTTCCAGGATAGATGAAATGGGATGATGCCTTTACTCCAGCCGTCCTATAAGGTGGACATACCTATGGATGGATCCTCCTGTTCTTTCCTTTATCTCCCTGTGTATCAATGAGTACACTGAATAGCTCTCTTGGGATCTCCCAGTTCCCCTCCTGGGGTTGTTTCCTCGTTCACTCCTCCTTATAGCAGCTCATGGGATGTTTGGTCAAAGAAGAAAAAGCAGACCATAGTGTCTTATCCTTGTGCAAAAAATGAATTTATTTCTGCCACTAACAGGTATAACTTGGTGGCATACAGCTCATATGTGATCCAGACAGGTATAGATGGCAGTCAGCAGGTGAAAAAGCCGGTAACAAGAACCTCTCTGTAGCTGCCCCTGCAGTGCTATCTGCCTGTGCTTATATTCGGATCTACTCGCTTCTCCAGTGCAATGTCGTGACGTCAGAGCCCCTCCCCTACGCGTTGCGTCACAGGGTCACGTGACTTCATCAGGGGGAATATGATTGGATCCAATCATATTCCCCCTGATGAAGTCACGTGACCCTGTGACGCAACGCGTAGGGGAGGGGCTCTGACGTCACGACATTGCACTGGAGAAGCGAGTAGATCCGAATACAAGCACAGGCAGATAGCACTGCAGCTACAGAGAGGTTCTTGTTACCGGCTTTTTCACCTGCTGACTGCCATCTATACCTGTCTGGATCACATATGAGCTGTATGCCACCAAGTTATACCTGTTAGTGGCAGAAATAAATTCATTTTTTGCACAAGGATAAGACACTATGGTCTGCTTTTTCTTCTTTGACCAAACATCCCATGAGCTGCTATAAGGAGGAGTGAACGAGGAAACAACCCCAGGAGGGGAACTGGGAGATCCCAAGAGAGCTATTCAGTGTACTCATTGATACACAGGGAGATAAAGGAAAGAACAGGAGGATCCATCCATAGGTATGTCCACCTTATAGGACGGCTGGAGTAAAGGCATCATCCCATTTCATCTATCCTGGAAGGATAAAAAGCGTATTTGCCTGGATTTGTTCAGGCAAATATAGAGGTGAGCATATAAGGAGACCATCTAGCACTTGGAGAAAAGGAACAGAATATTCACTTGCACATTTATTTTAAAGACTTTATTCATTATTTGTGTATTACCAGCACGTGCACATATGTGTTTGCATTAATCATATAGTATGTACACAGCTATATAGAGGTGCAATATGGGTTTACACCATAGCACCCACTAAGGCACTATCACTTTAGGAGTATTCACTGTGCATGTGATTTATATGTAATATATGTAATTAGTGGTATAGTCACTATTCACTATATTGATACACTTTAGTAGTATAAGCTGTATATACTAATATATAGGAGCGCGGCGCATTCGTTTTTCTATCACTCGAAATGTGGCCTCTTATTTCTCCTACAATTCCAAATGGCTTGAATATAGCTGCCAAGATAAGCAAGTTAAAGTGCCAAGAATCTTATAAATATCACAAAAAATAGTAAAGCCATGATAAGGCTGACATCGTATGTACTCTCCAGCACCTCAGGATATGCACAGCCAAAAGAGAAGCCAAGGGAACCAGGACAGCGACAACCAAAGGAAATGCTTCAGGGGTGCAGCCCTCCTCAGATGGGGAATCAGCCACTGGATAGAGAGAAAACAGGTGGCGCACACACCTAGTGCATTATCCAAGGTTTATTGTAGGAATGAAATAATAAAAACATACTCACAGACAAAGCATGTATCTAAAAAGCATAGAAAAATGACAATGGCCGCAACGGCGGGCAAGGTGTTCTCACTGTCAGTGCGGTCAAATGACTGACGCATTTCGGGGATGAATCCCTTTCCTCAGAGCTGATGACCAACCTCTGATGCTGATGTATGATGTATGGACAGTGTCATTTTTCTATGCTTTTTAGATACATGCTTCGTCTGTGAGTATGTTTTTATTATTTCATTCCTACAATAAACCTTGGATAATGCACTAGGTGTGTGCGCCACCTGTTTTCTCTCTATGATAAGGGTGACAGCCCACAAGGTCTGAGCCCCTAAAAACAAGATAGTCAAGACTTGTGTGTTTGAATCAGGCTGCCTGTGAAAGGGAAAGCAAAGTTTATATTTTAAACATACTGATAAATCATACCTGATAAAAACAAGCATCACCTGCAGTTGGGCCATTTCTGATGTCCAAAATGAAGACAATAGGTGCTTCAAGCACTTCTTGTCAAAGATGGCTTTCCTACCTCCCAGCAAGGCACCACTTTGGGTATATTCAAAGTAATAAGTATTATGTGACTTATCCAAGGAGGGAGGGGGCAGGGAGATATCTCCCTGTTGGCTTATCTTGGGGAGAAATTGGCCCATCTATAGCAATCCTCAGACAGATCACTGATTATCCCAGGGAGAACAATCCCAGGAAAAACATACATTAAAATGGATATCCAGCTCATGAATCCAGTTAAGCAGAACAAAATCAATCAACTAATTGCCTCTGGCTGTGGAGTGTTAGCAAGATTCAAGTCATCTCATTCTTTTCTATGCAGCTAAATGCCATTGTTCATCTCATGTGAAAACTAGCGTGAACACATCATCTCTCAGTAATATAAATAAAAATATGTATAAGGACAGTTGATCCTATACTGATATTGTGGTTGTAGGTAGAGTCTGGTGGGCCGATTTAACCCTCTGGAATCTTGTTTGTCTTGGCAATTTAGTCGTCTTTATTTTCTCTAGATCCTCTCGTTAGGGGGACATGTACTGTAAAGGTCAGAATTTGAGGTTTGCATAAGGCTGGTGAGTTACAGATACACACACAGATCTCACTGGTTATCCCTCTCTAGAGTAACATGCAGAGTAAAATACTTTGAAAAGTTAAAAAGATAAATTTCAACTGATATTTAGCCATTTGCCCAGGATTCTATTTTAAAGGGTCATATTCATCCAACAGTGATGTCATAGTTGGAGTCTGATGGTCTGAGTCAGTCCATGTGTTGGATATTACAACAGCTAGATCTTCCTGCGATAATTCCTGGCTTCTTTAAAACTAAGAGTTGTGTGTGTGTGCCCACTGTTATCCTCCTCCTGCAGGGTACAAGGGAGGCATGGGGGCATCAAGGATTCTTTTTTAGCTTCAGCTTCCTAGCCCAGACAGCAGTCTGAGATGAACCAGACCTCTCTGGATCTATACCCTGCCCAGGCAGCAGGTCTGAGATGCAAGTATTTTTGGACTCACATCCCACTGAGGCTACAGGCCTGGGAGGCAAAGGATCTCCCTACAATGCCTCCTTTTCAAACAAAGCTTGGGAGGTAAAAACTTTTACATAAGGTCTCTCCAAATTGTTATCCACTCCCCCCATGCAACATCACTGGCATAAACCCCTCAGTGATTGGCCAGGGCAGAATAATAATTTATAACCCAATACATTGTATATTCTCTCTTTAGATACTGGAGAACACTCAAGAGTAGCTGGCAAAAACAAACAATGTCATTGGGTTTGGGGAAACCCATTGAACCCAAATAAAACTTCCTCTCCAAGCAACACCTGGGAGGGAAGGATCCTTCTATAGGGTCTCCCCAAACCGTTATGCTCTCCTCCAAGCCCACATCACTGCCACAAACCCCTCGGTGATTGTCCAAAGCAGAATAATAATTTATAATCCAATACCTTGTATCTTTTCTCTCTATATACTGGAGAACATTGAACAGTAGCGTTGGATGGAAGTTTTGCTGCTGTTTTTGGGGTATCCTGTACCCCATCCCATTCTCTCCTGAACAATGGAGCCAACAAAATAGCAAAAAGAAAATGGATGGAGTGGCAGTCTGTTTGTTGATCGCTGTTGGTGGATTGGAAGTGTTTAGGTGCAGCTAAAGGACAAACCAACAGTAGAAAGGCTACTAGGGCCCAGATAATCCAGCAGCTCCTGAGGGAGTCAGTGCTACGCCAGCCAAACCGTCTTTTTTATTTTGGATAGAGTGGAGAAGCTTTAGAACCCCTTGTTGGATTGTAATGTATCTGTTTCTCTTAGGCCCCATTCACACCTGATTGTTTTGTAGCTCAAAGCTCCAAAACACTCAGGGAAAAAAAAATCAGTATTACTCTATGGAGATGGCTCACATCTCCACTCCACGTCGCCTGAAGCAGACCGCTTGAAGGTCAAAAAAAAGTTTGGAGCTCCATTTATAGCTCTATTTGAGCAAACTGATGCATTTTTGGCATGTTTTCATTCCCATAGAAATACATGGAAACGCGCAAATCATGCATTTTCATACGCTTTAGCATGTTTGTCGCACTACCGAGAGTGTTTTTTTTTTTTTTTTTTTGACATGGCAAAACATGACAACAATTGATGTCACAGATTAGATTTTTCTGTATTGGCTAATACAAAAATGCCAGAACTCAAAAATCCAGAAAATACCTAAATAAATTGTGCACAAATGTTTGCAAATGCGCATAAAAACGCACAACAAAACATGAAAAAATGCACAAAAAATTGTTTTCTATTATTTCCTGTACTGGCGAGAATGGTTTTAACAGACAGGAAATGAAGGAAAATTTCCGACAGCAATTCAGAAATGGCAAAAAAATTTATGATCAATCTGTAACATATCATGGTCTAAACTAGGGTGCTCACGTGAATTAAAGTGGTTCTACGGGCCAGTTCACACTACATGAGTTTTAGTGTGCATTTATTTCTACATCCAGAATGCATAGAAAGTATGTTATATGGTTGTCAATGTCATGGTTCACATCGGTGCTTGCAAGTCCAGTGCGTTCCAGATGCAAAAAAAAAGTAGAATAGGCTGCATTTTTCCTGCAAAGAACTGTACTGGGACACGGTAAAACGCACCAGATTGTACTGGAATGCACATGTCCCTATTTAAATTGAAGAAGAAGAGAGGGGAAAAAATGAACGCATCGGAACGCGTAAAAAATGCAATGCATCAAAAATACTCATGCAGAAATGCATCTGGACTGTGTTTCTATAGTGTGAACTGGCCCTCAAGGTAGAAGGTTTTTTTTTTAACTTAATGCATTCTCGGCATTAATGTAAAAAACATTCTGCGAACAGCTACACCCAGTCCCCCCCCCCATACTAACCTGAGTCTAATATCGTTGCATCAATGTGCATGAGAGCAGAGGCTCTCTCCACTCTCTCTCTCCTCATTAGCTCAGACACAGTAGCGGATCCAGCTGCTGAGAATGACAGACAGTGAGGAGGGAGCGGGGGCGGACAGAGACTCTCTCCATGAGTCGTATAGATATACAGAGTCAGCTTGGGAGTGAGTGCACACGAGTGCCCCCATAGCAAACAGCTTGCTATGGTAACACTTGGAAAAAGTGTTACCATAAAAAAAAAAATAAAACCATGCTTTTCCAATCACTGTAAGGTTCTAGAATGTATTTCAGTGCTTTGTCTGGTCTAGCAATCATTTTGTATGGAATAACAATGTAACTAAAATGTAGCATTTGACATGTATCAGGTCTTCTGGTGTCTTTAGAAATGTTACCCTTTCCTTCAGTTCACTAATTTCAAGCTCATTCTCTGTTTTTTTGCCGCTGCAGAAAATCATTGGTAGCAGGGAAGTCATTAGGAATTAGCATTTCATTGTTATTCATAGTTTCCCGAGGCCTTCTGTTCAATGTATGTGGAGTGGAGGACAGTTCTCACATACATAACAGGATAAATATGGAAGAATGTTTAATCCATGTTCAGGGTCCTCTGCTGGAGTGTGTCCTGGGCTCCCTGTATACATTGAATGGAAAGGGATTGCCCGGGACAACACCAACCATTGCAGACTGATCCAACAGTGGACCTAGTGAACTCCTAATTCAAACAGTAGCTCGGTGTAAGTAACATGTTGATATATTTAACACTCAGAGAAATATTGAGACAGATGTATTATTGAGACATTCAGTATTATTGAGATATTGAAATATTGAGATAGCTGTATTCTGACATCCTCTTGGAAATGCTTGGAATGGCTGGCTTCAGTACATTTTGAAATGCTGATTCCTAACAAGATTGTCGTTCTGGGAAGTCTGGGGAAGGTCATACTTTTTTGTGGCCATGTGTTTTGTGATTGATCAAAGGGAGTGAAGACAGAACACCAGTATTTGCATATGTCTGAAATGGACCAGGAGAACAGCAGGAGTTGTAGTATTATTATTATTATTATACAGTATTTATAAAGCGCCAACAGTTCACTCAGCGCTGTACATTACAAAGGGGGACAGAACATGCGACAGTACAGTAACAATACAATGCGATACACGAGGGGTTCGAGGGCCCTGCTCTTTCGAGCTTACAATCTAGGAGGGAGGGGATAGTGGTACAGGAGGAGATAGCTGTGGGGGATGGAGTTGTAGGAAGAGTGGAGGTCGGTCCATCAATCTTGTCTTCAAATATCACCCAAACCGTACTCTCCGCTCCTCGCAAGAAATCCTGCTCTCTAGCTCCCTTGTCTCCTCCTCCCATGCTCGTCTCCAGGACTTCTCCAGAGCTTCCCCCATCCTCTGGAACTCTCTACCCCAATTTATCAGACTGTCACCTACTCTGCTCACTTTTAGGTGATCTCTGAAAACCTATCTCTTCAGGAAAGCCTATCCTGCCCTCAGTTAATAATGGAATTGTCTATTCCTCCTACCAGTCCATCCTCCACAGTTATTACCTTTTGTACCACTAGCCCCTCCCTCTTAGATTGTAAGCTCCAAGCAGCAGGGCCCTCCTAACCCTCTTGTATTGAACTGTATTGTTGCTGTATTGTCTCCTGTTATATTGTAAAGCGCTGAGCAAACTGGTGGTGCTCTATAAATCCTGTATAATAATAATCTGATGGAAAAAAAGGAGAGCTATAACAGTACTGTAAATCAGATAATCCATTACAAATGACATTATGTGAAATATGACTTCCACATCTAAAAATAGGAAAACGTTGGTACTGGGAGTTGATCTTTAATCCCAGTTACTCATGTCTGCACTGTCTGCAGCTAATGGCACAGAGACACACCACAACTTCAGCGCCACAGCATCAATGTCTCTTTAAAAAAAATATTCCAAAGATTTCTTCTGCAATTGAAGACATTGGATACGTAACACTGTGGTGGGTGGTGAGTTTGAACATAGCTGTCTTCAAGCAGTGCAGCTTCATCAGTATGGTAAACTTTTCAGCATTTGACATGCCATCCCCTGCTGTGCTCATTGGTTTCTTCTGCCAGCTACTACTTTACCACTGAGTCCTATAGTGACGTACGAGCCAAAATGAGAAACCATAGCATGCAGCAGGGGATGCATGCCTTTTACCTATGAATGTGCTGAAGGCTGAACTGCCTAAGGCAGGGGTTGGCAACTGTGGCCTTCCAGCTGTTGTAGAACTACAAGTCCCATGAGGCACTGCAAAACTGACAGTTACAAGCATGACTCCCAAAGGCAGAGGCATGATGGGACTTGTAGTTCACCAACAGCTGGAGGGCCACAGTTGCCTACCCCTGGTCTAAGGAGTTTGGACTCAAAACCAGCCAGAGAGGTACCTATCCAGTGTGTTTTATTTTTGAATGAATGCTTTGGATTACTTTTGAAAATCATCAGAGTCACTTTAATATAAATATGTCACAAGAGGGATATGAAAGCTGCCATAATTAAGGTCTTCTTCTATAAATGCTAGTTGCCAGGCAAACTCTCTTGCTTTCTTACTTTATACCACTGATCCAGGACAAATACAGAGATAAGAACTTCATGTAGAACTATAAGCAAAACTTTTTTTTTTCCCTTTTGGATCGAGCAAGGGAGGGTTATAACCCCTGTCATGTTTTTTTCCCACCATCTGTGTCCCATTGTGGAGATTTACTGTAACTTACTGTCCTGCCCTGCAAATTAAGGGAATTCCTTGGGGACACCCAGGTCACCAGAACAAGTGTCCCCATTTCTCCTCTATTACTTTTCCAGGGACAACCCAAAATTTGAGATTTCCTTTTACTTTCACTATCAATGATAATAGTAAACAGGAGAGGGCCAGGTGTGGCCAGGTTCTGCCTGATAAGCTACACATGAGTGAATTAACAGTGACAATGAGATAGCCACCCTCACTGCAAACTTTTTTACATCCCACTGTAGTGCAAGCAGGCACTGACTACAGGACAGTGACAACTCTGCTTTGAATTCCAGAGCAGTGCAGCATCATTTTCACACCATTACAGGAAGCTGCATTAGGTGAACTTCACTGACCGGTGTCTTGAAAATGTTATAGATATGGAATCCTATCCTAATATTGATCAGCGGCTCCAAATTCATAATAGCTACTGTGGTAGGGAACAGACACAAAAAGATAGACTCAACATCTTTACAAATAACTTAATTTTTCTAATTTTTTATTTGGCACATTTGCGTTTGTTTTTTATAAACATGCTTACATAGGTATCCTATTAATATTAAAATTATACTAAAGCAGTACATTGGCATGCTAGTTTCTCATCAGGGTCTTAGGAATGTGAGCCCGTCAGAAGAGTTGTCTGCAACAGACAAAGCATACAAAATGAAATATGTGTATATACAGAGTTTAAAATTTCTTTTACACAGGATTTACAGGTATTTATAGGACTTTCTAGCTGAGCTATTTGAGTAGAGAGGCGATTGGTTACAATTCACCACGTCCAATTTGTATTAACATAAGCAGCAGGGGCGGACTGACAACTCATGGGGCCCCCAGGCAATAGGGATCATGGAGCCCCTGTGTCCTTGCCCAAACTCAAAAAAGCCTATGAAAAAGGTACCAGGGGCATCTCATGGGGCCCCCTACTGACCCCGGGCCCTCGGGTAGTGCCCAAGTTTCCAAATGGTCAGTCCGCCCCTGGTAAGCAGATATCTCACCCCTGAAAACCGGTGAGAGGAGAGAAAAGCGGACCCTCTGGGCTTTATTGGTGCGCACAGGCAACAGACTGAAATATTTTGTTACTAATTTTTTTATTAACAAATTTTAGTGTAAAATACTTAAATGTATTGCAGTTAAAAAAAACTATTTTCTTAGAGAAATCTCCCCAGTTACTTAGAGGAGCTCCACCCAAAAGGGGAAGTTCTGCTTTAAATCTTTGTGCCCCGCTCCCTGTTAAGGATTAGCACCTTTGGGGAGCGGGAAGGGCGAGGGTCCCCCAATTTTACATGTACCTGCTCCCACTGCTGGTGTGATCGTCTAAGGAGTTTAGAAGTGGAAGTTGTCCTCCCCGTAATGTCTTCTAGGAAATGTGACAGGTCCCAGAAGACTACAGGACCATTCACAAAGCTCCGCACTACTCGCAAATGCGCAGTGGGCACCTGGCTGTGAAGCCGCAAGCTGTTACAGCCGGGTGACCATACTGGAGATGCCAGTGGCGGGGAGAGAAGACAGCCAGTGAAACCAGCTGTGGTGAGAACAGAGCTGGACTGAGGCAAGGGACAGGTAAGTGGCTGTATTTTCAAAGTCAGCAGCTACAGTTTTTGTAGCTGCTGACCTTTATTTATTTTTATTCAACTGTAACTCCGCTTTAAACATGCCTTAGAGGGTATCGGGGGCTCCTCATTAACTTTGTGACTGCCTCTACACATTGTGCAAGGACAAGGCCCCTTTCTTCAGGAGGACTTCAAGGTTCATTTCTCTAAAATAATAATTGCACATGTAAGTATACATACAGCAAAATATACAGTATATAGACCATACACTATAGTATATGTACAGTCAAAAAACATACGGACCGGGCTTTATTCACTTACTAGAGAAGTGGAATCTGTTACTCTAGTGAGTGAATAAAGCCTGATTTGTGAGATATCTGTTTACATTTGTAAGACTTTGCAGGGGGATTAAGGGAAAACTGTAATGCTGATGTACTTATAATTAGGTGATGCAGCACATAATGGAAGGCCAGAGTTCTACTTTATTGCTAGTGATAGACTGCATCATACATGTCATAGTTACACATTATAAATGTTCCCCTTTTTTTGCTATCCATCCAAATGTTCCTAAATCCTATACTTATAAATAAGCAGAGAGGCACATTGCGCTCGCTCACATTGGAAAAAAATGTTTAAAGATCCGCTTCCTTGAATCTTCCTGGTTTGGAACTACTTGAGAAGCAGATGGACTGTTAGTCACCAAGCTCTTGGCAAGTCTGCAGCCTGTATTAAATAATGAGCAGGCAGCTGGGTAGGAGATGTTCGAGGGACTCGGCATAAGCTGTCAGTTTTCAGGAATGACAGAAGCACAAACAGTGTTCATAAATTAAACAGGCTCCGTCTTTGGCTATGGCGGTCCTTGCTTTTCTTGGGATATCAGAGAATAGATGACAAGTATGTATATTTAATAATACCGCCAGGTACAGCGAGCCTGACAGCCTTTATGGGTGATTGAAGACGTTCTGCTGAAAAGTTCACAAACATAATAGAATACAAAAACTATAAACAGTCTGCAGCAATCCTCAGAAGTGGCACACAAAAGAACAAGGTATTTTTATCTTTTAGGTCAGTCTCCCCTTAGCGTTTTAAGAAATAGCCTGGAGGAGATCTTTGGATTCAGCCAGAAGTGTGATAGCATGGCCATGCTGCAAAATGGCAAACAATGTAATGAAAAAAATAAAATGTGACTCCCAGAGTTCTAACCAAGCATTGTATATGCAAATCAATTGTCCTGGCAAACCCATAACCATAATCTGGCTTGCAGGAATCATGAGGGCAAAAAATGTGTATTATGGCATTCCAAGCATCTCTGTTCCAAGATCTTTTGCTGTTTGCAATGTTTGCAAAACAGTATGCATTCTATATGCATAGCACCATCTAATGGTGGAGGAGAAGAAGCACCGCTCATTGATGCTGGATAGAAAGCCAAGGATCTCATGGGGCTGCTGACATCACATCAATATGGCAGCTACCAGCAGCAGTCCTAGGGCTTTTGGATCTCTTAGATTGTAAGCTCCAAGGAGCAGGGCCCTCCTGTATTGAACTGTATTGTTGCTGTATTGTCTCCTGTTATATTGTAAAGCACTGAGCAAACTGTTGGCGCTATATAAATCCTGTATAATAATAATAATAATGTCTACCCAAAATGAAGCTTTTGCATGTAAATAATATCTCAATAGACATATAAATAATATTTAAATAGTTTACATGCACATATGTGCTTACAGGAACAGAGTTTTGTTGAAATAAATGGTCTGGTTTCAGGTCTCTTTCAATTACCTAATTATGCAAAGACTGTCTCTCTGTGCCTCTATTCGCGCTCGGTTTAGCCTGCGGGTCCCGGTTTGCAGCGCAACTTTAAGCCCCATCGGTGCTGCTTCGTTCAGCGATTTCAGGTGAAAATTGTTAAAGCAATTCTAAAGGTTCATTTTTTTTATAAAATAACAAACATGTCTATATTTACCTACTGTGTGCAGTGGTTTTGCACAGAGCAGCCTGGATCCTGCTCTTCTCGGGTCTCCAGCAGGCTCTCCTGGCTCCTCCTGTCTGTCAGGTGCCCCCACAGCAAGCAGCTTGCTACGTGGACTCCCACACAGGGAGCCGTGGCTTGCCTCCCCGCCTCATTGGCTGACTGTCTGTGATTGACAGCAGCGGGAGCCAATGGCTCCCACTTTCTGTGTCAGCCAATGAGGAGCCAGAGACCCGGGACAGCCGAGGCTGTCATTCACTGTCATGGATTGCGATGAGGCTCAGGTAAGTATTGAGGGGCTGGGGGAGCTGCTGCACACAGAAGGTTATTTATCTTCATGCATAGAATGCATGAAGGTAAAAAAACCTTTAGCTTTTATGACCACTTTAAAGTGAATAACATTGGAAATCACACTGTGACCGGCCTGCACATATGTGAATCAGCTCCACAGAAAAGCCTTCTGGTATACATGTCATGCGAATCGGAAGCGGTTCAAAACGCATCCAATTTGCATATATGTGACCCGGGGCTTAAACTGATCTTTCTGTGTACTATTTACAATCCACCCGAGTGTTTTCAAAGCAAATTCTGCATTCATATAAAACATGATTTTATTAGGAACAGTTCCTTCAGAAACGAACACAGGTAAGCATTTCTTATTTTAATAAAATTGTTTCTAGAGTTCTCTTTTAAACACCAATGGCTTCAAAGACGGCAATAAAAAAACAAATGGGCAGATTATCTTATCACTGGGGAAATAAGCATTTCAAATTGAGTGTGGGAAGGGGGGGGTCTACTCTTGTCATAGAGATGGAAAACATATTTACATTAGAAAATTAAGGAACGCACCCATACGTAACGTTTTTACGGTTTGCTTCTTAGCTGCTGTTCTCCATATCACTTCACAAGCAATGATGCATACAAAGATAAAGAATGCCTTGAGGTGCCTTCTCTGATTTTGCTGACTCCTTTCATGTTTCATGAGGAAAATAAATGAAATCCTTCTGTATAGTTCATGCTTGCAGCCGTCATCATTGAATTTGTGTTTGGGGGTACAGGCAGCATGAAAGTAGCTTGGAAATATATGTTGTCTCCTCTGGGATTTACTTCTTTGCTTGCAGAGTAGAATTTGAGTAAAAACAAAGTGAGTTTGAATTGCTAAAAAGAAATTATTAAAAAAAGACGTCTAGCCTCTGAAATTGACATCATTGCAGACTGTACATCAGGAACCAGTTAGATTTTAGTTTTCTGTGGCCAGATAAATGCAAGATGAGCCCTAAAGATGAACTATAGGCACAATAAAGCTCAAAGTGGGAAAGGGAAAAGCAGCACATGGAGCCAATCCCTTCATGTGCTGACAAGGTACTTTCTGACAAGAGGAGAAAGCAGAGAAATTAGTTAATCGCTGTTTGGCTTCTTCTAAATGCTCTGTACTGGGCTCAGAGGAAGGCATTTAACCACTAGCCTACAGGGCACTTATACCCCCTTCCTGCCCAGGCCAATTTCCAGCTTTCAGCGCTGTCACACTTTGACAATTGTGCGATCATGGAACACTGTACCCATATGAAATTTTTATCATTTTTTTGTGACAGATAGAGCTTTATTTTGGTGGTATTTAATCACCTCTGGGTTTTTTTTTTCTTAAACCAAAAACCAATGAAAATTTTTTTTTAAAAAGTTTATTCTTAGTTTTTGTTATAAAATTTTGTAAATAAGTGATTTTTCTCCTTCACTGATGTGTGCTAATGAGGCTGCAGTCATGGGCACTGATAGGCTGCACTGATGGACACTGATAGGTGGCACAGATGGGCACTGATGAGGAGGCACTGATGGGCAGTGACAGGCATCACTGATGGGCACTGAAAGGCAGCACTCATATATGGCGCTGATAGGTGGTGCTGATAGGTGGCACTGATTGGCAGCACTGATAGGTGGCACTGACTGGCATTGATAGGTGGCACTGACTGGCACTGATGGGTGACACTGAAAGGCAGCTCAGATAGGCACTGAAATGTGGCATTGATGTGGCACTGATGGGTGCTGAAATGTGGCATTGATGTGGCACTGATGGGTGCTGAAATGTGGCATTGATGTGGCACTGATGGGTGCTGAAATGTGGTATTGATGTGGCACTGATGGGTGCTGAAATGTGGCATGGATGAGCACTGAGAGCTGGCACTGATGAACAATGACAGGTGGCGCTGCTGGAGCTACACAGATCATCAGGGCACACTGATCATCAGTGCTCTGATGATCAGTGTACATGTCCCCTCCGAGGACTGCCGATTACCGGCCGATAACCAGCATTTCCCTGTTTACATGTGATCAGCTGTGATTGGACACAGCTGATCACATGACCGAGCCGACATCTTTGGCTCTTTCTGTGGATCAGTGATCCGCTGTGTCTGAAGGACACAGCGCAATGCCGATCAACGTGCTGCGCGCTCCTGGAGCAGCGCATGCGCAGTTAGAATGGGAGGACATCATATGACATCCTCCCAGAACAAGAGAACCACCTTGCATCCGTCATATTACTATATGGCGGGCGGGAGGTGGTTAAATTATACCAACAATCTTATGGTAGAAAAGAAGTAATGTGAGTGACAGCTCCAGCTTGATGATGAGTTTTGCAGCAAAAGCTGTTTTTTTTTTTTTTAATTACATCTTTAAGGATGGGTTCACACTTGTGCAGTGCTGTATATCTAATGTGATTCGCACAAGAATCGCACCATATTCCTGTGCAAATCACATGCGAATTGTGTGCAGTGCGATTGGAGCCATACATGTTGTATAACTCAAATGGCACCACATCCGCACCAAAAAGGTGCAGGACCCTTTTTTTGGTCTGCACTAGAATCGGATCACATGGGTATTCACACATTTTTTTTTTAAAAAATGAAAAATCGGTCGTTCAATCGGCCGACATTACCACCATTGGTAAAAAAAATCGGCTGATTTTCATCCCGTCTAAGGCCAGCAAATATAATAGCAGTGTCCCTGCAGAGAGCTCCGCTATTATATTTGACATTTAAAAGTATAGCAAAGTTGCAACATTGTTTCTATTTGTATCCATTTCAGATACAGATGTTTCTATTCGGATACACATAGATACAATGTTGCAACCGCAATACTTTTAAATGTCAAATATAATAGCAGAGCTCTCTGCAGGGACATTCCACTATTATTTTTGACATTTAAAAGTATTGTGGGTGCAACATTGAATCTCTTTGTATCCGAATAGAAACATCTGTATCAGAAATGGATACAAATAGATACAGATGTTCTTCTTTTTCTTTGTCTTCATCTTCTTCTTTTTCTTCTTTTCCTTCTTGCAGGTCACGGCTCATGCGCATTTTTTTAATCGGTAAAAAGATCGGCCGATTTGCCCATCATTGCCGTGAAAATTGGCCGATCGACAAAATCGGCTGTTTTTTTCCCCAACATAACCAATTAAAAAAAATGTGTCAAAATCACGAAAAACGGCCGACAAATTCACCAACGATCCGAAAATCTTCCGATTATTCTTTCGGACGAATTTTAGGCCGATTTTCCACCCAATCTATGGCCTGCATAAGTGATACTAACAAGGAAAAGCTGAAAGAACATTTTGCAACTAACTAGGTTAATTGGCAAGAGGTCAGTAACATGTCTGGGTATAAAAAGAGAATCTTAGAGAGTCAGTGTGTTTCAGAAGTAAAGAGGGGCAGACGTTCACCAATCTGTGAAAAGCTGCATCTAAAAATTATTGAACAGTTTCTGAATAACATTCCTCAATGTAAAATTGCAAAGACTTTAAATATATCATCACCTACAGTACATAATATTATCAAAACATTCTGAGAATCTGGAGAAATCTCTGTCCAAGGGACAAGGATGAAACACAATATTAGATGCCTGTGATCTATGAGCTATCAGACGGCGCTGAATTAAAAACAGGTATGATTGTATGTTGGACATCACTGCATGGGCTCAGGAATACTTCCAAAAATCACTGTCTGTGAACACACTTTGCCGTCCAAAAATGCTAGGTAAAGTTCTATCCAGCCATATCTGAACATGATCCAGTAATGCTGTTGTTTTACCTAGGCCAAAACTCATTTAAAATGGTCTGTTGCAAAGTGGAAAACTGTTCTGTGGTCAGAAAATTGGAATGGGCACCTTGCACATCTGGAAAAGCACTATCAATGCTGAAAAATATATCCAGGGTTTAGAGCAGCATATGCTCAGACAAGAAAGGGATAACATTCCTCTCCCAAAATACCAGCAACTTGTCTCCTCAGTTCCCAGACATTCACAAAATGTTGTTAAAAGAAGAGGGGATGCTACACCATGGAAAGCTAGGCCCTTTCCAAACTTCTTTGGAATTGGGGTTGTACAGTCCTCTTCTTATATGCATAGAGAAACAAGCCACAGGAAAATGTATTTTTAAAAAACCTGTATCAGTTAGTCCTCATGCACACTGGATGTTTTTACAGCGGCTGTTTTTGGCTTTTGGCGTTTTGTTTTCTACAGCCAGTAAACTCCCCAGCATGTTATCCTATGTGTTCATGCACACATAGGCTGTAATTTTTAGCCGGAGTGTTTTCTGGCTGGAAAAAATACCCAGAACTAGTAGGTTTCAAGAGGAGTTTTTTAGCTGTAAAAATGCTCTAAGGTTTGGGTGGGTAAAAATTGACCAGATGTGCCAATGTTTGAAGGCAGCACCAACAGGCCTAGAAGCAAAAGCCAAACAAAGGTGTCTAGATAAAAATTGACCAATGGCACCACAGTGTGAAGTTTGTCACCTAAAAAAAGCTCCTGCTCCTTTTTGGAAACAAGCTTTGCATGATGCGGTTTGCTCTAATTGCAGCGCGATTTACTATGCAACAATTATGGCAGAACTGAACCGCAATTAGGCACCATTGAAAATGAATGTCACCTGAACACTCATGGTGTATTTTGCCCATAATGCAGTGCATTTTGAGATTTTAAAACAGATGTGAACAGGGCCTTAAATAAATGCCCCCTTTTCCTTTACCCCATCCACTACCCCCAACAAAAAAATGCTAATCGGCATTCCTGCGGGGGCAGGTAGGCATTACAATGGAATTTCTTTGTCCCTGGGCTCAGGCTCCTAAGGGGTCCGTGGACATTAGGCGTACATTCTTTAAGATCTATAGAGCCTTTTGTATAAGTGGCTCAATCATAAGTAGCTGACAAATTTTTACATTTTAATTTCAGGAGTTCACTTTATGAAGACGATTGCTTTAATTCACTTCCATTGGGGAAGGGAGGCTTTTTTTTGACAAGTTCATCTTTTTTTTAGGTTTTTCTGTTTTAGATTTTTACACACAGAGCCTCTCTGCAATGATTTTATCCTCTTTATTATACCACCATCTACAGGAAAAACTAGCACATAACTTTCTAAAAATGTAAGAAAAAACAACGCATACTGGCATGCATATGCTTGCATAATCATTAAATCAGCAGGAAATAGCAATTATGATTGATTTAAAATAAAGTATAATTTGTAACCAAATAGGATTCCTCAGTACATCTTTGCAAACAGTTACTATAACATGAAATGTGCAGGAACACAAAGCAACCAGAAATGATCTCCTAGTTAACATGAACAAGACCAAATTTTGTTTCTATTCACTTTGGGGCCATCCGCCCGTAATGTACTGCAGACGGGCAGCAGGACCCATCGCTGTTTGCTTCCTGGTTTGGAGCGCACATGCGTGTGCCCCCCCCCGCTGTCATTCACTGTAGGAGATGCATGTCAACAGGTCTCAGCAGTGATTTTGGGACTCCTACAGCGCTTAGAGAAGCAGAGCTGTGCCTGTATTTGTAAATACAGGCACTGGATCTCGCTAGATCTTCTCTCCCTGGAACCATTTTGTTACAGGGAGAGAAGATAGTGACACCACATGTGAGTAAAAGCAGCACGCTGCACCCACACACCTAAGCTAGAGACATTTTAACCTTTTGATCACTGTCATTACTAGTATAGTGTTTGTACGGATCAATATATTGATCACGAACAAAACTATACCAGTGCCCCCTTAGTATTATGTCCCCAAAAACGCAGTGTTAGCAGAATCAGCCCCGCTCACTGACAGTACTTACATTTAGCCCCAACGCTTCCCCTCACCCCACCCCTAACAAGAAGTGCAGTGTCAGTGTAATTTCTGATCACTGTCACCTGTGATACATTGCACACAAAGCCACAGAATTAGGCCTGATCTCTGCTAGCATTAGCAAGTGAATTTTATTGGTAGCGGTTCAAGCAGTCCCTAACAGCCAGGTGCTCTTTTTCTTGTGAGTAACACTAGATACCTGTAAATTTAGAGCTCAAAATGTCCCAAAAAAGGTACACTAGTGAAGAGGCCTACAGGATTCTGAGCATGTCAGATGTGAGCAAAGGGGAAGCCTCTCTGACAGAATCCGCCTCAGAATATGAACCTGTAGAAAGCAGTGACACCTTGACAGGTAGCTCAGATGATGGAGAAGAGGTCCTTGTTAAGATCAGGCATATCCGACCCCAAGAAGCTGAAGTGCTAGGAATGCATGACAGGTCTCATATGCAGCAGAGCGCCAGTACTAGTGCCGCACTACCTTTTGGTGAACTGCTGTTAAGACATCTGTACAATCTTGGAATTGGCTCATGTGCCACCATGCGTCCTAATAGCTGGGGCTTCCCTCAACAGCTTGTAAAAACCCAACTTAGAAAGGGGGAGAAAGCCTGCTTGAGAAATGATGCATTGCTTGCAGTGAAGTGGAATTACAAATGGGATGTTTTCATCCTGTCTTCCATTCATGCAGACACGACCAACCAAATTTTCGTCAGCTGGCGTTGTTGAGAAACCCCTCTGTGTCCACGACTATAACCTTAACATGGGAGGGGTGGACGTCAATGACCAAATGATGAATCTGTACCTAGTTTCCTGCAAAGCTCAACACTGGTACAAAAAGATGTCTAATTGTTTCAATTGGCTATATATAACGCTTTTTTTACAAAGCAACTGGACGAATTGGATCCTTCCTAAAATTTCAGGAAGAGATCATCACGGCCCTTTTGTATACAGACGGTGCTGTGACCCAATCCCTAAATCCAGATGCAGTTATCCGACTGCATGAGAGGCATTTTCCGGATGTCCTCTCTGGTACCATATCCCAAAGGTCACCCCAAAGAAGATGTCGTGTCTGTAGCAGACACGGAATAAGATGCGACGCCCGCTTTTTTTTGTCCCTCCTGTTTTGGCCAACCTTGTCTCTGCCTCAAGGACTGCTTCTACCACACACTAGTGGAGTATTAGTATAAGGCACAGAATGGCACAGTCTAGGGCACATATTCACCATTTTCACACAGGGTATCGAAAGATGTTAGATAGTCCGGAAACTATCTATCACATTTTGAGAGACCCAAAAATCAGAGGCTGTTCCTAAAAGTTTACAAAAAAAGTTTAAAAAAAAAAAAACTCCAAAAAAAGTTGTAATTTTATTGAGTTACTTCTGTTATTACCTTGTTTTATTGTTAGCCATTGTTTGCTTTGCAGGAATACCAGTCAGTTATTGTTTAATTAAGTTAACGTTCTATTGTTATTGTGTTTTATCGTTAACCGTTGTTGTTTGCTTTGCAAGAACACCCTTCAGCTGCAGCACCGATCTGTTTATTCTAACAGCAACTGGGTCTTGCTCTCAGAATTTACTTCAGTGCATGCAGTGCTGTTGGATGAGATTTTTCATCCGCAGTTAAAAAATAACATATATGTGCAAGCATTGGGGCCTGGGGTTGTCAGTGGGTGGATGGTCTTTGGCATATATTTTTTTTCATTTTTATGGCAGACATTTCTTCATCCACATTGATTGATGTGAATGAAGTAATCTCTTAGGGTCTTTTTTTCATTCAGCCCTTGGGCTGAATGAAAAAAAGAACTTTACATATTATTATGTACCTGGTGCTGGAGGCCAATGGAGAGAGGGCTTCCCTTGTGGCTAAGTTCCAGACTCCCCTGAAGATGGGACAGAAGGAGCCAGGCCCAAAGCAGCACAGGTCACCTTCAGGAGTGCCTATAGAGATTATCTAACTGAGGATGCTTGTCAGAGGTACAGCCAGGAGCACAGCTGATTCACTGGAATGGTGTCTGCAGACAGGTGGTGCCCATGAGAGATAGCAGGCCTTCAGAGTAGCAGAGGACAGCAGAGTAGTCAGTTTGGAGCCAGAGTCAGATGCCAGGTGGGGATTAGAGCAAACTAGTCAGATGGATAGCCAGGGTCATACACATAAGAGCAAGTGAAAATATCCGTTCGTCAAGTCAGGGTCATACATAGGAGAACAAGTGAGAATATGCATTAGCCAAGCAGGGGTCCTACAGAGGAGAGCAAGTGAGAATATTCATTAGCCAGGCCGAGGTCAGATCAGGAGACAGGCAGGGAAGACAGGTCCAGGAACAAGCCGAGTCAGTAACAGCAAATCACAATAGCAAGGGAACAAGGGACATAGGTACTGGGGAGCCAGAGATTAACCAGCAATTTGAGAGAGTGATGGGCTTCCTTATAAAGGCCATCTGGCGCCAAACTGGGCTAATGCATGCATAACTGTGCGCCACTGCACATGCGTGTTCCGGCTCGAATGCGTATGCCAGTATGTATTTCTGCAGCCATGTAAGGTACTGGCAGGGATGCCAGGTCTCCGTGTACTTCTGCTGTGGACAGAGTCCTGACACATGTATGCCCAACATTAGATGTGGGTAGATGCAGGGTAGTATGTTCTAATGGTGGACATACCACACACTTTTTCTGGCATATTTTTCTTCATCCACATCAATCAGGCTTGATTAAAAAAAGAACATTACATATATGCCCAACAAGGACCAGTGATGTACTGGTATTTCGCTGGACTTTGGTTATACCGGGATGATTCCTGCAGCTACAGGTATCAGCCTGGTATCGTTTTTTCATGTAAGAGCAATCCTAGTGGCTAATTATTTGCTTTTACAAGCAGCGGGAGGGGATGCCCTTCCCCCCTGATGACTTTCACGGCTTGCTCTGGCTCTCCCATCCCACTGGGGAACTTCAGGAATACAGCCGGTGGAGACTGCTGACCAACCATAGAGCTGATCAGAGACCGAAATGGCTCCAATCATCTCTATGGTCTAAGAAACCGGAAGCTCCAAGCATTTCATCACTTCGGTTTTGCCAGATATAAACAGCACCATTTTTAAAATAGGAAAGAATCCGATTACACTAATCTTGGTGTGATCAGATGCTTTAAGGGCAGAGGAGAGATCTGCAGTCTAATAGACCCCAGATTTCTCAGAAAAGAATACCTGTCACTGCCTATTGCTTTCGTAGGGGATATTTACATTCCCTTTGGTAACAAAAAAAGTGATAAAAAAAGGTAAAAAAACAATGTAAAATTAAAAGAAGGCAAATAAATAATTAAAAAAAAATTAAAGCACCCTGTCCCCCCGCGCAAAGGCATACACAAGCATTGGCCCCGTGTCAATATGTAGCGATTGCATCATGCAGGTGAGGTATCGCTGCAAACATCAGATCGAGGGTAGTAATTCTAGCACTAGACTTCTGTAAATCTAAAGTGGTAGTATGTAAAGGCTTTTAAAGAGTTGTTTATGGAAATTAAAAATGTATGTAGTTTGTCGCCGATGTACGGGGCGTGCGCAGTTTTAAAGCATGTCTGCCAACCACAAAGCGGGGCTTTAAAGCAGGGCTGTCACCCATACAGTAAGATTTCCAAGTATGGATATTTTATATATAGTTACTTTGTTCCAGCTTGGACCAAGGACTTTGGAACCTGGAAACCACTGAGGTAGACTGATCTCCACTAAGTTCCGGGTCCTGTGCTGAGCGGCCCACCTGATGCTTTGACTATGGGGGTAGGTTTATTCTTAATTAGATTTTGACTGAACTTTCACTTTATACAAAACTAAAAAGGTTTTGCCTTTAGTTATACTTTAGAGTAGAGATGGATTAGAATACCTGTCAATTTTCTATTACCACCTGTGCTCCCGTTAGGGAGATTCACCCTCTCTATTTGTCCTGTTTACCACTATTATCAAAGATGTAGGTAAAAGAAAATTCCAAATTTTGGGTTGATGTCAGACCAGGAATATAGGGCAAATCTTCCAATGAGGACCCTAGTTCTGGTGACACACAATTATTCCCTCCCTTGGGGGGTATTTCCTCTCACTTCCTGTTTTGGCTGTGGGACAGGAAATGAAGGACCCCCCCCAATGGGACACAGATTAGAAAAATAAAACTGACAGGGGTTATAACCGTCCCTTATACTCTATCCAAAGTAAAAAAAAATTAGTCACACTTTAACCCCCAGCGCACTGGAAGATTATGGCGGCAGGAGTGGTTGGGGCATGGACGGAGAAGGATTTCTACTTACAGGTGGGGAATGGGCACAAAGGAGACATCCTACTGACTGTAAGTTATATTCTTTATGCTGATTTTTTTTTTTGTGTTTTGTTTTTGTTTTTTTAAGCTACATTTCAACTTCAAAGTAGAACTAAAGGCAAACTTTTTACCGTTTTTTAAAGTGTTACTAAACCCACAACAGTAAAATCAGTCTGTATATGCAGTAAAGCATTCTTGTTATATTCACTGTGGAACCTAAGGGGTTAATCGTCTGCATTGTGTAAAAAGGCAGTTTGATCCTGTTTTCTCTGCCCCTCCTCTTGTTCAAATGTCCACAGCTTATCTACTGATAAGACAGACTGAACCCGTAGTCACATGCACATGCTCAGTTTAGTGTGTATTGCTAGAGAGTTTTCTTTTTTTTCTTGGGAGAGTGCATGTGATCAGCACAGGGCCAATCAGCACTGCCCAGACAGAGGGTCAGGGGTTTTACATCCTCCTAGAGCAGAAAGAAAACTCCTCCTACAAGCTTTAACCAGTGCTCTGCTGAAGTCCCAAGACTGCTCTAACTGCTGAAGAGAAAAGGTATTTAGCAGTTTATATTTACTAAAAATATTTGCACGTGTACTGTGGGAGACCAGATATAGTGAATGCAGGGTCCTGGGTTTAGGAACACATTACATTTTCCTAAATTTCTGTTGGGAAATTTACCTTCACTTCCTATCCTATAGCAAAAAAAAAAAGGAAGTAAGAATAAATCCTTCTAAAGTGAAGGAATCCATGGTTGTCGGCAGGGTCACCTGAATTAATGTCTCCAATTGAACATTCCCCTTCTTCCTGTTCTGGGGACAATCCAAAATTTGGTATTTCCTTTTATTGTCACTATTGGTGATGAATGTAAACAGGACACGTAAGGTAAACCTAACTAATGGAGATAGATACAACAATATAATATGTGATAGGTATTGTAATCCCTCTTTGCTGTATCCAAAGCTAAAAAAAAGTTTTGCCTTTTGTTATATTTGAATTCACTTTGTATGAAAATGTTTTTGTTTTCTTTTTCAAAAAATGTTGCAAAATAATCTTGAAACCTGTCATTGCTGATTTCTCCTTATGTAAATGCTAGTCATCTGGCAGTTAAGCTGATTGCTCGCTGACTAGGATCAGCCTCCACATATCTGTCTTGACATTTATCGCCAGATAGTTGATTTCAACAACACTTTTCCTATAAGATTATATGTGCATTTATTGAATTTTTTGTATGTTATTTACTTGTAAAAGTTTTTTTTAGGTTGATATCCTATAGCCTCAAGACTGCTGCTGGGTTCCGCCATCTTGCATATGATGTCATTAGTCTCAGAAGACTCAGCTGTCACACTGTAGCTGTCCCTTGACATCTCCTCCGCCTTCTATATAAAACGTGAGGGCAGGAGCAAACAGGATGGGGAGATGGGTCAGCACAGACAGTGATTAGACACTCCCAGAAGAGGAGAGGGCTATGAGGTGCAAGGGGGGAGGAGCCTGGGCTAGTTAATTAGACTGCCTGGAGTAGTCAAACTTTTCACCAAGTTTAGAGTCTAGTGAATAAAAAATAATTTATGAAAAGGAAAACACTGCAAGTAAACAAAGGCTTAAAATATCAGAATTTTCTGTGCTTTTACCTGCATTTTTAAGTTGGTGACAGGGTCTCTTTAAATATAGTTTACACTATAAACTATAAGACATACTGTATAGTTTATATATGATTATTGTAAACCAAAATCAGTTTTCAGTTACTTTACAAAGTTTGAGTTGGCAGTGGAGATAAACCATTGGACAAGGTCCTCCTATTGATAAAAAAGGCTAGCAATGTCCTGGGATGATCTAATCCCCTGTAGGATGTTTACCTGTTGTATTGTGTGGGATATTAGTAATATTATGTTTCTCTGTTATGCTATGTAAGATCGTAATAATTGCTTGGTTTTTTTTTAGGTGTATACAGCATGCTTCTGATAGAAGAAAAGTATAAGCCGGTTGCTGAAATCTTGTTCTCCTCAGGGACCTGTCCAAGATGTGTCCTTCACTTATGCTGTGTTGGCTTCCCACTTCTTAGGGCCTTCCATACAAGGTCTCCCTCTTTTACCAATCACAAATGAGAAATAGAAGTGAACACACAATAGTGGATGCTTTAAAAAATAAATAAGACAATGTAAAATATTAGTATGTTGTAAATGCGGAGAAAGCTGGGTTAGGGGCAGGAGCGGACTGACCATTTGGAAACTCGGGCACTGCCCAAGGGCCCGGGGTCAGTAGGGGGCCCCATGAGATGCCCCTGGTACCTTTTTCATAGGCTTTTTTGAGTTTGGGCAAGGATACAGGGGCCCCATGATCCCCTATTGCCCGGGGGCCCCATGAATTGTCAGTCTGCCCCTGGTTAGGGGACTAAGTGGGAGAGGCTCCATGCTTGAACCTCATTATGGGCTCTGGTGGACATTCTTGCCAAACACAGCCTCTTGTATTTCAACAGGGTGCTGCTCAGACACATGCATTTCAAAGCAATATGCATCATTTGACAAGAACAGGCTGTATTTGATTTGCATTAATTTACATAAATAATACACAGTGCTTAAAAATAACGTAATCTCATAAACCTTCAAATCCAGTGAACAATAAAACCAATAATCAATAAAAAAAATCATAAACAATTTCTGTGTTCAATAAAAAACAAATTTTATTGACCTTTACACCTCAGTCACATCGATCCTAACTTTGAAATTGTGCAACTTCACTGTAAATCACACGATTTCTAAGTCGGGATGTCATTGCGATATGAGGTGCGCTTTGCAAGACATCTGACACAGATGTCTATGTAAATTGCACCAAAAGTAGTGCATGCACTACTTTAGAAATCGGTGCGGCTCTGATCAAGTTAGAACCGCACCGATATGACCGCTGGAATTGCAGACAACCGGACAATAGTCGCATGGCATGCAAATCTCATGCCAAGTCACACCCAGTGCAACCGGGGTCTTAGATTACAAAAGGTCTTACAGTGGTTTTCCCCATTTAGGGCAATGTAAATCTTCAGCCACTCTGTCCTCCTCAGAAATGCCCAATCACCCATTCTCCATATTAATACAAAAAGAGAAAAAAAGAGAATCTCCATCGTGTAAACAATGTATCTATAATAAAAGTGGATAAAAACAAAGTATGGTTCTGTACCAGCTAATGTGCCCAGTCCTCCTCTTTTCCTGGTCTCTCTGAGAGCGAGGAGCATACCTGACACACATGCTGATGTCACTGACTCCTCTCAGTGCATGTAATCACTTCTTACTTCTGCAGATTAAAGTGATTGTAAATCCTCAGTTTATAAAACAACCCATTTACTTTAAAATAGTACTGAAAGGCAAAACATTTGTGTATAGATATAAAAATCATTATATACACCTTTTTTTTTTTTTTCCTCTCTTAATCATAAGTGATTACATACCCTTTGTTCTCAGCTCAGCTGGGGAGGAGAAAGAGCAATACACTGATCTTCCCAGTGAAAGGCTGTTTGGGGGGAGGGGGGTTTCAGGACATGTTTGATCAGTGGAGAGCAGGCTGAGTTCCCAGCACAGCTAGAGAACGGATCATGCTGTGCTCTCATGCCTAGTGTGGTCAGTTTTAGTAGGAAAGCAGAGGGACTGGCAGGAACACCAGGGTTTTCACATAAAGGAAGCAATACAAAGAGAATGGGATACTTTTTGAAACAAGTACATGGTACAGCAGGCACATATCAGGAATGTGAAATGTTCTGGTTACATATTTTTTCATTTGCATAGCTTTATCTGCAATCCAAATACACCTCAAAATGCAATGCAAAACAGGTCAAGCACAGCCTTCGAACTGCAGTATTCTTTTGAATAAATAGGAATTTGTGGACCTGCTTTTGACATGTATTTCAAACTCATGTCAACTATATATTTATAAACCCTAAATATGAAATACACAGAAATAGCCTTATGATCAAACGTTTCTGATGCAGAGCCAGGTATGCTTCCTGTCATCTTGGCCAGCCATTCTGTGCTGTTCCTCTCCTGCACCATTCAATTGGCTAGATTTATAATCCCTGAGGGCCAGCTCACATCATAGAAATGTGGTTCAGATGCATTCTGAATGCATTTTCACGTGTGCTTTTTTGACCTATTCTGGCGTGTTTTTGATGCTTTTTTGATGCGTTCTGTGCGGTTTTTTTATGCGTTCCTATTCATTTTCCCCCTTTCTTTTTCTTCAATTTAAATAGGAACAAGTGCATTTTTGGTGCGTTCCAGTGCGTTTATGATATTGACAACCATATAACCTACTTTCTGTGCATTTTGTATTTCAGTACACTGAAATGCATGTAGTGTGAACTGGCCCTGAAAAAAAATCAGATGTCATGACAAGAGACATGCAGAGGCTGGAGGTGGAGAGGCTGAAAGATGTTTTGCCCAGGCTGTGCCAGTTCGCTTAGAACTGATTTTTATAAAAGCAGAGCAGATGGTCTCCCTTCTTTGCTAGCTAAGACCCAGAGTAGATGAACTGTAATGGCACAGTTCACTATTCTACCAAAAAACACCTATTGTATACGGACCGCAACTATGAGGACCTGGTAGGCAAGTAACCTGGAACCTTTTATCATATACTGTAGAACGTTACACTCGGCCCAAAATGTGTAGGTAAATGTGCCGCCCGTGGCAGTCTTATATTCAGGGCTGCTGTTAGACACCACGGGGCCCCATACAGCCAACCTGACAGGGCCCCCTTAAAAAAAATCCCCTGTATGGCTCTCTCTGCAAGAGCTGAAAACAGTGGGAGGGAGAGAGGAATCCAGCTTTCAGATGCTGCAGAGAAAGCCATACAGAGCATCGGTTCCAGTAATTGCCCTCCTTGCCCACATCCGATTCACCTAGGGCCCCCCTGCTGGCCTGGGCCCCATACAGGAGGACTGTCAATACCCCCTTATCCATGGCCCTGCTTATGTTGCATGGAATTGAAAGGACACTGCATCATATATTGTTTATCATATATTGGTTAGTTCTTGCAGCATCTACTATGCACACATACATGACATTGGGGAGGAGTACAAATAAAGTACCAAACAGGGGAAACTGCATGAAGTAGTAGAATGGATAGAGTAAGAGAGGGTTATAACCCCATAATGCCTGTCAGTTTTTGTTGTTTTTTTTTGTTTTTTTGC
This sequence comes from Staurois parvus, assembly GCF_062004578.1. Taxonomy (NCBI): domain Eukaryota; kingdom Metazoa; phylum Chordata; class Amphibia; order Anura; family Ranidae; genus Staurois; species Staurois parvus. Next base: position 9,651,506 of record NW_028318158.1, on the reverse strand, counting down.
TATCTATGTTTCTTTGGGGAGATTTTCCTTCACTTTCTGTCACATAACCAAAACAGGAAGTGATAGGAAATTCCTCCAAAGTGAGAGAATCCAGGGGCATCACCAGAACTAGTGTCCCCATTGGGGGATTTCCCCTTTATTTGTGTTCTGGTGACAACACAAAATGTAGGATTTTCTTTCACTTTTATTCTAGATGACAGTAACCATATAAGAAAGGGTGGATCTCCTTTACAGGGGCAAAGACAGCAATAAAAATCTGACAGGGGTTCTAATCCCTCTCCGCTCTCTCCAAAACTAACAAAAAAACGTATTGCCTATAGTCATACTTTATTATTGGTGAAAGGTTATAAAAATTAGATTTCAGAATAAAAAACTGTTTTTATGACAATGAAAGATCTTTACTACCTAATGAAATAAGCCTCATGAGGGACACAACCAATGTTTTGGGGTGAATAACTTTTTATTTCTATTGTCCTTACATGAGCACTGAACCTTTCAGATGCTGAACAGTGATGGCACAAATTGGAAAGGATGATCTAATTGTTATTGCGGTCCTTTCAGGCACTTGTATGGAGTAAGTAAAGTCAATGCACTTATTAAACCCAATAAAAGAGGTCAATTTGCTGTGTTGCAGGATCAGATGGAAGAGCTGCGGAAGTTCTTGACTCCCTGCGTAGGAAGCAGAGCTGACCGTGACAATACTCCTCCAAATAAGAAGTCTACATTCAAATAATATAATATGAGTGAAAAAATGCTGCACTGCATATACAAAAATACAAAATTCTTATAGAAAAACTAAAAACCAAAAACATAGACCAGTGAAATATACAGAAAAACAAAAAAGTAGAGATGTGACTCAAATGAATAATATAAAATAATTGAATAATTAAACAAAGTCCAATAAATTAAATGTTCTTCTGTGAATCCTCCTTAAGATAACGACCACCGTGTGCAGCTGTCACAGAACTCCAGTGCAAAACATTCTCTACCATAAATCTGCTCGCCTCCAGCAGTGTGACCTCACATTTTACAATGTTTTGGTCTAACTGCATTTTGGTCCCAAATATATGGACACTGTAGATCAACTTGCTGAATAATGGCTCCCAGGATGCCCCCTCCAGATAACCGCCTTAATGTTAGCCGTATTCCTTATTATTTATTTATGGTACTATGGTATATAGCGCCGTCAATTTACGCAGCGCTTTAAATATATATTGTACATTCACATTAGTCCCTAACCCTCAAGGGGTGTACAATCTAAGGTCCCTAACTCACATTCATACATACACATACTAGGGCCAATTTAGACAGGAGCCAATTAACCTACCAGCATGTCTTTGGAGGGTGGGAGGAAACGAGTACCCGGAGGAAACCCACGCAGGCACAGGGAGATGCAAACTCCAGGCAGGTGGCGCCGTGGTTGGGATTCAAACCAATGACCCTAGTACTGCCAGGCGGAAGTGCTAACCATTTAGCCACTGTGCTGCCCATAATCATAAACAAAAGCTCAACATAGTGCTTTATCCTTTAAAAACTTTTATTGCATAATAAAGATAAGTAACGCACTTACATTCAGTAGGAGCATGTTTTTTATATTATTTGTTTGAGTCACATCGCTTTTTTTTTCTATATATTTCACTGGTCTGCGTGTTTGGTTTTTACTTTTTCTATAGGAATTTTGTATTTTTGTATATGTAGCGCAGCATTTTTTCACTCATATTATTTTATTATTTAGCCCACCAAGACATGGGTTGCGTGCACCAGTGGCTACAGCATTTGCATTTCACTTATCAAACGTAGTTATTTATTTATATTTTTGTATTCACCATAGTAAGCGCTTGAGTTTTTATTTATAATTTTCATATCACAAGAAGTCTACCTTAAATAACTCGGACTGGTGTTATGCTGACGAAGTGCAGAGAGTAGATGCTTCTGGGGCTCCAGAAACCTGTAATATGTGTTTGGGGATTTTGCAACACCTCTGCGATGCTGAAGGTATTTTACATGGATGGTGGCAGTTAAAGAGATTGATACTTAGGTTTTATTACACAAATTCCACTTTCATTACCAACTGCAGAACTTTGCTTGTAGAATTGTTGGGTATTTATGAAACCGAAAAGTACTTACGAGTTAATATTTAGTTTTGTGCTAATAAAGGTTGCTGTAAACTTTTGAGTCATAGTGTGGCACATCTGTATATCTGTGGAGATCGCAGGTCTCTCATCCATTTATATAATCTTTATTGTCCTTATGGCATGATGACCATAGCATTATCAACAATAATATGACCAGCACTGCTTAATATTCACCATTAGGTGCCTAGTCTTACATCCCTGAAATCAGCCCCCCTCTCTTCCTACACAAATGTCACCATGGCCTTGCCATTTACTGAGTATGCTCTCTCACTTCCCCTGATGCATCACTTGGGGCCTGGGAGCCCTATTGCCAGACCAAATTACCAAAGCATAATCACATAGGGGGTAGATGGTGCCACTAAATCGATGCAAAACCCAAAAGGTATTGTCATAGGATATTTTGTGGAATGCAGCAGTGCAAGTTGGGGATTTTTAGTTACTAAAAGTATAAGATCAAACACCTTAAAGAGGAGCTCCAGTCCCAAGAATATATATTTTTTTTAAAGCAGATCCACGATTTCCTTTACATTAGCATTAACAATTGGATAGAGTAATTAGTAAAAGCATTGTAATTACTTTAAAATAAGTCCCACAGCCACCAGGATCTCGGAAGCAGGCAGGCGCCATGATGGCTGTGGGCATCTGAAGCCTGCAGGTCTTTACTTCCTGGAATTGGTACTGCTGGCTATCCCAGCATGCACCACTCGATCTCGCGCCTGCACAGTACTGATACATGACCGTAACTAAACCACAGAAAGTTAGCCCATCAAGAGTGACCACATCAGATTAAAAGTCGATTGCCCAGACAAAAGATAGTTACCAAAGTGCCCAAATTAACTAGACAGAGTGCGATGTACACATACTCTGCAATTCCAGCTTTAGAGAAACGCGCAGTCCGCAGAACACAGCATCCACGTCTTCCACACACAGGACTCCGGTAAAATGGCGGCAAACTCCACCCACTCTTGTCATTTCCAGTTTTGAAGTACCGCGATACTAGGAACCCAAAGGACTCCTGGTATACAGGACACGACATCCCAGGAGACCTTGCGATTCACCTTACAACGTCATCTGCTACGCGGCCGGGACTGGAACTACAGTCCTGAAAAGGATTTTAAAGGTATTTATAATACAAAAAAAAAATATATATATATATACAAATTGTGATTAGCCTGTCAGGTACAATGTACAGAGATGCACTTTAAAAAATGGGTGGAACTCCACTTTAAGTTGCCTATATATAGCTCTCACCATATTGTACTAGACTTATAATTGACTTCTAGGTCTTGCTTACACCAGAACCACTGCTATACACTTTGCTGTATTTAAAAAAAACTGTACAATGCTTGGACAGCAGTAAATATATGTTTTTAAAAAGGATGTTGATTTGCAATTTGCAATTAAAGTCAACTGAAATGAAAATGCAATTAGTCTAAAATGCATGCCAACATGTAAAGATCATCATGCATTTTGTAAAGGTTTACTAATGTATTGGAGATTACCGTTATTTGATGTGGTGGCTGCATCAGTTTTTGTTTTTCAGGCTAAAGAGAGAAAAGACCTGTTGATTTTACCTGAAAAGCAGTATCCTTGTCAGTTCTGTGACCTGAATTACTAATCTCCCCAACCCCAGTGGGATAAACAAAGGCAGAGATCTTTGAAGCCAACCTGGGTAGTAGACATGGCGTCCTCCATAGATACAGTGGAGGAGTGAGCCTGTCCACCCAGGGACAGGAAGTGTGCTACTGGCAGAATCACCAGGTGAAAATAATGGGAAAAAAACAAAGAAGCCATCACATCCAAGGAATGGTGATCTTCAATATATTGACTTTTTGAGTTTAGATATGCTTTAATTGTTGTATGCAGTTTATTGTAGTAGCTCTCTGCTGGCTGTATCAAAGGCTAACTTACATTGCATTATACACCATATTCAGAAGAAGAGCACAATTTTGCAGCTCTCTTTCCTCACAATACATGTCAACTTTCACTATAGCACAACTAGAAGATATCCAGTGTTGCATGTTTTCATTGTGTTGCCTTCTTCAAAATAATGACAGTTGATTTCTTTTTTTTTTTTATTTCATAAAGTCCAGTTTGCGGGATATGAGTTTAAAGACTTAATTTTCTCAGTGTCTTTGCCAGCACAGCTCTTGAGGAGAGAGGTAAAGTATATTTTGGTCTCTCGTTCTATCTTCCGTTAGGCAGTGCTTTAGGTGTCACGCACACTGGATGTTTGCCCAGCTCTCCTGAAAGCTTCTCTCTTGGCAGGAGGAAAGCAGCGACAAAAACTCGCCCGCAGGCGTCAAGCGTCAAGCTCCTTGGTGTTAATTCATTTCCTTAATCAGAATAATAATTTAAGTTTAGACATGTTTATAGGCATTTAGGTGAATCAAGCATTTTTGCTACCACAATACTACTTCTGCTGAACGTGCTGGCAGTGTCTTTTTTCTGCCTCTAAACACCCCTGCCGCTAAACACCAGTGAACGCCTATAAACTATTTGAAGGTCGATTAGAGGCAGAAAATTTTAAAAAAAAAATCAAATGGTGCTAAATGTGGCATTTTTAATGCCCAGTGTTCATGAGGCCTTACGCTTCCATGACCAAATTTTAGCCATAATGAGCTTGGCTTATGAGCCTGAGAATAAGAAAGTGAAGGCGTCACTAGTATTCTGGATGCTTAGGACAGAAAATGTATTTTTATATGATACATGTATAATATTCAGTAGACTTCATGTATGAACAGTCTAACTACAGAACATTCTATATTTCCTTCTTGCCAACCAATTGGCTTCAATCATTTTTTTTTCTATGGGTCAATTAAAAAAATGTAGTGTAGGGTTCACATATGTGCGGTGTGATATTCAGGTCCATTTCAGTGTGAATCTCCAAAGTAGTTGTGATTTAGATGCGGTTCTGATGTGAATTGTGAAGTCTTGGTTCCCAATTTTGTGTATGATTCTAATCTGATGGTTGTTTAAGGAACGGGCTGGCAATGTTTGTAAAATAATAAGCATGTCTATACTTACCTTCTGTGTGCAGTGGTTTTGCACAGAGCAGTCTGGATCCTCCTCTTCTCTGGTTCCCTGCAGGCTCTCCTGGCTCTTCCTGTCTGTCAGGTGCCCCACAGCAAGTAGCTTGCTGTGAAGCTGTGGCTTGGCCCTGCCCCTTCTCTCTCTCCTCATTGGCTGACTGGCTGTGATTTACAGCAGCAGGAGCCAATGGCTCCTGTTTGCTGTCTCAGCCAGTGAGGAGGCAGAGACTTGGGGCAGCCAAGGCTGTCATTCACATTGCTGGACTGAGATGAGGCTCAGATAAGTATTGAGGGGGCTGGGGGCACTGCTGCACACAGAAGTTTTTTTTACCTTCTTGCATAAAATGCATACAAAACGCAACACATTCTGCCCTTGATTTTTCTTCTCAGACTACATATAGGAATCTATTTGTCTTGGAGACAGACAAGTTTCTTGGAGCAAAACAATGGGACACCAAAAAATTGGCATTTAACCAGAGGAACCTCCCATACAACACACATTCAGCCAACAACCTGTTGTAGATGATAGAACTATTCCTTGACTTGGAGCTTTGCCACGAGGGCCAAAATATTTATGCTGGCAACTACACCAGACCTATGGCTGGCAACTCCTTCTTGCACTACCGCAGCTGCCATCACCCCAGATGGAAGGACAATATTCCCAAGAGTCAATTCCATCTCCTCAGACACAACTGTACTCAGGATGTAGATTATGTCACACAGGGCCAGCTTCTAAAACAAACATTTTTTTAAAAAAAGGTACCCGGGCCCATTGGTAGAGAAGGCCAACATCCTCTACCTAATGGGAACGACTAAAGCTAACATTCTTGATAAGGCAGTACCAGGTACACAAACATTAAGGTTCACTACTCAATTCCACTCTCGGTTTAAGATTTCATACAGACGAGCTAGAAACATAAAAAGTCAAATAGGGCCCAGCCGTCTCAAAAAAACTACCTTAACTAAAAACAGTACTCAACTTACCTTTCTTAACATAAAAGGCATGTACCGATGCAATAAAACCAGATGCCTCACATGCAAACATGTTCAGCATGGATGAAATACTTTTTTGACAAAGGGTAAAATCTATAACATTCCAGAATTTTTCACATGCTCATCTGAATTCGTCATATATGGTTTGTCCTGCCCATGCAACCTCCTCTACGTTGGGTGCACCATCCAAACCTTGAAGAAGAGATTCGGAGGACATTGACGCCTTGTAGAGGAGGACAAGTACAAATATAGCGTCCCCAGAAACTTAGCCAAATTTCACGGCAAATCTTCAGAACAGCTTAAGATTTGGGTCATCGAGACCATTCCACCCCACCTTCCTATGATCGAGGGATTCAGATGTCTCTGAGCTAGGAAGACATTTTGGAGCTATACATTAGATACCTTAGCTCTTGGATGCCTTAACGAAAAATTGGAGTTTCACTGTCTTATAACATCACTACATTATATCCTGGTTGCACACATCCCCCCATATAACACCATGTACCATATGTATTCCTACGTACATCTCCACGTACCCTTTATTGATTAAATGTATTTTCTCATTTCTTAAAATTTTGGATCATACATTACCTTCGACTACAGTACCATATACTTAACATAAGCTGGTCTCAATACTCGTAGGTTATTATTACTAGAGCCTGTATTCAGTCATCATTAGCTATTATTTATTTATAATTTATTATTTTTATTATTATTTGTTTCCATCACATATCTCCATCACTATTGTTACTATGTATATATGCTCATGATGTCGTTTACACACCATCTATATATGCTCATGATGTCATTTATGACACACCATCTATACATGTACCTACTGTATGTATTACCCTTATAATAATACTACTTTTATTTATTTGTTTTAGACAGGACCCTTATGGTCTTCTTTTATTTATGAAAAACAAACACCAGTTTGTAAATAGATTGTTTTTATAACCATTTTATAGCCTTTTAAAGAGTTTGTTTAGTTTTATTTATCTGCAAATGTTAGGCTCACCCAGAGTATATATTGCAGCATTAGGGTGACCTCCGGTGGTTTTATTTCAACATCGTGGCATGTACCTATCACAGCCCATATACCGGTAAACCTTTTCCAAGATGGTTCCCCCACGGCCTAATGAAGGAGCACGCATGCTCCAAACGCGTGTCACGTCCACCGTTATGTACCTGATGTGCTGACGTTACGCCCAACACCTGCAGAGCCTCTGGACCATCCAGGAAGTGCTGGAAGCCACCATCACCACCAAGGATTCTTCTACCAGTGGGACTCTTAGCGTGCAGTGGCCATTACCAACGGTACTAGCAGCGGACAGCGGCTTTTTCTCTGATGAGCACTTGCTTTACTCCTTATCTTCTGAGCACGCATTTTGATGCTTGTCTCAATAAATCCATTGTTGCTACACTCAGTTCGGTGCTGCTTCTCTCCTTGCTTGCAGAGCCTCTTCTAACTCTATACAGCAGCAGCTTCTGGATCACAGCCTTGGAATACCCATTTAGAGACTCCTACTATCCTATATTATTGTGGACTATCTTTTCTCTGTTGAGCTCCAGATTCCTTTCCAGTGTACATAGTTATGATTGCATGTGTTAAAGCGGTAGTAAACACCACTTACTTGTACCTACAGCTTATAATAAAGCTTACCTGTATGTACAAGGTATATATCCTTAACGTGCACCATTTAGGACATAGTCACTACTTCTGCAGCCAGGGACGTGCACAATATTATTTCTGATCACTGTATTAGTGCTGTCATTCCCATCCTCACTTCCTACCATTGACCTGGGATGAGCATGCAGCCAGCAAAGCATGAATCTTTGCCTACCTTGTATACTTGTTTCAGGTCAGAGATTCACTAGATATAAAAAAATAGAAAGAACAGGAACCTTTACAAAATAATCATCGATGACAGCTCACATATTTCCATTGCTATAGGCAGCGATTGCCTACTCTGATTAACATTTTAACTCTCTGACTGTCTTGATTTCCACAGTTTAGAATATGTACTTTTGCTTTTTACTTTATGCCAGGTGAGAAAGTCAACCAGCATTTTCAGAATGAGGTCAGCAATAACAATCTGAATCATATTCTGTTCAGTTTCCCTTTAATAGAACTGACACCTCCATGCTTTGAGGTCACCGTTAAGTCCAGATGCGTTCTGTATCAGGAAGGGGGTAAATCTTCCAAAGGGCAAGTGGTTAAAAAGCCTCCACTGGATCCCACAAGTCTCAATAACCTAAGACCCATGTCCTTGCCCACATTTGTCTCCAAATGTCTAGAACCTAGTCTACAACCATCTGAGTGATTACCTCATTAATAACAACCTTCTTTACCCCTTAGCTCTGGTTCACACTAGCGCTCTTCAGGCTGGGTATAGTTGGGGTCTTTTTTTTTGATCAGCCAGCGGGCTGATTGAAAAAAAAAACAGATTCCCCCATCCACACAATCAAGGTGGATGGAGAAATCCTCCCCGCTGTACCATTGTATTCTGACAGTAGGGACTCCTACGCTAATCAACAATGCAGACACTGGGCAAATGCAAATTTTACAAAATTCCCACTCCCAGCAGGAATCGCCATAGATCAATCGAAATTCAGAAATTTTGATCCATCTATGACTAACTTTACGATCTGAAAGTTTTCTGTTCACAGCACTCCATACTGCCTCTTTCAAAGCTGGCTATATACTAGTAGAATTTCATTCAAACGTTTTAATTGCAAGAACGTTTATTCAATCGTCTAATCAGTAGAGTCAAATCGACAATTGTTGTTGGCTATATTGATGAGAAAATTTGAAGGAGCGAGATTGAAATTTTTCCCAAACGAACAAATATCTAACAGTGTATGTGTTTTTTGCCCCGAAAATAACATTTGTTCCAAAATTGAATGCTAAAAGCAAACAAAATTTTAAAGTGTGAAGGAGATTAATTAATCAAATTCATAATTCGGCACTTACATTGATGGCAAGCTTGCAAAATATTTGGTTTTTATGATTAATCATAATTCATATTAAAATGTTTGAATGGTCACCTTAAGCCAATGATATTATTTAATTCTTCAGTAAAATAAGCTGAGATATAAGTTATAGCTGAGACAGAAAAATATGAGTTAGTTTATCTGAGACAGCTGAACCAGCTGAGGCTGAGTATTCTATATTAAGGCATAGCTGGTTAGAACACTCTGGTAGTAAATGTCAAGGATATTAGTAGTGACTCATTATTACATAATGAATTTTAATAGTATCTGTGTGTATTTAGTATGATTTATAAGTTGCTAATATTGATACATATATAGATTAGTGATTATACATTGATATGTTGTAAAGATTTGTTCTTAAGTTATATTATCATTTAAATATGATAGTTGAGGTTACATCATCAATATATGTACCTGTCCATCAAAAACATCATGTGTGTGGCGTCCCCTCCCTTCTATGAAATTGCTCTGCTAAGCAGTACTGACTTCCATACAAGGTCTTTAGAATCACAAGCTATGACGTGTACTTGCCTCATAAAAGACCATGAGACAACGGACACAAGGACATTCATACACAATCACACACACACACGTCTGAGAATATTCTGAGAATCTGGAACAGGTGCTACAAGACAAGAAGAGTCACTTCCGTCTACTTCCGGCTTCTTCCCAAAGACTCGAGAAGGACAAGGAGAACATTGAAGGTGCACATGGCCAGACATCCATGACAATAATGGTGACTTATCTTTAAACTTATCTTCTGCTTGATATTTCTGGTTTTATCTACATGGAACTGTTCATGATACGCTTTATCACATTTTATTTTTTATTTCAATGGCTCTTTCATTCATAATCACCTCAAGACACTAAAAGAAGTATTATATGTGTCTAGAATCCAACATTTTGGTGAGTCAGCCTCCGCCACAGTTTTTCTCCGGTTTTCCATTCCTTGATAAGGGGGAGAAATCACAGTTTTTTGGTCAAGTCTAAAAAAACACGGTGAAAAGAACCTAGCAGAAAAGGCGATTAACCAGAGGTGGACAAGAGGTCCAGTGACTGAGCCGGGTCAAACGAGAAAATCTTCTGATTACGGTGAGTAACAATTATGGAATTTATTGATGAGTTAGTTAGTGAAAGCAAGCTAGAGTTCAAAGATGTTCCTTTATATCCTGATGATGGTCGCTTATGGCAGTACATGTACAATGAATGTTTACAGGCCTATCTAAACATTCCTTCAGTGTCACCTACAACTCTATTCTCCTCTTCCTCCCTCCACAGGGGTCCCCCAAGGCTCTGCCCCCAGACCCTTTCTATTCTCTATCTACACCTCCTACCTTGGTCCGTTAACCTTGTGAATCACTAATTACTAACTGATATATCGATATGGATGTTATATCACTTCCTAAAAATCAATCTTTGAAAATTTCATAGAAGGAAATGTAGTAAAACTTTTCAAAGCTTAAAGTGGAACTCAATTTGACCTTTCAGCAATGTTACATCTTTGCCGACCACCAGCATCTTCTCCCTAGACTACTTCCAGATGTTGGGCTTTTGGTCTCTTGATTGGTCGGCAGAGGATGATGTGATCCTGCGCATGTGTATAGGAGTCAGTCATTCTGGCACAGCCACAGTGTATCGGGGAATGCATGCTGAGCTGAACATGCTCCGCTTGTAAGCAGGTTGGGATTGGTCCAAGCTAGGTTGGGAAGGGGTTAAAGTGTCTCACCCTGGTTTGTGGGCTTTTTGGGTTTCAGCCAGCCCACCTGGGTTATAAATTGGGTGAAAGTTGAGACCCAGGGACTTTTACCTGGTTGCTGCTGATTCCCGCTGAGATCAAGGAGAGGGACTGCTGTGTCCTGTAGCCCATCGCTGCCTTAGAGAACACCAGGGTACCACCAAGAATGGATTGTTCCAACATGGATTCTCACCTCTACAAGGTATGCCTGGGCTGAAAAACATGTTAGTTTAGGGACAGAGACATTGCTCATATTAGACTGTAACATTGGCTTGTTTACAATTTACCTTTTCATGGAGCCGGTCCGGTGTCACCCCATATAGGTTACATGCTGACGATCTCCGCAGGTTGGATGGGATCTGCAGATTGAGAATAATGGATCGGAGTCCGATCCATTATCCTCCCCAATCCGCAGATCCGATCCAGCTTGCGGGGATCATCAGCATGCAACCTATATGGGGTGACACCGGACCCGCTCTACGAAAAGTTAAGTTGAAAAGCAAGCCAATGATCCCCGCAGGATGGATTGGATCTGCGGATTGAGCATAATGGATCAGACTCTGATCCATTATGCTTAATCCGCAGATCTGATCCATCCAGCGGGGATCGTCGGCTTGCTTTACTACTTACCTTTTCATGGAGTGGGTCCGGTGTCACCCCGTGCAGTAGGTGTCACCCGGTGCAACGTGCACCCCCCGCACCTGCCTAGGGACGCCACTGGGGAGACTGCCTTAATATTAGACTGTTCACATGACCACATTTCCCACCTGGTCCTGGATGAGTGTGCCCTTGGGCAAAAGTACCCCTAGTGCATAAGCACAATAGACCCTGCCTGCAACTTCATTGTACATTCAATAGAAGACTATGAACAGGCACATACAGGTGAAACTCGAAAAATTAGAATATCGTGCAAAAGTTCATTTATTTCAGTAATGCAGCTTAAAAGGTGAAACTAATATATGAGATAGACTCATTACATGCAAAGCAAGATAGTTCAAGCCGTGATTTGTCATAATTGTGATGATTATGGCTTATAGCTCATGAAAACCCCAAATCCACAATCTCAGAAAATTAGAATATTACATGCAATCAATAAAACAAGGATTGTACATAGAACAATATCGGACCTCTGAAAAGTATAACCATGCATATGTACTCAGTACCTGGTTTGGACCCCTTTTGCAGCAATTACTGCCTCAATGCGGTGTGGCATGGAAGCTCTCAGCCTGTGGCACTGCTGAGGTGTTATGGAAGACCAGGATGCTTCAATAGCGGCCTTCAGCTCTTCTTCATTTTTCGGTCTCATGTCTCTCACCTTTCTCTTGGCAATGCCAGGCGAGTTTTTGGTGCTTTTGGCAGTGTGGGCAGGTGCCAAGTCCTGCTGGAAAATGAAGTCAGCATCCCCATAAAGCTTGTCTGCAGAAGGAAGCATGAAGTGCTCCAAAATCTCCTGGTATACGGCTGCATTTACCCTGGACTTAATGAAGCACAGTGGACCAACACCAGCAGATGACATGGCTCCCCAAATCAACACAGACTATAGAAACTTCACACTGGACTTCAAGCATCTTGCAGTTTGTGCCTCTCCATTCTTCCTCCATACTCTGAGCCCTTGGTTTCCAAATGAGATGCAAAAGTTGCTCTCATCAGAAAAGAGGACTTTGGACCACTGAGCAACAGACCAGGTCTGTTTTTCTGTAGCCCAGGTAAGACGCTTCTGACGTTGTTTGTTGTTCAGGAGCGGCTTGACAAGAGGAATACGACATTTGAAGCCCATGTCCAGGATCCGTCTGTGTGTGGTGGCTCTTGATGCACTGACTCCAGCCTCAGTCCACTCCTTGTGAAAGTCCCCAACACTTTTAAATGGCCTTTTCCTGACAATCCTCTCCAGGCTGCGGTCATCCCTGCTGATTGTGCACCTTTTTCCTCTACACTTTTCCCTTCCACATAACTTTTTATTAATGTGCTTTGATACAGCACTTTGGGAACATCCAACTTCTTTTGCAATTACCTTTTGAGGCTTTCCCTCCTTATGGAGGGTGTCAATGATGGTTTTCTGCACAACTGTCAGGTCAGCAGTCTTTCCCATGATTGTGATTCCTACTGAACCAAACTGAGAGACCATTTAAAGGCTTAGGAACCCTTTGCAGGTGTTATGGCTTAATTAGCTGGTTAGAGTGGGACACTTTGAGCCGAGAATATTGCACCTTTTCACAATATTCTAATTTTCTGAGATTGTGGATTTGGGGTTTTCATGAGCTGTAAGCCATAATCATCACAATTATGACAAATCATGGCTTGAACTATCTTGCTTTGCATGTAATGAGTCTATCTCATATATTAGTTTCACCTTTTAAGCTGCATTACTGAAATAAATTAACTTTTGCACAATATTCTAATTTTTTGAGTTTCACCTGTAAGTGTGTCTTATTGCAGAAGAGACAAAGCATGTTTCTTCTGCAATAAAAAGCTGCCTACTTTTTTTTTTACAAAAGTCAAGGTTACCTGTCACTTTAAATAGTGTGGGCCAAACTCTTTCCATTTTGAAGTGATTCAGCGCTGTATCATGCTGTAGTAGCATCAGCAGTTTGGTGACTTCTTGTCTGCAGGTGACTTCTCCTCAATGGGACACAAATTGCAAAAAAAAAAACTGGCTGGGGTTATAACCCTCCCTGACTCTATCCAAAATGGAAAAAAAAGTTTTGCCTATAGTTCTGCTTTAAAAGACAAATATGGCCAAAACTTTTTCAGCATCACAGAGCTGTTCCAAGCTCTGGAAGGATCCTGACAATACCTTCAGGATCTACCCAGATGTGTGATTGGCAGCTGTCTCAGCCTCTCAGCGTGCCACTGAGAGAGTGAGCCAGCTGCTCCCACCCCCTCCAGTCACCGCTCCCTGCTCAGAATGTGCCATAAACTGAGTGATCACCAGTCATGTGATTGTTCAGTTCTTGGGCTTAGAGTTAGCAGGGGACAGCTGCAGCATCACAGCAATGCTGCAATATAGAGTTGAGTATGTATCCAGGGCAGACTCAACATTCAGGCATTCTGGCATTGCCCAAGGGCCAGGGGTCAGTAGGGGGCCCCATGAGAGGCTTCATAGTTGTCATACAGGGGCAGCATATTTAGGTCTGTCTGAATAATTTGTAATTTGAAACCCAAACACATTAATCAGAAAGGAATGTGACTCTGAGTGGGACCTGGCAGGATGGGAACGGATGAGGAAGCGGGAGAAACGTGTATCCAGGGAGCAGGGGACTGCCAATGACAGTGTGGGGAACGGAGGAGGAGACAGCGGCAGCCTCATATCTGGGAAGTAGCTCACCTTTTACCTCATGTAGTGGCACAGCGAGTTGTGGTCCCAGGCAGTAGTAGTGCCTCACTACACGCTGATGATGGTGGAGCCAGAGGACAGCAGGAAGGTGAGAGGAGTCCATAATATTATTGGTACACTGACTCCTTTACTACGACTGATGATCAGGGAACCCTGCACCCTGATAATAGGAATTTACAGCTTACAGTATAAAATTGTGTGTGTAATTTTGGGGGGATCATGTAGTATGTTGGGGTAGGGGAGCCCCCCTCTCTCACCCTCACTCCACTCCCTCTCTCTCACCCCTCTCTCCCACTCACCCCCCTCTCTCTCTCACCCCCCACTCCCTCTCTCTCCTCTCCCCCCTCTCTCTAACCACCCTCACTCTATGGCACCCCCCTCATCTCTCTCACCCCCTCTCTCTCTAACCACCCTCCCTCTATCTCACCCCCTCTCTCACCTCCCTCTATCTCACCCCCTCTCTCACCTTCCTTCTCTCTCTCACCCACACCTCCTCTCTCTATTTTTCTTTCTCACACTCCTCTCTCTCACTACCCTCTTTCATTCCTTCTCTCTTATCCCCCTTCCCTATCTCTCCCCCTCTACCACCCACTCTCTCTCACCCCCACTCTCTCTCACCCCCACTCTCTCTTACCCCCACTCTCCCAGCCCCCATCTCTTTCACTCCCCCTTTCTCTCACCCCTCCTTATCTCTCCCCCCACCTCTTTCCCCCATCTCTCACCTACTTTTCCATCTCCCTCATCTTTCTCTCTTTCCTATCTCTCCCCTTTCACCTTTCTGTCTCTATCCCTCCAGCCC
Source organism: Staurois parvus (assembly GCF_062004578.1). NCBI lineage: Eukaryota > Metazoa > Chordata > Amphibia > Anura > Ranidae > Staurois > Staurois parvus. The sequence continues at coordinate 9,636,484 of NW_028318158.1, read as the reverse complement.
CTATTCCCCTTTTAGTTTCTAACAGGAGATTCAGTCATATTTCAGGTTCTCAGTAAACAAAATGTGCTCTGTCAGTAGAATTTCCATGTTTTGTCAGTAAAAAAAAAAAGGTTGTGGGGGGTTTGCAACCCTGTCAGGAAGGAGCAGAGTGGGAGCTGATCAGCAGCACAAGACAATTAACCTCTCAATCATTGGGCATCTTTACTGTACTATGTAAGCAGCAGGTGCTACTTAGAGCCCCTGAAAACCACATCCCCAAACTTTGCTGCGGCACGCTGTGCACGCTACATTTCTTTCTTTGCTATTAGGACCCATATTATGGTCTTGCACATAGGCCCATTGCTTTCATAAAACACCCCTGCTTGCATCATAAAGATAGCTGCCATGTAGCAGCCATCTTTAAACCTGAATGTGCCCAGCAGCTTCTAGGGAAAGAAACCGGGAATATTCAGGCTTTGCTGCAGTAGATATATAAAGGGCCTTTCTATGCAGCTGAGCTGCAATATGTAGATGAGGCGTTGTGTGGGTCTGGTTTGACTGTGTGTCTCCTATTGCCCAGGGCCCCATGAGCTGTCAGTCCAACCCTGGTATGTATGTGTGGTTTTTTATAACCCCATACGTCACCTTTAAGAAAGTAAGAACTTATGCAGACAAATCAGCCAAAGCAATGTTTATTACTTCAATTATTTAAAGCATGTTTCAGCACAGCATTTTAGCAGTTCTGATTCCATTACATAAAAACTCACTGAAGCAAAATGCTGCATTTCATCTGTAACTCTTACTGACGTAACAGAAAAAGAAAAAAAAAACTCCATGCTAGCTGCTATGTATCTTTTTACTTGAAATGTATACTGACACACCTGCAGAACACCTTGCAGCTTTGCTTAGTGAATCTTGTGATCAGCCTCATTGCATAGCCAGGCAGGTGACACCACTGTTCACCATTTCAGCTTCTTGTGTCAACAGTCTACTCATTGGAGAAAAAAATTAGCCATATGATTCTCGTATATGCTCCAACCAGTAGGCAGGAAACATAGTCAGTTGCAAAGTTTAAAAGTGGTGCCACCTGCAACAGCCATGAAGAGTTAAAAGAGAAGTTTGTTTGTTTTTTTTCCCTCAGATTATTCTTACCTAGGTGAATGCTGCACCTGTCCCCCGGTCACACTGGATGCGAACTGGCATGCAATTTGCATGCCATGCGACTTGCAAATTGCATGTCAAGTCACACCCTATTGTCCGCAATTAGAGTGGTCTAAAGTAGTACATGCACTACTTTTGGTGTGATTTGCATAGACATCTGTGTCAGATGTCTATGCAAATCGCACCTGAAATCGGTATGTCACCCGACTTTGAAACCATGCAACTTCACTGTAAGCCACACAATTTCAAAGTCCGGTTTGATGTTACCAGGGTGCTAAGGTGGGAATACATGATTAGAAAATCGACCGATCAGTCATCCAACAACCAAGAGGTGTTCGTTCCTTGGTTGAAATTGTGGCCCACATTAACCAAGCTAAAAAAATTGTTCGTCGGGCAATACGTAGTGTTGACGTCCTCCGTACAAGTGGAAGTGATGCAGTGTGCGTCTGACCTTGTAGCCACGCCCTTCCGGCCAGAATGAGCGATATACATAACAATTAACAGCAATGAGTATAATATAGTTTATACTCCCTTAATTACTTACCCTTGCTTTCTCTTATCCGAAAAGATTTGTCTTCATGGGGTGCTTCAGCTCTGCCCTGGTTCGGCCGCATCAACACCCTCAAGATGGATACCTTACCTAAGTTATTATATGTTTTTCAAACTGTACCGATTGCTGTCCCTAAGAGTTTCTTCCTTTCTCTACGTTCCCGTTCGATTAGATTTATTTGGCACCAAGGGTTCTCAAGGTTAAAATATAGGTTACTTACCTACCCAAAACTCGGAGGTGGAGTGAGTTTACCAGACTTTGAGCTATATTATAAAACCACAATACTAGCCTGGATGCTTAATTGGTTTCCCAGACCCTTCTGTAATGCCTCTTGTATGATTGAACAAGATTTGTCCCAGGTTGATCTTCGGGCTTTACCATGGGGTTATAGCCAGGACCATCTGCGTTTTCCCTGCCTGTAACCATTGACTGTGGCTGTACTGCAATTGTGGTATCAATGGGGCATCATTGCTCTCTTATATTCTGATCCCTCTCCCTTATCACTCCTATTTGACAACCCCGCTCTTCCTCAGGGGTTAGGCTGTTCTACCATTGGACCCTTTACGTGCCCCTCCTGGCCCGTAGCTCGAGACTTTATTTGCCCCCAATCGTGTCTTCCACTCCATTGGGATGGGCCTAAGGATTGATTGGCCACTTTACATTTATCCTCATTTTGCGAACACTTATACTCTTCCTCCTACGCTCATCGTCCACTCTCTGAGTTTGAACGGCTGTGCTCCCTCTCTGAACCACCAAGACATGTCCTAGCCTCCTTCTATAAAGTGCTACGCAACGTTCTTCATTCCAAACTCCCTCCCTACACCAAGGCGTGGGCTTGAGACCTAGGTAAAGACATATCGGCTGAAGACTGGTCCACGTCATTCCACTTCACCCACAAATCGTCTATTTCTTCTTATTCACAAGAAAAGAACGTTAAGCTCCTTTCTCGATGGTACAGGGACCCCCTCTCCCTACACAAAATATTTCCTTCTACAACTAATCTCTGCTGGCGCTGTACTAAAGCTGTTGGTACAGAGCTCCATATTTGGTTGGATTGTGACCTAATACAACCCTTCTGGCGACAGGCCTTTGCTGTATGTGAAAAAATACAAAAAAGAAAAAGTGCCAAAAAACGGGTGTATACACCCATTGATATGCCCAACTCACCACTAATAGGGTGTGGATTCTTAAACCAAATGACATATATATAGAAATTCGCAGCTGACAAGGGCAGACCTGTCACAAAAGCGGTATATAACGAATCCCATGCAGAGTAATAATTCACTATTATAGTGGATGCAATTATTTTTATTAAGATCACATGGATCATGAAAAGGTAGACATTTATATCATGGTGAACACATTATCAATCATGAAAGTAAAATCAGAAAAATAAAAACAAAAAAACGTTCTGCGTTTTCATTTAGCTGCATGTATGGCAAAAAGAGCCAGATTAGAATTGGCAAAGACTGCTTCTGTATTCATTATGGAAAGTCCAAATATGGAATCCAGATATGTATATATCTTCAGTATTCTTAATCTGTATCTTCTATTTTTAGAGGTATCAAAGTAATTTCTTCCAATTCATCAAAGTGTGGTGATGGAAGCATGAGTGGCAGAAATCCTGAAGAATAAATGTACAATGAATACAAAGATCCTTGAATAATTGCTAAATGCCTGTCATGAACTTGCAGTATCAAGATAAATCCTATTTGTAAATTGTATGGCCACTGATGGAGGAATAAAACATGATAAAATTATGTATTACCTTCTTAGAAAATCATCATCATCACTTGGATTGATTAAAGTAGAGTCACAGTGTGTGGCCAATTTCAATTGGCCGATATTTCTTATATAAGGTATTTTCAGTGGATAGCAGTAATAATGGTTCTAAAACAAATAAACAAATGTTATGGCATCAAATTCACACGAAAATCATGGGCACTTCCAAATGTATTTATTTATTTCAGGTACTTATATAGCGCCATCAATTTTACACAGCGCTTTACACATATATATTGTACATTCACATCAGTCCCTAACCCTCAAGGGGCATGCAATCTAAGGTCCCTAACTCACATCCATACATACACATACTAGGGCCAATTTAGACAGGATCCAATTAACCTACCAGCATGTCTTTGGACTGTGGGAGGAAACTGGAGTACCCAAAGGAAACCCACGCAGGCACAGGGAGAACATGCAAACTCCAGGCAGGTGGTGCCGTGGCTGGGATTCAAACCAACAACTCTAGTACTGCCAGGTGGAAGTGCTAACCATTTAGCCACTGTGCTGCCCCCAAATAAAGGGAATAATTACCCTAGTAGAGGCTGATGAGATATATATCTGTGTAAATCCTCTGTGGAGATAAGAGATATGTATCCTCCTTTATACCAAAAAAGTTTTGAACTATAGTAGAGATATCTTGATTATGCACTAAGGCACTAAACATTCAAGTAACTTGCCTATAAAGGGCTCCAAAAATTCCTCTTTTATGTAAGAGCAAGGCAGTTCCTTTAAAGGGTTCATAGGACTGGTCGTCCCGTTTTGCATATAATAATGCTTGTGAGATAAAAAATCTGCATTCACCTGGAAAAGGCCCAAACATTTCTCTATATATAAGAGTGCTGGAATTCCCAATTGAGGCTCAGAACATATAAGTCCCGTGTCACTTAAATAGCGAGGTATAACTTGGCTCTATTCAAGGGGCCGCGGGTGTCAATCACCGGGTCCCGGCTGGTCATTACCCGCCGGCAAACACTGACACAGAGCACAGCTGCATTGTTTACAATGCAGATCTGCTCCCTGTCAGTTACCAACACACTGTTCCTGAGAGGAGTTTAGCTCTTGAAATCAGTGTGTTCCTGTGAAGTACACCCCCCCCGCCCACTAGTAAAACACTCCCCTCGCACAGTTAACCCTTTGATTGCCTAAAAATGTTAACCCCTTCCTCCCTAGTGCCATTAGTACAGTGTCAGTGGCCCCAAGTCAGTTCCCCCCCAGTGTCAAAATGTCCGCCGCAGTCCCGCCATAAGTCACTGATCACTGTCATAAGTCGCTGATCACTGTCATAAGTCGCTGATCACCGCCATAAGTTGCTGACCGCCACCATTATTAATATAAAAAAAATCCCGGTATCTTTCCCGCCAAGTGTAGACGCTATAAATTTCACGTAAACCAATTAATTTACACGTATTGGGATTTTTTTTTAGCAAAGACATTTTGGCCGAAATTTATGACGAAATTTGATTTTTAAATTTTTTTACTGGACATGTTTTATAGCTAAAAGTCCAAAATATTGTTTTTTTTCTCAAAATTTACATTTTTTTTTTATAACGCAAAAAATAAACACCGCACAAATGATCAAATACCACCAAAAGAAAGCTCAATTAGTGGGAAAAAAGACGTAAATTTAATTTGGGTGCAGTGTTGCATGACCGTGCATTTGTCAGTTAAAGTAACGCAGTGACGTAACACAAACCGCCTCTGTAACCGCTTCCTGACCGCCCTATAGCAGAAATACTGCTACAGGGTGGCACAAGTGTGCAAAATCACATATTTATATATATATATATATATATATATATATATATATATATATATATATATACACACATGATTTGCGCTTCCGTGGTTTTCACGCCCCTCCCAGATAGCGTCAGATTGCCCTTCAGTACACCAGTCATCACATTTAACCCCTTGACTACCAGGAAGATGCTCATACACAATAAACCTCCATTGCTAGTATAGTGTCTGAATGGATCAATATCTTTGATCAGATCAGCACTATACCAGAGTTCACATTAGTATAGTGTCCCCAAAAACGCAGTGTTAGCGGGATCAGCCCCGGCACCTGGCAAGCCATGCATTTAGCCCATACGCTTACCTTCTCCCCCCAGCAAGTGCAGTGTCAGCAGGTCACTGTGACTTGATACATTGCACAGAAAACCGCAGTGTTGGCAGAATCAGGCCTGATCTCTGTTAGCACTTGCCGGTAAATTTTGAGGACTCTCATATGCAGCAGAGTGCCAGTACTAGTGCCGCGCTACCTTTTGGTGAACTGGCAAGCACCAGCGGTCTAGTACATTTTGGTCTTTCACATATGTCTTAGATTGTAAGCTCCCAGGATCAGGGCCCTCCTAACCCTCTTGTATTGAACTGTATTGTTGCTGTAATGTCTCCTGTTATATTGTAGTGCTGAGCAAACTGTTGGCGCCATATAAATCCTGTATAATCGTAATAATAATAATACCAGCACTGCAGTATCACTTGGTGACGTGGCGAGTCCCATAAGTTCAGTACAAGCCGGTGCGGTGGCGAGCACAAGTATTGTCCCACAGCCACCAAGAATTCGCACACAGGCCCATAGAGCTCCTAGTATCCTTCCGGATGACGGCCCACAAATTCTGCAGCACCCGTACTTCCCCCATTCACTGGACAACCCGGAATTCAGGTGGAAATAGCAAATTTAACTACTTGATTTTTGGAGCTGTTTTTCACGGAATATCTGTATGCGTTGATTGTGGATCAAAGCAATTTATATGCACAACAATTTATCGCCGCCAACCCAAATTCAACCCTTGCCAGACCAGTAGCATGGAAACTCATTAAAGTTTCCGAATTTACATTTTTTCGGGCCTAACCCTCAACATGGGCATTACTAAAAAAAATGAATTGCCGTTGTATTGGTCCACAGACTCGATTCATCATATACCCGTGTTTTCTGCTGACATGGCCAGGCATAGATATGAGAGTATAATGTTTTATGCATTTCAATGACAATACACTCTGTCATCCTCGGGGTGACCCTGAATTTGACCGGCTACACAAAATTCAGCTCCTCGCAAATCACCTTAACCAAAAATTTGCAGATGTCTATACTCCCCAGCAAAAAATCTGCGTTGATGAGTCCCTGATTAATTTTTCTTGCCGCCTTGCATTCAAACTATTTCTCCCCAGCAAGTGTGCCAGATATGAGGTCAAGATGTAGAAGACCTGTGAGAGGACAACAGGCTATACTTATAAGTTTCGGATTTATGAGGGAAAAGATAGTCATGTGGAGCCCCCCCCCGGATACCCAGACTACATGGAGAGTAGTGGCAAGATAGTTTGGGACTTGGTGTCATCCTTTTTCCATATGGGGTACCACTTATATGTTTGTTCAATCTTGGAACTGGTGCATGTGGCACAGTGTGACCTAATGTGTGCTCACCATTAGAAGTGGGTGGATGCAGGGCGGTATATTCTAATGGAGGGCATACCACACGCTTTTTCTGGCAGAGATTTCTTCTCTTTTATTCAAACAGTCCACAGGCTGCATACAAAAAAAAAGAACATAGCATATATACCCAACAAGGACCAGCGATGTACTGGTACATCACTGGACTTTGATTGGTTATACCAGGATGATGCCTACAGCTGCAGGCATCATCCTGGTATCATTTTTTTCAGCTGGCGATCGGCTTTCATGTAAAAGCAATCCTAGTGGCTAATTAGCTGCAGGATTGCTTTTACAAGCAGCGGGAGATGATGCCCCCCTCCCCCGCTGCCTTCCACGGCCTTCTCGGGCAGTCCCGTACCATCGGGGGAACCTGAAAACGCAGCCGGTGTTTCTGCCAGCTGACCATAGAGCTGATTGGAGACCAGAGTGGTGCAAACCATCTCTATAGTCTAAGAATTCGGAAGCTACGAGCATTTTATCACTTTAGTTTTGCAGGATATAAACGGCGCCATTTGTAAATTGGGAAAGCATCTGATCACAACGATTTTGGTTTGATTAGATAATGTAAGGGCAGCGGAGATATCTAGAGCCTGATAGATCCCAGATTTCTCAAAGAAGAATATATGACAATGCCCATTGAAGTTATAGGGGATATGTGCATTCCCTGTGATAGCATTAAAAGTGATAAAAAAAATGAAAAGTACAGTGTAAAAATAAGTAAAAAAATCAAAATAAATGGAAAAAAAAAACTCGGCCCTCCCATGCATGCACACCTGTGTGCACAAGCGTTGACCCTGGACCGGTATGTAAACAGCGGTTGCGCCATACATGTGAGGTATCGCCGTGAACATCAGATCAAAGGCAGTAATTCTAACACTAGACCTCCTCTGTAAATCTAAAATGGTAGCTTTTAAAGGCTTTTAAAGCGTTGCCTATGGATATTAAAAATGTATGCTGTTTGTCCGCATTGCACGGAGCATGCGCAGTTTTAAAGCATGTCATGTTTGGTATCTATTTACTCGGCATACCATCATCTTTTATATTTTACCAAATAATTGGCCAATATATTGTGTTTTTGTGCATTAAAAGTTTTTTTTTTTTAATTTGCTTTTGAAAAATCGCTGCACGAGTACTATGTGCCCTAAAAAATTGTAGTACCCACTAATTCACTAGGGTGTCTGCTTTAAAACAATATATAATGTTTGGGGTTTAAATTAATTTCCTAACAAAAAATACTTATTTTTTTCATGTGAACAAAAAGTGTCAGAAAAGGCTTGATCTTCAGGTGGTTAGAAGAGTGAATGATGTGTGGCATAAACTTCTAATTCTGGGCATAAAATGCCCCCACCCCCCAAAACGACCCCTTTTTGGAAAGTAGACACCCCAAACTATTTGCTGAGAGGCATGTTGAATGAATAGAAGAATTTATTTTTTACCACAAGTTTTTGGAAACTGACAATTTTATTTTTTACACAAAATTGTCATTTAAATGATTTACTGCTCACACATGCCATGGTTATATGTGGAATTACTCTCCAAAATACATTCTGCTACTTCTCCTGAGTACGGGGGTACCACATGTGAGAGACGTTTTGGCAGTCTAGCCAAGTACAGGACCCCAAAATCCAAAAAGCACCTTCACCTTTTAAAGGGCTTTATTTCCTCATTACACTTCCAGACTACCTATCACAGATTCGGAGGCCCTGAAATGCCAGGATAGCACCTAACCCCCACAAATGACCCCTTTTTGGGCAGTAGACTCCCCAAGGAATTTGATAAGAAGCATGGCAAGTATTATGCAGATTTAATTTGATGCCACAAGTTTTTGGAAAATGAAGAAAAAAAATCAAAAAAATATTTTTTCTATTTTTTTCTATTTCAAAACTTTGTGAGAAAAAATGAGATCTACAAAATACTCACCATGCCTCTTTTTAAATTCCTTGGGGTGTCTACTTTCCAGAAAGGGGTCATTTGGGGGGGGGGTTGGTGCTATCCTGGCATGTCAGGGCCTTCAAAACTGTGATAGGTACTGAGGAAGTGAAATGAAGTGGCGCACCATCATGCTTTTAAAGTGGTCATTGGATTTCAGGCTCCTGTATGTGGCTAGGCTTCCAGAAAGTCTCACAAATGTGGTATCCCCATACTCGGTAGAAGTAGCAGAATGTGTTTTGGGGTGTAATTCCACATATACCCATGGCTTGTGCGAGAAATAAATAATTTAAATGACAACTTTGTGTAAAAAAAAAAAATGTTTTTGTCATTTTCCAGAAACTTGTGGAAAAAAATAAATCTTCCATGGACTCAATATGCCTCTCAGCAGATAACTGATGGTGTCTACTTGACAAAACGGGGTCATTTGAGGGTGTTTGAACTATCCTGGCATTTTAGCACCTCAAGAAATGTGATGAGCAGTCAGAAAGTAAAAGCTGTGCAAATTCTATTATCTATACCACAGTTTGTAGACACTATACCTTTCACACAAAGCAATAAATATACACTTACTGGGATTTTTGTAACCAAAAACATGTAGCAGAATACATTTTGGCCTACATTTATGATGAAATTTTTGTTTTTTTGGATATTTTTTATGACTGAAATGAGAAAATATAGCGCCAAAAATAAAAAGTGCACAGGTGATCAAATACCACCAAAATAAAGCTCTATTTATGTGAAAAAAGGACATACATTTCATTTATGTACCATATTGCATGACTGCGCAATTGTCCGTTAAACTAGCACAGCGCTGAATAGCAAAAAAATGGCGTAAATTGCAGTATCTATACCATAGTTTGTAGATGCTATAACTTTCACACAAAACAATCACTATATACTTATTGGGATTTTTTTTTTACCAAAAACATGTAGCAGAATACATTTTGGCCTAAATTTAAAACTGACTTTGAGTTTACTATATATTTTTTATAGCTGAAAATAAAAAATATTGTTTTTCTTCAAAAACCCAAATGACCCCTTTTTGGAAAGTAGTCAACCCCAGGAATTTAAAAAGAGGCATGGTGAATATTTTGCAGATCTCATGTTTTCTCACAAGGTTTTGAAATATACAAAAAGAAAAGAAAAAATGTTTTTGTTTTTTTTCTTGATTTTCCAAAAGCTTGTGGCAACAAATGAGATCTGAAAAATACTCACCATATTTCTTATCAAATTCCTTGGAGTGTCTACTTTCCAAAAAGTGGTCATTTGGGGGGGTTTGGTTCTATCCTGGCATTTCAGAGCATCCGAAACTGTGATAGATAGTCAGGAAGTGTAATGAGGAAATAAAGCCCTTTAAAAGCCTGAAGGTTATTATTGGATTTTGGGGTCCTGTACTTGGCTAGACTGCCAAAACGTCTCTCAAATGTGGTACCCCCATACATGGGAGAAGTAGCAGAATGTATTTTGGGGAGTAATTCCACATATACCCATGGCATGTGTGAGCAATAAATAATTTAAATGACAATTTTGTGTAAAACAAAAAAATTATTTATTGTAATTTTCCAAAAACTTCTGGTAAAAAAATTAATTCTTCTATTGACTCAATATGCCTCTCAGCAAATAGTTTGAGGTGTCTACTTTCCAAAAAGTGGTCATTTTGGGGAGTGGGGGCATTTTATGCCCAGCATTAGAAGTTTATGCCACACATCACTCACTCTTCTAACTACCTGAAGACCAAGCCTTTTCTGACATTTTTTTGTTCACATGAAAAAAATCTGTATTTTTTGCTAGGAAATTACTTTGAACCCCCAAACATTATATATTTTTTAAAGCAGACACCCTAGTGAATAAAATGGTGGGTACTACAATTTTGTATGTCACATAGTACTCATGCAGCGATTTTTCGAACACAAATTTAAACAAAAATAAACTTTTTTTTACTTTTAATGCACAAAAACACAATATATTGGCCAATTATTTTGCTAAATATATAAGATGATGGTATGCCGGGTAAATAGATACCAAACATGAAATGATTTAAAACTGCGCATGCCCCATGCAATGTCGACAAACTGCATACATTTTTAATATCCATAGGCAACGCTTTAAATGCCTTTACAAGATACCATTTTAGATTTACAGAGGAGGTCTAGTGCTAGAATTACTGCCCTTGATCTGACGTTTGCGAAGATACCTCAAATGCATGGTGCACTGGTGGCACAGGGTCAACACTTGCGCACACAGATGTAGGGGGCAAGGGTGCTTTTTTTTTTAAGTTATTTTTATTTTTTTTATTTTTACACTGTCCCTTTGCATTTTTTAATCACTTTTAATGCTATCACAGGGAATGCAAATATCCCCTAGAACTTCAATGGGCATTGTCATATTCTTTTTTGAGAAATCTGGGGTCTATCAGACTCTGGATATCTCCTCTGCCCTTACATTATCTAATCTCACCAAGATCAGTCTGATCAGATACTTTCCCAATTTACAAATGGCGCTGTTAATATCCTGCAAAACTGAAATGATGAAATGCTCGTAGCTTCTGATTTCTTAGACAATAGAGATGGTTGGCACCATTCCGGTCTCCAATCAGCTCTATGGTCAGCTGGCAGAATCACCGGCTGCCTTCTCAGATTCCCCCGATGGCACGGGTCTGCCCGAGAAGGCTGTGGAAGGCAGCGGTGGAGTCATCTTTTTCCGCTGCTTGCTTTTGTACTAAAGCTGAAAAAAATGATACCAGGATGATGGCTGCAGCTGTAGGCATCATCCTGGTATAGCCATTCAAAGTCCAGTGATGTACCAGTACGTCGCTGGTCCTTGTTGGGTGTATATGCTATGTTCTTTTTTTTTTTTTTTTATGCAGCCTGTGGGAGAGTGTTGATGCATACCTCCCAACTTTCTGAGATGGGAACGAGAGACGCTTTTTACGCTCTATGCCCACTGGGCGCTTCAATAACGCTGGTAACATTAGCTGTGTAACGTCATATAAAAAACTTGAGTTTTTTGGCCTTATTGTATTAGTGTTTTTTCGCGTTTGCATTTTTTTAGAGATTCCTTTTTTAATTAAAAAAAAAGGCCAAAAACACTGGATTGCTGCGATTTACCGCGTTTTTCAGCATTAGAGTGTTTTTACAGCTAATAAACTCCTCTAGAAACTCACTAGTCCTGGGTTCTTTTTCCAGCCAAAAAATGTTGATTACAGTCTGTGTGTGTATGGACACACAGGATAACATGCTGGGGGGTTTACTGGCTGTAGAAAAAACATCAAAAGCAAAAAACAGCCGCTGTAAAAACGTCCCGTGTGCATGAGGACTTAGCACAAGTATGCAGGCATTGGACACACCCCCTGCCATGCCCCCTTAAAGGAGAATTATACAATGATCGGTTAAACCCAAAAAGCGGTTCTCTTAGGGATCGTTCACACAACTTTATTTCTAACTTTTGCCAAACTACCCTAAAGCGTTTGACAGGCGTTTGGGAATCGTTTTTAACGCTCTTCAAATGCTCCCCAAACGCCCTATGTGCGGTTTTGAGGCATCTGATGGGCAATTGCCAAGCTTTAAAACTGCACCACAAACGCCTATAATGAAGTTAAATGGTATTAACGCTCCACAACCACGTCGCAAATGCCTGTCAGGCGTTTGAGGAGCAGCACCATAGACTTGAATGAGAGGCTTCAACCCTTCCTGATTGGACATGAGGCGCCAGTTTTGCCGCGACGCAACGCTTCAGTGTGAACAGCACTGCGTGCTGCCATGTGCAGAATTTTCATAGGCGTTTGTGAAGCATTAAAAATGCGTCCCAAACGCCTGACGCCTGTTGACAAAGCTAGTGTGAATGCAGCCTTATGCAGGCTATAGACGGGGAGAAAACCGGCCGTTTTTTTAACAAAAAAATGAAAAATCGGTCGTTCAATAGGCCAACGTTACCACCAACAGTAAAAAAAATCGGCCGATTTTCTTCCCGTCTACGGCCGGCATTTAATTACTTCTGTCCCTGCAGAGAGCCCCACTATTATATTTGACATTAAAAAGTATTGCGGTTGCAACATTGTATCTATTTGTATCCATTTCGGATACAGGGGTTTTTTTTTTTTGGATACAAATAGATACATTGTTGCAACTGCAATACTTTTTAATGTCAAATATAATAGCGGACTGGAATTCTTCTTCTTTCTCTTCTTCTTTCTCTTCTTCTTATTTTTTTTCTTCTTGTTCTTGCAGTCACGGCTCATGCGCAGATTTTTTATCGGTAAAAAGATCGGCCGATTTGCCCACCATTGCCACAAAAATTGGCCAATTTTTTCCCAACTTTACCGATCAAAAAAATCTAACAAAATCCAGAAAAATGGCCGACCAATTAACCCATTAATGGTGCGAAAATCAGCCGATTTTTTTTTTGGCTGAAAAATCGGCCGATTTTCGACCCATCTATGGCCTGCATTACACTACTATTCCTTTATATGGGCTTTTGGAAGTTACAGCTGCAGACATGTAGACATTGGATGAACGGTTTAGCACTTTTTGATAGGTAAATGGTGCATTTTATGTGCAACTCTATGGATCAGACCAGAATGAGGGACTTTGTTCCATCTGAGGGACAGTCCCTGAAATCAGGGACACTTGGGAGCAGGGGTGGACTGACCATTTGGAAACTCGGGCACTGCCCGAGGGCCCGGGGTCAGTAGGGGGCCCCATGAGATGCCCCTGGTACCTTTTTCATAGACTTTTTTGAGTTTAGGCAAGGTCACAGGGGCCCCATGATCCCCTATTGCGCGGGGGCCCCATGAGTTGTCAGTCCGCTCCTGCTTGGGATGTATGTTGATGGCAGTATTAGCAGATTGAATGACAGGGTAAAGGCGCGGGGAGAAGCAGCAGTGGGGCCACCACACCGATGGACCGGTAATCTGCAATATTAGTCGTTTTTGGGTTTAGCTGCGTGAAAGGTGTACTAACTTTATTGTCTAGCCCCTCCCCCATAACAAACCCCCGACAACATCCTCTCCCCCCATGTGCCCGCTCTCCCTCTAGGCAGCCCACACCACGTGAGCACAGCTAGCCCACTCCGCCCATCTATCTCCCTGGGACAGGCCAGTGTAGTAGATCACCGAGCAGCCTCGCCGTGTGTCCTGAGGGGGCTGGTCGCTCGACCGGCGGCTAATGCGGCCTGCTTTGTTGTGTGGCGGGCTCCTGGCTGCACGCTGCTGACTCGCCGTGTGTTGTGTGAGGGAGACGCAGACCGACATCCGCCTCAGACATGGCCGAGTCCGCCGATAAGCTCTACCGGGCCGAGTATGCCAAGAGTGGCCGAGCCGGCTGCAAGAAATGCGGCGACAACATCGCCAAGCAGTCACTGCGGCTGGCCATCATGGTGCAGGTAGGTGTGGGGGGCCCTGCAGGGGCCCATCACATAGACACCTTTTCTGTCACATGGGGCTGCCACTTGTAGTCCTAGAATAGCCTTTGGTTAAAGCGAACCTGTCTGCACCCCAAAACAAACCTGGACCCACCCCAACCTATCTACCTGCCTTGGCACAATCCCACCATGTGACTGCTGTGAGTCTGGTGACTGGACGTTCAGGCATTCTGCCCTGGAAGAGTGTCATGTGTTGCCCCATTATCCCCCCACCCTGAGGCCCCCGGTTACTGACCCTGGTGGGCTGCACTGCTAGTGCTCATTTTATGAAATCTCAATTCCAAAGTAAAAATCCATCCATTTCACTAAATCCCTGGTGATGCCATAAAGATCCTTGTTCAGGCACTTCCTGTTATAGGGTGACAACGCTTTGTCCCTACTTCCCATTTGTGCCCCTGGGTTGTCACCCTGTCACACAGGCTTTTGATGGAGTCAGTGATTTTATCACGTTATGCATGCACCATCCACTGTTGTCACCAGCAGGAAGCATGTCCTGAGGGAACAAAAAAAACATGCAGCCATTGCTGGTGTGTATGGAGACATACAGCGATCAGCCTGATCTTTGACCACCCATCTAATAGTGGGAAGGGTCCCCTTTTGCTGCCAAAACAGCCCTGACCTTTCCAGGCTCGGAAGCCACTAGACCTCTGAAGGTTCGTTCACACCAAATGCACTGCGATGTATGTCTAAACACATTTCCCACACGTGGAAACCAAAAAAATGATGTTCCCTGTGAATGCAGCTCACACCAGTGTGTTGTGTTGGAAAAAAAAAGTGGCATGCTCTTCTATTTTTTTTGCAACACAACGCATTCAAACGTGGGCAGCACAGTGGCTAAATGGTTAGCACTTCTGCCTGGCAGTACTAGGGTTGGTCCGAATCCCAGCCACGGCACCTCCTGCCTGGAGTTTGCATGTTCTCCCTGTGCGGGTTTCCTCCGGGTACTCCGGTTTCCTCCCACACTCTAAAGACATGCTGGTAGGTTAATTGGCTCCTGTCTAAATTGGCCCTAGTATATGAATGTGAGTTAGGGACCTTAGATTGTACTCCCCTTGAGGGTCAGGGACTGATGGAATGTACAATATATATGTAAAGCGCTGCGTAAATTTACGGTGCTATATAAGTACCTGAAATAAATATTAAACGTGCACAAACTCAGCACACTGCAAGGACAAAAGAGCCATGCATGTAACACGCACACCAAAATGTTACACAAACTGCACCACAACACACATGCATTAACACGTGTTGTGGAGTAATGAGCCCTGAAGGTATGCTGTGGTATAGGGCACCAAGCCATCGCTGGCAGATCCTTTAACCGCCTCCCGCCCGCCATATAAAGACATGAGGACTGGCGGTGGTTCTTTCGGTCTGGGAGGACGTCACATGATGTCCTCCCACTCTAACAGTGCGCGGCGATCGGTGGTACGCTGTGTCCCTGGGACACCAGCGCATCACCAGTCATTCAGAGAGAGCTGATGACTTTGTCTCCGTCGTGTGATCAGCTGTGTGCAATCACAGCTGATTGCATGTAAATAAGGAAATGCCAGTTATCGACATTCCTCTCGAGCTGTCACGCTGATGAGAGCCAGTAATCGACATTCCTCAGAGGGGACATGTACACTGGTCATCTGGGCATTGATAATCAGTGTAGCCGCATCAGTCCCACATATCAATGCAACATATCAGTGCCCATCTGAGCTGCCTTTCAGTTCCAACTATCAATGCCATATGAGTTCTGCCTATCAGTGCCCAACAGTGCAGTCTTGTTAGCGCACATCAGTGAAGGAGAAAAATTACTTATTTACAAAATTTTATAAGAGAAACTAAGAAAAAACTTTTTTCCCCCAGAATTTTCAGTTATTTTTGGTTTGTTTAGAAAAAAATAAAAAACCCAGAGGTGATTAAATACCACCAAAAGAAAGCTCTGTTTGAAAAAAAATTATAAAAATGTCATACAGTGCAGTGTTGCATGACAACGCAATTGTCATTCAAAGTATGACAGTGCTGAAAGCTGAAAATTGGCCTGGGCAGGAAGGGGTTGAATGACTACGCAATTGTCATTCAAAGTATGACAGCCCTGAAAGCTGAAAATTGGCCTGGGCAGGAAGGGGGTGAAAGTGCCCGATAGGCAAGTGGTTAAAGTGTTAGTAAAGTCACTTTGTATATTTTTACCTACAGGAAAGTCTATAATAAAGCTTACCCTGCTGAGTGCCCCCAATAGCAAGCCTCTTGGTATGGGGGCACTTGAGCAGGCTCACATCCAATCCACGCTTCTGGGAATGGAGTGCTTCCCCGTAAACCAGGGGTCCTTAAACTTTTTAAACAGGGCCAGTTCACTGTCCCTCAGACCGTTGGAGGGACTATAGTTTAAAAAAAAAAAAAAAAACTATGAACAAATGCGGACAGTACAGGAGATGACCAGAGACTGCAGACATACAACGGCGGCAGGAATACTGGTGTCAGTGGGGGGGGAGGAATAGTGCCCCATCGTTGGTGTCAGTGGGGGGGGAGGAATAGTGCCCCATCGTTGGTGTCAGTGGGGGGGGGGAGGAATAGCGCCCCATCGTTGGTGTCAGTGGGGGGGGGAGGAATAGCGCCCCATCGTTGGTGTCAGTGGGGGGGGAGGAATAGTGCCCCATCGTTGGTGTCAGTGGGGGGGAGGAATAGGGCCCCATCGTTGGTGTCAGTGGGGGGGAGGAATAGTGCCCCATCGTTGGTGTCAGTGGGGGGGAGGAATAGTGCCCCATCGTTGGTGTCAGTGGGGGGGAGGAATAGTGCCCCATCGTTGGCGTCAGTGACACCAATGATGGGGCACTATTCCTCCCACTGACACCAATGACACTTAACTTGCTGACCGCTGCTCCAGCATGGTGCTGCTGCAGCCAGCATACCTGGTTGCAGCAGCACCATCAGCACGACACACCTGTCAGCTGTCCTTCTTCACTCCGGCCTCTCCCTAACTCGATGTTCGCGGGGCAGCTCGGCTCTGCCTCCTCACAGGTGATTGGCCTCCTGTGTGCCTTTCCTGAGCTACAGTTCTGGCGCCCAATCACCGGTGAGGAGGCGGAGCCGAGTGGCAGGAGTGAGGGAGTGAATGAAGGAGCAGCGCTTCCTGTACTGGATCGTCGTGGGACTGGGACCGGAGCCAGGTAAGGTGTAGCAGCCCCCTGCCCACCCCTGTACTTAGTGTCCCTTCCTCGTGGAAAATACGCCCCTGCTGGCGGGCCGGATAAATGGCCTCGGCGGGCCGCATGTGGCCCTTGGGCTATAGTTTGAGGACCCCTGCCCTAAACTCTGCTGCTCCTAAACATGGACACAATGGGGGTTATTTACTTAAACTTGAGAGTGCAAAGTGTGATGCAGCTCTGCATAGAAGTCAAGCAGCTTCCAGGGTTAATTGTGCTTGAGGTGATTGTAGCCTTATTAGTGCTCTTGCGAAAGAAACAATTGAGTACTGACGTGATACTTTTTTTATTTGCACTAACATACAATTTTGAGGACAACCTTAGGGGTATGTCCCCTTCTTCAAGGTCCAGGCAGTACTACTTCACAAAGTTTTAGCAGAATATTAAAAGAGATGTTGAAAGGGGGAGAAAAAAACAAACACACACAAATGTACACAGCAATGGTTATAAAACTAGGATTAGACTAGAGATAAGACACAGCAAAAGCAAAGACTGGGGGGGGGGGGGGACAACACTCACAGAGGGGGTTGTAAAACTGTTGGATAATGAGTGAGGAATCCCATGTCCAAATTAAGGCCGTTATCTCTTGTGTCAAATAGAAATATTCTTAGTTCAAAAGTTTTCCTTTCCTGAATAGTTTTAAAATTTCCTTTAAGAACTAAAATATTGAGGACTTCCATTGTGTGATCTGGTTGTGGGAAATGGTGTCCCACAGGTGTGCAGAAGTCATCTTCTTTATGTTCCTTTATGGTATGTCTGTGCAAATTCATCCTTGTTTGCAACTTCTGTCCTGTTTTGAAAACATAAGATCCTTTGCTACACTTTCTGCACTGGATAAGGTACACAACATTACTGGAGGTGCAGCTGTATGATCCAGAGATATTGAAGATCCCTTTTGAGTGTCTGACACTTTTTGATGGATTGATTTGGTTGCAGTTTGCAGCGTTTTTTTATTGCAGGGTTTGCTTCCATTATTTGTGACCTCATCAGAAGGAAGTTTCCTACTGATTAGTTTATTTCTGAGGTTGGGGGGTTGTCTGAAGGCCAGTATTGGGGGTTGCTGGAATATTTCTTTCAGAGTTCCATCCTCTTTTATGATGGGTTGTAACTCTTTGATTATTTTTCTTATTCCTTCTAGTGCTGTGTTGTATGTGGTTACTAGAGGTACACGGTTGTTAGTTTTTTTTCTCTTTGTACTGAAGTAGATTTTCTCTTCGGGTTCTCAAGGCTTTAGTAATGTTGTGTACCTTTATCCAGTGCAGAAAATGTAGCAAAGGATCTTATATTGGTGAAACAGGACAGAAGTTGCAAACAAGGATGAATTTGCACAGACAATACCATCAAGGAACATAAAGAAGATGACTTCTGCACACCTGTGGGACACCATTTCCCACAACCAGATCACACTATGGACGACCTCAATATTTTAGTTCTTAAAGGAAATTTCAAAACTGTTCAGGAAAGGAAAACTTTTGAACTAAGAATATTTCTATTTGACACAAGAGATAACGGCCTTAATTTGGACATGGGATTCCTCACTCATTATCCAACAGTTTTACAACCCCCTCTGTGAGTGTTGTCCGCACCCCCCCTCTAGTCTAATCCTAGTTTTATAACCATTGCTGTGTACATTTGTGTGTTTTGTTTGTTTTTTTCTTTTTCCCCCTTTCAACATCTTTTAACATTCTGCTAAAACTTTGTGAAGTAGTACTGCCTGGACCTTGAAGAAGGGGACATACCCCGAAAGTTTGTCCTCAAAATTGTATGTTAGTGTAAATAAAAAAAGTATCATGTCAGTACTCAATTGTTTCAGGGTTAATTGTCAAAGCCTAATTGAACAAGCTGAAGTTAGAATTTAATTGGCTACCATGAACAGCTGTATCAGATTCTGAGCGCTCTAGTTTAAGTAAATCTGACTCCTAGGCTTGTATTTATTGAGTTGAGTTCAGGGGTTTTTGCAAAAAATGCCAAAAGTGCCTAAACCCATATTTAGGAGCAGCAGTGTGCATGAGGCCTTATCTTTATTGTGTAAATTACTAGTCCCATCAAGCCACCATGTAATGGAGAGGAACAAAAACAGACCTATTTGAAGTACAATCTGTGTGACAACCATGGCTCCCCTTCATTGGGACAGTGGAGTGATGAGTGTAGATGTGAACGGGCTGAAATTGTGTTACTGGAAGGATCACCAGGTGAGCACATAAGGGGGGAAAAAAGCCTGAAAAAAGAAAACTAATGCATCCACCAGATCTTGGCTCTGGTAAGCTGCCATATAATTTTGTTTTTGGGTTTACATACACCTAATTTTCAAAAATTCTGTGTATCAAATAGTTTACTTTTTAACAAAATACTGATTTAATCTTTTTTCCATCTCAGTACTGTTGATTTCCTGCAGCTTCTTTGTATCCACTTCATGTCTGCATACACTCCCTGCACATCAGCATTGTCTTGAACCGGCTTCCTGATGGTTGTAATGGTAGAGCAAGTCTGCACAATGTATGTCAGGCACAGCTGCCTGTAGTTTCCACCTGGATGCATGGTACAGGATGACAACTCAGGAGAACCACTTAGATACAGTTGTCACCCAATAATAGGAAGTGCCTGAACATGGCAGAATCAGATCACCAGATTATTTAAAAGTAAGCTGCGGGTTCCCCCATAGCTTGAAAACAACTTTTTGAATTACATAATGGGTAATTTTACATAATGTGAATAAAAATATTCTCTGTACGTTTACTGATTTTTGTTTTTTTGCATTGGGATAATAAACTGTTTATATTCTGATTTCATTAAAAAAAAAGTTCCTCTTAGTGAACGATAGGCAAAGTAACAGATTTAATTTATAACAGAATTTCTCTCCATGCTTTCAGTAGATTAGCACATCCACACTGAACAGTGTGGATGGAAGAATCTCCACAGATATTGGCTTCAAGCAATCACACCACTCACCACTGCTTGAGTACCTGAACAGTGACTGCATGTATTTGAATGTGCTCACAATTCTGCTGACAGTTTTTGCTCTTTTCCAGTTCCTTCAGATTTGTTTTCTGTTGCAGTTTCCCTGCCAACGGGACCACCCACCATTTTGAATTTTGGCCGATTCACCAGAAATGAGCTGAAATCAAACCTGTATGGTCAGCTTTAGGCTGTTATCTCTTTGCCCAAGGCGTTTAATAAGGAATGGACTGGAGTGCACTTTAGGCTGGCTCACTGGCAGCCGCATTTGTGTGGGCACTGCAGGCCACTTGTTTTGAATGAGCTTCTGTATAAGTGGTTAGCACTTCCATCTGGCAGTACTAGGGTCTTTGGTTTGAATCCCAACCACTACGCCACCTGCCTGGAGTTTTCATGTTCTCCCTGTGTCTGCCTGGGTTTCCTCCGGGTTCTCCGGTTTCCTCCCACACTCTAAAGACATTGCTGGGAGGTTAATTGGATCCTGTCTAAATTGGCCCTTGTATATGAATGTGCGTTAGGGACCTTAGATTATACGCCCCTTGAGGGTTAGGGACTGATGTGAATGTACAATATATATGTAAATTGACAGCGCTATACAAGTACCTATAATAATCTACTGAAAACGCAAGGCAAAGGTCCCTGTACCTTTTTCAAAATCACAGCTGCGGGGAAACTGCACTACAATTTCCAGTTTGTGTGGGGGTCATTAAGATTCAATGTGGGTTTGCTGCTGGAAAGTGTACGATCGCACACAGTCTATAGTGTGAACCTAGCCTAAGAGCAGAAGGCACATCCTACCTTTTTCCTATTTTGAGTAAAGTACAGGTTCAAGTGATATTAAATGTTAAAATTTAAAAAAAACGACAAACCTGTCATACTTGCCTGCTGTGTGCAGTGGATTTGCACAGAGCACATCTGATCTCTTTTCCTCTAAGCCAGCGGTTCTCAACCTGGGGGTCGCGACCCCTTTGGGGGTCGAACGACCATTTCCCAGGGGTCGCCTAAGACCATCGGAAAACACATATTTCCGATGGTCTTAGGAACCGAGACACCGCTGCAGTCTCCGGCGATGTGTGGGCGGGATGATACGCTGCTGTCACCCGGCCACACCTCCAAGATCGCTCAGCAGCTCCGCCTCCTCGCCGCTGATTGGCCACCGGAACTGTAGCTCAGGAGAGGCACACAGGCGGCCAATCACCGGCGAGGAGGTGGAGCTTGGAGAGGAGGAGCCAAGCGGCAGCGCGCGGACATCAAAGAAGACCGAGGGAGCGAGTGAAGAGGAGAGCGGCCAGAGAAGGAAGACAGCTGACAGGTAAGTGAGAGAGCGAGCCCAGGCTGGAGCAGGGGTCAGCAAGGTAAGTATCATTGGTGTCAGTGGGAGGAATAGTGCCCCATCATTTGTGTCACTAATACCAACGATGGGGCACTATTCCTCCCCCCACTGACACCAACGATGGGGCACTACTCCTCCCCCCACTGACACCAACGATGGGGCACTACTCCTCCCCCCACTGACACCAACGATGGGGCACTATTCCTCCCCCCACTGACACCAACGATGGGGCACTATTCCTCCCCCCACTGACACCAACGATGGGGCACTATTCCTCCCCCCACTGACACCAACGATGGGGCACTATTCCTCCCCCCACTGACACCAACGATGGGGCACTATTCCTCCCCCCACTGACACCAACGATGGGGCACTATTCCTCCCCCCACTGACACCAACGATGGGGCACTATTCCTCCCCCCACTGACACCAACGATGGGGCACTATTCCTCCCCCCACTGACACCAACGATGGGGCACTATTCCTCCCCCCACTGACACCAACGATGGGGCACTATTCCTCCCCCCACTGACACCAACGATGGGGCACTATTCCTCCCCCCACTGACACCAACGATGGGGCACTATTCCTCCCCCCACTGACACCAACGATGGGGCACTATTCCTCCCCCCACTGACACCAACGATGGGGCACTATTCCTCCCCCCACTGACACCAACGATGGGGCACTATTCCTCCCCCCACTGACACCAACGATGTGGCACTATTCCTCCCCCCACTGACACCAACGATGTGGCACTATTCCTCCCCCCACTGACACCAACGATGGGGCAGTATTCCTCCCCCCACTGACACCAACGATGGGGCAGTATTCCTCCCCCCACTGACACCAACGATGGGGCAGTATTCCTCCCCCCACTGACACCAACGATGGGGCAGTATTCCTCCCCCCACTGACACCAACGATGGGGCAGTATTCCTCCCCCCACTGACACCAACGATGGGGCAGTATTCCTCCCCCCACTGACACCAACGATGGGGCAGTATTCCTCCCCCCACTGACACCAACGATGGGGCAGTATTCCTCCCCCCACTGACACCAACGATGGGGCAGTATTCCTCCCCCCACTGACGCCAACGATGGGGCAGTATTCCTCCCCCCACTGACGCCAACGATGGGGCAGTATTCCTCCCCCCACTGACGCCAACGATGGGGCAGTATTCCTCCCCCCACTGACGCCAACGATGGGGCAGTATTCCTCCCCCCACTGACGCCAACGATGGGGCAGTATTCCTCCCCCCACTGACGCCAACGATGGGGCAGTATTCCTCCCCCCACTGACGCCAACGATGGGGCAGTATTCCTCCCCCCACTGACGCCAACGATGGGGCAGTATTCCTCCCCCCACTGACGCCAACGATGGGGCAGTATTCCTCCCCCCACTGACGCCAACGATGGGGCAGTATTCCTCCCCCCACTGACGCCAACGATGGGGCAGTATTCCTCCCCCCACTGACGCCAACGATGGGGCAGTATTCCTCCCCCCACTGACGCCAACGATGGGGCAGTATTCCTCCCCCCACTGACGCCAACGATGGGGCAGTATTCCTCCCCCCACTGACGCCAACGATGGGGCAGTATTCCTCCCCCCACTGACGCCAACGATGGGGCAGTATTCCTCCCCCCACTGACGCCAACGATGGGGCAGTATTCCTCCCCCCACTGACGCCAACGATGGGGCAGTATTCCTCCCCCCACTGACGCCAACGATGGGGCAGTATTCCTCCCCCCACTGACGCCAACGATGGGGCACTACTCCCCCCACTGACGCCAACGATGGGGCACTACTCCCCCCACTGACGCCAACGATGGGGCACTACTCCCCCCACTGACACCAACGATGGGGCACTACTCCCCCCACTGACACCAACGATGGGGCACTACTCCCCCCACTGACACCAACGATGGGGCACTACTCCCCCCACTGACACCAACGATGGGGCACTACTCCCCCCACTGACACCAACGATGGGGCACTACTCCCCCCACTGACACCAACGATGGGGCACTACTCCCCCCACTGACACCAACGATGGGGCACTACTCCCCCCACTGACACCAACGATGGGGCACTACTCCCCCCACTGACACCAACGATGGGGCACTACTCCCCCCACTGACACCAACGATGGGGCACTACTCCCCCCACTGACACCAACGATGGGGCACTACTCCCCCCACTGACACCAACGATGGGGCACTACTCCCCCCACTGACACCAACGATGGGGCACTACTCCCCCCACTGACACCAACGATGGGGCACTACTCCCCCCACTGACACCAACGATGGGGCACTACTCCCCCCACTGACACCAACGATGGGGCACTACTCCCCCCACTGACACCAACGATGGGGCACTACTCCCCCCACTGACACCAACGATGGGGCACTACTCCCCCCACTGACACCAACGATGGGGCACTACTCCCCCCACTGACACCAACGATGGGGCACTACTCCCCCCACTGACACCAACGATGGGGCACTACTCCCCCCACTGACACCAACGATGGGGCACTACTCCCCCCACTGACACCAACGATGGGGCACTACTCCCCCCACTGACACCAACGATGGGGCACTACTCCCCCCACTGACACCAACGATGGGGCACTACTCCCCCCACTGACACCAACGATGGGGCACTACTCCCCCCACTGACACCAACGATGGGGCACTACTCCCCCCACTGACACCAACGATGGGGCACTACTCCCCCCACTGACACCAACGATGGGGCACTACTCCCCCCACTGACACCAACGATGGGGCACTACTCCCCCCACTGACACCAACGATGGGGCACTACTCCCCCCACTGACACCAACGATGGGGCACTACTCCCCCCACTGACACCAACGATGGGGCACTACTCCCCCCACTGACACCAACGATGGGGCACTACTCCCCCCACTGACACCAACGATGGGGCACTACTCCCCCCACTGACACCAACGATGGGGCACTACTCCCCCCACTGACACCAACGATGGGGCACTACTCCTTCCACTGACACCAATGACGGGGCACTACTCCTTCCACTGACACCAATGACATGGCACTACTCCTCCCACTGCAAAATTACAGTTATGAAGTAGCAACGAAAATAATTTTATGGTTGGGGGTCACCACAACATGAGGAACTGTATTAAGGGGTCGCGGCATTAGAAAGGTTGAGAACCACTGCTCTAAGCGCTCCTGGTTCTTCCTCTTCCCCATGCTACCCCCAAGCCCCGCTCTGTGTGTCCATAAGACATACAGAACAGGGCTCACCCCCATTCCCTCCTCACTGGCTGTGATTGACAGCAGCAAGAGCCAGTGGCTTCCGATGCTGTCTCTCAGCCAGTGAGAAGGCAGAGACCCGGGAGATCAGCTGCTCCAGTGCACTTAGCTGGATTGTGATTTAACTTGGATACAGTTGTGGCCAAAATTATTCAACCCCCACTGAAATTGAGTGTTTTGGCCAGTTTGACATTGCTTTTGATCATTCAGTCATCTTGCTTACATTTACATTAAAGAGGCACTTGTAGGTCAGACAAATATAACATAACAGTTATAATGAAATAACCACAAATGTCTTTTCTGTGCTCACAGCATTATCAGTTTTATTCAACCCCCAAGTGACATTCAATCTTAGTACTTAGTACAGCATCCTTTTACAGTTATAACAGCTTTTAAACGTGAAGCATAGCTTGACACAAGTGTCTTGCAGCGATCTACGGGTATCTTCGCCCATTCTTCATGGGCAAAGGCCTCCAGTTCAGTCACATTCTTAGGCTTGCGCACTGCAACTGCTTTCTTTAAGTCCCACCAGAGGTTCTCAATCGGATTTAAGTCTGGTGACTGCGATGGCCACTCCAAAATGTTCCAGCCTTTCCTCTGCAACCATGCTCTAGTGGACTTGGAGGTATGCTTGGGATCATTGTCCTGTTGAAAGGTCCAACGTCTCCCAAGCCTCAGGTGTGTGACGGACTGCATCACGTTTCCATCCAATATCTCCTGGTACTGAAGAGAATTCATGGTACCTTGCACACGCTGAAGCTTCCCTGTACCTGCAGAAGCAAAACAGCCCCAAAGCATGATTGACCCTCCACCATGCTTCACAGTAGGCAAGGTGTTCTTTTCATCATAGGCCTTGTTCTTCCTCCTCCAAACATAGCGTTGATCCATGGGCCCAAACAGTTCTAATTTTGTTTCATCAGTCCACAGAACACTATCCCACAACTTTTGTGGTTTGTCCACATGGCTTTTGGCATACTGCAGTCGACTCTTCTTATTCTTTGGAGACAGCAAGGGGGTACGCCTGGGAGTTCTGGCACGGAGGCCTTCATTACGCAGTGTGCGTCTTATTGTCTGGGCTGAAACTTCTGTACCCACATCTGACAAATCTTTTCTCAGTTCCTCAGCAGTCACACGGGGACTTCTCTCCACTCTACGCTTCAGGTAGCGCACAGCAGTCGAAGTCAGCATCTTCTTTCTGCCACGACCAGGTAGCGTTTCAACAGTGCCCTTTGCCTTGAATTTGCGAATGATGCTTCCTAAGGTGTCTCTTGGTATGTTTAACATCTTTGCAATCTTCTTATAGCCATTGCCCTTCCTGTGAAGAGAAATCACCTCTTCTCTTGTCTTCCTGGACCATTCTCTTGCCTTCACCATGTTTGTAACCACACCAGTAAATGTCTAGAAGGAGCTGAGTATCACAGTCATTTTAAAGCTGCCTAATTGGTGCTTATTATGCTTGATTGCTGCTCGGTGACATCCACAGGTGTTTTCAATACCTGATGGAAAGCACCTGTATGAACCTCTGTTCTTCAGAGTGGTAGTCTTTAAGGGGTTGAATAATTGTGGCAATGAAGAAACCACATAAGAACCATTTACTACTGTATTACATAAACAATTGATGTCATTTTAGTTGCATTTGGGTAGTTACAACGTCCTTGTAGGATTTGATTCTGAATACAATTCCAAATGTACACTATAGTCCCTAAACCCCTTTACAGCATTGGGGGTTGAATAATTTTGGCCACAACTGTAAGTATGAAAGCATGAAGGTAAAAAAAACCTCCAGCCTTTAGAACCACTTTCAATGAATAGTTTCCTGACATTAGAAATTTATGGTCACTGCAAATACTTCTGTCTGCCAACTGCTAGCATGTCTGCGTAATTGTTTGGATATCTGAAAATTCGCCATAGATATCAGATGAAAGTCTTTTTATATTTAGATTGTGGGTAACCCAGATCGCTGCCAAATAACATCTGCAACAGTCCATTAGGGTCAGACATAAGGTTGGAATTCATCTGGTAGTCCACTGTTCCAGCTAACAGGAGTGGTGCTGAAGGCAAAACATACATTATTATTATACAGTATTTATAAAGCGCCAATAGTTCGCTCAGCGCTAGATACAAATGCTTCTTCATGTTTCTTTTCTGCCTTTTGCTTTTTAGTAATTGGTTTTGTATGTATTGCTGCTTATATGGTTATTTGATTTCCATAGTTGTCAAAGCTCCGTAGCACAGGTTGAGTGTGACATTGGATTCCTAGTTCATGTTGATCTCGGTGAACTGCTTCCTATCTCTGGTTGCTTGTCTATGGACAGCTCAACTGTACTAGCAAGGCTGGAAGTCTTTGATCTGTATTCATGCATCCCTTATTGTGGATCCTTGTGAGGCTTGTTTTGATACACAGCTGCCCTTAGTATATTTGTGCTGTAATTGTGTGTGTGCACAATGATTTGACTTTTATTTTGTATCCTGAAATTGGTAGTACTAGCCCTCCTTTTTGTCCATTAGTGCGCATATAGTCTGTGCAGTGTGGATTATCACTGTGTTTTGTTGCATGTACTTGCTAAACCTTTGTTACATCTCTGATAAGATAAGCAGCACTGAACCTGCACAGGATGGCAGTGTGATTGTGATTTTGCTTACTCTAAATTTAACCCAGAATTATAATTAAATTATTTTCATCTGTGCAAGGCTAAGGTGCTGTGAAGCAGTAGGATGCTTGGATGGTTCTACTACAAGATTGTCTCTCTATTGCTTCAAGTGGTAAATCCAAACATAAACTTATTTCATTGCAGTTTACCAATTCTTAGATGTGATGGTTGCATCAGTTTTCTTTTATTTTCACCTAGTGATCCAGCCAGTAAGTCTGTGTTTTAACAGAACAAGCCAAGCTCTCCTGCAGATGTAGCAGTTAGGCCTCATCCACACAGGGCATTAAACATGTGGCTGTTAGAGGCATTTTTTTCTGCCTCTAATCACCCCACAATGTTAGCCTATGTATCCTTGCACACAGGCATTTACAGGTACAAAAACAATCACTTGCACATTCAGAAGATGAGTGTTTTGGAGGAAAAAACACCTGACATGCCTAAACGCTAGGCATGGTTAGTGCTTGAGCATTCATTCTTTTCAATGGTCAGAATAAAATTCAATATTTTGGCCAATAGAATGAACTCCCCAATGCTTGACGCTCCTAAACATGTTTACTAAACGCCCGCTTTAGGCACTTTTTTAGGCTGTGTTTTCCTCCCCTGCAGCAAAGGGAAGGAACAGTAAATTTCGGATTTCAAATTCCCAAACTGCTGCACTAGCTGTGTGGGTATTAACAGCTAATCACCCATGGGATAAGTATAGCAGGGGGATGGGATGGGTGTAGGGTGTTCCTTTTTAATTTTTTGTGAAAAGGTGAACTTACACTTTTAGAACAGCAAAGCAATACCAGAAAGTCTTAGTACCCTCTTCATTTTTGAAAACGTTGTTCATGCTGCAATAAAAGTTTGTTTTACTGATGTGCGCTACAATGCTTCCACTCAGCTTATCGCACAGCAATGTCCATTGTACACAGGAAGTAGACCATCTTGTGCAGAGGAATGTGATTCAGGGCCGGTTCACATGCGATTCTGTGTAGTGCAATTTCAGCCCATTCATTTTGACCACACCAAAACTAGTGCATTCACTACTTTTTAAAATCACTACAATCGGATTGCATTGGTACAAAAGTACCATGCAATCAGGTGCGGGTACGACCTGCACTTGGGAGTGTTATTTACTATTGACATCCGCTGCAAAGCGCAAATAGAGTGCATTTTGTATTCAGTGTTAGTCAGCCCTCCAGGATTCAAATTGGCAGAGCAGATCTTAAAATAATGACGTGAATAATGTTCATTGTTTCATTTGTAATCCGGTGGTCAGAATTGTGCTGACATACCCTCCTGCAGTCTCCTCCCCCAGCTTTTTAAAGAAGGGCATAAACTCACTTTATTTTTTTTTTTTCTTGTTCAACCAGAGGGTTGAATGAAAATAACTGACAGATCCCTGCATCCACTTAAGCAATGGTCCACCCTTCCCTGTTGCACTGTTGTATTCTAGGAAGGGGACCCCTTCCTCCTCCTTTACAAATAAAGTCAGAATACACAGATCAGCCTTGCTGCTATTTGCTGCACGCTATGATCAAATGCTGGGTTTTCCAACATTTCTATTTGGCAGAAGCTGGTCATTAGAACAGAGAAGAGTACACATGGACTGAAAGTTGGCTGCTTCCTGCTAAGCCCCTTATGCAAATGAGAACAAAGGTCATGTGATCGCTTATAAAATGAAAGCGTATACACAAACTTTTTGCCTTGTGTTTCTATTGTGAACTGAATGGGTTGGATTGTTTCACAAGGTAAGTGTTCACATATACTTTTACATTTTCTAACATGCTGCCTGCATAGTTCGGTTATTTCAGAGGCAGCAAGGTAATATAAATGGGGATCTTGCTATTATCTCCAGCGTCCTAATCTTATCCTGCAGGCATTTCTAGGTCAGTAGGGTGCAATGTGCATCTTCATTAACTAAGTCCCCTTTCATTGTAAAGAAACCTCCCCCGACTTAAGGTGGCCACTGATGGATAGAATTTTTAACAAACATTCCTGGGAAAAGTCTTTGGAAAATTTGTATGAAAAGTCTTAAAACATTTGTTTGTCGTTGAAAAGAGTTTATTTGCTGTTAACATTTGATTTTGGAATGAATGGACTTTACTAAACCAAAACTGCATACACTATTTGAAATTGCCTTGAGAAACGTTTTCCATACTGCACCTTCAAATTTCCCCATCACTGCAGTCAAAAACCAACATCAATTCAATCCATTAATAATTAGAAAACCGAACAGACGTTCTTAGAACTTTTTTTTTTTTTTTTCCTTCAAAAGAATTATATTTTAAAGTTTCATATATATCAATGGATAAATTAAAGGCAGGTCTCACTCTCCTGGTGGGAGCCAACTCCTTTAAAGGCACAGGAACACACTGGATGCCCAGCAGGAGCACAATGGCAACTGAAGGCGTCCAATGTGTCTCCGTGTCTTTAATCTATTAACTGCTATATGTGTTCCAACTTGGAGATTCTCAAATATTGTTAGGACCGCAGTATGCAGAGGAGCCTTGACATAGGCACTGCAGCTATCCTATATATTTGCAAATGTGTGCAACTAAACCTTCTGTTTTTAACGTGAATTGTTAGTCAAATCAGTTTTTTTGCTGGTAAGAGTGCTGAAAAACTAGTTTGTTGTGCACTGCCCTTCTATGTGCACCTTGCTGCAAAGGCTAGTTATAAATTGGGGTAGTTCCAATCGTTTTGTACAGCTTGTTCACTGGATAAGCTTTACAAACCTGACTAATAAATACAGGAGGGGGCGGGTACAAGACCAGTCACCCTGCTCAAGGAGAAGGGAAATTCCCATACAGAGGTAAAGTGCAGGATCATTTTCATGCTGGACTACTGCACAGATCTGAAAGAAATGCATGAAGAACCCCAAGGGGTTTATTTATAAAACATTCGTTTGAAGCTTACAAGCATTTGTGAAGGCTGCGCAAAGTTTTCATGTATTTTCTGTAATAAATTAATTCCTTTCATCTCCAGCTCTTTCTAGTGGCCAACTTGTATATTTTCTCATTGAGATATTTCAGAAAACTAGTTGGGGCTGACGATCATAGAAATTATTAAACTATTACAGAACATAGAGGGAATTTTTTGCAGCCTGCACTAATGCTTGTGACATTCATGCAATTAATATTTTACAACTAGACTTCAAAGAAGAATATACATGTCTCTTATATTTTATACGCCAATCTTTTTATTGAAAAGAACAAATTATTATTATTCAGTATTTATATAGCGCTAAAAGGTTTGCTCAGTGCTGTACATTATAGTGGGGGACAGAACATGAGACAATACAGAAACAAAACACGAGGGGGTCAAGGGCCCTGCTCTTTTGAGCTTACAATCCAGGTGGGAGGGGATTGTGGTACAGGAGGAAGTGGCTGTGGGGGACGGAGTGGAGGAGATCGGCTGTTAGGTGAGGGCGGGGTAGGCTTCCCTGAAGAGATGGGTTTTCAGGGTGCGCCTAAAGGTGAGGAGAGTAGGTGACAGTCTGGTGGATTGGGGTAGGGAGTTACAGAGGATGGGGGAAGTCCTGGAGGAGTCATGCAGTCGGGTGTGGGAGGTGGAGACCAGGGAGCTAGAAAGTAGGAGGTCTTGTGAGGAGCAAAGAGTCCGGGTTGGGTGGTATTTGGGTATCAGGTCGGTGAGGTAGTTTGGGGCAGCGTTATGAATGGCCCAATCTACTTATCCCTCATGACAATCTACTTGTCCCGATTTTAAAAATAATAAACAATTTTAACTGAAGCTTTTAGGAATTTGTGTGGCTTTTAAAAACAAAAGGGGCTTTATGGTGACTTGAACTTTAAACATTTTTTAACATTGCCCTGCTTATCTCCTCACCTCAATGCCTGTCTCCAGCACCGCACCCGGGAACTAGCAGGGAGGGGAGAGACCTTGGACTGCATTGAAAGGGGAGTGTCAGTGTCACGACTCTCAACGCTCAGCAGAAGCGCATCTGCTGAGCAAGTAATGAGGTACCGGCCCCAATGAGAAAAATAAATCCTTCAGGCTACCCTTCATGGGTGTAATGCAGGACTCCTGCAGGCTGTCATTGTAATCTGTCCGAACCTCATACGGGCAGGCAGTTTCACATTGACGGGAAGAATCAATGAACTACCATGGTGCTGTTCCGTTCAGAACTACAAACCGAAAGCCTCAAAGGATGTCGGTACTTGTAGTAGATTTTCGGAAAGTGACAGCAGGCGCAAGGAACTTCTCACTGTACTGCTGTCACACAGAGGGCTTGGATATCTGAGCTGCTGCAGGAGCAGGAACATGTGTTCCACCCTAAATATGGGTGGAACATGTAACCTGTTCCCAAAGGTGAACTTATCCTTTATTCCTTTTGCTGTGTTTCTTTTGCACTTGTTTAAAAAAATCATGTTAGGCCTGAAGATTACATAAACCCCAGAAAACCTATTTTCTGAAAGCAGATACCATAGAGAATAAAATAGTGGTAGTTCCAATTTTTTGTCACACAATATTACCACAAAGGTCTAAGAAATGTAAAATTTCAGTAAAAAACACACTTAAGTTAATTTTAGGGCACACAAAGGAAATAAATTACCCAATTTTTTGATGAAATATAAAATAAGGATGCACCGAGTAGATACCCAATATAACAAACCTTACATTTGCATGCGCTTGTGAAATGACAAGCTTTAGTACCCTATATTTTCTATAGGCGACTCTTTTAAAGCCCCCTCTAGGTCATCAGTTCAGCTTTATGGAGGAGGTCTAATGCTATAATTATTGCTGTCATTCTGGCATGCGTTGTGATATGCAACGTGCATCGCATATGGTTTTATGCATAGGTGCCCTGACGTGTGCGTTTGTGCATATAGGGGGGGCTCAAATTTTTTAGGGGGACAGTTGTGTTTGAGTGTATCTTTGTGTCATTTTTTACAATTTAAAAAGACTTTTTTTTTGCATGTATCCCCTGTGTTCCATTGAATGTAATGCAGTGCACATCACACACTGCATTACATTCTTTCCCGGATTTGATGGCCGGGAAAGCTGCCAACCGTGTTTGGGATAAAAGCATTTTGGCTTCTCCTAAACAGCCATGTAATCTAATGTTATACACTGTGGGGGTTATTTTTATACAACTGGAGAATGCAAAATCTGGTGCAGTTCTTCATAGAAACCAATCGGCTTCCAGGTTTTATTGTCAAAGCTTAATTGAACAAGCTGGAGTTAGAATCTGCTGCAGCTGTGCATGGTAGCCAATCAACTTCTGATTGCTGCAGTTTTAGTAAATCTACCCCTATGTCTTTATGACAGCTGAATGGTTATATCTGCTATTGCTTTATATCTCTGCCAGGGTATAAATGTTTTAATTTTTGTTTTTTTTGGCAACTACGGCTTTGAAGAATTCCGGTTCCCATAATAGGGAACCTAACAAAGTCACATTATTCCTAAATCATAAACAGTTTTTAGAAAAACACAAGCTATTATCACCCTGTAAATCATTCAGGAGCAAATATCAACTATGCAAAGAAAGATGCATCTGTTATGTTGCCCTGAACTGTGGAAGCTGTGCCCCAAAAAAGCAAGCAAGCTAAAGTCTAGTTGCCAGTATTCCCTTGGGTTCTCTACAATGTATCTTTTCTCAGTTAGGCTACGTTCACACTTGCCTTGTTAGCAAGTGGCAGACAGGCGTTTGGGAAACGGTAAAAACGCTTCCCAAACACCTGGGAAAATTCTGCACATTGCAGCACATGGTGCTGTTCAAACGGGAGCGTTAGTGTCGCAGCAAAACGGACGCCTCTGGTCGAGTTAGGAGGAAGCCTCCTATTAAACTTTGCGGTGCGATTGCGGGACGTTTGTGGAGCGTTAATGCCATTCAAACTTCGTTATAGGCATTTGTGGGGCGTTTTTAACACTGGGCAAACGGCTAGCAACCGCCGCTAAACCGCGTATGCGGCTTTTGCGGAGCGTTAAAAACGCTCTAAACGCCGAACCAATGCTTGTCAAACGCTATAGGGGCGTTTGGCAAGAGTTGGAAAAACAGTCAAGTGTGAACGAACCCTAAAGGACTTAAAGGGCTTACCATGGCTTATTCTGTACTGTCTCTCTATTGGAGACAGCCATCTAGGTAGAGGGGCAGAGCTTTACTTTTCATTTCAGAGCTGCCTCCTTGATGACAAGTGACCTGATGACTGATGAAAAAATAATTAAGCAGAGGCAGGGGAGAATCGAAAAGCTTACATCTCCAGATGGATGAAGCAGACGCAAGTCCTCGGGTTCTGCTTCCAGTATAGCTTCCTCACCAGCAAGGAGAACACTGGGCAGCATGATATTGACATCACTAAATCTCATCTGCTGTAACAAGCAGGTAGAGGTGATGGTCCCTTAGATCTCACACTGCAGATTTACAATTAGGAGGCTGGCTGTTTTTTGTAATTAAGACAAAAGGTAGATTTTTCAGAGTACTGCCTAAGCAGCCCATAGATAAGTCCGTTTTTCATTCTACCAGCTTTTTGAATGGGAAGAAAACTGACCCTTTGAGGTGAATGGGAGAATCATCCCTGCTGAGCTATTGTGTTCTGACAGCAGGGAGTCTTCTCTGTCAACAGAATACACTTATCAGTGTTGCAGTCTAGAGTCTGCATCACTCATCCAGCAGGGAAAATCTGACAGGGCAGTTTTACAGAAGTCCATTAGTTGAAAGATTTCTGTATAACCACAGTGCCCATACATGGATTGAAATTTGTCTGCTCCCTGCTGAATTGGCTGAATTTTGATCCATGTATGGCTGGCTTTAGGCACAATTCACATTTCTAGAAGTTCATATCTTCTCTTTTGAGTTCAAGAGCAGGCTTCCCTTTCATACTTTGATGTTTTGACAGCTTTTGCCACTGTGGAGTAAGTGTTTTTTTTTTTTTTTTTTTTGTAGCTTTGATTACTTCCACTTGGTCAGGGTCTCTACCCAGCCAGATAAGTAACGTATAAATGTGTTTAATTGGAACCACTTGTAGTTATTGAAAATTACTTTATTTTCTTTCCTAGTCTCCAATATATGATGGGAAAGTACCACACTGGCACCATTATTCCTGTTTCTGGAAGCGTGCACGGGTCTTATCTCATGGAGATATTGATGGCTTCACAGAGCTTCGATGGGAGGATCAGGAAAAGATTAAGAAGGCAATCGAAACAGGTGGTGCCTCAGCAGGTAGGTGCTTGGTTTGACTAAAACTTGTTTTCTTTGGGGCATTAGCAGGCCTCTGTTGAATTAGCTCTGCCCTCTGTTGGATAGACCTGAAGTAAAGACTTGCACCTGCCCATGAACAGGAAGTAGAAGTTTCAGTTTAGTCTCCTTGGAGGTTGGTTGGGTTCTCCAGTAAAGTGAACATACACTGACTAAATAATCGTACAATTACCTTGTTTTAATATTTTTAAGGGGTGATTTTGTATTTTTTCAAATAATAAAACCACCTTGAATAAATGCAAACCGGGTAAGATTAAGAGTAAATGTACACCTGAACATGTAAATTCATTATACTGTTTCATATTCTATGCCGTCTGCATACTGTTTCAGATGGACCGAAGAATATCTTGCAGGCTACACTTGTGCAATCTGTTATAAATGTGCTGAAGTTGAAAATGGAAGGAAACAAATCTCTGCATATGTAAAATGTTTAAGTAAAATTGCTGTCAGGAAGGGTATTTATGACAGAAAAGACCCTATTGGTCTCTTCTGTTATAAGTTTCCGCCTGCCTGACAGCTGTCATGTACGCTGAACTACGCAGGCCACATACCCTCCTGAACCATACAGGCCATAAAAGGCCATAAAGGCATGGATGAGTGAGTTTGGGGTGGGGGAACATAACTGGCCTGCACAGAGTCCTGACCTCAACCTAATAGAACACCTTTGGGATGAATTAGAGCAGAGACTGCGAGCCAGGCCTTCTCGTCCAACATCAGTGCCTGACCTCACAAATGCGCTTCTGGAAGAATGGTCAACCATTCCCATAGACACACTCCTAAGCCTTATGGACAGCCTTCCCAGAAAAGTTGAAGCTGTTATAGCTGTAAAGGGCGGGGCCAACTCCATACTGAACCCCGTGGACGAAGACTGGGATGCCATTACAGTTCATGTGTCTGTAAAGCAGGCGTCCCAATACTTTTGGAAATATAGTGTGTGTGTGTGTACATTGCTCAAAACAAATTCAAGGAACACTTTGAAAACACATCAGATCTCAGTGGGGAAAAATATCATGCTGGATATCTATACTGATATGGATGGGGTAATGTGTTAGGAACATAAGGATGCCCCATCGTTTGATGGAAATTAAAATGGTCAACCCACAGAGGACTGAATTCAAAGACATCCGAAAATCAAAGTGAACAAATTATGCAGCAGGCCTGTCCATTTTGCTGAAATTTCATTGCAGCAAATCAAAATGGAGCTCAGTAGTTTGTATGGCCACCACGTGCTTGTATGCATGCCTGACAATGTCAGGGCATGCTCCTAATGGAACGACAGATGGTGTCCTGGGGAATTTCCTCCCAGATCTGGACCAGGGCATAAATGAGCTCCAGGACAGTCTGAGGTGCAACCTGGTGGCGTCAGATGAACCGAAACATGATATCCCAGAGGTGTTCTATTGGATTTAGGTCAGGTGAGCATGGGGGGCTATTCAATGGTATCAATTCCTTCATCCTTCAGGAATTTCCTGCATACTCTCACGACATAAGGCCAGGCATTGTCGTGCACCAGGAGGAACCCTGTGGGTTCCTCCACTGCACCAGTGTAGGGTCTGACAATGGGTCCAATGATTTCATCCCAATACCTAATGACAGTCAGGGTGCCATTGTCTAGCCTGTAGAGATCTGTGCGTCCCTCCAAGGATATGCCTCCCCAGACCATCACTGACCCACCACCAAAAATGGTCATGCTGAACGATGTTGCAGGCAGCATAACATTCTCCACAGTTTCTCCAGACCCTTTCACATTTGTCACGTGCTCAGGGGGAACCTGCTCTCATCTGTGAAAAGCACAGGGCATCAGTGACAGACCTGCCAATTCTGGTGTTCAATGGCAAATGCTAAATGAGCTCTATGGTGCACGGCAGTGAGCACAGGGCCCACTACAGGACGTCGGGCCCTCAGGCCACCCTCATGAGGTATGTTTCCGATTGTTTGGTCAGAGACATTCACACCAGTGCCCTGCTGGAGGTCATTTTGTAGGGCTCAGGCAGAGTTCATCCTGTTCCTCCTTGCACAAAGGAACAGATACCGGTCCTGCTGATGGGTTAAGGACCTTCTACGGCCCTGTTCAGCTCTCCTCGAGTAACTGCCTGTCTCCTGGAATCTCCTCCATGTTCTTGAGACTGTGCTGGGAGACACAGCAAACCTTCTGGCAGTGGCACGCATTGATGTGCCATCCTGGAGGAGTTGGACTGCCTGTGCAACCTCTGTAGGGTCCAGGTATCGCCTCATGCTACCAGTAGTGACACTGACCCTAGCCAAATGCAAAAGTAGAGAAAAATCGTCAAAACATGAGTAAGGGAAACAAATTGTCAGTGGCCTCCACCTGTAAAACCATTCCTGTTTTGGGGGTCATCTCATTGTTTCCCAACTAGTGCACCTGTTGTTAATTTCATTAAGGGTTAAGAAAAACAACCTGCCCGGAGCCTGGAACTACATGTCCCGGGAGTCGGGTGATATAAATTCATCAACTCTTTGCTGTGGTACCTAGTCCATTTGCATTGCACTGTGCTCTTTGGGGACTATGTATTCCATGATTCTCTTGTGTGTTCCACTGATTGGTCCTCTGATTCTAACTCTGCTTCCAGAAGAGGGGAGCAGAATCGGGAGTGAGTGGGGAATTTTACCAGGATTATAGAAATACTTCTGTTGCGAAATAGTCGACAAGCTGATATTGATAATTTTGTTTATATCTACAGGGGCTGGCGGAGGGGACGCCAAAGGAGGCAAAGCAGATATGACACTGAATGATTTTGCTACTGAATATGCAAAGTCCAACAGAAGCACCTGCAAAGGCTGTGAGCAGAAAATTGAGAAGGTAAAGTGAATATAATCAAGTATAGCTATCAGCGCAGTGCCTGGGACTGGTAAAAGCTGAGAGATGAAACCAAAAACAAGTGGGGAATTTTATTGCAAAATTGGGGATGAAAGAAATCAGGTAGCAAATGTGCAATGTCCTTTTGTCTTTTCCGGTCAGTGGAACATGTCGACGGTGCTTATGCTTATCAGATGACGTTTTCCCGGAAACTATATATGCCATCATAACCTTTAATACTGTACATCACGACACAGCAAAAGAAATTTACAACTTTAGTCAGAAGCACCTGTTAAGCGGGCACCAACAATTTGCCCTATTTGAAGCTGCATAAGCTGTGACATGACCTGTATTACTAACCGTGCACACAGTGAATGATGCAAGAGAGGCTTCCCACCTGTTAGCTAGGTGTCTCATCACACAGCGGAAGCAAAAGAATGTTACATCTCTGCAGCTATCAATGAGAAACATGTCACTTTTACACCTTCATATCATGTAGTGTTTCCTTTTTTTTTTTTTTTTTTTTTAATCTAATTCCTGTATGTGCTACAGGATGTTGCATCACATCATAAATTAATGGCTTATATTGCTGGAAGAAGGTTTAGGTTAATATCTCTGCAGCATTTCAGGTTGATTGCAGTCTTTTGTATTTTATATAAAGATGACACAAATGAACATATATATGTGCCCAACTGTTCTTAGCTCATCTTATGTCTTTAGGCAGTTGAAGCCTGATTGTTTTGAGGACTTCACCACACTGACACCTTGTCACTTCTACAGTCAATGAAATGCAGCTTTTACTTACCACCTTGCCCCCTCTTGTCGAAACACTGCTCAGTCTTGTTAGCGGAGGAACCATCTCACAGGTTCGTGCAGCAAGATAGCAACACCATAGGAAAAGATGAGTTTAAGCAATTTTTGTGCTGGCAAGTTTTTGCCAGTGTGATGTGGCCTTTAGATTGTTGATATTTCAGTTGCCAAAGACATAAGGTAGGTAAATTTTATTAAGCTATAACAATGACTCTGAACAGTGTAGTCAGATGGTTGAAAATCACAATTGTTATGGCATATAGCACATGCATTATTGCTTGTTTTTAGATTTTTTATGTAGACTTCTATAGATGCATATGCATTAAAGTGGAATGTTTCCACTTGTATGGTGGCTGGGCAGGCTCTTTCCTTAATGTGCAAGTATGCATCCACATACCTAAACATTATGGCACACTTTCCTGCTAGTGTGCTCTTGTCTACCAATACAGTGCCCAAGGCCCTCCTTCATGGCTGCTGACCTCTTATGACAGCCTTCCAGGTCTGCCACTGAGCATCCATAGAGGATGCAACTCATGTGCGCCTGAGTTGCATCTTTCACATTGGCTTCATTGTAAGATGTTAGGGTTATACAGTGTATACAGAAAGTATTCACAGCACTTAACTTTTGCCACAATTTGTTATCTTACAGCCTTATTCCAAAATGGATTAAATTCATTTTTTTCCTCAACACTCTACAAACAATACCCCATAATGACAACGTGAAAGAAGTTCGTTTTGAAATCTTTGCAATTTATTAAAAATAAAAAACAAAAAAAAAAAACACGTACATAAGTATCCACACCCTTTACTCAGTACTTTGTTGAAGCACCAATTACAGCCTCAAGTCATTTTGAGTATGATGCTACAAGCTTGACACACGTATTTTTGGGCAATTTCTCCCATTCTTCTTTGCAGTACCTCTAAAGCTCCATTAGGTTGGAAGGGGAGCATCGGTGCACAGCCATTTTCAGATCTCTCCAGAGATGTTTAATTGGGTTCAAGTCTGGGCTCTGGCTGGGCCAGTCCAGGACATTCAGAGTTGGCCCGTAGCCACTCCTTTGTTATGTGGGCTGTGTGCTTAGGGTCGTTGTCCTGTTGAAAGATGAACCGTCGCCCCAGTCTAAGGTCCAGAGTGCTCTGGAACAGGTTTTCATCAAGGATGTCTCTGTACATTGCTGCATTTATCTTTTCTTCAGTCCTGACTAATCTCCCAGTTCCTGCTGCTGAAAAACATCCCTGCAGCATGATAATGCCACCACAATGTTTCACTGTATTGGCCATGTGGTGAGTGGTACCTGGTTTCCTCCAGACATGGGGCTGTTATTTGCCTTTTACTGAGGAGTGACTTCCGTCTGGCCACTCTACCATACAGGCCTGATTGGTGGAGTGCTGCTGCAGAGATGGTTATTCTTCTGGAAGGTTCTCCTCTCTCCACAGAGAAACGCTGGAGCTCTTTCAGAGTGACCATTGGGTGCTTGGTTACCTCCCTAGCTAAGGCCCTTCTCCCTCGATCACTCATTTTGGCTGGGGTGCCCACTCTAGGAAGATTCCTGGTGGTTCCAAACTTCTTCCATTTATGGATGATGGAGGCCACTGTGCTCATTTGGACCTTCAATGCTGCAGAAATTTTTCTGTACCCTTCCCCAGATCTGTGCCTTGATATAATCCGGTCTCGGAGGTCTATGGACAGTTCCTTGGACTTCATGGCTCGGTTTGTGTTTTTGATATGCAATGTTAATAGACAGGTTTATGCCTTTCCTAATCCTGTCCAGTCAACTGAATTTCCCACAGGTGGACTCCAATTAAGTTGTGGAAACATCTCAAGGATGATCAGTGGGAACAGGATGCACCAGAGCTCAATTTTGAGTGTCATGGCAAAGGCTGTGAATACTTATGTACATGTGTTTTTTGTTTTTTATTTTTAGTAAATTGCAAAGATTTCAAAACAAACTTTTTTCATGTTGTCATTATGGGGTATTGTTTGGATTAAATTCATTTTTTTCCTCAATATTCTACATTTTGGAATAAGGCTGTGACATAACAAAATGTGGCAAAAGTTAGGCGCTCAGAATACTTTCTGGACGCACTGTACACTGTGCATGCATCACAGGGGATGTACACTAAATAAAATGTGTGATACAACAGGAAGAAGTTTTCTAACAGACTTTGTATATCTATCCCCCACAAAAAAAAAAACTTACTAATTTTAATTCAGTTTTACATTTGTATGTGTTTCTTCTGTGCAGGGTCAGATCAGATTATCGAAGAAAAGCTTGGATGTAGAGCGACCTCAGCTTGGCATGATTGATCGCTGGTACCACCCAGACTGCTTTGTAAGCCGCCGGGAAGAACTTGGCTTCCTACCAATGTATAGCGCTAGCCAGATGAAGGGTTTTAGCATTCTGAATGCTGAAGACAAGGAGGCCCTAAAAGCCAAACTGCCTGCAGTGAAGAATGAGGGGTAAGTCTGTGCTGAATAACATTAAAATGTACTTTAATCAAAACATGGACATAGAAAATCTTATCCTTATAACTGAAATTTCACAGAATGATTGCTTACTCTCTAATAACAGTGCTGAGTCTTTTCTTTGTATTTATGATTTAAGTGCCTCTAATCATACCTAGTGTTCCTAGCCTTCCTACATACTTCCTGTTATATGGTGACCACACCAATTCAGTGTATCACTACTATGCAGGGCTGTTGCCAGGCAAGCACATCCAGCCTGCATCTTGTCATATTCCCACCCACCTAAGCCAGTTTCTCTTTCCAAAATGCCCAATGATGGTTTGGGGAGCAGTATCATGGGAAAGCCTCTCTCCAGCAACCTTTAGGTTCATATTAATGTGTCCTAGTGGGGGTGCACAAACTTAGAAATAGCCATAGAGTGGAAATTAGATGTTCAGGAACTAAAAAGGTCAAAAAAGGCTTTTCACATTATTCAATAATAAAATTAAAAATCGCCATCTACTTTTACTAACCATATACTTATAAAAGCTGTGTGTGTGTCTTTATTTTTTTTATTTTTTTCCCTTGATTTTCAGCCACATATAACTTAGAGATTTATTCATGTCTCTATTCATTAATACATCATTACATTTTTATTTTTAATGCAAGCTGCGTAAGTAACTCAAATTGACCTCTTACTGAACTGCAGCAGGGAAAATCAGGCCTCCTGCCCTGCCAGACATAGCCATGCTGTGCAGCAGACTTGTGTAAATCTCAGAAATAAAAATCATTTGGCAGGTGTAACAAATTCTTCTGTGTATTTAACCATTTGCTTGGAGCTTAGCTTTATGTATACTGTCAATCTCCCTTCCTGGTTCTCTTTGATAGAGGGAGGGGACATATGTCTGTTTGTGGTTTTCTGCTGCTGATGGCAAGAATGCTTCTTGTTGTAAAACATTTGTCTTGTTTGTAAACTAATGTAGATGAGATACAGAGGTTTGATCTGTCCACTTGGTTGGGGCAACTGATGTGCCCCCACACAGAAAGATGTTCTTAAATGTATTCCTG
Source organism: Staurois parvus (assembly GCF_062004578.1). Classification (NCBI taxonomy): domain Eukaryota; kingdom Metazoa; phylum Chordata; class Amphibia; order Anura; family Ranidae; genus Staurois; species Staurois parvus. The sequence goes on along the minus strand of NW_028318158.1, from coordinate 9,594,447 downwards.
AAGGATTTCAGCTTGTAGACATACATAATGGGGTTGAGGGCAGAGTTTGCATGAGTGAGTATGATTCCGATCTCCAGGATCACTGGAGGAATATAACAATTTGGGCAGAGTAGACTCACCCCGTTCATGATGTGCAGCGGAGCCCAGCATAACATGAAAAAGAAAATGATTGTAAATAGAGAAGTAGCCGTTTTTAACTCCTTCATCCCTGCCCCATTCTTACCCGCAGTGCCGTAGTGGGATCCTGCCACTGTCCCGTGTAACTGCCTCTTGACGGCAGAGTAGATCTTGGTGTAGATGATCATCATGATGATGACAGGCAGATAAAAGTAGACAATGGAAAAAAAGTACACCAGATACGTCATGTCAATCACGTGTGTGAAGATACAGTAACCATGCTGGGGTGGTGGTTTATGCCAACCCATAAGTGGCATCAGCCCACTAAGAAATGCCACGATCCAACCTGTGATGATCAAAATGAGGGTGTTTGTGGACGTCATGATGCTTTTATATCGTAGAGGGTTCAGAATGGCGATGTACCGGTCCACAGAGATGGCCATAAGGCTGAAGGTAGAGCTCATAGTAAGCATGATGAGGATGGAGAGCATCAGTAGACATACTTCCAGATTATGTCGGGGGATGCCTATGCTAGTGAGAATAGCACAGGGGATGGCGAAGGCTCCGACACACACGTCTGCCACAGACAGTGACACCAGGAAGTAGTTAGTCACTGTCCACAGCCTCCGATCATGAATGACTGCGACACACACCAGAATATTTCCTAATGCTGCAGTGACTGCAATAGTAATCTCCCCTGCTGTGTAGGGTTGGTCCATGGAAAATATTATAGAGTCAGTAGAGGACTGCAGACTGTTGTTCATTTTCTGTAATGTATTCGGTTCAGTTGCAGGTAAAAAAAAACTAAAAAAAGGGAGAGCAAGTTGAGGAAAGCTATACGTGTATATAAACATCACATTTTTCTGACTAGGACCCCCAAAACATATACATTCTTTTCACATATGACTTGTTTACTTAAGTAGGAAAAAAATGCCCCACAGCTCCATTTTAATCCTTGTTATCTTTTAGGCCCAAACTAGGTGGATAATAATTATAAATTTAAGTACTGATCATCATTGATGAGCTATCAATCACTCATGCATGAAACAACTGGTTTAAGCTTGAAGCTCATTGAAGTTTAGCTACTTCCCTTTCGACCAATGTATGCATATGGCTGGATGGGAGCTTTGCCATTATGGGTGGAAGTACCAGCACATCACTTGTGAGCCTCGTGAACACCCTTTGGAGCACACAGTAGCGTGATGGTTGGCCATGTACCATGTGATCACTGTGACCAGTCACAGCGAATACAATAGTAATAGTAAACACAGGCTTTCTGTCATAGAGCCGATGTTTACTATGATCGCTGTTATTTGTCACAATGATTACATGGTACACGGCCAATTAAACTGGCCCTGTTACGATGTGATTTCTGTGACCAATCACAATGGTAAACATGGACCACACTAATGAAAGCCCAACAGTGTTAGAAATGATTGCTTATACAGTCATCATTTCTGTTCCAGTCTGTGTCACCAGACCAGTGTATGCCAGCAGCAGTGTTCCTTCTCGCCACCACAGCAGTTGCATTATCACCAGACCAGCTTAAGTCAATAGTGGTGTCCTTGATTTCTGCCACATTAGTCCCCAGTTTTACCAGACCAGCCTAAGCCAGCGACAGTGTTCCTGATCGTTGCTACACAAGCCCCAGTGTAATCCGACCAGTTCAGCGAGCATCAGTGTTCCTAATCACTGCCACCAGTGGAGCATTGCCTCTGCCTGCAGTTTGTACTAACCCTAGCCTGTATATTGATCACGTTGCCGCTTTGACCAATCCTTTGCCTGTTTGCTGACCACATCTCTGCCTGCCACCTGAACTGACCAATCTGCATGTCTTACCAACAACGTTCCTGCGAGACACCAGTCTCATCCATCTCCTGTGGACAGCTGCACTCTTGGAAGCACAGGTTCTCTTTTTGTTTTTCTTTTCTTTAGCCTCATGTACTTCCTGGACAGTGAACATGGCACTCCTGGGGCAGTAATGTATCAGTAGGCTAGGCTTGCTTGGCTTATAGGATCAGGGATGGCTATAGGTGACACTACAGTAAGCTGTGTTCCCTGACTCCTTGGTTGGAGGCAACCTTTATAATGCATTGATTTTGGAACAATTGGCTGATTTGTGTGACACACCAGATACAATGTACAGTACATAATCAGTCCAAACGGTGAAAGTCTCATATGTGGTATTGCCATATGTGGGAGGAGTTGTAATTCTAAGTATGCCCATGTTGTGTGTGTAAAAATATATTTTATAAATTGACAATTATTTTCATTTTCTTTCTGCATTTTGCAAAAACTTGTGGCAAAAAATGAAGCCTTCAAAAGACTCATCATGCCTCTTAGAAATACCTTTTGGGTTAACTATGTGTAATTCTTAGTATGCCTACGATGTGTTAGAAATATCTAGTTCATTGACAACGTTGTGTGTTAACCTCCCGAGTGTACTTCGGGGTAAAGTTTCAGCACCACAAGCGGTAACCCCGAGCTACACTCGGAAATACCTTGCAGCGCTGCTCCGGGATCTCTTCTTCACTTGCCTTGTCCTGCGCTCCCGCGATGTCCCTCCTGCAGTGTCCCCGGCAATGTCCTCCGGCTGATGCCGGCATCTGTCTTCTGGGTTCCGTTCCCTGCGACGTCAGGACGTACGGGGGATGGAATCGGCAGGAAATTTAAAAATGTGATTAAGTGAAATTCACTAAATACACTAAAATCACATAGTATAACATTACTGTATCAAACCATTTCACATACATGTTGTCCCGAGTGCTTTGTCCTGTGCCCTGCCTGCATTTTTACCGTTCTTTCTGCCTGGAAACTGAGAAATGTCCATGGCGTCCAAAATGCGTCCCTTTAGGTCAAAATCTGTTTTAGACCAGCTAGAGAACAGCGATCGTAAATTAGAACCACTTGCAGAATTGAGTGATAATGATTCGTGGGGAAATTTGGCAACAGACACTGAAAATGTTTTTGCGACTTTGCTCAGTGATGTGCGAACTTGGCGCTGTATTTAAAATTTCAGTGTTTTTATTTTGATTATATTATTGAGTTAAATTTATTATATTAATTTTTATGATTATTAAATTATAATTTATGATTTCATGTTTCAAATTTTAACATACCCGGGATGTTTACTAGACTGTTGTTTGGACAGATTTCAGTGCGTTTTTCCTAAAAATTACAGGCCTACAATAAAAAATACATATTTCCATGCAAAAAATGTAATGCTTTGAGCACAGAAATACTGACATAATCAGATCACTAGGGAGGTTACAAAAGACGTGCTATGCCTTTCAGAAAATACCTTGGGGTGTTTGCTTTCCTAAACGTGGTCATTTTGTGAGTTTCTCCTCTCCTGGCACTTCAGGGTCTCAAAACATATGAAAGGTAGTCAGGAAATTCGTTTACTAATTTTATGTTCCCAAAGGTACTGCTTGATTTTAGGCCCCTCTATGCATCTAGGCTGTAAAAAATTCTACTACACATGGTTATCTCCATGCTCGAGAGACACAGTAGAATACGTTTTGGGGTGTAATTATAATTAAGCCTATGCTCTGTGTGTGTGAGAAATAACTTATTAATATGACAACTTTGTGGGGGGAATAAAACTAATTTCTTTTCTAAAAAATGTACTACTTAAAAAAAAAAAAAAAAAAAAAAAAAAAAAAAAACAAACTTGCTGTGCCTCTTAGGCCCCTTTCACACACATCCATTCAGTCACATTATTTTATTTATTTATTTTTTTCAAAGAAAAAAACGAATTCAGTTTTACATTAGTTTCTCCATCTGTCTTCAGTTCAGTTTATATCCATTCCGTTTAGTTTACATTAGTCTACATCCATTTTTGCATCCCTTTTTTCTTAACTGTTGCAGAGACTAATCAGAGGTGACAAAAGTATAAACAAAAAATTTCTCTTGCCTAAAAAGGGACATAAACAAAACAGATGGGATGAAAAAGCAAGACTTTTGGACTATTTTCCTTTTATTTAGCAAATAAATATAAACCCCTTGTGTGATTTAAACACCACCAAAAGAAAAAAAAAAAAAAAAAGAAAAAAGGTATAAAATTAATTTGCGTGTTGTCATGCAGTGTGAAAGTGTTGAAATCTGAAAAATGGCCTAGACTGGATGAGTGAAACAGTCTGGGCTTGAAGTGGTTAAAGAACAATTATAATTTTTTTTTTTTTTGCTTTTATACATTATTCGGTCCTTATCCCATCTTTCTAGCTGCTCTGTAGCACTAACTTGCAAGGTCACAGGGAGCCGTGCCTTAGCCAACACTGCAGCTAGCAAGGAGATAGCGAATGTCTGTCATATTTCCAGCACTTGCCCATGACACACTGGTGAGACGAATGCAGAGGGACAGGAAGCTGTCACACGTCACCTCCCTCTGCATTTCGCTTGCTGGTTCCTTGGGCAGGTGCTGGAAGCTGGAGACAGCTGCTCACTGTTAAATCGGTTGTCACCTTGCTAGTTGTGATGTTGAGTGGCCATGTGGTGGGGGGAGCCCTGGGTGATATTGTCAACAATGCAGCTAGTGTTACAGGGCAATGTGCTTTCTTCCATCAGGAACTGAACAATGTAAAAAAGTGATAATTTTTCTTTAAACCACACTAGCAAGAGATTAGTATCCCAGTTTTTTTTTTTTTGTTTTTTTTTTCCAATCCTGAACAGTTGATTGGAGAGCTGTAGGTCTGGCTCAGCAGCAGTTGTGTCCGACCACTAGAGGACTGCTGCACTCACACAGAAGAGAGAGATCGCTGCAGCTTATTGTGGGAAAAGAATTCTACAGCTGGGGTGTAATTTACAATTAAAACAAATATTGCTTGCCCATTCTCAGCAAACGACTTCCTATTGGGGGCACTGGTCAAGGGGAAGGAGCCAGGAGTGTCAGCAGGGGACCTGAGAAGAGGATCAGTCTGCTCTGTGCAAAACCGTTGCACAGCACAGGTAAGTATGACATGTTTGTTGTGCTTGCAATCGGAAGCAGTGTTGTCAGTCCAGCCAAGTTATTCTCTGCTGGTCTACAGAACACCTTCAACTCAAGGAGATGAGTGGAGCTGTATTGATGTAGTCCAGCAGTGGTGAACTGTGCTGGGCTGATAATTATTTTTATTATTCTAGTGAAGCAGAGTTATTGTTGGCTCACTACATTTCCTAAATTAGGAAAATAGATTTCTGGCAGGTCAGTGAATTTTTTTTTTTTTTCTTTGGGATAAACCTTAGGGAAATATGCATGTATTGTTGAGATGTACTATAATGTATACACACTGAAAATACTCAATGGCTGCTCTTTTTTTTATTCTTATTACTTCTCCAAAAATTAATATGCATGTGGGATTTTGGGACAAGAGAATGTTTGTTTGTTTTTATTTGGGTTGTCCTACTGCCCCGAGTGCTTAAAACTGTCTGCATTTATCTCGGCTAAACCTTTTCTCCAGAAGAAAAAAAAAGTTACTGCAATTGCTTTAAATGTGCTTGCTATCCTTTAATGTGTAACTAAAGGCAAAACTTTTTTTTTTTTTTTTCTGTTTTGGATAGGGTGGAGAGGGATTAGAATCCCTGCCTGTTTGTATTGCTGTTTGTGCTCCCCTCTATTTTTTTTTTTGTTTACTATTACCATGTGAAAGTAAAAGAAAATCCAAAATTTTGAGTTGTCCCCAGAAAGGTAATAAAGGGGAAATCTTCGAATGGCAAACTCTTTGCAATGGGACCAAGATGGTGAAAACAAATATGACAGGGGTTCCAACCCTCCCTTTCTCTATGCAAATTGAAAAGGGAAGTTTTGCCCAGAGTTCTACTTTAACTCTATTGCTTACTTAAAGCAATTTGTAAAGTGTTTTTTTTTTTTTTTTTTAAATCTAAAAAAAAAAAGTGGTATTGCACAGAACAGCCAAGAACCTCTTCTGGGGTTTCCTGATGGCATTCTAGACTCTTCTGCATGTGCCACTATAGCAATAAGTTTACTATGGTGGAGTGGAGCATGTGCAGGCTTGCTCTTGAGCTGGGTGTATCCATAGAGAGACACACAGCGCTGCCTGGCCCCGCTCCCTTCCCACAGAATTTGAATGACAGCAGCAAATACAAGGGGGGACACAATTACTGGGACATTTTTTACCTTAACGCAGGGAATGCATTAAGGTAAAAAAAAAAAAATCTTGCCTTACAAACCACTTTCAGGTCCTCTTAAATCTATATATGCATGTGAGATTGCGCTGTCTTTATAGGGTGCCAATGTTTCTGTTGAATTTCACTGCTAAGTTAAAGTGGAAAAACAAAGGATCTACTGGCTAGATCCACAGGTACTTAAACTTTTTTAAAATGGGACTCAGGAAAGAAACAAACAGCTGTGTAAACCAATGACTGGTATGCTAGATGACCCCCTATATTTTATTTTATTTTTTTTTTTGCCCATAGTTATGCATTAAAGACCTCTAAGATTCTGTAGGTGAAATGTGAGGGTGCACTTTGACTATCCTCCTGTGTGGAAGCTTTGCCTTTATTGAGAATTAACTAGAATGATATTTGATCTGCTTGTAAAGTCACGTGCTGGCAACAGTAATGGAAATATGATAATATAAACACAAGCTATTCTGCCTCTATAGCTTATAAAACATGCAGAAATAATTCAGCTGAAAATCTAAATACACTATCCAAGACTTACTGTTAGTTCATGTTTTGCTGCTGGAGACAATTTCAGGCTTGGGATTGGTTGCAAGGTTCTGCTGTGCAGTTAATGGAGATTGTGGACTCTGCCTCTCCAGGTTGGTCAGTGCTGCCCCCCTCTATTTATGAGTGTTTATTTTCTCAGCTTTATGACAGGCCAGCTGCTTCACATCATCACTTCAGTAAGGTGTTGATAGTAGATTTTATTAATGACTGTATTAATTAGCCTTTGAGGCACTAATACCTTGTAATGTTCCACCCTGGAGAGTAGTTAATATCCATTTTGAGAGATAACAAGCCTCACAGCTTGCCAAGCAGATGTACTAATTGGGGATATAGTGCAGATGGGATCATATTTCACATTACAAGTTAGGGCCCTGTGATTGTCTACCAATTTTCCAGCATTAAAGTGATATTAAAGGTGTGGAGGTTTTTTGTTTTATTTTTTTTTTGTTTATAACAAACACGTTATACTTACCTGCTCTGTGATGTTTTTGCACAGAGCAGCCTTGATCCTCTTAAGTCCTCTGGCCGGTGCTCTTGGCTCCTCCCCTCCTGACCAGTGCCCCTAGTAGCAAGCTGCCTGTCATGGGGGCATTGGTGCGTGCTTGCCTCCTGAGCCCTGCTCTATGCATCCATAAAACACATGCCACACTGCAACCCCCCACTGGCTGTGATTGACAGCAGTGGGAGAAAACACACAGAAGGTTTTCTTTACCTCATGCATAAAATGCATGAAGGTAAAAAACCTACAGCCTTTACAACCACTTTAATGCTGGACTCCAAGTATCTAAATACACAGATGAAATACATATAACTGCTGCAAAGGATTTGTCCATCTAGTGCTGAGATTTAAACAGGTCTGCTACATAGCCAGTTACCTGACTTTCACTAATGAAATTAAGGTTTACTTTCCAGGTTTTTCCCACCTACAACTGTGAATGGACAGTGAAAGAAGGAGCTGCACACATTGATTTTGTTATATGCTACATTACAGTCAGCATGCTGTTTGCACTACAGCACAGCTGATTGGCTCTTTATGGTGCTTCCCCCTTTCCCTGGTTAATTAGCATGTATGTGCCAGTCCCTATAGGGTAAATAGAACAGTCGCCTTTTGTGATGAACATTCCCAGCTCTTCGTTCCACTATAGCCACCAGCGTGAACACTGCACCACTGTGAAGATAAATTGAAGGATCATCAGATCCTTTGACCCCTAACTATAGAGTGCCAATATACGCCTTATTAAAACACTTCCATCCAGACTCCTGTATTTCAAGCCAGACCACATATATCATCAAAGCCTCTTCAGAATGGGTATTTTCAAAAAAGAAGATGCATTTCTTTCTTTTTTTTTTTTTTTCTTTGGTAGGAAGAGAAAAGGGGATGAGCTGGACGGATCTGCTGTGTCCAAAAAGAAACTAAAAAAAGAAAAGGAAAAGGAATCTAAACTTGAAAAGCTGCTAAAGGTAAGATATAAATTATGGATCAAACTTAAATTGGTGGTTGTTGTAGGCTAAAGGTAATTTCTTTCTCGTTGAGAGATGCAGGAAATGTTTCATCTTCTGGTTTATACTGCCGCCTACTAGAAGATTGGACGCTGGCAAATAAAAACTGTATGGTAACCCAGGATAACCCCTCCTACTGACATCTTGTCTGTTTTTTTTTTTTTTTTTTATTCCCTAATGTCCTAGGATGTCTTTTGTTAAGTGGGGAAAACTATTTTGCTAGCTTTTTTTTTCTTACTCTTGAAGATTTTTTTCATCTTCAATCAAGACTCTCTACATCACTGCTAGAGCTTGCCTCTTCTATTGCAGGTCAGGTCAGTCCGAGCACAGGGCACTACCTTAAGTACACATGTCGCTGGGCCTCTTTAACAATTCCCCATTTCTTACTGGTTTCTACCATTAGAGGGGTTAATGCAGTGGATCTGAGCGCTGATGTCATTTGCTGGGTGGAGTGTCACTTGTGCTCTTTATTCTTCCCTACCATCCAGTGTCAAGGAAACATCTCCTTGCTGCTGCCCAGATCTCTCCTCTACCCTTGAAATTATCAAATAAAAAAATAAACATTAATTTGATACTTTCCCAAAAAGAAAATGGCCTTGTTTACATTCTACTAGTAAGCAGCTGCAACAGCTGGATCGGATCTTAGGCTTCCCGGTGAGATGGGTAGGCCTGGAAAACAAACTGCACCAGAGAGAGGTGGGGGGGGGGGTGTTGTCTCTCAGCTTGCTTTTTGCTAAAAGGGAGTCTGCTGCAAAGAATTTTAATACCGGGGTAATGGCTGACAGCTGCACCCATGGCCCTGGTAAATCACTTCAAAACCACAACATATATATACGTATTGTGGTCTTGATGTGCTCTTAAATTGTCAGCTATATTGTGCTCACATTGAGCAAAATTTCCAACTTTTCTCAGCAGCAGTTGTGCAAAGCAGTTTGAAACGCACAATAATTTTTATCCTCCTTTAAAGTGGTAGCAAACTCAATTTTTGTTTACTTTTACCCACAGGTAAGCTTTTAATAAAGCTTACCTGTAGGTAAAAAATACCACCTAAATCTGCACCGTTTAGGAGATGTTTTAGTGAGTGGCAGCCAGTAACATCACCTGCGCATGCGCTCTGAAGGAATGGCATACCCGTGCTGTTCATTCAGAGCTGTGTGCCGCACCTTTAGCTCCCACACATGCACAGGAGTGACATCATTGCGGTATTGGCCATTCAAGTGGCCGGAGCCCGGGAACTCGGAATGAAAACCGGGCGAAGATGGAAGCCTCTGCAGTGGTGACAGCGCATCGCTGGAGGGCTTCATTCTCAGGTAAGTCTTTCATAATGTGCTAGACAGCTACTTTATATGTTTTTAATTATGGCAATTAAGCCCTCATTTCCTCATTTCCCTTTTACCTTGACACAGGAACAAACAGAGCTTGTCTGGAGTATAAAAGATGAACTGAAGAAAGTTTGCAGCACCAACGATTTGAAAGAGCTTCTTATAGCCAACAAACAGCAGGTGCCATCTGGAGAAACCAATGTAAGTACTGGATAACTATTTTGAATTTATAGTGCATTTCTACATTTGCAGCCACTTTGGGACAATGCCTTTTTTGTATTTGTAAAGCCCTGTACACACAATGAGAATGTTGGATGAATGATTGTCCATTTTTTGTTTTGTTTTTTGCGCATGCTAGTCTCATATCAAAAGTGAAGAGGTTACTAAAGTTACGAAAATTCTTGTATGACCAAAAGAAAATTCGGAAATGATCTAATGTATTTGTATTGTATTTACTGTTTAAATGAAAATCGTACAATCTGGTATTGTACAAAAAAAATAATTTTGTGCTTCTCCCTTCAAATAATTTCAAACTATCATACAATCACTTTGAAAACGGTATATTTCGGACGATTTTCTGATCATGTGTACTAGGCTTTACCTGTACCCATTCACAAACCATTGCTGCTTGACTAATTCTTGCTGAAAAATCTTAGCATTCTTTTGTTTCATTGTAAAGTTAAGGATGGGGCTGTGGACAGTTATATTAACCATAATTATCCCTGTCTCTTCTGGCAGATCTTATCAGTTGTAAACCAGATTAGAACACTGGCTTTCCTAGCTAAAGTTGGCAATACATGGATCCAAATTTTGTCTGGTTCAGCAGGGACTGCTATAGCCTTCCCACCGTTACAATAAAAAGGCTCAGCAGGGAGGATTCCCCCATCCACCTCGAGTGCATGGAAGGGGGAATCGAGTCAGGTGTGATTGTCTAGGCCGGGTGCCGGCAACCCGCGGCTCCGGAGCCGCATGCGGCTCTTTTTCACCTTTCCTGCGGCTCCGGAGCACACTGCCCACCAGGTGACAGGCAATAGGGTCGGCAAGCCGCGGCTCTTTTAATGCAGATCTTCTGTGTGCCGGGCGCCCGCTGGCAAACATTGGCTGTCAGGATGTAGGCGGGGCAGCCCGGATGTAGGCGGGGCAGCGTGACGAACTCCTCTCCTCTCACAGTCCGCCCTGAAGACCAGAACGGCGCGGGAACCCAGCGAGAGGAACGCGCGGAGCAAAGGTAAGTGAATTCACACAATATGGGGAATGAATTACTATGGGGGATGAATTACTATGGGGGATGAATTACTATGGGGGATGAATTACTATAGGGGGGATGAATTACTATAGGGGGGATGAATTACTATGGGGGATGAATTACTATGGGGGATGAATTACTATATGGGAGATGAATTACTATGGGGGATGAATTACTATATGGGGGATGAATTACTATGGGGGATGAATTACTATAGGGGGGATGAATTACTATAGGGGGGATGAATTACTATAGGGGGGATGAATTACTATAGGGGGGATGAATTACTATATGGGGGATGAATTACTATAGGGGGGATGAATTACTATATGGGGGATGAATTACTATGGGGGATGAATTACTATAGGGGGGATGAATTACTATAGGGGGGATGAATTACTATAGGGGGGATGAATTACTATAGGGGGGATGAATTACTCTATGGGGGATGAATTACTCTATGGGGGATGAATTACTCTATGGGGGATGAATTACTCTATGGGGGGATGAATTACTATAGGGGGGGATGAATTACTATAAGGGGGATGAATTACTATATGAGGGATGAATTACTATATGGGGGATGAATTACTATATGGGGGATGAATTACTATATGGGGGATGAATTACTATATGGGGGATGAATTACTATATGGGGGATGAATTACTATATGGGGGATGAATTACTATATGGGGGATGTATTTTCAGTTTTAAAAATGTTTCTCTCAAAATAAATTTCAATCGTGGTTTTGGCGAGATTTGGCTCAGTCGAAAAAAAAGGTTGCCCACCACTGACCTAAGGCTATGATTGTGATTATGACGATACACTGTGGCCCTGATTAACCCTTTGCTTACTGGGCCCTTAAACCCCCTTCATGACCAGAGAGTTTTTTGCAATATATGCAGTGTCGGATTTGTTTTAAATGTTGCAATGGTTTTGCGGCTCCCAGTCTTTTTTTCCCTCTCGGAAACGGGTCCAAGTGGCTCTTTATGTCTTAAAGGTTGCAGACCCCTGGTCTAGGCAATCGTAGCAGAAGTGGGTGTGGGTACTTGTCAAATTCGGGTACCCCCACTATTTGATTATCTAGGATGTCTGTTATCAGAAAATATATAATGTTGGGGTTTTAAATCTTCAGGCCTAAAATAGATTGTAAGCTTTATCGAGCAGGGCTCTCTGTTTCCTCTTGTATCAAATTGTATTGTAACTCTGTCTACCTTCATTTTGTAAAGCGCTGCGCAAACTGTTGCCGCTATATAGATCCTGTATAATAATAAAATGATTTTTAAATTGTCTGCAAAAAATTGCCCTGACAGTAAAACCATTGAATGCTGGAAGACTGAGGACATCTAGTGGCAGAAAGGAATTTACTCATCCAAGGGGACCTTTTACACCTAGGGGTGTTTTACAAACTTCTATAGTTGTGTATTGCTATTCATATGAAAGGGAAATGTTGCAAAACACCCATGAGCATAATCTAAGGTTTTAATAACTGCTTTATAGTTTCTAAAGTTTTGAATTTTGTTCTCAAAGACTAACTTTCCTATTTTCTTTGCTGTAGATCCTGGACAGAGTATCTGATGGCATGGCTTTTGGTGCTCTTCTTCCTTGCGAGGAATGTCAGGGACAGTTTGTGTTCAAAACTGACGCTTATTACTGTACAGGGGACATCAGTGCCTGGACCAAATGTGTTGCTAAAACACAAATCCCCAATAGAAAGGATTGGGTTATTCCAAAGGTAAGAGGGGAGAAATTGACTCCTTATTTAGCTATAATTTTATAGATATCTTATTTTGGTTTTCACTTTGTGTTAATCCAGGAGTTCCATGAAGTTCCATATTTGAAAAAGTTCAAGTTTAAGAGGCAGGACAGAGCCTTCCCTCCCTCTGTAGCTCCAACAGCTGTCGCCGCTCCAGTTTCTGCTAAGCCGGTAGTTAAAGCAGAAGCAGTTCCCGAAGGTAAAGCATTGAGTTCTCCTGGGGCTTTTTTTTTATTTGCAAGATTCCCGTCCCTTCATCTACAGCTCTGTTCTTCTCCACCTTTTGGATGTTTCTGCCCATCTTCTTGGCCTTCCACTCTCTATAATTTGTCTCTTAGAACAGGAATAGCGGAGAACTTTTTCAGCATGGATGTTTGTTCCAGTGTCAGCTAAATGTTACCTTTATTTCAATTTCCTATCAATTCTGTTTGTGACTACAGGGCAGAAATCAAAGGGAAAGCTCTCTATACTTCTAGGTGCAGTAACACCTAGCAACCATTCCCAAATAACTGCTGAACTAGCACAGAATTCTGACTGCTTGCTATAGGTGCACTTAAAGCATTACAGTATCTCACAGAAGTGAGTACACCCCGCACATTTTTGTATATATTTTATTCTATCTTTTCATGTGACAACACTGAAGAAATTACACTTTGCTACAATGTAAAGTAGTGAGTGTACAGCTTGTATAACAGTGTAAATTTGCTGTCCCCTCAAAATAACTCAACACACAGCCATTAATGTCTAAACCGCTGGCAATAAAAGTGAGTACACCACTAAGGGAAAATGTCCAAATTGGGCCCAGTTAGCCATTTTCCCTCCTTGGTGTCATGTGACTCGTTAGTGTTACAAAGTCTCAGGTGTGAATGGGGAGCAGGTGTGTTAAATGTTGGTGTTATCACTCTCAATCTCTCATACTGGTCACTGGAAGTCCAACATGGCACCTCATGGCAAAGAACTCTCTGAAGATCTGAAAAAAAGAATTGTTGATCTACATAAAGATGGCCTAGGCTATAAGAAGATTACCAAGACCCTGAAACTGAGCTGCAGCACGGTGGCCTAGACCATACAGCGGTTTAACAGGACAGGTTCCACTCAGAACAGGCCTCGCCATGGTTGGTCAAAGAAGTTGAATGCACATGCTCAGCATCATATCCAGAGGTTGTCTTTGGGAAATAGATGTATGAGTGCTGCCAGCATTGCTGCAGAGGTTGAAGGGGGGGTCAGCCTGTCAATGCTCAGACCATACGACGCAAACTGCATCAAATTGGCCTAAAGATGATGCACAAGAAAGCCTGCAAGCAGTTTGCTGAAGACAAGCAGACTAAGGACATGGATTACTGGAACCAGTCCTTAAGACCAAAATAAACGTATTTGGTTCAGATGGGGTCAAGCGTGTGGTGGCAACCAGGTGAAGAGTACAAAGACAAGTGTGTCTTGCCTACAGACAAGCATGGTGGTGGGAGTGTCATGGTTTGGGGCTGCATGAGTGCTGCCAGCACTGGGGAGTTACAGTTCATTGAGGGAACCATGAATGCCAACATGTACTGTGACATACTGAAGCAGAGCATGATCCCCTCCCTTCGGAGACTGGGCTGCAGGGCAGTATTCCAACATGATAACAACCCCAAACACACCTCCAAGACGATTACTGCCTTGCTAAAGAAGCTGAGGGTAAAGGTGATGGACTGGACAAGCATGTCTCCAGACCTAAGCCCTATTGAGCATCTGTGGGGCATCCTCAAATGGAAGGTGGAGGGAGTACAAGGTCTCGAACATCCACCAGCTGCGTGATGTCATCATGGAGGAGTGGAAGAGGACTCCAGTGGCAACCTGTGAAGCTCTGGTGAACTCCATGTCCAAGAGGGTTAAGGCAGTGCTGGAAAACAATGGTGACCACACAAAATATCGACACTTTGGGCCCAATTTGGACATTTTCACTTAGGGGTGTACTCAATTTTGTTGCCAACGGTTTACACATTAATGGCTGTGTGTTGAGTTATTTTGAGGGGACAGCACATTTACACTGTTATACAAGCTGTACGCTCACTACTTTACATTGTAGCAAAGTGTCATTTCTTCAGTGTTGTCACATAAAAAGATAGAATAAAATATTTACAAAAATGTGAGGGGTGTACTCACGTCTGTGAGATACTGTACATCCACAATCGTGCAATGCACACCTACATATGTGTGTAATCCAACCAATAGCCCATGCAGATCACAATAAAACCTTTTCAGTAATCACATCCCATTGATGACATCAGGTTTTGGAAATCAACAGCAAAGGCTTTCCGGTCAGAGGAGATCTGATTGGCTAATCTTTATCATGAATACAGTCCGTAGGTTTGATTTACCAATCACATGCCTCATAGGTGGTATTTGGTTTGCCTTACATATTTTTTTATTGTACTAATTGTTCAGCACTGTGATAGGTTGTGCTAAACATTACATTAGACTTTTCCATGCACACTGTGTGCACAATTATTAGGCAGTTGTATTTTTGAGGATTAATTTCAATATTGAACAATGACAGTGCTCTAGGTCAATCCAAAATGTTAATAAACCTCAAACCTGAATATTTAATATAAGTGAGGTTCTGGCTTTCTTAGAAGAATATCTGTGTGCATAATTATTGGGGGAACTATTAATGTGCAGAAATATTATGCAACTAAATGAAAAGCGAAAATTGTCCCATCTCACTTTATTTTCATCTGTTAAAGTGAGAATAATTTCTGACATTTCCAAAAACAAAGCAAAAAAACTTCAGTGACCAATATAGCCTCCCTTATTTTTAATAACAGAGATAAGCCTTCCATTCATGGAGTCTGGCAGACAGCAATCACAGCCTCCCAGACACGGTGCAGAGAGATGTACTGCTTTCCTTCACCGTTAAGAAGGGTCCACAAGTTCTCAATAGGATTTAGGTCAGATGAGGAAGGGGGCCATATCATTATGCTTTCATCTTTAAGGCCTTTACTGGCTAGCTATGCAGAGGAGTACTTTGATGCATGCAATGGAGCATTGTCCTGCATAAATATCATGATCTTCTTGAAAGATGCAAACTCTTTCCTGTACCACTGCTTGAAGAAAGCATCTTCTAAAAACTGGCTATAGGTTTGGGATTTTATTTGGGTGTCCATTTTCAACCCGAAAAGGCCCAACTAGCTCATCTTTAATAATACCAGCCCAGACCAGTACCCAACCTCCAGCTTGCCAGCATCTGAGTCAAAGTGGAGGTCTGTGCCCGTTACTGATCCAGCCACGGGCCCATCTATCTGGTCCATCAAGAAGTCACTCTCATCTTATCAGTCCACAAAGCCTTTGAAAGATCTGTCTTCAGATATTTCTTGGCCCAGTCTTGATGTTTCAACTTATGTGTCTTGTTCAGTGTTGGTCGGGTTTCAGCCTTCCTTACCTTGGCAATGTCTCTGAGCACTGAGCACCTTGTACTTCTGGGCACTCCAGGTAGGTTGTAGTTCTGGAATATGACAACACTGTAAGATAATGGGTTTCTGGTAGCTTCCCGTTTTAATTCTTCTCAAGTCTTTTGGCAATTTTGTGTCTTTTTTTTTTTTCTTTTTTTTTTCCCTCTAACACGTTTCCTGCGATCCTGTTCACTGTTTACAGCAAAATGTTTGGTTCTATACTCACGCCCTAATATCTTACCAATTTCAAGAGTGCTGCATCCCTCTGAAAGACTTTACAATGTTTGACTTTTCAGAGTCAGTTAAATCTCTTTTGTGGCCCATTTTGCTTGAGGAAAAGAAGCTGCCTAATAATTATGCACACCTTGATATAGGGTGTTGATCTCCTTAAGCCACACCCTCCCTCATTGCACAAATACGCGTTTTCTGATATGCTTAAATCCAATAAGCATTCAAGTTTATACAGCTTGGAGTTGGACAATATGCATAAAAATTATGATTTGGTCAAATACTCACTTGCCTAATAATTCACACAGTGTATATACACACTTTTTAAACTTCGACTTCAATTTCAAATAATTGAGTGTAAATCCCTTACTGTTTAGGAATGTATTCTGCTTAGTTGTACAATATGAAAATGAAACCTTTTTGCTACCAACGTATGTCATAGGTTGGCAGCAGCGGGGTATTACTCTCATGTGGAATGAAATGAAAACGAGAAGCGCACCAACCTTGCGCATTACCTCAGTAACCAAAATTTATTAATTGTAAAAAATATACTCACAAACAGCGAATAAAATCAGGCATGTAAGTCCTCACAGGGACTTGAAGCTAACATGAGTCCCATCAGGGGAGTAGGTGTTCAGTACAGCTGACGCGTTTCGAAGGGGGTCCCTTCTTCCTCAGAGCTAACTGAACTGTGAGTGCTCTCTCCTATATATACTCCTGGACTGAACCTAGGCCCTCCCCACTGGGTTGGGCAGTCTCAGGTTAGTAGGAGGGGCCAAGATATCGTCAACAGACAATCACTATTTGTAATGCCATCAGAGAGAAATGATATAGACAAACGTAAAATATAAGATATAAAATATAATATATATATAAATTATAAGATAAATGTAAACTATATCTTGGCCCCTCCTACTAACCTGAGACTGCCCAACCCAGTGAGGAGGGCCTAGGTTCAGTCCAGGAGTACATATAGGAGAGAGCACTCACAGTTCAGTTAGCTCTGAGGAAGAAGGGACCCCCTTCGAAACGCATCAGCTGTACTGAACACCTACTCCCCTGATGGGACTCATGTTAGCTTCAAGTCCCTGTGAGGACTTACATGCCTGATTTTATTCGCTGTTTGTGAGTATATTTTTTACAATTAATACATTTTGGTTACTGAGGTAATGCGCAAGGTTGGTGCGCTTCTCATTTTCATTTCATTCTGCAGTGTTGATTGAGCTTCCCCAGCCTTGTTTTGGAGCCGCACAGCCCTTTATGCATTGGTGGACGATCCCTCCAGGCCTGGTTCCATCTGTTCGCCACCTGTCTGAGCCCTAGAGCGCAGGAGAATTCGTTTTTGTATTACTCACATGTATATGCATGTAAATATAAGTTGACTGTCAGGTGGAAGCAAGCAAGCGGGTTGTGCAGCTGCTGGATTGCTTCCATGGACCCCAGTAATGTAGTCACCACTTCTCTCCTATTGGTCCCCTATATTATAGAAATAGAGGACAAAAGCGTTTAAAAAAAAAAAAAAGAATTAGTCGCACCATAGCACTTAAACACCCCCTCCCCAAACATTTTGAGCCTGCCCCAGTGTACAAGCGCACACAAATGTAAACATGCATCTGGGGTGCCTACATGCACAAGCGTTGGTTACACAACACGTTCCATATCACCATGCACACTGAAGTGAGTAAAAATGATTTATCAAATGTGTGCAAAAAGCTCTCAAACATGGATCTGGTAGCTCATAGTTTTCTGAATCAAAGGTCTTGCAAGAAACCATTCAGATAATAGATTCCATTATCTATGCATCACTGGAGAGCATGGCTGCTGGAATCTGATTGCTGATGACCGTAATGGGGAGTTTTCCCTTTCCGTGTTCATATAAAAACTCTCTTTTCTCATGTTTTTGCTAATTGTGAAATTACCTTCCTATTAGGCAAGCCACTGACAAATATGTCCGTTATGATTCTTGGCAAACTGTCCAAAAACAAAGATGATGTGAAGACGATCATTGAAGAACTAGGTGGAAAAACAACTGGATCTGCCAACAAAGCCACAGTGTGCGTCAGCACCCAAAGTAAGAGTCTCCATGTCTTGCATGTTCTTTATGGTTTGTTCTGTATGGTCTATGGTCTGTATTCTGCAAATTGTGTTTGGAAAATGCAAGTTGCTAGTTTCTAATGTTCCAGGTCACAAATGCTCTTTTGGCCGACTGGGAACAAAGTCCCACAGACAACACAAAATCTTGTGAATGGCATTCCCTCAAAATTGGAAGCTTATAGTTGCAAGGAAGCAGGGCAGCTTCTTGGGTTTTAGAATGTGATGTTCAGGTGTCCACTCACTTTTGGCCATATAGTGTAAAAAATACAAAGTTGGCTGCAAGCTTTTCTTAATTTATTAAAAGTTTCATGCTTGACTATTGGAATATCATAAACTGTATCTGTTTTATTTGTTGGGTAATGGCATACCTATGGGGTTTAAGTCCTATCAATAGAAGTTTGGGTTTGGTTTTCTTCCTCTTGAAGAGTTATTCTGCTGTGCTAGAGAGAGCCTTTTCAGCTTTGTGTAGATTTTTTTAAGCGGTAGACCCCTGGACATTTTGATCTACCTATAGTTAGTTTCTCTTTTTAGGTTTTTATTATTTCTTCTTGTTTTCTTTTTATATTAAATTTTACCACAGGTATATTAGTTGGAAAAGACCCAGCTTTTCCTTCACACTGGCAATTTTGCGCAAAGTGCCATTGTTTTGGTCACATGGCATTGGGCTTATAAAATGTGGTCAGTTTAGATGCAAATAGCAGAGATGTTCTTTGATATTGACCATACATTTACTTTGCACATTCACAGAGGAGGTGGAGAAGATGAGTAAGAAAATGGAAGAAGTGAAAGCAGCCAACATTCGGGTGTTGAGTGAGGACTTCCTGAATGAACTGAAGTCTGGAAAGAGCTTCCAGGACCTGCTTGCCCAGCATGGCATCTCTACTTGGGGTGCAGAAATAAAACAGGAGGCAGTACAGGAGCCCCAGGCAAAATCAAAATCAGGACTTGGGAAAAGTACTGGCAAAGTAAAAGAGGACCAGGGTAAGTGCCTTGTGCCTGGGTATGGCAGTTTTTGTTTTTTTGGTTTTTTTTTTACACAAACCAAATATATGACTTAACTTTAATACTGTACTGTTTGCATATCACATAGTACAAAGAGGGGGGTGGGGGACTGTCTCGCACTCAGCTCCTTCAATGTCCTGTGACATGCAGGAACTGATCATGGACCAAGCTGTTTAGCTTAACTGCAGTGTAATCTTCAGAAATATCCTAGATCTCTGGGCTGTTTTGGCAGGTATACAAGCAAAGAAAGACGTTGGACTGCAGTCCATGGACTTTATGAGATCCTCATACTTTTACTTTAAAAAAAAAAAAAATCCAATCTTCTTTTTTTTCTGCACATATTAAAATTTAATTAAAATGCAACTCAAAGTGGCATCTTGCACCCTTATGCTGATTAGGGTGGTGGTCACACACAATATATAGAAAAACTGTTTGTTTCCTAATCACATAAGTATAATTGTTGTCTGGTTAGTATACATAGCAAAGGGTGGTACCATCCATACAGACAGAGCGCAACATGTTTCGTGTTGTTTTACTTCTTCGGGAGCAGAAGATGAACAGATTTTATGGCTACCTAGAGAATAAAACACAAAGCAGCTTCGATAGTACATAATAAGATATAATTTGAAAATAGAGGTGTGTATATATTCAGAGGAGAACATAATAATGTCACTTCACTTACCTGCAAAGCCAGCAGAAGGAGTTAATTGATAATACGCCACAAGGATCAGCCCAGGACCTCACCAACTGCAATCGTACATTCAAAATACAGAGGATAGGAAGACAACAAAAATCCAGTCTAGAAAAGACAAAATAATTAATAGCTCAAAACCCAACATCAACCACAGGGATATATGAGCAGCCTTAAGCAGCAACATACCTGTCCTAATTAGGTAAAAATGCTCCTCATAATAAGTACCATTAAAGGTGTTCCCAGAACTCAAGACATAGATTACGAAATGCCCAAGACTGGAAATAAACAAAGGGGGGGGGGGGGGGGTCTTTTTTCAATTGAATAAGGATAAACTGACATCCATTAAAAGACCCCAGTAATCAACCTTTCTCATCACCAAAGTAGATTTCTTACCATTCATCTAGTAGTGATCCATGATAATCCCACAAGATAGATATTAAATTACAGGACAGACCGCCACAGAAATCTAGAACTACAACAAAACACACAAAACAATGAAGGAATAACGTTTTTGGCAGGTAGTGGTGCCTAGATCATAGGACAGCAATTCCTTCACAAGTCTATCCACCCACAAGCCAACTTTTTTTTGTTTTTTTTTTTGTTTCAGGGAGCAGCAAGTCTGAGAAAAAGATGAAGTTAACTGTTAAAGGTGGAGCAGCTGTTGATCCAGACTCAGGTGAGTAACCTAGAAAAAAGTTAAAATTCAAATTTTCAGACCCACAATGCCCAATAATATGGCAAAAACAGATGTTTAAAATTATTTTTATTTAGCTTTGTGTTTCATTAGTATTTCATGAGCTTGGAGATTTGGCCCTCCTAGATTGCTGTCCTGAACCTCTTGCAGACCACCCATAGAAATTTTACTGTGGGTGGATGGCATGTATAGGCATAATAACGTACCTGTAGGTCGGGAGCTACACATGCACACTAGCGCGCCTCCCTCCCGCGAACGCTGTGAGTTGCCGAAGTATCGTGATGGATTTCCATTCATGAACAGCTTGCATACGGTTGTGATCTGTGATTGGCCCACAGCAATCACATGGTACCTCGCTACTTGTACCATGTGATTTGTAGTAGCCAATCACAGACCGCAACCATAAGCAAAGCTATTCATGAACGTTAACCCATTTATGACTGCTAAAGTTAGTGAAAGTGTTTTTTAAAAAAAAGTTGAAAGAATTGAATACATTTTTTTTTTTTTTTTTCTTCACACGGTCACCAGTTAGTGTCCCTGATCACTGCTACATCAATCATATGATGACACTGTACTGCACTGGTGACAGTATGTAATCAGAATTGATCAAATATACACTATATTGCCAAAAGTATTGGGACACCCCTCCAAATCATTGGATTCAGATGTTCCAATCACCTCCATGGCCACAAGTGTATAAAATCAAGCACCTAGGCATGCAGACTGCTTCTACAAACATTTGTGAAAGAATGGGTCGCTCTCAGGAGCTCAGTGAATTCAAGCGTGGTACCGTGATAGGTTACCACCTCTGCAATAAGTCCATCCGTGAAATTTCCTTGTTACTAAATATTCCACGGTCAACTGTTTTATTATAACAAAGTGGAAGCAACTGGGAACAGTAACTCGGCCACAAAGTGGTAGGCCACGTAAAATGACAGAGGGGGGTGCTGACATGCTGAAGTGCGCAGAAGTCACCAACTGTCTGCAGAGTCAATCGCTAAAGACCTCCAAATTTCATGTGGCCTTCAGATTAGCACAACAGTGCGTAGAGAGCTTCATGGAATGGGTTTCCATGGCCGAGCAGCTGCATCCAAGCCTTACGTCACCAAGTGCAATGCAAAGCAATGCGTCGGATGCAGTGGTGTAATGTACGCCGCCACTGGACTCTAGAGCAGTGGAGATGTGTTCTCTGGAGTGACAAATCACGCTTCTCTGTCTGGCAATCCAATGAACGTGTCTGGGTTTGGCGGTTACCAGGAGAACGGTACTTACCTGACTGCACTGTACCAAGTGTAAATTTGGTGGAGGGGGGATTATGGTGTGGGGTTTTTTTCTTCAGGTGGTTGGGCTTGGCCCCTTAGTTCCAGTGAAGGGAAATCTTAAGGTGTCGGCATACCAAGACATTTTGGACAATTTCATGCTCCCATCTTTGTGGGAACAGTTTGGGGATGGCCCCTTCCTGTTCCAACATGATTGAGCACTGGTGCACAAAGCAAGGTTCATAAAGACATGGATGAGCGAGTTTGGGGTGGAGGAAATTGACTGGCCTGCACAGTGTTGACCTGAACCCGATAGAACACCTTTGGGATGATTTACAGCGGAGGCTGCAAGCCAGGCCTTCTCGTCTGACATCAGTGCCTGACCTCACAAATGCGCTTCTGGAAGAATGGACAAACATTCCCATAGACACTCCTAAACCTTGTGGACGGCCTTCCTAGAAGAGTTGAAGCTGTTATAACTGCAAAGGGACAACTCAATATTGAACCCTACGGACTAAGACTGGGATGCCATTAAAGTTCATGTGCGTGCGAAGGCAGGCACCCCAAAACTTTTGGCAATATAGTGTGTATACCCTAGTTTGTAGACTCTAACTTTCACACAGTCCAAATAATATACACATATTTTGGGTTATTTTTACCAAAGAAATGTAGCAGAATACATTGGCCAAAATTTCTGAAAAAAGATTATTTGCAAAGTTTTATAAGCATAAAAAATCGTGGCTATTTTTCCCCAAAATTTTCAGTATTTTTTCGTTTAGCAAATAACCCAGTGGTGAATAAATACCACCAAAAGAGAGCTATTTGTGTTAAAAATTATATAAATTTAATTTGAGTATAGTGTTGCATGACCACGCAATTGCCAGTAAAATTAGCACAGTGCTAATAAAATGCCCTGGCCATGAAGGGGGTAAAACCTTCTGGAGGTCAAGTGGTTAAAATGACCCTGGTTTGGCCTAAAAGGTACCCAAGCAAACAGTACCACTGAAGTCCAGGCACATTTTAATGTCTTCAGGTGCTTGATTTTATTTTCTTCTGTGTTCTTGTGGGACCCCCTTGGATCTGAATCCCTTGCTGTGTGCAAGACCCAGTCCCAGTTATGCCCCACCCCCTTCTGACACTTAGCCCTGCTACCCCAGTATTTCAGCTATCAAATGGCAGAGCCTTTCTTGGCTTTAAAGGGTCTTCCATTTGACATGACATACAGAATGAAGCTATGTGCTGGAGTAGATCATCTTGTGAGCTTGAATAGAAATTTAAGGCTGTATAAAGATAGTGCCCAGTATTCAAGTGGGCTTTACTAGGGCAGGCCGTTTTGAAGAGTAAAGCAGGAACTGCATGTTATATAGATAATTTATTTTCCTCATGTTTAAAGTAATTTGCTTAGTGTTTTGATTTGTGCTTGTTTTTTGAAACCTAAAGGTAGTCCCGCAGTACCGTATTAACACCTTGAGAGGCTCCCTGCTTCCCTTGGCGTGTGCTAGTTAGTCATAGTTGATATACCTCATAGGTCACACCTCTCACTTTTAAGCTCTTGGGTGATATTTTAATTATAGCACCAAAACACAGAGGGACATGCAATGCAAGTGTGAAAACCAAACCAGTCATCTCAGAGATTAAGCTGTTGATTATATCCACAGTGACCATTATAATGTCACATCTGTGGGAATACTATTCATTTTGCAAAACAATCAGATTTAAATCAGCAGTGATTTTAGGTAGTCTGCATACTTCTGCTGACATCCATGTTGTGTTCCTCACTTTGCTTTTTTACCAGTTACAGTTTAAGCTCTAATGTAACATTATTACGGTAGATCAGAGCCTGCAGGCAGTATTGTGGATAAGCAATTTGCACTCTAGCCTTGCAGCTCTGAGTTCAATTATACTTGATAGTATACTGTAGTAGTATAATAGTTTGTGAACTCTATAACTTTCCTACAAACAAAAAAATACATCCTAATTTGGGTTATTTTCACCAAAGACATGTAGCAGAATACATCTCGGCCTAAATTTTATGAAGAACAATTATTTGCGAACTTTTATAACAGAACTAAAGAAAACCGTGTTTTTGTTTTTTTTTTTTTTTTTCTGTCTTTTTTTTGTTAATTTAGCAAAACATAAAAACCCCAGCGGTGATTAAATACCACCAAAAGAAAGCTCTAGTTGTGTGAATAAAATGATAAAATGTTTGTTTGGGTACAATGTTGTATGACCGCGCAATTGTCATTGAAATTGTGAGAGCGCTGAAACCTGAAAATGGCCGGGGCAGGAAGGGGGTAAAAGTGCCCGGCGTGGAAATGGTTCATCATTACGAGAAAATCAAAAAGAGCCGCCTAGCGGAGGATGGTTTCGATCCAACAACCTCTGGGCCAGCTCTGGGAAAGCTTCCCTGGCACTCAAGGTGAGGATGCCAAAGTGCGCCCCTCCCCCATGCTCCTTCATTCAGGAAAACAAAAAGGGAACCAGGGAACAAATACCATAAGCGCTCGCTTACACCCTGAGCCCCCGGTCACATCAAAACCAATTTGAAAATTGGGTGACCTGCTGACACCAACGTCTATGCAAATCGCACCAAAAGCACTGCTGCGTGCACTACTTTAGAGGTCGGCGCGGCTTCGACAAAGTCGGAACCACACCGGTACGACCGCTGTAATAGCGGACAATAGGGTGCGACTTGGCATACAATTTTGCAAGTCGCATGCCAAGTTGCACCTGACGTGACCGGGGTGTAAGGGGCATGCCAGCGTGTGCGTTCTCATAGCGCACCTATAGGACAGACCACTCGTTTCAATAGGCTTCCCTAGGTGTATGGATTGTGCAGGAAGCATTTTTTAAAACCACAGAAATGCATAAATAAATCAAAGTGAGTTGAAAATAATATAGCAAAAAAACAAAACCAATGTACCTCGGACACGGCCGATGACAGATCTGAGTACCGGCCCCGTTGCTGGTACCATGTGACCTGCTGTGACCAATCACAGCAGGTCACATGACGGTTGTACACCATGGATGGCTTCATTCATGCCATCCATTGTCTACTAGTGTCTAGCTGTGAATCGTCACAGCGAATCACATGCACGTGTCATGTGATTAGCCGTGGCCAAATCACAGCTAAGCACAAAAAAAAAAAACCCTGAATGAATCGGTCATTCAGGTAAATGCTTGCTTATAGCAAAGTAAGTCTTTGCTATAAGCAAATTGTGTAAATAAAAAAAAAAAAACAAATACTGATCACTTCTCCAAAGTAGTAAATGTATGGTAACATTATACTACTTTGGCCATAGTGAAATATGAAAAAAAAAATCTTTAAGAAAAAGAAAAAAATGTAATAAAAATGAACAATAATAAAAAAATATTTAAAACTTTTTTTATATATATATTTTTTTCCATACTGTCACCAGTCAGTGTCCCTGATCACCGCCATGCCAGTTATATGATGACGCTGTACTGCACTGGTGACAGTATGTAAAAGCAAAATAGTGCTTACACACTGAGCCCCTCCACACCTTGTAAAAGTGCCCGGCATGGAAAAATTACGAGAAAATCAAAAAGAGCCGCCTAGCGGAGGATAGTTTCCATCCAACGACCTCTGGGCCAGCTCTGGGAAAGCTCCCCTGGCACTCAAGGTGAGGGTGCCAAAGTGCGCCCCTCCCCCGAGCTCCTTCATTCGGGAAAACAAAAAGGGAACCAGGGAACAAATACCATAAGCGCTCGCTTACACCCTGAGCCCCCGGTCACATCAAAACCAATTTGAAAATTGGGTGACCTGCTGACACCAACGTCTATGCAAATCGCACCAAAAGCACTGCTGCGTGCACTACTTTAGAGGTCGGCGCGGCTTCGACAAAGTCAGAACCGCATCGATACGACCGCTGTTATAGCGGACAATAGGGTGCGACTTGGCATACAATTTTGCAAGTTGCACCTGACGTGACCGGGGTGTAAGGGGCATGCCAGCGTGTGCGTTCTCATAGCGCACCTATAGGACAGACCACTCATTTCAATAGGCTTCCCTAGGTGTATGGATCGTGCAGGCACCATTTTTTAAAACCACAGAAATGCATAAATAAATCAAAGTGAGTTGAAAATAATATAGCAAAAAAACAAAACCAATGTACCTCGGACACGGCCGATGACAGATCTGAGTACCGGCCCCGTTGCTGGTACCATGTGACCTGCTGTGACCAATCACAGCAGGTCACATGACGGTTGTACACCATGGATGGCTTCATTCATGCCATCCATTGTCTACTAGTGTCTAGCTGTGAATCGTCACAGCGAATCACATGCACGTGTCATGTGATTAGCCTTGGCCAAATCACAGCTAAGCACAAAAAAAAAACCCTGAATGAATCTGTCATTCAGGTAAATGCTTGCTTATAGCAAAGTAAGTCTTTGCTATAAGCAAATTGTGTAAATAAAATACTGATCACTTCCCCAAAGTAGTAAATGTATGGTAACATTATACTACTTTGGCCATAGTGAAATATGAAAAAAAAAATCTTTAAGAAAAAGAAAAAAATGTAATAAAAAATGAACAATAATAAAAAAAATATTTAAAACTTTATATATATATATATATATATATATATATATATATATATATATATATATATATTTTTTTTTTTTTTTTTTTTTTTTTTCCATACTGTCACCAGTCAGTGTCCCTGATCACCGCCATGCCAGTTATATGATGACGCTGTACTGCACTGGTGACAGTATGTAAAAACAAAATAGTGCTTACACACTGAGCCCCTCCACACCTTGGACTCTACTCTTGTCTATATGCTGTTTTTTTTTTGTTTCCAAAAAAATGTTTATTGTGAAATACAGATTGACATAATAAGCTAAGATAAACATGAAATGTGAGAAAGACAATTAGCAACACACACATCCAGTCAAGAGTGCATGAAAACAAGTACAATTACAAAAACAAAGCAGTGTGGGGTAACTAAACCACGACACGGTAGTGCCTGAAATACATTAGAACGCTTATAATGAAACTCGTTAGGCCATGAGGCCCCAGACCTCCTCTGGTAACGTCACAAAGTGTGGATCTGCAGCAGGGAGAAGAACACAAACAACGTCTAAGCCAGAGTCAGTGCTATAAGTTGAAAGTGGTGGAGGCGTCTGAGCGCGGGTGTGAGAATGTGTGATCAAGTATACTGCTAGTATGAAAGGGGAGGTGATTCTGTCATCATAGCTAATTGTCCTTTGGGTAGTTGACCAATGCATGCAGAGGTTAGTCAGAAATGAAGAAAAGAAGCCTTAGAGCGGAGAAAAACAAAAAAAAAGAGGGGGGGAGAGTAAGAGAGAGAAGAACAAAACAAAAGAAAAACAAAACGGGGGGGGGGGGGGGAAGGAGCAGCACAGGGGGTGGGCAAATGAGAATCCATATGGTGATACATTCGCAAAACCTACAAAATTCCAGCCTGTCATCAGAATCGGTCGGTTGGGGGAGGAGGACAAACAGGGGTAATCTGCCCTCATAGAGTCAAGCAAGAGAGAGTAGCGCCCTCAGGGGGTCCAATTGAATTCAGACCGACTGGTCCATAAGAGATCGGTAAACAGGAGTAGTCAGAAAATGTGTCCAACAGGCCCATACGTGAGAAAATGTCGTGGGGGTATCGTGTGCAGTTGCAATCAACTCCTCCATATCCGCTATTTTTCCCACTCGGGTGAGCCAATCACGTATAGAGGGAGGACGGGTGGAGCCCCACAGAACAGGAATACAAAGTCTGGCCGCATTGACCATATGCATGGCCAGGGATTTGAAGTATTGTCCCCTGGGAAGGGGAGAGTGGTGAAGGAGAAATTGAGCTGGGGAAAGAACTAAGGGCAAGGTAGTTACGGACACCACAAGCCGATGAACCTCTCGCCAAAACGGTTGAAGAGCCGGACAGGACCACCAGATGTGGAGAAACGAACCAGCAGAAGTTCCGCATCTCCAACAGCTGTTGGGAAAGGAAGGATTGAAACGATGAATCCTCAAAGGGGTGTGATACCATCTAGAGGCTATTTTGTAGCTGTTTTCCTGGGTCGAGACATTAAGGGAGCATTTATGAGAGTGCTGAAAGATTAAATCCCAGTCGGAGTCTGATAGGTTAGTGTCTAAATCTCTATTCCAGGCCCGACAAGAGGGAAGAGAGTTGTATGTCCTGTTTTCCAGTAAGAGGGGGTAGATCTCTGAAATCAAATGTTTACATGGTTCTGCTTTAGCGCAAATAGACTCGAACAGGGTAAGAGGGCGGGACCAGTTCTGAATGGGTTTATGTGATAGCAGGTAGTGTCTAATTTGGAGGTATGCCCAAAAGGGGAATTCGCGGATATCCAGACTCGTAAGTAATTCTTGAAGTGTTTTCAACTTGCCGTTGTGGATGAAGTGTTTCGCCAAGACCTGTTTATATGGCCAGTGTTTAGATAAAAAAATCTTGGTGCATCCTGGGAGGGAAATCAGGGTTAAGGCGGATAGATGTTAAGGGGTTGTATATGCTGTTTTATATGTTGTGCTTTGGTTAGTGTGGCTTTCCTGAGTGTTTTGATTTCCTGTTCAAAACATGGTAGTCTAACCCTAGTCTGAATTTCCTGCTGAAGAAAACAGAGCATAGAGTAGCACTCTTTACCACAACTGTACTAGACTTGAAATGGAACAATTTTTATGCCATGGAAATTTTAATAACTTGATACAAATATGTAAATATGGATGTATATCTGATTGCTTTTAGGACTTGAGAATTCATGTCATGTGTTGGAGAAAAGTAGCAAGATCTTCAGTGCCACTCTGGGCCTGGTGGATATATCCCGAGGGACAAACTCTTATTATAAACTGCAGTTGATAGAACATGACAGAGATGCCAGGTCTGTATCTAATAATGAATTCATATTGGTTACAATGGATAATTGCTATTGGAAGAGAGGTTAATGAGGAGATTAGAGTGATTTTTTTTTTTTTTTTTTATACTTGTGTTTGGAATATAGATGATTTATAAGTAGGTGAAGTCTAGATGTGAAAATTCAGAGACAGGTTGTAGTAGAAGGAGCTCCTGCCATCACCTAAATGGAATAAGAAAAAGGAAAAAAACTGCATGGAAAAGTCTTTTAATTCCCTCTGGCTGCCCATGCCACATATCTCAATTGTATTGAAAAGAGACCATTGCTTTGAAGAATCTTATGTGAGTGCCACATATCTGGTCCCCCTCTTAAAGCCCTGGTTTAATCTGCCTGCGCCTACATCCCTACAAAACAGCAGTAATGAGGGCTGGCAAATCAACCCAAAGCATGTGGGGGACAAGATAAAAAAAAAAAAATCCAATTTTTTTTTTTTTTTTTAGGAGGGAAGAATCTTGCAAAGAGTGGCTAATAGTAGGTTGTCAATTCTGTAATATAGTAATAATGGCGGGGGGGACGAGGGTTGTTGTTCGGATACCAAATAAGCTGGGCTCCAGAGCCGTTTTTTCTGCTAAGGATTTGTATTTTTCATTCTGTTTGCACTGTTTTGAGTGACAGCCTAGTCAGAATGGTGACCTGGTTTTTGTTCTGATACAGTTATGCATTTCATCTTGGTTGCCTCCCCATCCCCAGTCTGGGATTTTACAGGAAAGTAGTAGTAGCAGAATGATGAGGCCATTAATATCCTCTTTCCTGGTGCCAGCATGTTCGTTTTCCATGCTTGTGCATGCTGCACATCTAATTGACTCGTGTTGCCCCTTCCTTTCCCAGTCTAAAGCTGGCCAGTTTTTTTTCTTTTTTTTTCATGAAACTGAGTAGTTTTTTCATTATTTGCTTTCTGAAAGCGGGATCCAGTGACAAGTTTTTAGACTTGTCTGTTAGAAAGAAGTTGATCTAGTCTTCAACTTCGATGAACAGGGACGGTCGCGCATTGATCTAAATTCGCCTGATCCATGCTGAACTGGCCAAATTTTGTCTGTTGTCAGCCTTAGTTCTCCTGTACATAGAGGATAAGATTCTAAGTCAGGTGCACAAGTCACATTCAGAAATACATTTCATTTGTTTTCTCTAACGTATGTAAACATATTAACCTGTTGCATCTCTGCTTTATAGTACAAAGCACGTAATGTCTTTTATATATGTACTTTTTATTTCTTTCATAGATGTATGGATTAACCCTGTATTATGTTAATTTCGCAGGTACTGGGTCTTCCGGTCCTGGGGCCGCGTCGGAACAGTTATAGGCAGTAACAAACTAGAAGAAATGTCTTCTAAAGAGGAAGCCGTTGACCATTTCCTTAGTCTGTATCAAGAGAAAACTGGAAATGCCTGGCACTCTACCAACTTCACCAAACACCCCAATAAGTTCTATCCACTGGAGATAGACTATGGCCAAGTAAGTGTTTGAAGTTGCATAACAGTAGACGTGATTAATTACTTGATCAAAGCAACACACCAGCAAGTCTAAAGACCTAGATGTGAAGATTTATGAATCAAGGGGCAGCAGCACGGTCTTATGTCCAAACCACTTCACTATTTATAAAGCTTACAGCTTTAAAGTGGTTGTACATGCTCAAGGGTTCCTACCTTCATACAATAAAAATCCTTCTCCATGCAGCTCCCCCCTAATACTCACCTAAGCCCCTTCTTGATCCTGCAATGTGCACCGGAGTCTCGCTGAGACAAAATCAGAAGCCATTGGCTTCTACTGTCAATCACAGCCAGTGAGCTAATGAGAAGAGAGAGGGGGCGGGCCGTGCCACAACTCTGTGTGAATGGATACACGGAGTAGCAGGTACCTCCATAGAAAGCTGATTGCCGTCTTTAGGCCCCTTTCACAGGAGCGGACCGATGGAGTCTGTTTTTCAGGTGGACCCGATTGGTCCCGATTGGTGTCAGCGGACACGCACCGCCATCTGATCCTGTACGCCAAAAACAGACTGATGGGGATCTGTTCCCCATCCGTCCAGCAGATCGGATTGGATGACAATCGGGTGGAAACAGGCAGGTGGTCCGTTTCCATCCAACTGTCCCATTGAAATCAGCGGGCAGTGTCTGTGTGCGAACAAAGACCTGTCATCCGCCTGCTCAGCGAGTATCAGCGGAGAGATCTTCCGATGAACAGGCAGATCACCCTCACGGATCCGCCCTGTCTGAAAGGGGCCTTAGAATCAATTAACAATGCAGAATAGAGTAGTGTAAACATTGCAATGTCCAGAATATTTAAGTATCTGAAAGGGATGAACCGAAATATCAGCCAAAAACCGTGTTATCGGCATTCTGCCGATAGGAAAAAAGGTGCCAATAATGGCCTCCGCAAATGCGCAGTTTTACAGTAATTTTAATGCGTTTTGCCATGATTTTACCAGGTTTGCTTTT
This sequence comes from Staurois parvus, assembly GCF_062004578.1. Lineage (NCBI taxonomy): Eukaryota > Metazoa > Chordata > Amphibia > Anura > Ranidae > Staurois > Staurois parvus. The sequence continues at coordinate 9,563,091 of NW_028318158.1, read as the reverse complement.
TTCATAGGTCATGTAATTTTAAAAAAAAAAAGCATGTGTGCATTTTTTATGGGTTTTTAATGCTTTTCAGGCCTGGCTCACACCAATGCATTTTGCGTTTTTGCACACACATTTTTTACATGTTTGATGTTTTGCGTTTACTGAATTTTTTTTTTTGGCTAACTTGTTGCTGGGCAAATTAAAAACACATAAAAAACGCAACACGTGCATTTATACGGTTTTAATGCACTTCAGTCCTGGTTCACACCAATGCAGATTGTTTTGTGCGTTTTTTGCATGCAGATTTTTTAACACTTTTTTGGTGCGTTTTTGTTTCCTCCCAACTTGTTGCTGTGCAGATTCAAAATGCATCAAAAAGGCAACGTGTTTTACATGCTTTTTTTTTTTAATGTGTTCTAAATGCATTTCACACCAGTGCACTTTGCGGGTTGCCCATTTCGCAGTGCTTTTTCAGTGCATTTTGCATTTTTGCACACACACTTTTGAATGAGTTTTTTTTGGCCACTTTGTTGCTGGGCAGATTAAACATGCAAAACCTGTATTTTGATCCATTTTGAATGCATTTCCGGCCTGCAGTTTGCGTTTTGTCCATATTTGCACATACATTTTTGCCGTGTTTTTTAAGCATTTTGCTAATGAAAGCAAAAAATGGGGCAAACCCGAATGACATGCGTTTTCTGCAGCATTTCCTTTGAAGTCTATTGAACCAAAAATGCAACATTTTGCGTTTTAAAAAGTCCAAAAACACAGCAGCTCAAAAAATTATAGATGTGAACCAGGACTCAATGGGAAGGTCCCTTGTTTTTTTTTTTTTTTTCCTTCTCACCAATAATGCAGCAAGGAGGATTTATAACACCGCAAGGGAAGAACAACAGACCAGTGTGAAGACGCACATTGAACTTAAAGGGATACATGTTTCTTGAGCTTTTCTTGTGCCTTTTTTTAATGCAAAAGCGCTGTAAGAACTACTCGGTGTGGAAGCAGCCTATTGGTCAAAAAGATGCTGAAAACAAATTCATATTCATGATATTAATTAAAAAGTCGAATATGATACAATTCTATATTAAAAAAAAAATTACTTTTTTAAATCTGTCTGTTTTTGTTTTCAGCCAGATGCATCCTGAATTTTCGATTTCTGTCCAAGAATTTTCATTTCGGTGCACCACTAGTATCTGATCTGCTCCTTAAATAGAGTCTTCGCTGCTTAGTTGCCAAGATTCTTTTCCCTTCTTTAAATGAGGGGTGCTTTACCTAGAAAGATGTCCTTGTATTACTAATTATTTGGGGCGTAGCATACTTTATTAGTAAGTGGAAACCACCTTTCAGCAGTCTATTGACTTTGTTTATAAAACTGTATATTTCATGAATTTTCATTTAGAGAGAGACCGCCCTCTATAGTACATTGCTGCAGAAATATTTTCTATAGATAGTCAGATCTGCTGCATGTTTGACTAATTAAACAATACGCTAACAATTGTTTAACCCCCTTCTACCCAAAATCTGCATAAACGTGCTCCTTAGTACAGTGTCTGTACTGGAGATACTTTATTAAATGTCATCCTTTAAACAGCTATCATAGCTGCCAAACCTAGCTGTCGCTGTCAGTCTTCACTTATGATTGGGAACTGTTCAGAATGGTTCAAATCATGTGATCATGATGACGTCGCAATTATAAGTAAGCTGGCAGAGGCCATTGTAATCTATAGGTGGCACTGTTTTAGGCCTCATGCACACGGCGTTTTAAACACACTCCTCCTCTTGGCTGCAGCATTTTTGTCAGAAAAAAATGCCTGATGCTTGTAAAGGTGTCAATCGTGTTTACAAGCTTTTAGGCACGTTTACAGGCGTCATGCGCTTGGGCGTTAATTTCATTGGCCAGAATAATAATGTATTCTGGCCATTGGAATGAATGAACGCTCAAGTGCTATAAACGCACCTAGCGTTAACACGCATTTAGACGCATCAAGCATTTTTTCTGCCAAAACACTGCTGCTCCTGGACGCACTGGCAGTGGGGTTTTGCTACAGCTCTTAAAAGCCCCTGTCATTAAAAGCTTCTAAAAGTCTGTGCGCATGGACACCTAGGATAATATGAAGGGGTGTTTGGAATATTTACATACACAAACACACCCTTAAATCAATTAAATGTAAAGATATTTAAGCAAGATAATTATCGTATAGTAAAGTTAACTGACTCATACTGAGGAGGCTAACTTTTGGTCTGGACATGTAGACTCCAGTGACCTATGGGCATGAAAACATCAAACCAATAGTCTGAAAACTATCCATAATACAGTACGTAGTAAGATCACGAACACGAAATTGAGTTGATTTGTGTTGTTAATCGGCAGTTTCTTCATCCCTTTTTTTGTCTGTCAGGAGGAGGATGTGGTGAAAAAGCTATCGGCTGGAGCTGGAACAAAGTCCAAACTTGCAAAACCGGTGCAAGAACTCATAAAGATGATATTTGATGTGGAGAGCATGAAGAAAGCTATGGTGGAGTTTGAGGTAGGTTCTGTTTATCCATAAGGTGTAGTTTGTTTGCGTGAAAGAAAAAAAAATGCCATCAGTTTAGCATTGCAAGGATTTTTGCAGATCCTTTTTCAGTTCACTAAGTATTGGTATAGGTGTTAATTGTTACCCTAATGACAGCAACTTATTTGCTGAATATATCCGGATCTTAACTTCTCAATCCCCAGTAGCATATTACAGTAGCTTAGTGCTGATAAATTTGTGTACTGAATTAGTATAGCTAACCACTTGTCCACTAGCATGCTTTATAAACTGTTAGAGCTAGCAAAGGTTTTTAGGTACCTGCCAGCTGTTGTAGCAGCCAGGACTGTGTTTACTACTGTCAAGTTGGCTTTCTATTGGAAGAGATTCACTTCCACTTCCCAGCAGGTGGCCGGAGCAGAAGCTAATCAAGCATGATTTGTGCTAGATCTGCTTCAGTGGGGCCTATACGTAACAAAGGTCTTTTAGACCCCTGATGTCTCATTAACCACTAGCCTACTGGGCACTTTTACTCCCTTCCTGCCCAGGCCAATTTTCAGCTTTCAGCACTGTTGCACTTTGAATGACAATTGCGCAGTCATGCAACACTGTACCCATGTGAAATTTTTTTTTTTTTTTCACACAAATAGAACTTTCTTTTTGTGGTATTTATTCGCCACTGGGGTTTTTATTTTTTGCACTATAAACAAAAAAGAGCAAAAAGTTTGAAGAAAAAAGTTTTTCTTTTGTAAACTTTGCAAACAGGTAATTTTTCTTACTCATTGATGTGCGTTGATGAGGCAGCACTGATGGGCGCCGATAGGCTGCACTGTTAAGGTGGCACTGGTGGGCATTGATGAGGAGGCACTGATGATGCTGCACTGATATGCAGCAATGATGGGCACTGATGGGCGGCACTGACAATCAGTGTCCTGATTATCAGTGCAGATCTGCTCTGTTACATTTGCAGGTTATCAGCAGTACTTATGCTGTGACAGCAAAAAGTGCTGCCGATAACCAGCAACTGTATTTACATGACGCCCTCCAAGAACTGACCAACCGCACTGTAGCCGTCTTTCGGCTATAGCACTATTGTAAAGTAGTTAAAGAGAACCTGTCATCTCTACTATGCTGTCACGTTGGGAAGGGAGGGTGGGGCTCAGTATGGGTCGACTATCCAACCCCCTGTATGACAGCAAATAAAGTTAATAAAATAAGAGATAATGGGAAAAAATGTTGAAGTGGAAGCAGGAAATCTAGGGTTGTCATTTGTTGTTTAACTCTATACTGTTAACTTGTAAAGGCTTTCATCACGTCACCTATGGACAATTTTCAGTATCAAAGTTTCACTATCATGAGTGTGTGCAATTTTAAGGCTTGAGATGATTAGTACTGAAATACTTGAGACAATCTCACATTAATGTTTTACCAAAAAACTTGGTTTACATTTTGTATGCACTAAAATTAAATGGAGTTTGATAAATGTATACTCTAAATCGTGGGTCATCAACCCTTTGATTGCGGCCGACCGCAGGGAGCCGACAGGTCAATCGTGACAGTGGTTCTGCCTCCCCCCAGCCTCTGCCACTCTCATGTTACAGACAGAGCAGGAGGCAGCATAGTGCTGGATGGAGGGCGGGATTGGGGTGGAAGCTGCTCATTGGTTGCTAGGCTGTCCTAACAACCAATCACCAGCTTGGCAGCCCCTGCTCCCGCCTTCCACCCAGCACTGTGTTGTCTTCTGATCTACGCTCTGCTATACACATGCTGACAGGTAGGCAGTGCTACCTGTGTGTCTGATATGAAGGGGACATGACACACTGGGGGGGTTTAGTAGACACTGTGGGACTCTGGGAGGGGGGGGACATAGGAGACTCTGTGGGAGGTTTAGCAGGCACTGTGTGAGGGGGGACACAGGAGACTCTGGGGGGGGTCTTAGGCGATACTGTGGCAGGGGGCGCTCCTCAAGTAGCTTGTTGGCTCCTGAACACAATGTATTATTTGTGCCTGCCAAATGACAACCCCACTACAGAAGCTTGGAAAAAAGAAGGGGGTTTCTGGAGGCATTTGTACACCTTTTTAAAATTCGGACCTGGGAATGTGTGTTTTAGTACAAATTAAAAACAACATCCAGGAACTAAAATGTCTCTTAGCTTTTGATATACTGTAATGTGTTACTATTTTGATTTGTAGATTGATCTGCAGAAGATGCCTTTGGGCAAGCTTAGCAAACGACAGATTCAAAGTGCATACTCTATCCTGAATGAGGTGCAGCAGGTGAGTCGCAATGTTGAATGTTTACCTGACATGATCTGAATTTATAAGCCGCAGTTTTAACAATTTCTGTTGTGTTCTAGGCTGTATCTGACAGTGCTCCTGAAGCTCGTTTGCTGGATTTGTCCAATCGTTTCTATACATTAATACCTCATGATTTTGGAATGAAGAAGCCCCCTCTCCTGGATAATGTGGAATACATCCAGGTCTGTGAACAGATTGAGTAGCCTTATTGATGATTGATCATAATCTGTAACAAAGTTATATCCATACCCTTGGTTAAGATATTATTTCTGGAATGCTGAGTTTACATTAGGTAAACATCTTTTTCTGGGTTTCAGGCAAAGGTGCAGATGCTGGATAATCTGCTAGATATAGAAGTTGCTTACAGTCTTCTGAGGGGTGGCACAGATGACTCGGAGAAGGATCCTATTGATGTGAAGTATGAGAAAATTAAGACTGATATTAAGGTAAGGAAACCTGACTAGTCCAGAACATTGACTATTATTGAAAGAATCTTTAACATATTTTACAATTAAACAGAATTTTAAATACATGTGGCAGCATACACTGCTTGATGTGAAATGTTCTTCCATCCACCTCAACTGTGTGGAGAAAACAGTTCAGGTTTTTTTCATTCAGATAGTGGGCTGAATGAAAATAAAAATGCTGAACCATGTATGGCCAGCTTTTAGATTTGATTTTCAGTTTTTATCTTTTATTACAGGTTGTAGATAAGGACTCTGAAGAAGCCAAGATAATCACTCAGTATGTTAAGAACACACATGCTGAGACACACAACGCCTATGAACTTGAGATCCATGATGTAAGTGGTTTTAAAGTAGCACTAGAGCCTCAGAAGTTTTTTAACTGAGTAAGCACAAAGACAATACACGTTTGCTTAAAAAAAAAAGTCCAGGAATGCAACTTCATTCATTTACAAACACTGTTTCTGGCTTCTCCTTTTCCACTTCCTAGACATCAGGGAGAGTAAGCCATACTGCCATAGAATCTGATCCTCCGCCTCGAGACTGCATGTCCCCACAATTCATATATTCATTGTGTACACTTGCCTTGTGCCAATCACTTTCAATCACCCTTAGAGGAAGAGCAGGGGCAAATGTTTTTGCATCTAATTTTCTCAGGCTTCCTGTGTATGTTGGCATAGGCAGTGTCATCACATCAGCCTGTAATCCGCTTCTAGGATTGTGCACAAAAGAGTGATTATGACCGGGTTCCATTAGGCCCTTCAAAGCCAAGGAGCCACCCTGAAACTGGAAAGCAGAGTCAGCAAGCAGTGAACCAGTATATATTTATGGACAGGCAAAGTTTCAACTGAGAAGAAGTGGAATATAGCCGCTAACCGTGTTTAAAACATTTTTTTTTGTTTTGTTTAGGGTTGCAATTAAATATTTAACAGTTTGACAGTAATGCTTGCTTACCATTTTTCTCTTCTGGCAGTGACACGTATTAGAGGGGCAACGTGTAAACCTTCTTTAAAACTTTTAACAGATTTTCAAGATTGAAAGAGAAGGGGAGAGACAGAGGTATAAGCCATTCAAGCAGTTACACAACCGTCAGCTGCTCTGGCACGGATCACGAACCACAAACTTTGCTGGAATTTTGTCTCAAGGTCTGCGTATTGCTCCTCCTGAAGCACCTGTTGTGAGTATACCCCTCGTACCTTCTTTGTGCGTTGTAAGGGATGGGAAATGGATAATATAGTGTTGGGCACAAAATGCTGCAAAGCTTCTATCCAGTAAACCCAGGATAGACCAGAGGTAAAGGAAACTACTGAGACTTCTGTCTTGCTATTACACTTTCCCTTTGATTTCTGTTCTTTTAAATTACCATCACGGAAATATGTATGCCTCTAAGGGTTTCTATCTTTTCTTCGACTTTCCCTATCTACATACTTTTCAGGTCAGTGATTCATATTGTTAAAGCCAAAGAAATGGTCAGAAATTAGTATTTGAGGAAGCCAGCGATAGTAACCTACATCATTATTTTATGTATAGTGATAAATTATTTTTCATGTATTAAATCCAAAACTCTACTCTGATACAAAAGACACATGTTTTTACAGCCCTGTGTTCAATAAAACATCACTAAATACAAGCAGTGTAAAGTACATTGTAATCCCCCTAACAACAGAGCTCAGACTGGGAGAGGGAGAAGCCTTCATGATCCTGTTTCTCCTTCATGATCCAGTCACAGGCTGAGGGAGGGACAAGAACTGTTATTGAACTGCAGCAGAGATAAAGTGTTCTCCTACTCTGCCAGACAGGGTGGTTGTGAAGTAGAGCTTTGTAAATGTCAAATCTGGGTGGACATGCACCAGGGAAACCTACTCAATATTAAGTGGGTGGTCATAATGTTATGGCTGATTGGTATAGGCAGCTTAAATTGTAAGCAAGTCTTTACTTCTGGTAAAAGGTAAAGCTGGAACCTTGCCTCTTGGTCCTTCTGTCGGCCCTTATGAGATTAGTGGCCTCAGTGACTGATGGAGACTTTCAGGAGGGATGGGGCAAGAACTTTTTTTTTTTTTTCCCAAGGAAGGGATTAGTTCCAGGGTTTAGATACACAATCGGCAACCCATCTCTGGATCTACTCTTTATTTTCACATGTGGATTTTATATTTGCCCTGCCAGTTAAAGAAATGCAAATTTGTGAGTAGGTTGTACTTTTGATCCAAACAGCTCTAGAGTCCAAAGACAGAGTTCCTTAACTGCTAGGATCGTTTTCAGTCATTAGTTGAGTATTGATTTCCACATTTCTTATTCTGTTGTAGACTGGTTACATGTTCGGTAAAGGTATTTATTTTGCCGACATGGTTTCTAAAAGTGCAAACTACTGTCAAACAACGCCAAGTAACCCGACAGGTTTGATCCTACTGGGAGAAGTCGCTCTTGGAAACATGTAAGTAAACATCAATTGCTTTCCCTTGTCTATGAATATGTATGTAAATAAGCTGATTAAAACTTACAAAATTGAAGGTTTTTGCTATTAGTACGGTATCTTTCACTTTGGTATAGCTGTTGTTTTATTGGTTGTGAACATTACTACCTTTGCAGTGAGAGACATCCTGCATTTTGTAGCCCCACAGATATTTTTTTCACCCCAAATTTTAAAATCCCTGTTTTCTAATTTTTTTTCAGTAATTTTCAGGTATATTTTACATTTATTTTTGATACAGCACTTAAAGCAGAGCTAAACTTGCCTTTCCTTTAGTGGTCCTGCACATGCACAGGAGTGCAGTCTTCCCCGCACACAGGCACTGTGCCGCAATGTAAATTGAGCTGTGTTTGCAGAGCACATTGTAGACTGCAAACAGGTAGGTTTTCTTTTATTGCAGAAGAGCCATGGCATGTCCCTTCTGCAATAAAAAGCCTGTCTGGTTGCAGTTTTTGGCAGCGGGACCTTAGTCCGCTATAAAGAGTCCCTGTCAAGTGTACAAGTATAAAAGTAGAACAGGTAGTAAATTCACTCTTCTAGAAGCACATGTGTCCTACCTGCCATCTGTGGTTGCAGCCTCTCTAGACCCTTTTTAGCATTTAACAACCATTCACTGATCCTAACATCAATACAGAACTTACCAGTGATATAAGCGTTGCAGGATCAAACTGCCACAAGGCAAGGGATAGGGGCATCCAATTCTCCCAGAATTATTGAACGCTGAAAAAGACTGATGCAGAAAGGAAGTAAGACAAACAGACCACTGGAGAGGTGAGATCACTTCCTCTTCTAATGCAGGCTATTTGCGGTTTCATATCTTAGGGGCTTGTTCACACTTGCCCACACACTAAACCGGAGCAGTTTAGTGGCCAGGCTGCAGTCAATTCGGGCCACGCAGGGCCGTTCAGAGAGGTACGATATTATCATAGCATATTATTGCACAGCTCTGGAATACAGAGAAACGCCACATGCTGGTGTGAATTTTGCAATAATGTTTATTCGTGAGGAAAAACACAAGTGACTGCACATAGTGTGAATGGATCCTTAGAGACACAACCAGGGTTATAGCGCAATTTTCATATATCCATTACATTCAAAGGGCCAAGTGTTGTCTACAAAGGATAGCACGGTAGTGTTCCAAAACTTGGTTTCTTTAATGTATTTTAACATATAAAAACATTGACGACAAGCAGAAAAAGGGCAAGCGTAAGGATTTGAACAAATTTGACAAGGGCCAGATTGGGCCAAACTAGGTCACTGCAACTTTAGAACTGCAGCTCTTGAGGAATGTGCCTGGCCTCCAGTGGTCAGGACCTACTAAAAGTGGTCCAAGGAAGAGTCTTGTAGTAGTCTGTGTAGACTATGATTATATTTACTGGGTGCGTAAGCTGTCACTGTACGCATTGTCACTCAGGAGTTTTAATGGGGCAAACTGTTCCATCCAATAGATGTATCCAGGTCTTTGGGGGTTTATGTAATGATGTGATCATGATTGTGTTGTATGGGTTAAATTCTGTACATTTCTATCTTTCTTGGGGGCGGGGGGGGGTGGAGTCCTGGGCTATCACTTCGCTTGACCATGTGTATCCTACTGTGGGTTGCACCTCACCAGGTATATCTGTTCGCCTTCTGGTGACCCTAGCTGTGCATGTTGGGTGGGGCAATGTTTGTTTAGTTACCGGTTTTAACCACTTCCCAACTGCCGTATAGCAGATATACTGATACAGGGTGGCACTGGTGCGCAAAATCATGCGTATATATACGTGATTTTGCTTTTCCAGGTAGGGGGCGGCTGTCACTCACCGGGTCCCAGCCGGGGATTGCTCCCAGTCACTTGGGGATTACTCGCAGTCGTCCGTTGATTGCCGAGCATCTCCGACGGGAAGGAGAACTGTTTGTAAACAAAACAGTTCTCACTGTCAGCTTGTGCACACTGCTTTGAATGGTTGTGCACAGCACAGCCATCCAAAGCAGTGTGATTACAGTGAAGCACATGGATGCAGCTTATAGTGCAACAGCACACAGTTAACCCTTTGATCGCCCCTCATTTTAACCCCTCCGTTCTCACTGCACTGCCATTAGTACAGTGTCAGTGCTTTTTTTTTTTTTTCCCTTTGCATTGATCATTTTATTAGTGTCACTGGGGAAGTCGGTGACACCGTCAGTTCCCCACAGTGTCAGAATGCCCGCCTCAGTCCCACTAGAAGTCGCTGATTGCCACCATTACTAGTAAAAATAAGATAAAAAATGTCAGTATTTATACCACCATTTGTATATAACTTTCATGTAAACCAATTAATTTACATGTATTGGGGTTTTTTTTTTTTTTTCTAGCAAAAACATGTAGCAGAATACATTTTGGCCTAAATTTGACTAAATTCGTTTTAAATTTTTATTTTACTGAACATGTTTAATAGCAAAAAGTCAGAAATTTCTTTTTTTTTTTCTGTCAATTGCCATTTTTTTTATTTTTTATAGCGGAAAGAATAAAAACCGCACAGGCAATCAAATACCACCAAAAGAAAGTTCAATTTGTGGGGGAAAAAGGATTTAAATTTCATTTGGGTGCAGCGTTGCATGACTGCGCAATTGTCAGTTAAATTAACGCAGCGCCGTAATCCAAAAATGGCCTGGTCAGGAAGGGGGGTAAATCCTCAGGAGGGCAAGTGGTTAAGGCATTGATTTCACTGTTTTGTAATGCCGCCATTGGCAGGGTTTTTTTTTGTATTGTTTTATAACTGTTAAAATATAACAGAATTTTACAAAAAAAAAAGTGGTCCAAGGAAGGAAAACCGTTGAACCGGTGATAGGGTGCTAAGCCTCATTAGTGCACGTGGGGAGCGAAAGCTGGCCCGTGTAGTCCGATCCAATAGATGAGCTAAAGTAGCTCAAATTGCTGAAAAAAATGCTGGTTTCGATAGGTGTCAGAACACACAGTGCTTCGCAGTACTGGTGCACCGAAATGAAAATTCTGGTACCGAAAATACAAAATGCACTTAATCGAAACTGAAATTTGCAGTTTATAAAAATGAATATATTTTTTTTTGGAAAGAATATACTTTTATTTAAAAAAACAAAACATCTATACCCCTATTTTTTTGTGAAATATGAAAGAGGATGTTACGGCGCGTAGATACATACCCAACATGTCATGCTTTAAAATTGCGCACGCTCGTGGAATGGTGTGACACTGCGGTATTTAAAAATCTCCATAGGTGATGCTTTAAAAATTTCTACAGGTTAGCAGTGTAAAGTTACAGGAGGTTGTCTAGTGCTAGAATTATTGCTCTTGCTCTGACGTTCGTGGAAATACCACACGTGTATGGTTTGAACATAGTTTACATATGTGGGCATGGCCTACATATGCGTTCACCACTATATGCGAGCACGGGGGCATGTTAAACTTTTGCACTGTCCCTTTAAAAAAAAAAAATGTAATCACTTTTATTATCACAAGAAATGCATGCATCCCTTGTGTTAGAAATAATTACTGACAGGTTCTCTTTATGGAGAGCTATGGGGTCAATAAGACCCCACATCTCTCCTCTGCAATGTAAAGCATTGATCTAGTGCTTTTAAAAAAAAAACCGGCTGGAATGGGAAGTGACATTGCTCCGGTCCTCCAAGGGCATAGAGATGAGTGGCGGCCATCTTTCCTTCACTCATCTCTGTGCCCAGCGCCGGGATCGATGGTTTCTCAGGTAGGCTGAGAACTAACGAGGGACGGCAAGATGCGGGGTTTTTCGGCACCTGTATCGGTGCTTTTTTTTTTTTTCCATTTCGGCCAACAGCCGAAAGGGGTGTTTTTCGGCCAAACCGTTTCGACCACTGAAATTTCTGTGCATCCCTACTTAGCAGTTTGTTGGATATGGGGCTGCGTAGTCGTAGACTGGTCAAGGTGCCCATGCTGACCTGTGTCCACAGCCAGAAGTGCCTACAATGGGCACATGAGCATCAGAACTGGAGCAGGAGCAATGGAAGAAGGTGGCCTGGTCTAATGAATCATATTTTCTTTTACATCATGTGTGGGAGTGTGTGCATCCCTTACAAGGAGGCACCAGGATGCACTATGGGAATTAGGCAAGCTGGTGGAGGCTGATACTGACTGCTTGATGTAATATAGCACAGCAAACCTTCAGTGGTCTAGTGGAGTCCATGCCTCGATAGGCCAGGGCTGTTTTGGTGGCAAAAGGGGACCTAATCAATAAATATTAAGTGGTTTGCCATGTTATGGTGGCTGGTTATAATGTTATGCCTTGTGTGTGTGTGTGTATTAATATAATATTTTTTATTTTATGTTTGTGTATATAAAATATATGCTATATCTTCACCTATACATCATTTTTATTTCAGGTATGAGTTGAAAGCTGCTTCTCACGTAACAAAATTACCTAAGGGTAAACATAGCGTGAAAGGTACGTTTATATATTTAGGACTAAAGCAGTCTAGACCTTTGGAGCAGGTATATAGAACAGTGACATTCACCTAACATTTACTGCAGGTGAATCAAACACTTTCCAAGCTGCCACAAAAGCGTTTTGTTTCAAATACTTGTTAGATTAAAAAAATAGTGTGCATTTATTCTCTTCACATTAAAGAGAAGAAAAAAAACATCGTAAGCAGAACTCCCCTGCAATAGAGGAGATGGTATACACACCCCTCTGGCAGCCTAACTTCTCTCTGATCCAGCACTGCAGCCTCTGTCAGTGTCTTCTGGACGTATTGGATTTTTGTGTTCCCCAACAGTCTCTGTGATGTCTCCTTTAACCCCTGCATCACTGCTGGGTCCCATAGTAATGTAGTGGTCAGAGAAAGCAATCACAGTATGCGGCATTTGACATAGGCATCCAACACATCCAGAAGCTTTGAAGAGACTGATGGAGGCTCTGGGGTGTGGAATGGTAGGGGAAACTGTCATGCAGAGAGATAAATTTACAACCTCTTCTATTGCAGGGGGGTGCCAGTTTGATTTTACTTAGAGACCTGACAGGGTTAAGAACAGCACAGAGATGTGTAATATCATCAAACCTGTGAAATTACTGCTGAGAACTGTTAGTGCCTGTTCACAGCATCATGTTTTGTGTGCTATAAGGCAGCATCACAATATCCTAAAAGTTTATGAAAAACTAGTTACTGTTGTAATCATGAAGCTTTTCACATTAGCACTTTGCATTTTTTAACAATCTTGCTTGCTGCATCCTTTGTGTTTTTGTAAAAATGTGTTACATTAGTCAATGGCAACACATGAAAATACACTAAAAACATGTTTTCTGAATCCTACATCAGAGGACACAGGGAACCTAATATTCTTGACAACTTGGATTATGCTGCCACCTTCAGATGAATGGACACTGGCCAAAACAAAATAGGGGGGGTGGGATCTGAAATCCCTCTTTGAGGTAGGGAAGGCACCCTGCAACTGCTCCCCAAAGGGTCAGACTAGTTTTGAATCCCTTCCCTTATTTAGTATTTCCACTGTTTCAGGGGTAGAATCCTTTCACCGCCTATGAGGTTCTTATTGGCTTGGAACTCCTGGGAAGAAAATGTGCTTTTTTTTTTTAAGGAATTCCTTAGGAAGAGGTGGAAGCTGTGAAAGCTGAACTCCAAGCAGAAATGGCATGATATATGTATACAGGTGTTTCCATGCCTTTAAATAACTTGTTGGTGTTAGTGTCCAGTGTCTATTCATGTGAAGGTGACAGCATTAATCTAAATAGTCATGACTGTATGAGTATAAAGTTTCCCAGTGTCCTGTGATGTACTCCAAGAAAAGGATTTTACAGGTAAACCAAAAAGTCGAATTTAATTAATGCATTTTTCAAGCCACGTGTCCTTATTTAAAAAAACAGAGACAACCCAGGAAATGGTAAAGAAATGAAAAGGAAGAAGACACATGTAATACACACAGAAAATGTATCCTACATTCCGTTGCATGTTAGCACGACTAATTATAGGCTTTGAGAGAAATCAGGTGAACGTTTTCTAATGCGATGGTGTGAACAGGGCCATAAATTGTACTGGAATAAAACTTTAGCTAATGTGTTTGCTTTTTCTTCTGTTATGTAGGCTTGGGCAGAACTGCACCTGATCCTTCTGCTACTGTACAGCTTGATGGAGTTGACGTTCCTCTGGGGAAAGGGATGTCTACCAACATTAGTGACACCAGTCTACTGTACAATGAGTATCCTTTCTCACTGCTGGTACATGGTTTATTGCACCAATTGTGTGCATGTTGACAAATCTACATGTATGGGACGTTAAGTGATGATCTGCTTGCTATGTATTTAATTTATAATAAGCAAACTTTTAAAGCTAAAGTTTAGTGAAAAAAGTTTTTGCTCCTATTGCTACAGTCAGGTCGCTTACCTGTAGTGAAGTATGTACCTTATCTGTCAGGCAGTTGGATCCTGTAGAAATACTCTGTGCAGTGATGACAGGTCCTCTTCCTGCTGCTGGACTTCAATCATTTCCAAAGAAGTGAATTAGCTCTGAGTTGTCTTTGAGCTGCAGTGAAAAGAATACAACAGCGGCCCACCTCCTTCTTTCTTCATTGAGAAAAACTTGTGCATTGATTACATTGCATGTAGCTTGTAGTGAATGAAGAAGAGCCCGATGAATGAGTAGATTATCTCCCCCATTCACAAATTGCATTACATGCAGTGTAATCTATGCACTTGCTTTTCACAATGGAGGAAGGAGGGGCAGGCTGTTGTCCCAAGATTCTCTTCCCTACAGCTCATAGAAGACTCAGTGCTATTAAAGCAACCTATAGATGAGTCTTTTGTTTTTTTAATCAGCAGCTTGAACTAAAAAAAATGACCTAATTCTCCGATCCACACATTTTAAAGTGGACAGGGGAAACTTCTCCACTGAGCTATTGTATTCTGACAGCAGAGATAGTTCCTCATCATCAGAATACACTGATCAGCATTGTAGGCCATAGCCTGCAGCGCTGATCGAGGGAGGATGTTTCAACGCGCACACTTTTTTTTTTTTTTTTTTTCTTTTCTGTTTGTAATTTCCATGCACACTTCTGGGCTTCCTTTGCACCCTGCAGAAGTGCTAGACAGTCTACAGAGCTGCTAAGAGAGGAGCTGCTTTCTGCATTAACATACTGTGAGTATAAAAAGAAATTGCGACACCCACAGCAAAATGAGGAAGGCTGTAAATGGACCCAGCTGCAGTCAAGAAACCACCTCAGGGGATCATTGTATATTTGCTTAATGTCCAAGATTATAGGAGAAGTATGACCAAAGCATTTTTCACAGGAGTGCACTTATTTCTGGACTCTTGTGATCCAGATTCAGTTGATGGCGAGATAAAGCCCACTCTCAACTAACGTTACAGAGCTGGTCTGGGCTCTGCAGGGATCCTGACAATAATGTCGGGATCCACCACACATACCTGACAGGCATCTGACTTAGCCTCTCAGCACACCAAGGAGAGCTTTGGCCAGCTGCTCCTGGCACTTCAGTGAGCACTGTGCTCACAAGTGAGTGTCACTGCTGTCTGCTCAGAACCGACAGAGAACTGAGCAATCAGTGGTCATGTGATCACTCAGATCTTGTTCTTGGAGCAAGCTGCAGCATCACGACCAATGCTAAATATTCTGCACTTCTTTCAATCCTGGCACTTCCTTAAAAATAGTTCAAGGTTCTCCAGTAAGGGTAAAATCCACTCGCTGTATAAGGTTTTAGATACAGCAATAACAAAGACTAAACTTAATTTAGGATTACTTGGTCACTGTATGAAATTCTTGTACTGCGAGCACACTGATGTGGTGACATAAGTGTCTAGAACAGCCTGGGCTCAAAGAAAATGAACTGAATGGCACTGGCTGTCATTAAGTCTGTTAAAGGGCAAGTGGTGGTGGAGCAGGGCCTCTGAGGGAGACAGCTCTGGAGATAAGCACTACATGTCTTATTTTTAAAAGGAGTGAATAATCATTCCTACCCACAACCCTTTAGATTGAAAACATGTAAAATCCCTGTGACGGACCGCCTGGGTGCTTCCATCTGCGTCCTCACCGCTGGAACACAGGAACAATGTATTCTAGCTGGGCATTGCACCCAAGAACTAGACTACACTAGCTTAGGCCCAACTGGAATTCTTTACTGTCAATTCACACAGAATTTATACCACACAGGTTCAGGTAAGAGCTTGATCACCTGATCCTAAACACTGCAAACTGTAAACAGTAATATCAGTACAACTAATTAACAGCAGCTAACCATAACCTCATTAAACAGTGATCTAATTACCAGTAAGCTAATCAACAGCCAGACACCCATTCAGGAAGCTCATCAGAGACAGTCTGGCAACCCTGAATACACAAAGTACATTACACATGCTGTCTTTCAGGTGTTTGGCTTTCCTTGTGTAATCTGTCCACTAGAAAAGTTGTCCTAAAACAAAACTCAATATTCCTGCAGTCTGAAAAAGTGGAATTAATTTATCTTCATAGATTTCTTGAGGGAGATTGTTGAGGTTTCAGCTGGACATATTAAAGCCTGCATGAGATGTCAGTGACTGAGTTTGCAATATACAGTACTTTAATAATTGCTAGCATGATATGGGTTGAGGAGGAGTTTTGCTACCAGAACGCATTTGTACCTTAACTTGCCTTTTCAGATATATTGTGTATGACATTGCCCAGGTGAACCTGAAGTACCTCCTGAAGCTACAGTTCAATTACAAAGGCGGACTCATGTGGTGATTGCTTTGCCTTGTGTACAACAGTTCATATTCTAGATCCTCGATAGGCAATCCGTAGACCTTCAGTATCTGTGGAACCACAAGTCCCATCATTCTGTGCTATTCAAAGGGTATATTAGGTCAGCTGCTGAGCTGTCAAGGTCTGCTGGGACATATATATCAACAGCAGCTGAAGATGTACCAGCTGCTCACCACCTCTGTAGATATGAAAACCATAGAACTGACAAAACCTTTTCCTGACACACAGTATAAAGACTGCTTAATCCCTCCACTCACCACAGGGAGGCAGTACTAATATGCACTATGGCTAACCTTGCCTTCCTTCCTTTATTGGCAGCAAACAGCTGTACAAGAATGCAAAATGTTGTATGCTACTGACATTGAGTTTCCTCAAATTAACTGGCAGCCAGGCCCATTTCAAGCTACAGCAAACTGTATGCTAAATACTTCCAATGTTTGCAGAATCCTGATTCTTTACTATGTGCGCCAGTCAAAAATACTCCGAAAGATAAAAGTACGGCATGTTTTGGCTTTCCTAATAGTGTTTTCTGGGACAGTTATATTGCCCCCATTTAGTTATATTAGAAATCCAGGCAAACCGCATACACTTTTAAAATACATATATCTCTGATTGAGTCTGCTCAGCCAGTTTTGTTGTTTGCCTTCACCTGCCATTCAGCCAGGAAGGAGACCGCAAATTAAAAATGTGAGAATTGCAAATCAACATGCAGGCTGGACGTAGAGAGGTGATTCTGGAAAACGCAAAGCTGAAGAAGGAGACATGGGTATCACTTGACTGGCAGTACAGAGATATCAAAATCACAAGACTGGTTGAACAGAAGTAATATATCCTGAACGAAGTTTTGTACAGGATGTATTCAAACTTTGTACATTAGCTAGCAGTAGCTAGTCACTATTAACTGGATTCGTTCTGTAGTGTTGAAAGTGTTTTGTAGCTTCTCCAAGCCACTTCAGTTCTAATGAGTGTCAGTAAGTGACCCAAGCATTTATATCCACACAAGTAGCACACTGACACTTTAATCTAATCACCATGAAATGTGTAGATGTTGATTTTCCAAAAACAAGATGGGAGGTGTAGAAATTGTGGAACCAACCTGTTCTAGATACCTAGTCTCATTCTCATTGTTAAGAACTCTGAATGTGTGTTAATTCCTCAGTTTATGTAGCTAAATGTGTTTAAAGTGGTATTAAACCCAAAACCAAAAATGTAATATATTGCAGCTTACCAGTGTTGATAGTTGTGAGACCAGCATTAATTATGAAATATGCAATTTCCCCATCAACTAATCATCAGATGTGGTGGCTGTATTAGCTTCCTTTAGGCTCCCACCCCTTTCTGTTTTTTTCCTGGCGATATTGCCAGTAACACATCTTCTCTATTAGAGTGCTTCCACTCTGGATGAAGGAGCACAGGGCCATCTTTGGACAGCAGTAGCATTGTCCGTCATGGAGGACGGTAGTGTTAGGTGCACGGATTTAGATTCACTAACAAATTGAAGCCAAACTTCAACAATTTATAAGCAGTTACCCCAATAGAAAAAAAAAACTGTTGGTGTAAGGATTTTACATAAATTAATAAATGCTGATCATTGTAAGCCCCCCTGTCAGTGGTAAATGGTTTGTCTCAACCCTCCAACTGCTACATCTGCAGAACAGCTTGTTCTGTTGAATAAAGAGATCACAAGGTAGAAATGAAACCTTAAAAAGATAAACAAGACACCTATTACATCTAAGAATTGGTAAACTGCAATATAATATTTGCTTTTGGGATTAAGACAACTTTAATTGTGACATTGTGGGTGTAGACCGGTAAAAACAGTAACTTTCACACATCCCATCCTTTACATGGACAATCAACATTTACACGTTCCACGGTGATTGGATTAAAGAATGTAAACCCTCACCTTGTAAAAAATATGTTCAGTTTAAAATAGAAATTAATGACATTTTCTCTTTTGGCTTGGATAAGCTGCAAAATGTCTGTTACAGAACAAGTCTAGATGAATGTGACCAACTACTACTAGCCATACTGACTGAGTACTTTCACAGATGTTTTGTATGTAGTTGTTTGCTGGGAGTTTCAATTTAAAATTGTTTGCCTTTTTCAGATGCAATCTTTTGTTTATTTTCAGATAAAAAAAAATAAAACAAATTTATCTGTTAAACTTTTGTATATATCGATCCTTTTTTTCTTTTTTTTTTATTCAGCACGTATCAAAAATAAAGGTGCTGAAAAAGCTGCTGGCACATACTTTCCAAGTGGTTCTAAACACTGGTACCCACAGATGCATGGCACACTATGTTCAAAGATCACCCGACCTTATGGGATTGATTTACTGAAACTGGAGAGTGCAAAATCTGGTTCTGAACAGAAACCAATCGGCTTCCTTTTTTTTTCTTTCTTAAATTTAACCAATTCAATACCGGGCAATTTTACACCTTCCTGCCCAGGCCATTTTTCAGGTTTCGGCGCTCTCACACTTTGAATGACAATTGCGCGGTCATACAACATTGTACCCAAACTAAAATTTTATCATTTTATTCACACAACTAGAGCTTTCTTTTGGTGGTAATTAATCATCGCTTGGGTTTTTGTTTTTTGCTAAATTAACAAAAAAAGACCGAAAATTTAAAAACAAAACACGGTTTTCTTTGTTTCTGTTATAAAAGTTCGCAAATCCGTAATGGTTCTTCATAAATTTAGGCCGAGATGTATTCTACATGTCTTTGGTGAAAATAACCCAAACTAGGATGTATTTTTTAGTTTGTAGGAAAGTTATAGAGTTCACAAACTCTGGTATAGGTCTGAATATTGATCAATCCTGAAGTAGTGACAGCCAATCTAATTTCTTGAGGCCCAAGAATGTCAGAACAGTACAGATATTCCCCAAATGACCCCTTTTTGTAAAGTAGACAGTACGACGGATTTCATAAGAGGCATGGCGAGTTTTTTGAAGTTGTATTTTTTTTGTCCGAATTTTTCAGAAAATGAAAAAAATGATTGTCACAATTTTTTTTTTTTTTTTTTACATACTGTCACCAGTGCAGTACAGCGTCATCCTATAACTGGCATAGCGGTGATCAGGGACACTGACTGGTGACAGTATGGAAAAAAAAAAATATATATATCATTTTTTTTACTTTTTTTTTTATTATTATTCATTTTTTATTACATTTTTTTTCTTTTTCTTCAAGATTTTCTTTTCATATTTCCCTAGGACCAAAGTAGTACAATGTTACCACAGTAACATTGTACTACTTTGGGGAAGTGATCAGTATTTGTTTTTCTTTTCTTACACAATTTGCTTTTAGCAAAGACTTCCTTTGCTATAAGCAAGCATTTACCTGAATGACATCGATTCATTCAGGGGTTTGTTTTTTTTTTTTTGTTTTTTTTTTTTTGTGCTCAGCTGTGATCTGGCCACGGCTCATCACATGACATGTGCATGTGATCGCTGTGACGATTCACAGCTAGACACTAGTAGACAATGGATGGCATGCATGAAGCCATCCATGGTGTACAACTGTCATGTGACCTGCTGTGATTGGTCACAGCAGGTCACATGGTACCAGCAACGGGGCCGGTACTCAGATCTGTCATCGGCCGTGTCCGAGGTACATTGGTTTTGTTTTTTTGCTATATTATTTTCAACTCACTTTGATTGATTTATGTATCTCTGTGGTTTTAAAATCGATCTATTCACCTAGGGAAGCCTATTGAAACGAGTGGTCTGTCCTATAGGTGCGCTATGAGAACGCACACGCTGGCATGCCCCTTACACCCCGGTCACGTCAGGTGCAACTTGGCCTGCGACTTGCAAAACTGTAGGCCAAGTCGCACCCTATTGTCCGCTATTAGAGCGGTCGTATGGGTGCGGTTCCGGCTTTGTCGGAGCCGCGCCGACTTCTAAAGTAGTGCACGCAGCAGAGCTTTTGGTGCGATTTGCATAGGCATTGGTGTCAGCGGGTCACCCGATTTTGAAATTGGTTTTGATGTGAGCGGGGGCTCAGGGTGTAAGAGAGCACTTACGGCATTTGCTGCCTTTTTGTTTTCCCGAATGAAGGGGCTCGGGGGAGGGGCGCACTTTGGCATCCTCATCTTGAGTGCCGGGGGAGCTTTCCCAGAGCTGGCCGTATAGAAAGGCATTGGGAAAGAAAGGGGAGCCAATAGAAGGAGTGAGAGAATGGAGCGCCCCCATAGACTAACGGGGCAGTGGGATGCCCATAGGCGTGCTGCTCTTCTTCAGAGAAGGTTGGTGGGAGAAGCCGCTAGGGCATGTGCAGCTTTCAGTTGCGCTCTAACCGTAAGCTGCAGCTTGTAATTTTTATTTTTTAAAATAGTTGATGCTAAGAGTAAAAAAAAAAAAAAGAAACAAATAAAGAAAGGAATGAATCCAAAGCATTGAATTGAAGGAAGGTTGTTTGACGAAAAAATTTGGTACCGCTTCATGTGCTAGCATGTCAACCTTACGCAGGGGCTGGCTAATTTTCTCGGTATCGTTCCACGATTGTAATCCTACCCACCTGCCGGTTGCTGGGAGTTTCACTTTAAAATTGTTTGCCTTTTTCAGATGCAATCTTTTGTTTATTTTCAGATAAAAAAAAATAAAACAAATTTATCTGTTAAACTTTTGTATATATCAATCCTTTTTTTCTTTTTTTTTTATTCAGCACGTATCAAAAATAAAGGTGCTGAAAAAGCTGCTGGCACATACTTTCCAAGTGGTTCTAAACACTGGTACCCACAGATGCATGGCACATTATGTTCAAAGATCACCCGACCTTATGGGTTTGATTTACTGAAACTGGAGAGTGCAAAATCTGGTTCTGAACAGAAACCAATCGGCTTCCTTTTTTTTTTTTTTCTTTTCAAATTTAACCAATTCAATACCGGGCAATTTTACACCTTCCTGCCCAGGCCATTTTTCAGGTTTCAGCGCTCTCACACTTTGAATGACAATTGCGCGGTCATACAACATTGTACCCAAACTAAAATTTTATCATTTTATTCACACAACTAGAGCTTTCTTTTGGTGGTAATTAATCATCGCTTGGGTTTTTATTTTTTGCTAAATTAACAAAAAAAAGACCAAAAAATGACCCCTTTTTGCAAAGTAGACAGTCCGACGTACTTCATAAGAGGCATGGCGAGTTTTTTTAAGTTGTGTTTTTTTTGTCAAAATTTTTTGGAAAATGAAAAAAAAATATATTTTTTTTTACATACTGTCACCAGTGCAGTACAGCATCATCATATAACTGGCATGGCAGTGATCAGGGACACTGACCGGTGACAGTGTGAAAAAAAAAAAAAATATATATATATATATATATATTTATTTTTTTTTATTATTTTAAATTTTTTATTACTTTTTTTTTTTTCATATTTCACTATGTCCAAAGTAATACAATCTTACCATAGTAACATTGTACTACTTTGGGGAAGTGATCAGTATTTTTTTTTTACACAATTTGCTTATAGCAAAGAATTATTTTGCTATAAGCAAGCATTTAGCTGAATGACATTGATTCATTCAGGGTTTTTTTTTTTTTTTTGTGCTTAGCTCTGATTTGGCCACAGCGAATCACATGACGTGCATGTGATTAGCTTTGACCATTCACAGCTAGACACTAGTATACAATGGATGGCATGAATGAAACCATCCATTGTCTACAACTGTCATGTGACCTGCTGTGACTGGTCACATGGTACCGGCAACAGGGGCCAGTACTCAGATCTGTCATCGGCCGTGTCCGAGGTACACAGCCGGTGACAGATCACGCCGCTGTGCGGCTCTGCAAGCGCGCGAACTGCGCATGTGCGGGAGGATGCCATATGGCGGCCTCCCGGAAAGCTAGTACATTTTTCAGGACGCTATACGGCTATTGGCTGGGCGTCAAATGGTTAATTAAGGTAAAGTTAGAAGCTGATTGGTTAGCTTGCACAGCTACACCAGATTTTGCACTCTCCACTTTTAGTAAATCTATCCCTATGATACAAGACATAACTTTGTAGTAAGTTTGTCTTATTGCTTCTGTTTAGCATTGCTTTGCGACAAAATTCAGCAGTGGGGTGGAGGGGGTTAGGGGGTGCCTTCGGGTCTTCTATTATGAATGCCTTGCCTGCTACATTCAATGTATATTTGAGTACCATTCTAAACAAATGGCACTTCAGTGCACCACATAAAGGGACACGCATTGCTTACATTTTTTTTTTTTTTTTTTAAATACATCTTTATTAGAACGCTTTCCAGTCATCACAAAATATAGCTTAGTGTCATTTACAGATATAAAACAAAACACATGGTTTTAAGGTTTCAGATTCAACCTTAAAGCAAAGTTCCGCTTTAAGGACTGGCCCCCCTGCTTCCCATTAAGGATTGGCACCTTGGGGGAGTGGGTACCCAAAATTGACAGGTACCCGCTCCCACTTCCGCTGCGATCGCCTAGGCCGGGTGTCGGCAACCCGCGGCTCCAGAGCCGCATGCGGCTCTTTTTCACCTTGGCTGCGGCTCCGGAGCACACTGCCCACCAGGTGACAGGCAATAGGGCAGCAATGGGCAAACTACGGCCCGGCGGACCTTTTAATCCGGCCCGCGGAGCTAGGCTCCCGCTAGGCTCCTCTCACAGTCCGTCCTGAAGACCGGTGTAGCATGAAAATCTGTCTCCTATGAGGATCTGTCCCCCTCGACGTATCTGCGCATGTGCCGGAGATCGCCGATCGGCTGCTAATGCCTGAAACTGGCACATGCGCAGATACGTCGAGGGGGACAGATCCTCATAGGAGACAGATTTTCATGCTACACCGGAACGGCGCGGGAACACGGCGAGAGGAACGCGCAGTGCAAAGGTAAGTGAATTGACACAGGGGGGACTTGGGGACTTAATATGGGGGATGAATTACTATATGGGGGATGAATTACTATATGGGGGATGTATTTTCAGTTTTAAAAATGTGGCTCTCAAAATAAATTTCAATCGTGGTTTTGGCGAGATTTGGCTCAGTTGAAAAAAAAGGTTGCCCACCACTGGCCTAGGCGATTGGAAACTGAAATTGTCCTCCTCCCCTCCCTCCTGGTAGTCTTCTGAGACAGGTGACGGGCCCCAGAAGACTACAGCACCATTCACAAAGCACAACACTGCGTGGGCATTGGGCACCCGACTGAAGCCGCAATCTGTCACAGCCAGGTCCCCACACTGAGGATGCTGGCACCGAGAACAGAGGGCGGCCAGTGAAACTGGCTGCGTGGTGGACACCACAGGACCGAGGGACAGGTAATTGGCTGTTTTTTTAAAAGTCAGCAGCTACAGATTTTGTAGCTGCTGACTTTTTTTTTTCTCATTCTTATTTTCACTGGAACACTGGAGCTTTAGAGGTCTTGTCTCATATGTATTCGGATGTGATGGGCAATAACACATACCATGCATAGTATAGGTTACAACTGCTTATTTGGAGAAGTAATTTAATCACAGTATATTCAGTAGTGTGCAAAAGTTTTAGGAAGGTGTGATGAAATGCTGCAGAGTAAGAATGCTTAAAAAATATATATATATATATATATATATATATTATATAAATATACATTTTTACCAAGAAGGCAAAATGTTTTTATTGAATTAAAATGGGAGATTACATTATAATGCATTGAGGCGTACAAAAATTTTACATTTTGAAATTACAACCAAACGAAAAACAAGTAACCCCTTGGTGACAATATACATACAGTGCTGATTGTAGCACAGCAGTGGAAACCCACAAAAAAGATTAATTTGCTGGCGACAAAGACTAATCAGCACATCCCCATAACTAAAATCTATGCCTACCCTGGCCCAATGAAGATGCATTGTGCAGGAGAAATACAGACATCTGTATGGATGATGACAAAAAGCAACCCAATATGTAAAGCTAAACCTTCACTATTTAAGTACAGATTGCAGCCAACAATCCCACAATTTCTTTAAAGGGAGAGTATTATTAATGTCGGCCATCCTCAAAAATGGAAGATGCGTCTGCATCCAGTGGCAGGCTACCAATTTACTGCCACTAAATGTTTCATGTAAAACCGTAGTCAAGTATTTGTCAGCATCTGGATCAGGGAAAATTCCCAATAAACAGGATTTAGGATCCAGAGACACGGGATCCCATGAGATCATGTATGAACTACATTACCTGGATTCAAAACCTACTTACCCGCGGGCAGTGCCAGAGCAGATGTGCAAATGTGCCCAGGGATATATGACATTTAGGGCAATACAAATTTCTGTCACTTCTAAATCATGCAAGGTGAGCTGCTGATAAAGATGTATGTATGATATAGAGTTGGGTAAGGCGATCAGATCTATTAGGTGAGACCTTCTTGCAGGAGTCTAGTACTGCCTCCTATTCCTCATCCTCAATGACCCCATGTCAGTCTCCCATTTGGGTTTAAAAGGATAGGCCAAATCAGAGGCCACTGGGGTGAGGAGAAATTCATATAGAATGGAAATCAATTTTTGGGGTTCTTCCCTATACACCACATCCAGTATAGATAATCAGGAAAGGGCTGGGAAATTGTCAGTAAATTGAATTGTTAAAGCATGCCGTACCTGGAGGTACCATGAAAATGCGAAGCATGTACCTTAGGGTTGGATAGGTCCAAGACACGTTTATACTAAAAGGCCATCCCTTTATTAGCGGATTGTATAGCAGGTCCCCAAACTCCCCTGATAATATTACAGAATGGGTGTGCCCTTGTTGGAATTTCAGGGTCAGAGACTAGAGTAGTAAATCTTTTTCTGTCAGTTTTATCAATGTGAAAGAGATGGGAAAGGTGGGGCTGCTGAATAATATAATCCAAGGTCCGGTAAGGCTGTACCTCCCAGGGAGGTTGGATTCTAAGTATATGCATTGCCAACTTGTGGCGACCGCCACCCCAGATAAAGGATTTCAGAATCGTATCCATAGTGTTGAAGTATCTGGGATATAAACTGGGGAATGCGATAGTACATAGAGGATTCTGAGCAACAGAACCATCTTTAATAATCCAATTCTACCCATAACTCCTAATAGCAGTCTAGCCCAAATTTGGGATTTGGCCTTAAGAACAGAAAATAGGGGCTCCACATTCAGGGCAATGTAATCGGCAGGTGACCTAGACACCTGTATTACTAGATATTTGATCATATTAACCTGCTGTAGTGGCAAGGAGGCCTGATCAACTGAGGGGGAGGCTACAAGGAGAATTTGATATTTGTTCCAGTTCATTTTTAAACCGGAAATATTTCCAAATTGTTCTATAAGATCTAGGGTCTGCAAAAATATATATTTTATATGTATATTTTTATTGTTTTTATCAATTTACAAAATGCAAACTGAGCATACAGAAAAAAATCTAAAACAAATATTTGGTGTAATGACTCTTTGGCTTCAAACCATCATCAAATGTTAAATTTGTACACTTGCACAAAGTCAGGGATTTTGTGGGATTAGTTGGATATGATCAATTATACCAAGCAGGTGCTAAAGATCATCAATTTCATATGTAGGTTGAAACACAAACAGTTTTAAGAAGGCTTAAAACTGGGTGAGGCACAGCCAAACTCAGCTACTAAGGTGAGGTTGTAGAAGACAGTTTCAGATGACAGGTCATAAACCATGGTAAGACTGAGCACTGCAAAAAGACAAGGCAGTTATGCTGCATCAGCAAAGTCACTTCCAGGCAAAGTTTCCAAAGCAGACTTGGGGTTTCAAGATGTGCTGTTCAAGCTCTTTTGAAGAAGCACAAAGCAATGGGTAACATTGAGGATCGTAGAATCAGTGGTAGATCAAGGAAACAATGCAGCAGATGAGACACATCATGCTTGTACTTCCCTGCAACATCGGAAGATGTCCAGTAGTGCCATCGGCACAGAACTGGTAGAAAGCATTGGGACCCAGGTACACCCATCTATTGTCCAGAGAAGTCTGGCTAGAAATGGTCGTCTTGGAATAATTGCAGGCAAAAAGCCATAGTTCTGATGTAGAAACAAGGCTAAGCAACTCAAATATGCAAGAAAATGGCACTCTGGACTGATGATTCAAAATTTGAAATATTTGGCTGTAGCAGGAAGCAGTTTAGTTGCTGAAGGGCTGGAGAGAGGTACAGTAATGAGTGTCTGCAGGTAACAGTGAAGCATGATGGAGGTTCCTTACAAATATGGGACTGCATTTCTGCAAATTGATTTGGAGATTTGGTCAGCATCAATTGTGTCCTCAAAGCTGAGAAATACAGCCAGATACTTATCCATCATGCCATACCATCAGGGAGGCGTGTGATTGGCCCCAAATTTATTTTGCTGCATGACAACAACCCCAAACATACAGCCAATGTCATTAAGAACTGTCCAGCGTAAAGAATGGAAGTGATGGTTTTGCCCCACCCAGAGCTCTGATCTCCACATTACTGACTTCGTCTGAGATTACACGAAGAGACCAAAGGATCTGAGACAGCCTACATCCACAGAAGATCCGTGATTGGTTCTCCAAGATGTTTAGAATGACCTACCTGCTAAGTTCCTTCAAAAACTGTGCAAGTGTACCTAGAAGAATTGATGCTGTTTTGAAGGCAAAGGGTGGTCACACCAAATATTTATTTGATTTGGATTTCTCTTCTGTTCATTTTACTTTCCATTTTGTTAATTGATAAAAATAAACTATTAACACTTCTATTTCTGAAAGCATTCATAATTTACAGCATTTTTTCACACCTGCCTAAAACCTTTGCACAGTAGTTTATACACTGCTCAAAAAAAATAAAGGAACACTTTTTAATCAGAGTATAGCATCAAGTCCATTCAACGCCTGAGATATTGATCTGGTTAGTTAAGTAGCAGATGCGGTTGTTAATCAGTTTCAGCTGCTTTGGTGCACTAGATGGTAGATGGGCAACAATGAGTTGACCACCAAAACAACAATGATCTTACAGGTGGAGGCCACTTACTTTTTTTTTCCCTACTCCATCTTTTCTGTTTTCCCCTAGTTTTTGGTTTTGGCTAGGGTCAGGGTCACTACTGGTAGCATGAGGCAATACCTGGACCCTACGGAGTTTGCACAGGCAATCCAACTCCTCCAGGATGGCACATCAATACATGCCATTTGCAGAAGGTGTGCTGTGTCTCCCAGCACAGTCTCAAGAGCATGGAGGAGATTCCAGGAGACAGGCAGTTACTCTAGGAGAGATGGATAGGGCCGTAGAAGGTCCTTCACCCATCAGCAGGACTGGTATCTGCTCCTTTGTGCAAGGAGGAACAGGATGAGTACTGCCAGAGCCCTACAAATTTATCTCCAGCAAGCCACTGGTGTGAATATCTCTGACCAAACAGACTTCATGAGGGTTGTCTGAGGTCCAATAGTGGGCCCTGTGCTCACTGCCCAGTACCATAGAGCTCAATTGGCATTTGCCATTGAACACTGGAATTGGCAGGTCCGCCACTGGCACCCTGTGCTTTTCACATATGAGAGCAGGTTCATCCTGAGCACGTGTGATAGACGTGAAAGGTCTGGAGAACCCGTGGAGAACATTATGCTGCCTGTAACATCGTTCAGCATGCCCATTTTGATGGTGGGTCAGTGATGGTCTGGGGAGGCATATCCTTGGAGGGATGCACAGACCTCTACAGGCTGGACAATGGCACCCTGACTGCCATTAGGTATCGGGATGAAATCCTTGGACCCATTGTCTGACCCTACACTGGTGCAGTGGGTGGTCCTGGTGCATGACAATGCCCACCCTTATGTGGCGAGAGTATGCAGGCAGTTCCTGGAGGATGGAGAAATTGCTACCATTGAATGGCCCCCGCGCTCTCCTGACTTAAATCCAATAGAGCACCTATGGGATATCATTTTTCAGTCCATCCAACGCCGCCTGGTTGCACCTCAGACTGTCTAGGACCTCAGTGATGCCCTGGTCCAGATCTGGGAGGAAATACCCCAGGACACCGTCTGTCGTCTTATTAGGAGCATGCCCTGACATTGTCAGGCATGCATACAAGCACGCGGGGGCCCATGCAAACTACTGGGTACCATTTTGAGTTGCTGCAATGAAATTTCAGCAAAATGGACTAGCCTGCTGCATCATTTTTTCACTTTGATTTTTTGGGTGTCTTTGAATTCAGTCCTCTGTAGGTAGGTAATTTTTATTTCCATGGGGCATCCTTACATTCCTAACACATTACCTAGTCCATATCAGTATAGATTTCCAGCATGATATTTTTCCCCATTGAGCAGTGTATTATGTATATAAAGATTCAACAATATACTCCTGGTAACATGCCTTGGAGATAAATGTCCTGTAGATATGAGCAAATGCCAACAACAGGGTGGACAAGCAAACATTGTCTTCACACTATGTGTAGAAAGGTAAGGGGAAGGGTTGGGAATGGTAAAGAATTTGGATAGAGCTTGACAGTTAGCCTGGGTCAGTTTCTGAATTGGAATCTCAGTATATGTTCTAAAGAGAGGCTTCTAGGCGGACTCCAGATTCTCCCAACCTTTCAATGGTAGTGAGAGTGTTATTTAGTCTTGCTGTGAGAGCGTCCATAAGTTTAACCTCTCAAATGCAGGAGTATAAATTGGGCATGGTCGGTCTGAGTGGTCACCTAATGTGAAGCAATTAGACTATTGCTTAAAGAGTAACTCCACATTTGTGTAGAAAAAAAATCCCATCTGGGTGATCTACACTGCAAAGATATTAACAAATTTTGTTGCAGATTCCTACTTGTTTCTACTCTGAAGGAAAAAAAAATATCTTTGTGTAAGTTGATGTTCAAAGTGAATATGAATGAAAGGGTTTTCTTTTTAATTATTAATCAGCACTTGCAAAGTTCTGGTGAGGGAAATGCAGGGTCTGAATTCCTTTAGAAGGGATATCTGACCAAAATGGTATTTTTGTTGCAGGGGATGGCTACAACCTGACTTGTATCTTAGTGCAGACTTCTGAGAAAATCAGTGAGCCAATCACAGAAGGAGGAAATCATATTTCTGAGGGCATTCTGTACACCAGCTGTGTTCAGAACATCTCCAGGTTACCATATTGTACTGATTTTTTTTTTTATTACAGAGCTGCAAATTGAAAAAAGAGAATTTTGGTAACGGTTCAGTGCAGCTAGACTATTCCAAGCATCAGGCATACTGTACACATCCAGCCACTCTGTATAATTATGGTATCACTTGGATTTAAACTTACAGGAGAACATAACTTTTCATTTGATCCCAGTGGATAATCCAGGACAGTGAATCTGCTAAAGTGCTTATGTATTAAAGGGCCACTGCGTGGTCCACATCTGTCCGTAATTTTTGTGTACAGAACAAAGTGATTTGCTCAGCTGCAAAAACCTTTTTGTTGGCTTTTGTGCATTGGAGACTAATTTTGCTCTGCATTTTCACATGAGTGATTTAAAAAAACTTGAAAGCAGAACCCTGGAATAAGCTAATACTGTCTAGATGCAAGAGACATTCCTACTTGAGTTTTGGTGCATTTTGTATTTCCACTACACCAGTGCATTTGTCCAATACAAAACCTTGTCTCTGTGCAGGAGCTTCCTGTAATAAAGACTGGTCTCTGCTGCTCTCCCTATGTGAAGAGTGATTGGTCGTATATCTGCCCCTCCCTTAATTTTCTGCAGCCAGCCTACATTGGGTGGAACTGCTGGGTCCTTCCCACATCTCTGCTCTCTGCACAGGCTATGTGCAGCACAATGATGATGTCACCTCTTTTATAAGCTAATAAATGTGTTTACAAAGTAATTTGGTGTTCACGAAGCAGACTTTATATCCTTTGTAGCTATCAAGAAATACATTTGCATTCAATTTTTTCCTGGAGCAGTGGGTAAGTTATGGGGTTTTCTTATATAGATCGGTGGCCCATGTGTTAATGCTGCACTAAATATGGCCACACATGCTTAGTTTATGAGCTTAGCTTAGCATCACTTTGGTTCCCTCACACATGCCATGAATGAATGAATCTCCTGCTGAGAGCTCTTGTATTCTGATAGACAGGACCCATGGCTGACAGAAAACCCAATCAGTGACTGCATTTGTTTGGCTAAAGTCACTGTTCAGCTGATATTTGCCCAGCTTTGGCAATCGAGGTTACATGCAGGAGCACAACCCAGAGATGCAAATGATCATGATCCCATGATGGAAAGCACCTTAACAGGGACCTTCATGGCAGGATTACCAGGTATTTTAATAATTGCATTAA
Source organism: Staurois parvus (assembly GCF_062004578.1). NCBI lineage: Eukaryota > Metazoa > Chordata > Amphibia > Anura > Ranidae > Staurois > Staurois parvus. Next base: position 9,532,418 of record NW_028318158.1, on the reverse strand, counting down.
AAATAACTATTGGAATTACAATAACTTGTTAGATATGACATTTTAGTGGTTGGGTTTGTGTATATTGTAAGGTACAGTATACATGTTTTACTTTTTCAACATTTTGGATTGGGGAGGACTATGTAGGGATGGTGTGGACATTTCTTAATTACACATTTCAGCACACAGGCTCCATAGTCAAAGGCAGTGAATTATGCACCCACCTTCAGGTGATTGGACACTGGGAAAGAAAACTTTGGACAACCCATATAACTCCTCTCACTCCCAGCAAATCCCCAGATTCTTGCTAGTATCCTTAGGTGAAGGACAATTTCTCTCTTCTAAGAGCTGGTTTCTGGCCTTTTGTTTCCATATTCTACCTGAAAAGGATCTGTCTTCCATCCTGGCTGCCCCTAGGCCACTGTGGCATCCTTCTGTAGCCTCTGTTTTGGTAGACCCCAGGCATGGAGGATGTTGAGCCAGCCTGTAATGTTTCTGTGGGCACCCTTGGTACAGCAGTACTGATATACAGGTCAAGTGCCATGGTTCACCCTTCTGGTGGAGCTCTGTCCCTGAAGATCCCCTCCATGAAGAATGGGAGTATGCCCCGCTGCAGCATGGCGTTAAGAGATCTGGAGTCATGGAGTGGTTCCCACTACAACAACCTCCCTTCCGGAGTAGTTCCTGGGCCCTGGTGTTGTTCACAGAGGAGTGGGCAGCATGAATCCCTAAGTCAGGATCAGTGAAGCATTCCTTTAAACTTGTGTCACAGCCATGGAGTGCCATGCAACAGTTTCTGCAACCCTGCAATATTTTTCTCCATTTTCTAGTATTTTCTTTTACCTACAACAACTATGGCATATGGAAAGGCTTGGGTTGGCTGATGGCTGTGCTGTATGCTATGCCCTACTCCTAGAGCTGGCTTCCTGTTCTCTTCCTCAGCTACAGGTGCCATTTTGAGCACATGCCTTCAGGCAAGCTGTACAGGACATCTTGTCTAGTCTATGACTGACCTACTGGCTTCAAACGTGGGGCAAAGGACAGCTGCACCCCTAAGGAAATCCCCTCACTAAAATGACGCATGTCCTGCACAACAGAAATGAGATTAGGGGCTGGACAGCACATAGTCTGTGAAAGGCAATGATCGAGGAACTCAGGGTTCCCCTGGTACCCCTACCTTGGACACCAGTCTCCACTCTTCAAATCACCTCAGGTATCCCCTATTCCTCCTTTTACTTGAGAGAGCCCAGATCTGGGTATATCTTCCCTAGGAACAGGTACTGACCCTCTGCTCTCGTGTTCTGACTATTATCTCCAAAAAGCTCCCAATCAGTCTGGTTTTGCACAAAACTTCTGGGCCTGATGGTAGCCACCTTAAAGGTGGTAAGGCTCGATTAGTTACACTCCAGTTCCTGCAGATGTGGTTTTTACTGCATAGGTCAGACTACCCAAGTCTCTAGATTTTACCATGACCTTGTCTTCTGAGGCCAGGTTATTTATGATCTGGTGGCTGACCAGCTCCATGCTAGAATCGAAAAAAGTAATTTCTTCAGAAACCTGATGGTTCTCATGACAGATGAGAGCCTTTTGGACTGGGAAGACGTCAGAGATGGTTCAGGAGACTTGGTTGTCAAGAAAGCCCAGACTTCCCATCAACATTCTAGAGCTAAGGACCATTCACCTATTGCTTCAGCTACAGATTTTTGATTGAAAAGATACTTTTATTGCAGAAGCATCAAAAACAACATGTTACGTGTAATCGGGGTACATCTCACCCTGTACTGCGACGCAGCGCACCACATTGCAATACAGTTCCAAGCATACGATAAATACATTCAGAAATAAATACATTCGCTCAGCGGTATGATGCCTGACGTGATGTGCGCGGAGGATGAATCCCCCGGACCACCACGTCCTGCATGACGCCGCTTACCCCAAAAACTGTAGCATCCTAATACAATATACATTTCCTAGTCACTATGTCATGCAGAAAAACGATAAACTGAAAATCACGATTCACAATAGGCATCGGGTGTGCGGGGGGGGGGGGAAGGGGAGGAAAGGGGGAAACACAGGCCCGAAGCTTTATTGAAAAGACAAAGACACGCAAGGGGGAGTAGGGGGAAGGGGGAAATCTTCAGACGTCCTCTTCCTCCTTAAAGTCCATCAAGGAATAGTCTCTGAGCAGACTGAGGATCAGTCTGCGGCAGTCCTCAATGGACATCCTCTCCCGCTGGTGGATGAGGCGCTTTCTGGCGCACCATAAAGCGTCCTTAAAACAGCACAGCACCCGCCAGGCGCCGTCAATGTCCTCCAGAGAAAAGGTTCCACAGAACAGTCCATTCAACACCCCGAAGTGAGTGATGGCTGTCTGTGGCACAAAGTCCTTGAGTTCAGGTTCCAGGGCCCCCAACAGGGCCTGAGCAAATGAGCACTCCCAGAAAACGTGGTAAGACGTTTCCTCATGGATGATGCAGAAGGGGCAGTGTCTGTATCTGCTCAGGTTCCTGGCATGCATAAATGTCCTGAGAGGCAACCCCCCTTGGATTGCCATCCATGCCAGGTCTTTGTGCCTGTTGGTAAGAATGTTGGAAGAAACATTCCTCCAGACCACCTTGCAGGTGTCTGAAGGCAGGCCTGGAACCGACTCCAAAATGTCGCTGGCTCGGATGAGCTTGTAGATAGTCTTTGGCTTCCACAAGTCAGGCTTGACTCCCTGCAGCCCTTGCTCCCTGATGAACTTGAAGGTGTCCAAGTAGTACCAAGGAGTGTCCCAGTTGTAGGGGATGGAACTATCCCAAGTGTCCCACCCCAGGGACCTCCAGAGAGGCAACAGGAAGAAGCGAGACATTGCGTTCCCGCCAGAGTCCATAGTCCGTCTTGGCAAAGTTCTGCGGATGCAGTTGCAAGCAAAGAACACCCTCAGCTGGGTGGCGATGTCGGGCACGCCCTTACCGCCCTTGAGGGGTTCCTTGAACATGACTGCCCGCTTCACTCTGTCCATCTTGGAGCCCCAGATGAAGTGAAACACCGCCCTGGTGATGGCCTTGCAGGTGTTGACCCGAGGGGGCCAGGCCTGGGCGAGGTACTGCAACACAGGGAGAATCTCGCTGCGGAGTACCAGTGTCTTCCCTTCGATGGTGAGGTCTCTGAGGCTCCAGAGTCCAAACTTTTGGCGCATCTTGGCCAGTCTCTCCTCCCAAGACTTCAGGGCTGCGCCCTCGGCACCAAACCAAACTCCCAAAACCTTCATGAAGTCTGTCTTGATGCCAAAGGGCATGGATGCAGAAGAAGGCAGGAACCACTTTCCGAAGAGCATGACTTCCGACTTCCCGCAGTTGACCTTTGCCCCCGAAGCTTGGCCGAAGTCCTCGCAGGTCTGGACGAGCAGGTCGATGGAGCGCTGGTTGGCACAGAACACCGTCACGTCGTCCATGTAGAGCGAGCACTTCACTTCCCGTCTGTCTGGTCCCGGTGCGGTGATTCCCCCGATCTCTGGATTCCGTCTGATGCATTCGGCGAAGAGCTCTATACAGCAAACAAAAAGCAGAGGTGAGAGAGGACAGCCTTGTCTGACCCCGGAGAGGACCGGGAAGGGGTCAGTCTTCCAGCCGTTCACCTGCACGGAACTACAAATGTCATTATACATGATGTCAACATATGAACAAAACATTTCCCCGAGACCAAACCTGCGCAGGGCTCTGCACATAAACCCATGGGAGACACGGTCAAAGGCCTTTTCCTGATCAAGACTGACCAGGGCCGCGTGCACACGGCGGTCCTTGATGTATTGGACCGTGTCCCGGACAAGCGCTAGGCTGTCCGCAATCCTGCGGCCAGGAATGCCACAAGTCTGATCCGGGTTGATGATCTGTCCGATGACAGCCTTCAGCCTGTTCGCCATGACTTTGGCGAGGATCTTGTAGTCCACGTTCAGGAGAGAGATGGGACGCCAATTTTTCAAATCACATCTCTCCCCCTTACGCTTGTACAGGATCGTGATCATCCCCTCCCTCAACGAAGGAGGCATCTTGCCCTCCACCACCATCTCCTCGTACAGCTCGAGCAGGTCCGGGCCCACGAGGTCCCACAGCGCTACATAGAGCTCCGCTGGGAGACCGTCGCAGCCCGGGGTCCTGCCTTGCCTAAAGGATTTAGCGGCAGAGTGCAGTTCCTCCAACGTCAAGGGGGCGTTGGTGGCCGACAAACCTGCAGGATCAATAGCGTTAGAGATACCTGACAAGAACCTGTCGGCCGCTTCCGAGTTTGTTTCTTTGGGGGAGTAGAGGTCGGAGTAGTAGTCGCTGACCACTTCCATCACGGCCTCCTTCCCCTTCTGGAGCGTTCCAGTCTTGTCGCGCAGTTCCGACAGGGGTGTGTGTCCTGAGTGGAGTTTCCTGAAAAAGAAAGAGTTACACTTCTCACCTTTCTCGAGATGCTCCACCTTGGCACGGAAGACAAGCTACAGATGGATCGGTTGCAGGAATCACTGACGATGGTGCAGTTGGACAACGCTATAAGCTGTGGCCCAAATGAAGACATGCTTGGTTCTCACCTGGGTCAACAGTCAAGTAACGTTTTTATCGACATTCCACATTCCAAAAGTAAATAATTAGTAGATAAACTTTCTCAGTCCTCAGTGTCTTGGTCCAGCAAAATGGTCTCTCCACTTTGAAGTGTTCCAGGACCTCTGTCATCAGTGGAGCGATGCTGGCCATAGAGCTTCTGGGATCCCAGTTCAATAACAAGGTAAACACGTTCATGGCCAGGTATCCTCAGATCTTTGCAGTGGATGCACTGGTGACCTAGTGGGATCATTTTGGCTGCTCTAAGTTTTTTGGCTTTGGCATAGATTTTCCTTCTGCTGCTTCACATGATGGAGGCAATGGTCATTCTAGTGGCATGGAACTAGCCTAGAAGAACTTTTTGCAATGTCGGACACCTGGTGGACTCTCCATTGGATTTTTTGGACTGTTTGTTTTTTAGGGCTAGGAAGTAATCTTGGAAAGTCTATCATTGCATGTGAAAGGGTTACTTGTGGGGTTACATGTGTGAGGAACTGAAGTTTCATTCTAGATGGTTCTCCATGGGACGTAAAGTTGTGTTCAAAATAATAGCAGTCAGACATCACTAACCTGAACAATCACTGTTTTTGCTAGAAATGATATTTCTACATGGCAAATAATTTTACTAGCAGGTGTAGTAGAGTAATAGAAATCCAACAGACCCAACTGTCATGACATGCATGCTGCTGATTCTGTGTAATTGAATCACTAATTGAAAGGGGCATGTTCAAAATAATAGCAGTGTGGAGTTCTATTAGTGAGGTCATTCATTCTTTGAAAAACAGGTAGCAATTATTGCCCTTATTTAAGGAAGGAAGGCAGCAAATGTTGTACATGCTGGTTACAGTGCATTTCTCTCTGAAATTCTGAGGAAAATGGATCGTTCCAGACATTGTTCAGAACAGCGTACCTTGATTAAAAAGTTGATTGGAGAGGGGAAAACTTATAAAGAAGTGCAGAAAAAGATAGGCTGCTCAGCTAAAATGATTGCAAATGCTTTAAAATGGCAACCAAAACCTGAAAGTCGTGGAAGAAAGCGAAAAACTACCATTCGAATGGATAGAAGAATAGTCAAAATGGCAAGGACTCAGCCAACAATCAGCTCCAGGAAGATCAAAGAAGGTCTAAAGTTACCTGTGAGTACTGTTACAATTAGAAGATGCCTATGTGAAGCCAAGCTATCTGCAAGAAGCCCCCGCAAAGTCCCACTGTTGAAAAAAAAGAAATGTGCTGAAGAGGTTACAACTTGCCAAAGAGCACATTGACTGGCTTAAAGAGAAATGGCACAACATTTTGTGGACTGATGAAAGTAAGATTGTTCTTTTTGGGTCTAGTGTCCGGAGACAGTTTGTCAGACGACCCCCAAACACTGAATTCAAGCCACAGTACACTGCGAAGACAGTGAAGCATGGTTGCGCAAGCATCATGATATGGGGATATTTCTCATACTACGGTGTTGGGCCTATTTATCTCATACCAGGGATCATGGATCAGTTTGAATACATCAGAATACTTGAAGAGGTTATGCTGAAGAGGAAATGCCCTTGAAATGGGTGTTCCAACAAGACAACGACCCCAAACACACCAGTAAACGTGCAAAATCTTGGTTCCAGACCAACAAGATTGACGTTATGGAGTGCCCAGCCCAATCCCCAGATCTTAATCCAATAGAAAACTTGTGGGGTGACATCAAAAATGCAGTTTCTGAGGCAAAACCAAGAAATAGAGAAGAACTGTGGAATGTAGTCCAATCATCCTGGGCTGGAATACCTGATCACAGGTGCCAGAAGTTGGTTGACTCCATGCAACACAGATGTACAGCAGTTCTCAGAAACAGTGCTTATACAACTAAATATTCATTAAGTCATTCAAAGGAAAGCAAAATCTTCAAACATTTTTCAGTTTATATAGTGAATGTTTGAGTTTGTAAAGAAGAATACAAACACCGCTATATTTTGAACAGTCTAATATTCACTTTTCTTCAATTTGTTTTAGTGGAACACAAATTTGATATATTTGTCTTCTTGTTTTGATTTGGAATAGAATGTGTAGTGTTCCCAATGCATTTGTGTGTATGGAAATAAAAGCTATTAGAAGGATTTTACGCTTTATTCACTTTTTTCAACACACTATTATTTTAAACACAACTGTATCTTGTCTTTTCTCAAGGCCAAGGCACTGATCCAGACCAGCCTGGAGTACCCTCAACGGTCAAATTTCAGCCCTGTTTTTCCAGAGACCTCTGGCTGCTCACTTCCTGGTGAAATCCTTAATACGTAGAGTGGATCACCTAGTTCTCCCCATTTGTTCTCTGGTATCACTGTGGGATCTTAATCTGGTCTTGTCTTCTCTCCTGAGGCTGTCTTCTCTCCCTGGTGCCGGCATCTTTAGTATGGGCACCTCGGCTGTGACAGCTTACTGCTTCACAGCCGGGTGCACACGCGAGAAACACTGCACTTTGTGAATGGCCCCGTAGTCTTCTGGGACCTGTCATGTGTCCCAGAAGACTACGGAGAGGGAGGGGGAAAGACCACTTGTGATTTTTTTGTTTTATTTCATTGTGGACTGTGACCAGTTACCAAATCACTTAGGTGACCCTTCCTCTTCGAAATGCTAAGCCCCCCTGGATTAGATTCACATTGCCTGTCCATGTCCTGGACAGTGTTGTTAGAGTCCCTCTTCCAATCAGAGTGCAGAAAGCCGGGCAGCCCTGCTCAGATCTCCTGTAGAAGTCATCTCAGGTCACCTCCACCAGCTGCCACGTGTCACTGCTAAAAATAGCCCCACACTGGAGGTGTACTGGCAGAAAATAGCCCCAATCTCTGCCAGGTCCCCGGATGTGAGAACTCACCAATCACAGCGGATAATCAGGGATCTGGTTCATGTGTGGTAGGCACCCCTCCCCCGTGTGTCCTCTGCCCTATGTTCGGGAATCTCATGAGACAAATACTTGCTCTGTGTTTTGGACATACAACCAGCCGCTCTGACTGGCTGGAGTTGGGAGCAGCCAGCCAGCGATCTGGCCCTAGTGGAATACATGGAGCGCGCGCCCGCAGGCCTGCGCGCTTCTGTGGATTCCCCGTCTTCATTCTTAAGCTGGGCGCGCGGCCCCAGGAGCGCGCACGCAGCCTGCGCTGTGTTTGTCCTGACGTCATGTTCTCGCCCAGCAACGCGAGCGGGATCGCGAATGGCGGCGCAGAGAGGGGAGTTCAAACCCAACGGAGGCTTGTCCAGCCCGTGACTCGGCAACATGAAGAGGATGAAGAGCGCCAGGGGCCCCGCCGGCTCGGGGGCGGAAGACGAGGAGGGGCCACACTCCGACTTGGCCGATGTAGAGGGTGAGAGAGGCGGGGAGCGGCTGTCACTGCCCGGCGGCTGGACCTGTCACCGGCCGGGGGGCGACACTGCCTGACAGGAGTCGGCGGGGCCCCGGCTGAGGGAGGACCTGGGTTCAACACTGTCCTCTCTAAGGAGGTGACCTATCACCTCAACACTAGGGGGCCCCATACTGCAGAGGATAGCCAGTACCACTAGGGGCCCCGCACCCAATACTGGGGCCCCTGAATCAGTAGGATAGCCAATATCAATGGGGGCCCCACACCCAACGCTGAGGCTCCTGAATCAGGAGGATAGCCAATACCACTACAGGGCCCCCGCACTCAGCACTGGAGCCCCAATACCAATGGGGGCCCCATACCCAGCACTGGGGCCTCTAATTCAGGAGGGTAGCCAATACCAATGGGGGCCCCGCAATCAGGAGGATCGCCAATACCAATGGGGGCCCTGTATGCAAAACTGGGGCCACTGACTGAAAAAGGTGTCCAATGCTGCTAGGGGCCTCACATCCCACACTGGGGCCCCTGACAGAGCAGGATAACCAATACTACTAGAGGATCCAGTAGCCAACACTGGGACCCCTGACTGGAGAAGATAGCCAATATCACAAGGGGCCCTACGTCCAACACTGCGGCTCCTGACATTGCAGGATGGCCAATATCCAGTATTTCCAGGGGGCCATATACCCAACACTGGGGCTGACAGAAGGGGATTGCCAAAATCACTAGGGGGCCCTATACCCAACACCTCAGAAATTTGGGGCCCCTAAACCTGGCCTAAGAAGCTTTCCTGCTCTTCACTGGGACTCCTGATTGAGAAGGATATCTGTTGCATCATCAACAGTAAGGTCCCTGTTTTGAGTGAATTACTGTTAACACCAATAACCACGGCTCAGAGTGCGTAGATGTCACTCTCAACACTTCCCATCCTAAACCTAACTAAGGGGGTACCCAGCACTTCAACACTGGGACCCATGACAGGACCTTATCTGTCTCCTTATCACTAGGGTCCCTGTACCCAACACTGGGACCCATGACAGGACCTTATCTGTCTCCTCATCACTAGGGTCCCTGTACCCAACACTGGGACCCATGACAGGACCTTATCTGTCTCCTCATCACTAGGGTCCCTGTACCCAACACTGGGACCCATGACAGGACCTTATCTGTCTCCTCATCACTAGGGTCCCTGTACCCAACACTGGGACCCATGACAGGATAGTAAGTATCTGTCTCCTCATCGCTAGGGTCCCTATACCCAACACTGGGACCCATGACAGGACTGTATCTGTCTCCTCATAAGTATGATGAGACCCATTATTTCTAGCAGGGCCTTGTACACAACCCTGGGCACCCTTTACCTGACTGTACAGGGGCCTTTTTACCTAAGGAGTATAAGACCCCATTCACACTTGTCATGCAACTTTAATGTCCAAAGATGCGCAAGTCATGTTTTCCAATGATAACCATTCATATACAGTTAGGTCCATATATATTTGGACACAGGTACAATTTATTAGTTCAGGTATTTACCAAAACATTTTCAAGCTATAGTTATATAATGAATATGGGCTGAAAGTGCACACTCTGAGGTTTAATTTGAGGGTATGTACATCCAAATTGGAGGAAGGGTTTAGGAATTACAGCTCTTAAGAGTAGCCATCCCCCCCTTTTCAAGGGACCAAAAGTAATTGGACAATTGAATATAATCATAAATAAAATGTTTATTTTTATTATTTTGTTGAGAATCCTTTACTGGCACTGACTGCCTGAAGTCTGGAACCCATGGACATTACCAAAGACTGGGTTTCCTCCTTTCCGATGTTTTGCCAGGCTCTAACTGCAGCTGTCTTCAGTTGTTCTTTGTTTGTGGGTCTTTCTGCCTTTTAGTTTTGCCTTCAGCAAGTGAAATTCATGCTCAATTGGGTTGAGATCAGGTGATTGACTCGGCCATTGCAGAACATTCCACTTTTCCTTCAGAAGCTCCTGGGTTGCTTTTGCAGTGTGTTTTGGATCATTGTCCATCTGTACTGTGAAGTGCCGTCCAATCAACTGTGCTGCATTTGGCTGAATCTGGGCTGACAGTATATCTGTAAACACTGCAGAATTCATCCAGCTGCTTCTGTCTTCTGTCACATTACCAATGACCCAGTGCCACTGGAAGCCATGCATGCCCATGCCATCACACTGAATCCACCATGTTTTACAGAGGACATTGTGTGCTTTGGGTCATAAGCTGTTCCAAGCCTTCTCCACACTTTTTTCTTCCCATCATTCTGGTACAGATTCATCTTGGTTTCATCCGTCCAAAGAATGCTTTTCCAGCACTGGTCTGGCTTTTTAGATGTTTTTTTGGCAAAGTCTAATCTGGGTTTTCTATTTTTCATGGACAGCTCCTTTGAACGCATGATGTAGGTTCACAGCAATAGATTCCAAATGCAAATACCACACTTAAAATCAACTCCAGACCTTTTACCTGCTTAATTGATGAAGAAATAAAGAAAGAGTAGCCCACACCTGGCCATGAAACAGCTTTTGATTCAATTGTCCAATTACGTTTGGTCCCCTGAAAAAGGGGGGTTGGCTACTATTAAGATCTGTAATTCCTAAATCCTTCCTCCAATTTGGAGGTCCATACCCTCAAATTAAACCTGACATTGTGCACTTTCAGCCCAAATCCATTATATAACTAAAGCTTGAATATATTTTGGTAACTACCTAAAAAACTAAAATTGTGCCTGAGTCCAAATATATATGGACCAACTGTATGTGAAACTGTTGCAGCGACTTCTAAATAGTTCATGTACTACTTTGATCCAACTTTCATGCAACTTGAGGGCCATAGACTTCAATGTTCACCCTCAAAAGTTGCTTGAAAGTCATACCTAAATGTTTTATATGCAACAGTGGGTCTGACTTTGCAGAGGGACAGGTCACATCCAAGTTGCACCCATCCAAAGATGAGAAAATCTGGCGTCGTTCAAGTGTGAATGGAGCCTTACTGTTACCCCAACTCTTCAGTCCCTTTATTTTATTACCTTAATTCTTCCATAGTCTCATGGCTCTCCATCTGACACTAGACTCCCTGATCTCAAATATTTTGACAATGTAGACTTTTAATTTAGGGCCAGTTCACATTACATGCGTTTTAGCTGCTTTTGTCTGCATCCAAAACACACAGAAAGTGGGTTATATGGTTGTCAATGTCATAGTTCACATCAGTGTTTGCAGTTCCTGTTGCAGAAAAAAAAATAGAACATGTTGCATTTTTTCTGCACAGAACTGTACTGGAAAACGCATAAAAACCACACTGGAACGCACATGTCCCTAATTAAATTGAAGAAAAAGAGGGGAAAAAACAAACTGGAATGCATCAAGCGTATCAAAAATGCGCATACGGAAATGCATCTGGACTGCGTTTCTATAGTGTGAACCCGCCCATAAAGAGTATATGTTCTGTTAGCCTAAAGCCTGCAGCCCTATAATGAAATGATACATACAATACATCCTGATCATACCAAGGCACTCCGAGATCTTTCCATACACTGATCTCTACTTCTGCTGTACACCTCTTTAGGCATTCTAGAAAGAGCACCAGTGAGATTCTGTTCTCATCCAAATATCCTCAAAGCGGAACTAAAGCCATTGATTAACTGTTTCCCGAAATGGTTTCATTCAAGGCATGCCATTAATAACTGTTCCAATTGCTTGAACTGTCAAGCTTGCAAATGCATGGTGTCCTAACTGATAACGCACAGCTCCATGACAACTGCAGATCAAACCGAGGCTAAGATGACCGCTTCCCTGCTTCTGAATGTGCTTTGTGCCCCCTCATAGCAGTGAGATGCTGGAAGCCCAGAGTTTTAAAGTGCTGTGCTTTCTTTATGTGGAAAGTGATTTTAATTACCTAAAAGTGGTATTAAAGTTACACTATGATACATATATTATGGGTTGTTTTTTTTGTTTTTGTTTTTTACGAAAGCTGGTTCACTCAGAATCTGGTGCACCTGTGCATGGTAGCCAATCGGCTTCTAACCTCAGCTTTTTCAATTAAGCTTTAGCAATAAAACCTGGAAGCTGATTGGTTTCTATGCAGAAGTGCGCAGGATTCTAAGTGAACCAGTTTTGGTAAACCAGACTGTGTGCAGGCAGGCATTTTATTTCAGAAGAGACAGCAGACCTATCTCCTTGCTCACAGGTGTTCCCAGACTATAAACTGAGCTGGGCATGCTCGGCTTATAGCGGCCAGGCCAATCCTGTGTGACTGGATGACTAGCTCCTGTGCATTCGCAGGAATGACGTTATCCCATGCCAGCCAATGAAAATGGCCGAAACCCGGCACACAAGAGAAAATACAGGCAAGGGAGCGTTGAGAAGATGAGTATCCTCCATTTAGTGCCACTTTAAAGTCCCATCATTTCTTGTACGCTATTTTGGGCTGAGAGTTGAAAGGTCAGTGAGGCTGTATTGTATTGGCCTATGCAGCTGGGAGATGATGTTACATAATATTAGCACTCACATTTGAGGTGCAACACAGAAGCGATGGCAATGCAAGCATTCTGTGTAACCCAGAAAAATATGTTGTCCTGCCCCTTTGGTGATTAGGAGCAGGCTAGCTGCAGCAAAACATAGCTATAGAGGAATCAATCAACCATGAAACTAAAAACTGCAGCCACTAGAGGTGAGCCCCCATCATTATAGGGAATAAAACTAGACTAATACCTAGTTAAGGCCTGGTTCACACCTATGCGGTTTTTAGTGCTTTTTGTATTCTGCAGAAACACACTACAGTCCATTTACATTCTTTCCTATGGGACACATTCACATACACCCTGTTCCAAATTATTATGCAAATGATATTTTTCTCATTTACCTAAATAATTGATGTAAATAACAGTCAGCATAATTCTCATGTTATCAACTATTAAGAGTACAATTCAAATTTTATTGAAAAACCTCCTAATAACAGTATTTTTTTTTTTTTTAAACCTAAAAAACTTCCAATGCACTGTTCCAAATTATTGTGCACAGTAAGTTTCAAAACACTTTATAGGTTGTAAAGAACTGAAAATTGTCATTTGTTGTGTTTGCAGCATATTTACTGAAATCAAAAGCTATTTCAATGAAACTTTTAACAACATTTTAACTTTTTAAACATTTGAACCGGTCACGTTACATTGTAACATAGGACCCCTTATTTGATAGCAGCTTCACAAGTCTTGCATCCATTGAACTTGTGAGTTTTTGGACAGTTTCTGCTTGAATTTGTTTGCAAGTTGTCAGAATAGCCTCCCAGAGCTGCAGTTTGGATGTAAACTGCCTCCCACCCTCATAGATCTTTTGCTTGAGGATGCTCCAAAGGTTCTCAATAGGATTGATGTCAGGGGAGGTTGGAGGCCACACCATGACTTTCTCTCCTTTTATCCCCATAGCAGCCATAGATGCAGAGGTATTCTTTGCAGCATGAGATGGTGCATTGTCATGCATGAGGATGATTTTATTACGGAAAGCATTGTTCTTCCTTCTGTACCAGGGAAGAAAGTGGTCAGTCATAAACTCCACATACTTTGCAGAGGTCATCTTTACACCTTCAGGGACCCTAAAGGGACCGACCATCTCTGTTCCCATGATTCCGGCCCAAAACATGACTCCACCACCGCCTTGCTGACGTCGCAGCCTTGTTGGAACAGGGTGGCCATCCACTACTCCATCCATCTAGACCATCCAGGGTTGCACGGCACTCATCAGTGAACAGGACTGTTTGAAAATTAGTCTTGATGTATTCTTCTGCCCAATGCAGCCGTTTCTGCTTGTGAGCATTGGTTAGTGGTGGCTGAATAGAAGGTTTATACAGATGCAAGACTCTGGAGGACTCTACACCTTGATGTCTGTGGGACTCCAGAGGCACCAGCAGCTTCAAATATCTGTTTGCTGCTATGTAATGGTATTTTAGCAGCTGCTCTCTTGATCTGATGCATGGATCTGGCAGAAATCTTCCTCAATGTGCCTTTATTTGCACGAACCCGCCTGTGCTCAGAATCCGCCACAAATCTCTTAATAGTGCGATGATCACGCTTAAGTTTTTGTGAAATATCGAATGTTTTCATACCTTGTCCAAGGCATTGAACTATTTCACTCTTTTCGGCAGCAGAGAGATCCTTTTTCGTCCCCATATTGCTTGAAAATGGTGCTCTGCTTAATAATGTGGAACACCCTCCTTTAGTAGTTTTTCCTTAAATTGGGCTCACTGGCCAATCTAATTATCACAGGTGTCCGAGATTGTTTTCAGTGATCAAAAGAGCCCTGACACACAATGCCATCCATGAGTTAAACTGAAAAACAAAATATTTAATCTTTTTGACACTTAAATATAATTTGCATAATCATTTGGAACAGGGTGTATATGCGTTTTCAGCTGCTGCTTTTTTGGAAAGGATCAGGGAACTTTTTGTTTTTTTTTTCCTTTCTCGCAGCATAATGCTACCCAGATAGGCGTGAACCAGGCCTTAAGCAACAAAAACATTTAACAGTGTACAAGGCCTTTAATGTGCAGGTCACATGTAGTGGGAGGATGGAGATGAGGGGGCTATGGTGCAGGAGAAGGGAGGTGATGGTGTTAATGTATAGATCACATATATAGAGACAAGATAAAGATGTACAGGAGAGGAGGGGGCTGGAAGGGATAAAAATATGATCCCACAATTAATTCAAATCCCTCACTAAAAATCTGATTCTGCATTCATTCTTTTAATCATCGATAAATTCTCTTTCCTCCATATTACAGGAAGGAGAATGGTCTACCTCTGGAAAGTGTTGCCCTTTGGTTGCATACTGTGAAAATGGTGTATGAATCATAAGAGTTGCTTAATGGATCTTGGGTAGAATAACGTGTATAAATGTAGTTTAACTGTGTATTTGTGGTTTGGCTGAAGATTTGTCATAAAGCTGACCATATGTGTGACATTTTGAACTTTCAATTCAGTTATTTGCTGAAATCGTATAACAAATCATAGACTTATGCAGGCCATAGGTCGTTTATTGGCCGAATTTTCGTCCGTGTGAAAAATCAGCCGATATTCACGCCGTTAGTGGGGCCAGCCCGTCGACCGGTTTTCGCGGATCTTCTTGTTTATTTTTATCGGTTATGCTGGAAAATACACGAAAAACGGCCGTTTTTCGTGGACATTGGCAGCATCGGCAACGGCACAGACTGATTTTTCATTTATTGGCCGACAATTTGTCTATGGCCAGCCTTAGTGATGGTTTAGGCCTCATTCATACCATATACCCACTCGAGGCCATGCTTACTAGCACGGGGGTGTACAGGTGTTACATGCAGGCAGTCCTCTTGCTGTCTTTTGGGACAGAGCGGCTGTGTGCCAATATGACATCTGTGCGGGGGGGTGTCCCTAAACTCACTCTGTCTGATTTTAGGGGACATGCACCCCAGGGCTGGGTTTATCTGCACAGGGATGTACAGGTGCTCCATGCAGGCAGTCCCATTGCTGTCTTTTGGGACAGAGCGGCTGTATCTCAATATGACATCTGTGCGGTACACGGTGCACTCTAGGAGAACGAGGCCTAAGAATGATTGTCCACAAGTAGATGGAATCGCAGTTTGCTTCATTGAACTGGGTAGAAGAGTTTGCTTTGAATGAAATTGCCATATTACCTTTGTTTCCATATCGTTTTAATTTCAGGTCAATCTTTCAGTAAACTGTATTGAAATGGTCAATTCATTACATGAATGTAACTTCACAATCAAATTTTGGTGGCCGATTAAACACATGGGTTGTAAATTGCTTAGTTTCTAGCAATTACTTGTGATCATAACTGAGATTCCTGGTGATTGGAGTCATTGGAATTGACTAAAAATGTATATGGCCAGCTTTGGACCCAGGCATGCAGGTGAATTCACTTACTGAGCTGCCCTGCAACTTGTAAATGCACTGCATCTGCCTGCCTGATATTGTAGACTGCTGCCACATGTTTCATTGTCGAGGGGCTAAATATAAAACCATAAAAGTCACTTGTGCATATACATCTATCTCCAGTCCTAGCATTTTGTACATTTCTGTAATTGGCTCATATTGAAGTGCATTCTTGTTAAACGCAGCTGTATCCATTTAAAAGCAGCTGCTTATGCACCAATCGAAAATGCAGTGAAAGGCTGAAACCTGCTTTGCCTGCAGTTGGAAATGCTTCCAAAGAAATGTAGTACAGCGGAAACCAGGTCAAGCTTTTGAACTGTGGTGCACTTTTACATTAAAGTCATCGACAATTTGCTGGTTTGCACTTCAAATGCATAAAATGATGGCCATGTTAAAGCTCAATGCAGAAAATGATGGCCATGTTAAAGCTCAATGCAGAAAATGATGGCCATGTTAATGCTCAATGCAGAAAATGATGGCCATGTTAATGCTCAATGCAGAAAATGATGGCCATGTTAATGCTCAATGCAGTAAATGATGGCCATGTTAATGCTCAATGCAGAAAATGATGGCCATGTTAAAGCTCAATGCAGAAAATGATGGCCATGTTAAAGCTCAATGCAGAAAATGATGGCCATGTTAAAGCTCAATGCAGAAAATGATGGCCATGTTAATGCTCAATGCAGAAAATGATGGCCATGTTAATGCTCAATGCAGAAAATGATGGCCATGTTAAAGCTCAATGCAGAAAATGATGGCCATGTTAATGCTCAATGCAGAAAATGATGGCCATGTTAATGCTCAATGCAGAAAATGATGGCCATGTTAAAGCTCAATGCAGAAAATGATGGCCATGTTAAAGCTCCGAGTTGGTCTTCACCTGGGGCTGGGCTGTTAGCAATGTACAGTATGTGCATTTTTACACATTCAAAAAGTGCTTGTAAAAGTCCTCTTTCCCTAAGTTGACAACAGCTATGTGAAATCTGATTGGTTGCTGTGGGTTTCTACATGATTTTTTTTCTTCACTACATTATTAAAACAATTTTATGTTTGAGATATGAACAGTGGAAATGTGTGCAATAACCCACCACTTTTAATCAAGTCCTTATTCTTGTTCACTGCTGGATGTCTATGCTGTTACTGAAGCCTGTTTATGTCAAGGTACAATTCGTAATTTTGCCAACTTTTTTTTTTTTCCTTTTGCAGTTGCTCTGTTTATAGAAAAAAGGCTTTGTATTTCAAAGTATGGCAATTTCTTACTGCGGTATGACAGTGACATCTATTTTTAGCCCTCTTCATATATTGAATTTGCTTTTTTTATATTCTGGTATTGACCAGGCTTAATCCACTACTCTCATTGAAAACATACAGAAGCAATTTTCCAGAATGTGGTCCAATTATTTTTTTTTCTTCTCTCCTTGCAGTTTTTGCCATTATTTTTAGCTATTAGAACAAAGATTTATTTATTTTTTTTAACTTTATTTCTGCATACACATATAGGTGTCCGTTTATGAACCAGCGATAAATGATTGCTGCTCAGTTCTCCGGCATTCTCTAAGAACACAGTTCTCCTGTGAATGCCTTTTATGAAACCGTTCTCCGAACGAAGGGAGAACGGTCTACAAACGGTGGTAAACGGCTGATTTTACTATAATCTCGCGAGATTACAGTAAAAGATCAGTTTACTAAGCAGAGGTAAATTATCTCTGCTTAGTTTGCGGTCCCTCCTATTCTCCAGCTGTGGGCTGGAGAATCTGGAGGGAGAACACAGATCTCCAGTGAAGAGCTGAACATGTTCTCCGCTGATCTCCTTAGTGTTATAAACTGTGAATGACCAGCGAATAGCTGCGATCCTCTGAATTGCAGCTATTCTCTGTGTCATAAACGGACACCTTGTTTCTGTGCTTTATCAATATCTGGACACACACTCGCAAAATCATGAAAAACTAGTAAAATGCAGAGAGGGTGTGGGGAAAATGATTTTATAAACATGCCCCTTTGTTTACTTCTAGTACTGGTCCTGCCTGTCATCTTGTACAGCTGTGCAGTACCCCCAGGGCAGACCCTTGTTCTGATGCCAAATGTTTGTTTCACAGTTGTCATGTTCTGGAGTATCTGGGTTCCCACTTGTTTACCCCCTGAATGTGAATTCATCACCTCCTCCCTCCATAGCTTTTCTCAGCTGTTACCCTCCCCCGTGTGACCACACTGACTTCCCATTTGCTGAACCTAAAATATCCCTCGCTCACATCCCAGGACCGTGTCCCTTTTTATTTCCATTGCCCTTTTTGATATATTGCTTGTTGGATGTTTCGGGTTGCTTCTAAATTTACAAAAACAACGTCCTGTGAGCCAAGCTATTATTTTTTATTAAAAGCCAAAAGGTAGCGTGTCACTTCTATTCCTATTGTAGTGTTCTTTGTTTTCATGTGTTTCATTCAGCTGCTGTCCTTTCAGCACTAGGAGGCCTACAGGGGCTGCCTGCTACTTCCTGATCCAAACAGCATCCTACTGACTCATTCTCTGTAGCCTGGGCTTTCTAATCTTGTTACAATTGTTTGTTTAGCATCTCTCTGTACCAGTTTTATGCCAGAGGTTTCTTCTACAAATGTTTCTGAAAGGTGTGTGATAAAACTGGATTTACATAGTAGCTGTTTCAGAACAAATCTTAATTAGTAAACATTTTTACTGATTGAGAAAGCAGCTTGCTGAATTGACATAAATGTCTGCAATCAGATATTGTAGCTAAGACTTAAAACGTATCATTTTAACAAGACCAGGTTTTTTTCCAGTTATATTTTGTTACCTTTATATGAGAGACCTTGTTCACGGAAACTTGGCTTCTGTTCCTGTCACTGTACTCACTGAATATGTCGGATTTGCATAGAATGACACAGGGAACTTTTTTGGTTTTTTTCTAAATATACAGGTGAAAGAATTTTTTAGTTTTTTTTTTTTTTTTTTTTGTTTTTTTAGTTTTTTTTTTTTGTTTTTTTAAACAAACATACCTAGGTGGATGCTGCATTTGTCCAGCGCCGGCTAAGTGTGGGAGCTCAGCGTTCACATTACTGCTGATCGCTGAGTTTTTACAGCCGCTCTGAGCTCTGCCCCAATTTTCAGCTTTCAGTGCTGTCGCACTTTGACAATTGTATGGTCATGCATCACTGTACCCATATGAAATTTGTATCTATTTGTGCGAAAAAAATAGAGCTTTCTTTTGGTGGTATTTAATCACCACTGGGTTTATTTATTTTTTGCACTATAAAAAAAAAAGACAATATTTAAAAAAAAAAAAGTTTTCTTTGTTTCTATTATAACATTTTGCACACAGGTAGTGTTTCTCCTTCAATGATGTGCGTTGATGAGACTGCACTGATGGACTGCACTAATAGGCTGCTCTGATAATCAGTGCCTTGATTATCAATGTAAATGTCTCCTTTTACAGTTGCTGGGTATTGGCAGTACTTTCGCAGTGACAGCGTGAGGAAAGTACTGCTGATAACCGGCAAGTGTATTTACATGGTGATCAGCTGTGATTGGACACAGGTGATAACGTTATAAAAGGCCTTTGATTGGCCTTTTACCATGTCATGTGATCAGCTGTGTCCAAAGGACACAGAGAGCATCGGGTGCGTGCTGCTGGGGGCGCGTTCTGGGAGGATCATAGGACACCCTCCCAGAATTGGAGGACCACACTGTAGCAGTCATTCGGCAATACTGCAGTCAAGAAGTGATCAGCAAGACCTGTACTGTGCCCTCTTCTTGCCATTTTTTTAGCAGTTTCAAAAAGACTGGTCACCATTATTGCCTGTAGGCTCCATGCAGCTGGTCATTCTCCTATAACTATCTTAAACTGATATTACAGGTTTGGCAAAAAAAAAAAACTAGCTCTGTGCAACGGTTTTGCACAGAGAAGCCCCGATCCTCCTTTTCTTGGGTACCCCACCTGCGCTCCTGGCTCCTCCCCATTATCTAGTGCCCCTAATAGTAATCCACTTGCTATGGGGGCACCGGTGCATGCTCTCTTCCAAGCCCTGTTCTATGCACCCATGAGACACATAGAGCTGCTGCTCAGCCCTGCCCCCACTCTCTCCTCATCAGCTCACTGACTGTGATTGACAGCAGTGGGAGCCAATGGCTCCTGCTGCTGTCTTAGCCAGTGGAGAGAGGGAGTCCCAGGACAAAAGAGGCTGTTGTGCACATCGCTGGATCTAGAGGGAGCTCAGATGAGTATAAGGGAGGGGCTGTGAGGGGAGCAGCCAACAGGTTTTGTACCTTTTATGTAAGAATGCATGACGGTAAAAAGACCTTCAACCTTTACAACCACTTTAAGCTGGCCATGCAGGAATTGAAATTCCGATAATCTATGGCCATTCCAGTTTGAGAAGTCTGTCTATTGACTGACTTTTCATAAAAGGCTTGAAAGAAATGTTTGCTTCAATCAGCGCAAGCAGCCAATTGGCTGCCATTGTATTCTGCCAGTAGCGGAGTCCACTATAATAAAACAGTGACACAACTGATAGGATCTCCACATCCACCAAATCTGTGTATGAGGGAATCAGTTCAGTTTTGTTTCCTCATTCAGCCCATGAACCATGTATGGCCAGCTTTACCATGCCTTGTTCTGCACAGCATCTTTCTGTGTGGAGGTGGCCATCTTGGCAGAGGCAGGATTTTGCTTTCCCATGTTAGAACTGGCCTTTGACTGGTGAAGAATATTCAGGAATTGGCTGGTTCCACAGAATGAATGAAGCAGAAGCAAGGGAGATTCTTAAACCGCAGGTCCTCAGGTACAGCTTTCTCACCAGCAAGAACAGTGAACATTTGAACAGCACAGTAGTGACATCACCAAGTATCAGTCTGGTGAGACTTAACAGTCAGAAGCAGCAATGCCCTAGATTCCAGCTATTAGGCTGTAAACATGAGAAGTACACGGCTTTAGTGTGCAGTATGCAAGAACAAATATCACTTCCATAAGTGAGACAATAGCTGCCTCTGGTGTAGTGATTTTTGTTTTTTTTTTAACCACCTGCTTCCCAAGCCTATTCTAACCCCTTTCTCCTACATGTAAAAATCATCAGTTTTTTGGTAGAAAATTACTTAGAACCCCAAAACATTGTTTTATAAGCAGAGGCCCTAGAGAATAAAATGGTGCGTGTTGCAATTTTTTATGTCACATGATATTTGTGCAGTGCTTTTTTTAAATGTTAACTTTTTGGAAAAAATATCTTTAATTTTAGTGAACACAATATAATGCCCATTTTTTGGTAAATTATAAAAGATGATGTAATGCCATGTAAATAGATACCAAACATGTCACGCTTTAAATTTGAGAATGCCTGTTGAACGTCACCAAACTACAGTACCTAAAACTCTATAGGTGATGCTTTAAATGCCTTTTTCAGGTTACAAGTTTAAAGTTGTACAGGAAGTCTGGAGCTAGAATTGTTGCTTTCGCTCTGATATTTGCTATGATACCTCACATGTGGTGTGATTGCCGTTTACATATGCGTGAGGGACCGACGCGTGCGTTCGCTGTTGCGCAAGCACGGGAGGATA
Source organism: Staurois parvus (assembly GCF_062004578.1). Taxonomy (NCBI): domain Eukaryota; kingdom Metazoa; phylum Chordata; class Amphibia; order Anura; family Ranidae; genus Staurois; species Staurois parvus. Next base: position 9,511,049 of record NW_028318158.1, on the reverse strand, counting down.
GGGGTGCAATTAAAAAGATTTTTTTCTTTTTATTTTATTTGAATTTTTTTATTTTTACACTTATTTTTTTTTTCTATTACTTTTTATTAGTGTCACAATGAATATAAACATCGCTGATGACAATAATCTGCATTGACAGGTCCTCTTTACTGAGACATCTGGGGTCTATCAGATTCCAGATGTCTCCTCTGCCCTTAACAGCATCCGATCAGACCAAGATTGATCTGATCTGATGCTTGTACAAGCTAGTAATAGATAAAAGGTAGGAACCGGAACAAAATACTGCCCGCATCCGGTTCCTGATACCATAGAGGTGACCAGAGATGATCTGGTCTCTGAAAACCTCTATGGTAACCCAGCACAACTGCAAGGTTCAGTGCTGGGCTTCCTGAGCACATGGGGGAGTCCAGAGAAGCATCATGGGGGGGGTTGTAATGACCCATCCCAGTGCCTGTAAACACAATCCAGTGGCTAATTAGCTGCTTGGATGGCTTTTACATACAAGAGAATCGCGGGCTAAGAAAAAAGTACCGAGATGATACCTGTAGCTGCAGGCATCATCCCGGTAGAACCACTTTACCTGAGGACATACAGGTACATCCTATGGGAAGGAGGTGGTTAAACATCCAATTAGACTGGGGTTCGGTATTTCGATACCACTATGTGCATGGTAACTCTCAGAAACCCTCAGATACTAGCTTGTTCTGTGTTCACATCTCAAAGGGCTAATATGTTTTGCCAAGTGTTAACATTTGGCTATGGCTTTTGTCTGAAGTCTCTGCACAGACATTGCTAGAAATTAATCTACAGATATGCACCCCTCTCTGAAGCTTTCCTATGTATGCCACCTCCGTTTTCACACTAACACTAAATTCTCTTTGGAAATCGCTATTCTTTCCAAAATGACTTCTAAAACCAGATGCCACATAGGCTCGGAGTTAGATCAGCATAACCTCTTTATTGTCACTGGTAGGAAACGCTAGAATGAGCTGCTTCTTCCACCAAGCACATAATTTCTGAGCTTTACTGTGTGTGTTAAAGTAGTGCCCCAAGCAGTTCCCCATGATTTGGAGAACCGTGTTTAGAAGAACAGCTGTTTTTCATGATCTGATATCTCTCATAGCTTGGTAATCGTCTGCTCATGTTTTATTAGGTGCAGTACAATTTTGTACCTAGTTGCTAGTTTGCATCATGATGTACAGTTTATACATTGATAAAAACCGTTCTAAATATAATTTTTTTTTCTCTCCAGATTCTTCTGCAAAGGCCCTTGTTAGTCTAAAAGGTAAGACATTCATGGTTCCGAAGTTATCTTTGTAATATTTTATTAAAAGCTTAAGTTTTTTTTTTTCTAACTTCGTCCATTGTCACTTTCCACCCCTAAGAATGCACTGCTTTAGACACAAACCTTAAGAGAAGTATGTCCAAAGTTTTTTGTTTTTTTTTTTTTGTTTTTTTTTCTTTTTTTTTTTTGTTTGTTTTGTTTTGGTCATACGTCTCTTTTGGGTTGCAGCAGTGCACTTACCTTTGTTTTCCGGTGACCCAGATTCAGCCTATAGCATACAAAAACCTGCTGTCAGCTGCCGTCGTAGAGATGCTCCAGGCTCTGGAAGGATCCTGACCATATTGTTGGTATCCACCCAGTTGCTTGATTGACAGCTGGCTCCACCTCTCAGTGCTCAGCTGAGTGCCAAAGCAAGCTGTACCTGCCCCCACTACAGTGAGCACTGAAGGGACAAAGCGGAGAGCAGTGACTGACAGTCACTGCTCTTCACTCCAAGAAGACTGAAAACTGCCATCAGCAGCCATGTGATCACTAGGTTCTCGGGTTTATTTTTTATTATATTTTATTAAAAAATTTTCATACAAAATAATCTTACAACCAGCATTTCAAAATACAAATTTTTACACAAATATACCCTATTCCCTTCACATCACTATTCCCCTTTTCACTTTCTATATTCTTATATTCTTTTGCTTCTAGTTCCTCAAATATTCTTTCAATCTACCTTCACCCCCTTCCTATCGTATCTCCTCTCTGTTACCCTCCTACAAGACACTCCTTCGTTTCATTTAGGCTCTTCCTACTCTTTATACTCTGACCATTTCAAGGTATCTTTTTGATGGTTTAAAGTTGCACCATCTGCCCCATTTTTATTGTTTTGTTAATTTTTCCATTTGATCTACGTCCAAATGGTATAACTCCTCCATCATATATGTATACTCAACTCTATTTATCCAATCCTTTATTTTTGGTGGCTCTAGGGCTTACCAAAATGTATGTACAAGTCCTTTAGCCTCATTTATTAAATGATATATTACCCTGTTCTTATATGGAATAAACAAACCCACGGGTCCTTCGATATGATAATCCCCAGAATCTCTTGTATGTATTGGGTTATTTCTTGCCAGAACTTCAGTATTTTAGGGCACTCCCACTTTAAATGTGTCATTGTTCCTTTCATCCCACTCCCCCTCCAACACAAAGGTGAGACTTCTGATTGTTGTTTGCGTGACACTAGGCATAATGTACCATCTAACTAAACATTTATAATTCATTTCTACTGTATTCATATTCATCACCCCATGTGTTAATTTAAATATTTAATTTTTTTTGTTGCTCATTCAGTTTTGTTCCTACTTCCTTTTCCCACTTTTCTAAGTGCAATGGAGAATCTGATCCAGCCATTACAGTGAGGATCCTATAAATCCTGAAAGTGACATGTTTTTGAATTGTATTTGAACTAAACATTTGTTCAAATGGATACATATCCTCCACTGTCCTTAGTGGCTGCGGGAGCTCTGCAACAAAGTGTCCTAATTGGTAGTAACGCAACTCATCTAATGTGAAAAATAAATCTTTTTTACTCTTTAAATCTTGAAAAGAACATAATTTCCCTTTGTCTACAGTATCTTTCAAATGTGCATTTCTATCTTGTATCCATTTTTCCGAAGTATTGTTTTTCCCCGGTGGGAAAAACTATGTTCCAACCAATGGTATTAACAGTGAATTGTACTTCCATTCCATTTGTTTCTGCATTACATCCCATACCCTTAAAACATTCCGTGTCGAAGTGCTTGTATTTTCGTCCATTGTACGAAACGTTTGTGGAATCCAAATAATCCTATCTAAATGTGACTTACTAAGTGTACTTTCTATTTTTACCCAGCTTCTCCCCCGTGAGTTATATATCCAATCTGCTATTCGTGATAGTAGCACCGAATGATTATATTTCCTGAAGTTAGGCAAGTTTAAACCCCCTTTCCCTTTTATCATTACACAGAACTTCATATTTAACACTTGGTTTTTAATTTACCCATATATACCTAAGTATCATTTTTTTTTAGGGTCGGAAAGAAAGACCCTGGTAAATATATTGGTAACTTGTGAAACATATATAAGATTTTTGGTACGATCACCATCTTTACCATTTTTATCCGACCTATCCAGGAAAGCCATCCCAATGAAGTTTTTCAACTCATCCTTTATCTCGTTTATTAATGGTATATAATTTGCCTGATATATATTCTTTATGGGGGGAGTTAACTTTATTCCTAGATAGCTTAAATCTTTTTCCTTCCATGTAAAGGAGAATTCTTTTTGTAGAGTCTGTTTCTCTGTCTTTGGAATATTAATATTTAATACTCTGACTTTGAGGGGTTAATTTTTATGTTTGATAGCTTTCCATAGTATTTTAATACTCTCGTTAAATTAGGTAACGTTAATCTAGGGTTTACAATATAGAACAACATATCATCTGTGTACGCCGCGACCTTGTGTTCCACATCTCCTATCCTAATTCCTGTTACGTCTACACTCTTTCGTACTGTCGTTAATAACAGATCCAGAGATATTACAAATAGGGGAGAAAGTGAATAACCCTGTTTTTGTTCTGTTGTACATTTTAAAAAACTGTGATAGGGACACATTGACCTTCACCTCTGCTGATGAGCCACTATATAGCCTTTTTATCCACTGTAACATTTTTGGTCCAATTCCTAATGGCTCTAACGTATCTATCATGAATCCCCAGTCCACCCTATCAAATGCTCAGAATTATCGTCGGCATCCTTTCTTTCCTTGCTTTTTGCAGGAGTATTGATCTTTGTCCGTTGTTCCTACCCACTTGATCTAAGTGTATCCAGTCTGGCATCAACTCTTTCATCCTGGTTGCTAGTACTTTAGCATATACTTTTGTGTCTATACTTAATAATGATCTAGGTCTGTATTTAGCACATTGTGTCCAATCCTTCCCTTCCTTAGATATGATTGTTATACAGTCAGGTCCATAAATATTGGAACATCGACACAATTCTAACATTTTTGGCTCTATACACCACCACAATGGATTTGAAATGAAACGAACAAGATGTGCTTTAACTGCAGACTGTCAGCTTTAATTTGTGGGTATTTACATCCAAATCAGGTGAACGGTGTAGGAATTACAACAGTTTGCATATGTGCCTCCCACTTATTAAGGGACCAAAAGTAATGGGACAATTGGCTTCTCAGCTGTTCCATGGCCAGGTGTGTTATTCCCTCATTATCCCAATTACAATGGGCAGATAAAAGGTCCAGAGTTAATTTCAAGTGTGCTATTTGCATTTGGAATCTGTTGCTGTCAACTCTCAAGATGAGATCCAAAGAGCTGTCACTATCAGTGAAGCAAGCTATCATTAGGCTGAATAAACAAAACAAACCCATCAGAGAGATAGCAAAAACATTAGGCATGGCCAAAACAACTGTTTGGAACATTCTTAAAAAGAATGAACGCACCGGTGAGCTCAGCAACACCAAAAGACCCGAAAGACCACGGAAAACAACTGTGGTGGATGACTGAAGAATTCTTTCCCTGGTGAAGAAAAACACCCTTCACAACAGTTGGCCAGATCAAGAACACTCTCCAGGAGGTAGGTGTATGTGTGTCAAAGTCAACAATCAAGAGAAGACTTCACCAGAGTGAATACAGAGGGTTCACCACAAGATGTAAACCATTGGTGAGCCTCAAAAACAGGAAGGCCAGATTAGAGTTTGCCAAACGACATCTAAAAAAGCCTTCACAGTTCTGGAACAACATCCTATGAACAGATGAGACCAATATCAACTTGTACCAGAGTGATGGGAAGAGAAGAGTATGGAGAAGGAAAGGAACTGCTCATGATCCTAAGCATACCACCTCATCAGTGAAGCATGGTGGTGGTAGTGTCATGGCATGGGCATGTATGGCTGCCATTGGAACTGGTTCTCTTGTATTTATTGATGATGTGACTGCTGACAAAAGCAGCAGGATGAATTCTGAAGTGTTTCGGGCAATATTATCTGCTCATATTCAGCCAAATGCTTCACAACTCATTGGACGCTGCTTCACAGTGCAGATGGACAATGACCCAAAGCATACTGCAAAAGCAACCAAAGAGTTTTTTAAGGGAAAGAAGTGGAATGTTATGCAATGGCCAAGTCAATCACCTGACCTGAATCCGATTGAGCATGCATTTCAGTTGCTGAAGACAAAACTGAAGGGAAAATGCCCCAAGAACAAGCAGGAATTGAAGACAGTTGCAGTAGAGGCCTGGCAGGGCATCACCAGGGATGAAACCCAGCGTCTGGTGATGTCTCTACGTTCCAGACTTCAGGCTGTAATTGACTGCAAAGGATTTGCAACCAAGTATTAAAAAGTGAAAGTTTGATTTATGATTAATATTCTGTCCCATTACTTTTGGTCCCTTAATAAGTGGGAGGCACATATGCAAACTGTTGCAATTCCTACACCGTTCACCTGATTTTTATGTAAATACACTCAAATTAAAGCTGACAGTCTGCAGTTAAAGCGCATCTTGTTCATTTCATTTCAAATCCATTGTGGTGGTGTATAGAGCCAAATATGTTAGAATTGTGTCGATGTCCCAATATTTATGGACCTGACTGTATATGCCTGCAGCGATTCTTCCCTCATTTCCAACCCTTTTTCTAATGCATAGATATATGTACATATTTTGGGGACAAGTTGTTCTTTAAATTTCCTATAATAACCCAAAGTATAGCCATCTGGTCTTCAATGCAATAACAATTTCCTCCTGTGAGATTGATTTTTCTAAGGCTAGTAATTTTGCTTCTTCCAGTCTTGGTAAGGTGGCATCCTTTAAATAAATCTGCCTTTTTGTCTTTCTCCCTGTGATTCTTTCTGATTCTTAGATTTTACTCCATATAGACTACTATAACATTTTTGGAACGTGTTGGCCATATCAGTGTTTGAATGTACCATTTCTCTTGTTTCATCTTTGATTTTTTGCTATAAAGTTCTTTGATTTATTTTCCCGTAGTTTTCTCATAAGATATTTTCCTGGTCTATTCCCCCACTGATATCTTTCCTTTGAAACCCTATGAAAAATCCTCCTAGTTTCCTGTTCCATAAGATCTTTTTAACTCTTCTCTTTTTAGAATTATCTTCTGTTGTGTATCTATATCCATTTTCTTTTTATGTAACTGTTCTAAATCATATAGTTCCTCCGTTTTTATTAACCTTATTTTCCTCCCCCAGTCTTTCATTTTTTCCGCCACTATCAAGATCAGGATTCCCCTGATATATGCCTTATGTGCCTCTCAAGTTGTGGCAACAGATATCTCATCGGTCTCATTAAACATAAAGTATTGCTCAATTTCCTTTAATCTTTTTTTCTACTTCTGAATCTTGTAAAAGCATAATTTATTCTCTGTTTTATTCTGCTCACCTCCCGCCAGTAATCTCATTGTGACAGATGCGTGGTCAGATATAGACATTACTTCTATGATGGATTTTACCAAAGATTCCCAAGAGTCTGTGCTCAATCATTATATGATCCAGTCAAGAATATGTCCCATGTCCTGAAGAAAAGAAGGTATAATTTCTCTCTTAGATGTTTAACTTTCCAGGCATCAATCAATTGATACTGATGCAGCATCGTTTTAACGTACTTTAGATTTTTACCTTCATCTCTCTGCATACGCGATGACGTATCCATCCATGCAGAAATTAAAATCTCCTGCCAGATTACCCCTCCTAAAATCATTGTGTTTTCTTAGTATATCCTCTAGGAATACCGGTGGGTTTTTATTGGGACAATAGATGTGTACTAATGTACATTCCAGTCCCTGTAGATTTCCTCTCAGAAATAAAAACTGACCCTCTAGATCCACCATACTTTTTTCCAAGGTGAATCTTACATTTTTTGCGATCCCGATTGCAACTCCTTTTGCCCGTTTTATTGGTGAGTCAGCATAGTACCAGGTTGCGTAGTATCTAGAGTATAGCTTAACATTTGAGTCTTGAGATATGTCTCTTGAAGAAAAACACTACCTCACTAGAGAGTTGATGTATTTCTCTAAGGATCTTATGCCTTTTAGTCGGATTATTCAATCCTTTCACGTTGTATGTCATAACATTGATCGTACTCATTTATGATACTATTTCTATTCTCTAAATTCCCATTTTAAGGGCTTTAGAATAAAACAGTTTGGAACCAGCAAATCCCCCCTCCCTCCCTTTCCTACCCCCTCCCTCAATCCCTCCCTACTCTTTAAAACCCCTTGGCCTAATTCTAGCCCTGGAAGCTGTCGTGCTTTATTGCCACTCCTGATTCATATTCCAGGTTGAGACTCAAAACACATACGCTCATTCTGACCCCTAGCTCTCATCATTGGGGTCAATAATTCAGTAGCTTGTTTGGCCCCCTGACATCCTGCTGTTTTCTGGGGAAAAAAAATATTTCTGTCTTCACCAGAGTTCCCTCCTTCCTAACCTACTTACTTTGTCAGTCATTATACCTGTCCCCCTTCATCTATTACTTTCCCCCTATGGCCTTTATGAATCACTTCAAGAGAGAGATAGCTAATTACATACACTAGTGGCATAGATGGGAAAGGGAGCTAGAGATGAGGGGAGGTGAGAGAGAGGGAAAAATATATAGAGGAGGGGGAAGATTAGTGTCCCAAATGGTTTGATCTCCATCTTACTTTCTTTTTACTTCATGCTGTTTCTCCGGGGTTTAGTCCTCTGGGCTTTTCTCCTGTGGGGGCATATACTTTCTTATTGTGCTTGTGTTTGCTTTTGATTGGGGGGTTTTTGATCCACCTCCTTTGACAGATCTACTTTTCATATCAATATGGATTTGCAACTGATTTTTATAACTTCAGACCTAAAGTTGTTGCCAATGTCACCGTCCTTGTAAATAGATTTTAGGAACAGATATTCCTTTCCTGTTTCATGATATGTTTGCCAGGTGTAATAATCAGAATTAATCACATTTTAGATCTCCTCACTCTGTGCCCCATCTAAATTTTCCTATTTTTTTAGCGCTTTTTAGAGATTTGCAGTTCACAGGAAAAACATTCTTTCCTCTTCTTCTAAATTCCCTTGGTGGCCTCTCCTGTCTTTCTTGAGTTTCCTTTTAAAAAGAAAATTTTCTGCAATCCCAACAGCCCCTATGACCACCATACAAGGATACTTTTTACTTCCACAAACTATTAGAAGAAAAAAAAAGATTTATTTGGAAGTACTTTGGGGGTTTACCGCTACCCGTGGCTACTCACCATCTCCGCCTGAGTTCACTGTGTGGAACTGCTCATCACCCTGCTAACTCGTTCATCTCAGTCGGGCTTTACAGGTGCTTTTGGTATGACTACTGGGATTCCAGAAAGCTCCAGGTGTCTTCGGTAGTGTGGAGGGGGGGCACCCTCCATGTGCGCTGCTACTTCTTCCTCTTTCTTCCTCCGTTTGGGTCTTTCAGCACTCCCGGAATCCTGGCTGCTGTCACGTGGGTGCTCCTGGAACCCCTTACTCCTCCGCAGACCCCCACGTCCTCCCAACCCGCAGGGGCCACAGAGCTCCTCCAGACCCCGTCCACCGCCGAGGGACAAGCGGCACCCAGCGCAGAGCCCCACTACACCGGGTCAAGTAGGGCCTGAGTCAGACCTCTCTCATTGTTTAAACAGCGGGCATCTGGAGCTCATAAAATATGCGGCCTCTCAGCGCCATGTTCAGGCCACTCCCCCCCACATTGACTGTTTTAAGTCATAGCAGCACTGACCTGCACTGTTCTTGGATTTAGAGCTGTGACTTGTTTTTTTTTACACTTGCCACCTGCCCACAGTAGTGTTACTGCAGGCAAGCAGCACAGCCCCACTGAATCTTGTACCTGTACGCCAGCGGGGCTCTTCCGGGTTTGGACAGCACAATTTTTTTCAGGTCCTGGCCAATGATTCATGGCTGATACCTGCTGAACTTCTGTGTCCAATCACAGTACAGAGCCTTTTGTTTACACACAGGGCTCTGTACACTGATCAGCTACCTAGATGTTTCTTTTCCCTGGAATGCAGGAAAAAAAACAGATGGAAAAGTAAAAGCAGTACACATATACACACATTACACATCATTAGGCACATATTTACCCCTTGATTGCCCCCAGATGTTAACTCCTTCCCAGCCAGTGACAAAAGTACTGTCAGTACATCATTTTAACGCAAACTAATCCCTCTACTTCTTTAGCAGCAATTCAACAAACTCTCATACAATTCAGTAATATTTCATAGTATAAAATAAATACATCCAAATCTAAAATTCTATATCTAGGTGTAGATCACATTCTAAAAATGCACCTCCAAAACAAATTTCCCTACATCTGGGAAAATGAAGCCATTCCTTATCTTGGAATATTGTTGACAAACAAAACCTCTGACTTAGGAAGTCTCAAATATTCTAAATTTAATTCCAAAAATTCAAACCCATCTTAATCAACAATAACATGAACTATCCTGGTCTGGCAGACTGGCCGACTTTAAAATGTTCATATTGCCACAGATTTTATATCTATTTAGATCATTTCCAATCCCAATTAAATCTTCATATCTAACAAAACTACAATCTATGCTTAAAAAAATATGTCTGGTGAAATATGAGACCTAGATGCTCACATATATTAATCAAACACAAAAAAGTAGGAGGAATGGGACACTAGAGACTATCACAAAGCATCATTATTGGACCAACTTAAACATTGATTTGCAGTGGAAGATGATACAAAATAGGGGGATATTGAAAAAACTCTAGCCTCTACTACAGATTTAAGCGCCATACTACTAGCGAGCTCGTGGCAAAGGATTCCCACTAGTAAAACAACACCAACTATACAAGCCTCAATTGAAGCCTGGAAATTCTTAAGCTCCATACCTATAGATCTTCTCCGAATAAATCCTCTTCCTATACCTATAACAGCCTTTTGAAGTCATAATGCCTAGCATAGATATCTCAAATTGGAAACATTAATTGTATACGCACAATACAAGGTATCTGTTAAAAATGACATAAAAAAATCTTTAATTCCTTATGAAAAAATGTAACCACCTCTCTTCTGAAAAAACCTATACACGAATCAGTCATCGAAACATCCAGTAAAAACAATATATATATATATATCAATAGATATATACAGTTCTATAGCGCCGCTACTCCTAAATCAGGTGCTATAACCCTATTTTATAATCTTCCATAATGTAAATCAGAATTTAATAAGACTACTCTGTTAAGTGGGAAAAGACTTGGAGACTGAAATCGCTAATGAGCTGTGGGAATGTGCTTTCAGGAATGTGTTTTCAGCTACTAGATGTGTTAACCTTTTGGGAGCTAATGCACAAAATGTCCACAAGATGGTATCTAACTCCTTACTGAATGGCCAAATTCTCAGAACAACACAGACCTCAATGCTGGAGAAACTGCGGTCAGATTGGTACTCCATTACATATATTATGGACATGTAATAATATTAGAAGCTATTGGTATAAAGTCTTTCACATGATATCGAAATGACTGGGATATTGAAACAACCAGATCTTACCCTGTTCATTTTTATTATAAATATAGATACATATCCAATCCATTATCGAATCTTAGTGACACACATTCTATATAGCATCAAGACTTGCCATTACTAGACACTGGAAAAAAGACTTGGCTCCTTCTCTAAAAGATGTCATTGAGCTAGTCCAGACCCACTTCATCTATAAGAAATCTTTAGCTTACCTAAACGATAGAATTACTAAATTTGACACAGCTTGGAAACCCTTGTCTGACTGGTTCAGAACTGTAACCAAAGATATTATGTTTAACCTTTTTTTTGGATACTCTAAAATGATTACTTCATGGAACTAGTAGGACTGTTAGGAATTATGCAATATTTCCTTTTTTCTCTTTGTTAAACTTTACCGCAGATATTGTGTAGCTTTTCACTGTCCTATTTTTTTTTTCTTGTAACTATATTTGTAAAACCAAATAAAAATGTAAGTATTATCACTGTATTGGTGTCACTAGTGATGGCCATTGTCAGTTAGTAACACTCCCAAATAGTGTCTTGTTAGTGCCAGATTGCCCCCCACCCTATCACAGTAACACAGTAAGTTGCTGATCTCCGCCATTACAGTATAGCGTCTACATTCCAGTATATATACCATAGTTTGTAAATACTATAACTTTCGAATAAACCAGTTAATATACACTTATTGGGTTTTCCTTTTTTTTACTAAAGACATTGTAGCAGAATACATTTTTTCCTAAATTTATTAAGAAATTAGATTTTTTTTGAAATTATTTTGTTATTGGACATGTTTTATACCAGTAGAAAATATTTTTTTTTCAAAGATTTTCTGTATTTTTATATAGTAAAAAATACAAAACCCAGTGCTGATGAAATACCACCAAAAGAAAACTCTATTTGTGTGAAAATGTTATTTGTGTATAGTGTTGCATGACCATGCAATTGCCAGTTAAAGAAACGCAGTGCTGAATAGCAAAAAATTGCCCCGGTCATGAAGGGGGTAAAACGTTTTTGGAGGCCAAGCGGTAAATGACCAGAATTATCTAAACTTTCCCACTCTAGTCAAATGAAAAAGTTATGGTTGTACTGGGCCTTTAAAGGGCCACCATATGCAAAAAAAAAAAAGTATGTGAAAATACAGCTCTGTATGTGAAGTCGCCTGTGCATAGAGATATTTTATCTGTTAAAGGCTGGTTCACATCACCAGTTGTGTTAGAAACCAGCTACTGGTATATGATGTGTTTGCAGTGGTGCAGCTGTCCTAAAACAGCCCATCACACTGTAACAACAATTTTTTCATTCAGCTCTATTCATTGCAGTATGTTGCTGCATTGGGAAAAAAGCATAGCATGCTGTACTTCGACGCATACCACCAGACTAAGTCAGTTGTAAACAAAGCAGATTGTCGCATTGAGACTGTGATGGGAAAGTCTGCCCAATGCTTCTGGTGTGAACAGGCCCTTAAAGTGGAATTGAAGTCCTCTTTATAATTGCAAGCAGGCAGGCTATTGTTGCAGAAGAGACATGCAATGTCTCTTCAATAAAATATACCTCCCTGCCTGCTTGCTTTTCTGAATAAAAGCTTGATCAGCTGAAAGTAAACAAAACGTGATTTTGTTTTTTGCAGAAGGAGGCTTGACGCACACGTGGAATGAAAAATACAGTTCGCCGCAGAAAACTCCCACCTGGAAAGGAGGAAACAGCCCTGCTGCTGATGTAGTTAGTATCTGGGGGTTCCTACATTTCTGCAGTTTCAGATCGATGTCAGAGATTTTCTGTTTACTGGCAGATAGCAATGACTATCACCAAAATGTTTATAATTATTTATAGTGTCTGAAATATTGGGGCAGACGTACACTATAAAACAATTTGGTTGGTCATCGGGGGCAGTCTATTTGTCACTGGTTTATGTTGTGCTAGGAGTTTGTCATCAATAATACAGGTAAATAGGGGGAGGATTTTGCAGGACTTAGAAGCTTGCTAGACTGTGTTTCCTGGGAAATTTTTCATACCAGCTCTCTAGTGTAACATGGCAATCATAGTCCAGGTTAGCTAGGCACTGTTCTTCTGCCCTAAAAGTAAACTTTAAAGTAGAGCTAAAGGCAAAACGTTTTTTTTCCATTTTGGGTAGAGTAACAGTGAGGTTACAACCCCTGCCAGTTTTGTTTGCCATGTGTGCCCCATTGGAGAGATCTTCCCTCACTTCCTGTTTAGTTGTGCACCAAAATGAAAATTCTGGTGCCAAAACTGAAAATTCAGGATGCACTTGGCCAAAAACCGAAATGGACAGTTTTTAAAAATTAATATATTTTTCAAATGCATTTTTTTGGGGAAATAAATACACTTTATTGATTAAAAAAAAAATATATACCCCAATTTTTTTTCTATAAAATATGATGTTATGGCGAGTAAATAGATATCCAACATGTCATGCTTTAAAATTGCCCATGCTCGTAGAATGTCGTCAAACTACGGCACTTGAATATCTCCATGGGCGATGCTTTAAAAATTCCTACAGGTTATCAGTGTAAAGTTAGAGGAGGTCTAGTGCGAGAATTATTGCTCTTGCTCTGACGTTCATGGCGATACCTCACATGTGTGGTTTGAACAACATTTACATATGTTGGCGTGGTCTATGTATGCATTCCCCACTAGGCTCGAGCACGGGGGATGGGGGCACTTTAAACTTTTTTGTAGTTTAATTTTTATTTTTTTTTTTTACTCTGTCCCTTTAAAAAAAAATTTTAATCAATTTTATTCCTATTACAATGTATGCATGCATTCCTTGTGATTGAAGTAAGTAGTGACAGGTCTTCTTTATGGAGAGATAGGTGGCCAATAAGACCTCACATCTCTCCTCTACAATGTAAAGCATTAGATCAAAAAGCATTGATCTAGTGCTTTAAAAACAAAAATGGCTTTGTTTACAAGGCACTGGAAGTGACGTCGCTCTGGTCCTCCAAGGGCATAGATATGAGTGGAGACCATCTTTCCTTCACTTATCTCTATACCCAGCGCCAGGATCGTTCGGTGGTTTCTTAGGTAAGGCTGGGAACCACTGAGCATTGGTGGGTGGCGAGGGGCGGGGTTATGTTCAGCACTTGTATCGGTGCTTATTTTTATATCAGCCACAGGCCGATGTCCCCTCTCTCTTCTTGTTCTGGTGAAAATCTGAAATTCGGGATTTTGTTTCACTTTTAAGCTTCATTTAGATGTGCTGTTGGGGGGCGAAACAAATGTGCACTTGAGCCATGTTTTTGCTGTCCGTGAACCACCCCCATTAAGCTGCAATAGGCAGCGAACAGGGGTGTTTGCAAGCCACGGTCACAATACTGCGCTTCGTGCCCGCAGCAAAATTTACCTGACATGTAGCGATCAGTAGGCAGCAAGCCTGCCGAACTCTACACTTTTAAGTAAATGAGGAAGCATCACAAACACCCCACAACCGCATGTAATGCATGTAGTTACAGCACGTTTGTTGGCAAACTGGGATTAAAACAGGCAGTGAGAAGGTGTTGTGTTGCTTCCTCTCTGCCTGTCAGTGTCCGAATGCAGAATAGGCTTCAGGGGAAAGGGAAATTTGAACACATGTCTAAATCTACCCTTAGTGATGACGGTAAATAGGAAAAATACACAGGTGGAATCTTCCTAATGGGGACACAGACAGCAAAAACCTGACCGGTGCTCTAACCCACCTCCACTAGATCCAAATTTTTTTAAAAAAAGTTAGTTATACACTGTCTGCACTGTATTAACTAACACTCCTTATTCATCCGTGTTGAAGGAGTCCCATGCCATGGGGTCTGTGACTGTTGAAAACAGGGAAAACCAGAAGGGGCTAGATTTCTACAGTATTAAAGGACTGAGTCCCCATTGCACTGAGATGGAGGAGGGAATGGTCTAAATGCAGCCTTGACAAAAAGACTGACTTTTGGAGTATGGGAAGGCTGGAGTGCGTAACAAAGGCAAAGTCTATTTAAAAAAAAAAATTTAGAATAGGTGCTGGAATGATAGGCTAATCAACTGCAGTCTGGGTGAAATGGCATGCCAATAATAGACAAAGTTTTATATAGGTGTAAAATGTTCAAGTCAGAAATACCAGATTTCAGAGGTTCCAACCGTTGTCCATTGTTAAAAGTAAATAAATAAGCAAGCTGGAGTCCAGTTTTAATTGTCGTTCTGCATCCAGCCCCATAGGAGCTCCAAGCGAAGCCGGCTTGTTTGTGAGGAAGAGGAACGTCAGATAAACACCAGATCACCAAAAAGAAACCAGAAAACAGCCATTGTAGCACAGGTCAGTTTTAGCCACAGGCTTTGTAGATTTTTTTTTTTGTCAGAGGCAGTTATCTGTCTCAGTCAAGACACCGTTGCCTGACTTTGGAAGTGTTGCTAGTTTTGGGGGTAGACATATCACTATGCATCTGCTGCCAAGGTGTCCTCTGTCCCAGAACTAGCATAATCACCAGTGCAGTTGGAAACTAGGAAGTACATTTTTATGTATGGATGAAACATGTTTTTAAATCAGCATGCAGAGCTCCATGGATCTATGGTATTTAGGTTTTGTAGAAGGGAAAGGTCTGCTGTAACTCACTGTCTGCTGTGGGTATACAGGTACTCTTGTATTCTTACATTTTTGTGTTTCAGCCTTTGTATGTCAAAACACTGCTTCTGTTCATCAAAAAAACAAGAAACCTCTTGAGCAATAGAAGACCTTTTTCTCCAGTATTTATATTACATCAGCATATTTTGATGTGCTTTGCAGTGTACAAACATGATACAAATCACAAGCATCCATATTCCAAACTGATTGTGTCCAAGGTGGGAGTGAATGACTCAGACATGCAAGATGAGTGCTATTGTAGTGATTGGTAGTCACTTGCCCCCCCCCTCCCTCTCTCTCTCTCCCCAAAAAAGTATTTAGTCAGCCACCAATTGTGCAAGTTCTCCCACTTAAAAAGATGAGAGAGGCCTGTAATTGGCATCATAGGTAGACCTCAACTATGAGCGAGAAAATCCAGACAATCACATTGGCTGATTTGGAAAGAATTTATTTGCAAATTATGGTGGAAAATAAGTATTTGGTCACCTACAAACAAGCAAGATTTCTGGCTCTCACAGACCTGTACCTTCTTCTTTAAGAGGCTCCTCTGTCCTGCACTCATTACCTGTATCAATGGCACCTGTTTGAACTTGTTATCAGTATAAAAGACACCTGTCCACAACCTCAAACAGTCACACTCCAAACTCCACTTTGGTGAAGACCAAAGAGCTGTCGAAGGACACCAGAAACAAAATTGTAGACCTGCACCAGGCTGGGAAGACTGAATCTGCAATAGGCAAGCAGCTTGGTGTGAACAAAATGTAACAAAGGCTACCATCAGTAACACACTACGCCGCCAGGGACTCAGATCCTGCAGTGCCAGACGTGTCCCCCTGCTTAAGCCAGTACATGTCCGGGCCCATCTGAAGTTTGCTAGAGAGCATTTGGATGATCCAGAAGAGGATTGGGAGAATGTCATATGGTCAGATGAAACCAAAATAGAACTGTTTGATAGAAACACAACCCGTCGTGTTTGGAGGAGAGAGAATGCTGAGTTGCATCCAAAGAACACCATACCTACTGTGAAGCATGGGGGTGGCAACATCATGCTTTGGGGCTGTTTCTCCGCAAAGGGACCAGGACAACTGATCCATGTACAGGATAGAATGAATGGGGCCATGTATCGTGAGATTTTGAGTGCAAACCTCCTTTCATCAGCAAGGGCATTGAAGATGAAACGTGGCTGGGTCTTCCAACATGACAATGATCCCAAACATACTGCCCGGGCAACGAAGGAGTGGCTTGGTAAGAAGCATTTCAAGGTCCTGGAGTTGCCTAGCCTGTCTCCAGATCTCGACCCCATAGAAAACCTTTGGAGGGAGTTGGAAGTCCGTGTTGCCCAGCGACAGCCCCAAAACATCACTGCTCTAGAGGAGATCTGCATGGAGGAATGGGCCAACATACCAGCAACAGTGTGTGCCAACCTTGTGAAGACTTACAGGAAACGTTTGACCTCTGTCATTGCCAACAAAGGATATATAACAAAGTATTGAGATGAACTTTTGATATTGACCAAATACTTATTTTCCACCATAATTTGCAAATTCTTTCCAAATCAGCCAATGTGATTGTCTGGATTTTTTTTCTCATTTTGTCTCTCATAGTTGAGGTCCACCTATGATGCCAATTACAGGCCTCTCTCATTTTTAAGTGGGAGAACTTGCACAATTGGTGGCTGACTAAATACTTTTTTGCCCCACTGTGTATGTGTGTGTGTGTGTGTGTGTGTGTGTATGTATATGTGTGTATGTATATGTATATATATATATATATATATATATATATATATATATATATATATATATATATATATATATATATATATATATATGAGAGAGATGTTCAAAATAATAGCAGTCAGACATCACTAACCGGATCAATCACTGTTTTTGGTAGAAATGATATTTCTACATGGCAAATAATTTACTAGCAGGTGTAGTAGAGTAATAGAAATTTAACAGACCCAACAGTCATGACATGCATGCTGCTGATTCTGTGTAATTGAATCACTAATTGAAAGGGCATGTTCAAAATAATAGCAGTGTGGAGTTCTATTAGTGAGGTCATTCATTCTTTGAAAAACAGGTGGCAATTATTGCCCTTATTTAAGGAAGGAACGCAGCAAATGTTGTACATGCTGGTTACAGTGCATTTCTCATTTGACAGTTTGTCAGACGACCCCAAAACACTGAATTCAAGCCACAGTACACTGTGAAGACAGTGAAGCATGGTTGCACAAGCATCATGATATGGGAATGTTTCTCATACTACGGTGTTGGGCCTATTTATCGCATACCAGGGATCATGGATCAGTTTGAATACATCAGAATACTTGAAGAGGTCAGCTGCCTTATGCTGAAGAGGAAATGCCCTTGAAATGGGTGTTCCAACAAGACAACGACCCCAAACACACCAGTAAACGTGCAACATCTTGGTTCCAGACCAACAAGATTGACGTTATGGAGTGGCCAGCCCAATCCCCGGATCTTAATCCAATAGAAAACTTGTGGGTTGACATCAAAAATGCAGTTTCTGAGGCAAAACCAAGAAATAGAGAAGAACTGTGGAATGTAGTCCAATCATCCTGGGCTGGAATACCTGGTCACAGGTGCCAGAAGTTGGTTGACTCAATGCAACACAGATGTACAGCAGTTCTCAGAAACAGTGCGACTACAACTAAATATTCATTAAGTGATTCAAAGGAAAGCAAAATCTTCAAACATTTTTCAGTTTATATAGTGAATGTTTGAGTTTGTAAAGAATACAAACACTGCTATTTTTTTGAACAGTCTAATATTCACTTTTCTTCAATTTTTTTAGAGGAACAACACAAATTTGATATATTTTTCTTCATGTTTTGATTTGGAATAGAATGTGTAGTGTTCCCAATGCATTTGTGTGTATGGAAATAAAAGCTATTAGGATTTTGAGCTTTAGTCACTTTTTTCAACACACTGCTATTATTTTGAACACAACTGTGTATATGTGTGTGTATATGTATGTATATACAATTACAATACTTTCAGTATATATATATATATATATATATATCCCTTTTTATATTGTAAGCTCCACAAGCAGGGCCCTCACATTCCTTCTGTACTGAATGTATTGTAATTGTACTGTCTCCCTTATATTGTAAAGCGCTGCGCAAACTGTTGGCGCTATATAAATCCTGTATAATAATAATATCCTGGAGCTGCACAAGATGTTTTCCACAGATTTACAAACTGGGGATTTAAAATGTTTTTTGGTTTACTACTAGAAGTTTACATCCACCACAACTACTCCAGTGAAAAAAGCATCTCAGAAAATCGGCTACAGGCTGCGAAATCTACTGAAACTACCCAAAGCACATAAATGGTGTATATACGAATGGTTTTATTCCAATATTGACAAGTGAGTATTCTTCCAACTAACTCGCCTTCTGAACCTACACCTTTATAACTGTAATAAACTATGCTTATATTTTCTCTTTTGGAAAGAACTTTAGGTAATAGGTTAAAAGTTTCTTAGCTGATCTCTGAATTTTGGTAAATTGGACAAACCCATATCCAGTCCTCCCAAACATTTTTTTTTGCTTTAGTTACAGTGGAAATGGGATCAAATTTCCATCAGTTTCCCATTTCTGGTTGTGACCCCATTGAGGAGATTTTCCCTCACTCCCTGTCCCTTTCACATACCAGATTTGGCAGGAGTGGTTGCCATACCAGAAAGACAAGGACAGCAACAACCATGTCACTTGTTTGCTGTTTACCATTGCCTACTTTTCTAGAAATGTTTCTGTACAGCTACCTTGATCACTTTTACAGTACACCAAACAGGCTACAGCACAAATTAAAACCCCCAGCCACTGGTTTGTCTTCATCCTTTCACGGCAAGTTTAACGATCAAAATCTCCAGGTAGCACCTTTACCTCCTGAGGGATTTGCAGCTTCAAATATGAAATGTAAAAAACCATAAAAACTTAACTACAGCTTGGGCACTTTCTAAAAGAGTGTTTATATACAGATGACAGACAGGAAGGGGTTAAAGTAGGAAATGTTCAAAGGAGAAATTTATGATGCTGTCTGTCAATAATAATGAAGCAGCATTTGTTTTTCAGAGTCCCCCTTAACCCCATTGGTTTACTAGATTCTCATCTTGACAGTAGATCCATTTTGTGAAAACCTTTTGTTCTTTTTCCCCACTGGCTCTCCTGGCTCCCACCGGTAAAGCCAGTGAAACCAGGAAGTGAGGGGAGAGAAGAGCTGCAGACATGCACAGCGCTGGATCGAATGAGGGCTCATGTAAGTAAAAGGGGGGTATAGCAATGCCCTAAACCTTTTTACCTTAATGCAAGAAGTGCATAAAGGTAACAAATGTTTAGATTTTAGACCTCATGTACACTGGATATTTTGCAAAGTCACCTAGAAGCCTTTCCTCCTGGCAGCAGTGTTTTGGCAGAAGAAAAACATCTTCCCTTGTAAAAATGTGTATCAAGTTTAGGTACATTTTACAGGTGTCAGGCGCGTGGGCGTTAATTC
The DNA here is from genome assembly GCF_062004578.1 of Staurois parvus. Lineage (NCBI taxonomy): Eukaryota > Metazoa > Chordata > Amphibia > Anura > Ranidae > Staurois > Staurois parvus. The sequence continues at coordinate 9,491,081 of NW_028318158.1, read as the reverse complement.
ATTGCATTGGCCAGAATAATAATTTATTCTGGACATTGAAATGAATTAACACTCAAGTGCTAAATGAGCTTAGTGTTAACATGTATTTACAAGTGTCAATTGGTTTTTCTGCCCACACTCTGCTGCTCCTGGACTGGCAGTGGGGGGTGTTTCTGCCACTAAACACTGCTAAAATCTGTGTGCATGAACACACAGGGGTTTATTAAAGTTGGTTCACTCAAAATCCTGTGCACTTCTACATAGAAACCAATCCGTTTACAGATTTTATTACCAAAACTTAATTGAACAAGCTGAGGTTATAAGCTGATTGGCTGCCATGCACAGCTTCACCAGATTCTGAATGAACCAGCTTTAGTAAATAAACCCCGTAGTTTATCATGCAGGGGAATTTAAATCCAGAAATAGAAAAAATCTGATGCCCCTAGAAGCAAGTGCAAAAATGTCCAGTGTGCATGAGGCCTGATTACCACTTTAATAACTTCGCCTTCCACACCTGTTCACCCTCTAAGGACCAGAGCAGCTTTAGCATTTCTGCTATGGACCTGTTTATTTAGCAATAATGTTCTCTTTACTAAAGATAACAAGGCAATACATATATTATTTTAACCGCTTGCCGACCGCCCTATAGCAGAAATACTGCTACAGGGCGGCAGCGGTGCACAAAATCACATGTATATTTACGTGATTTTACATTTCCAGGTAAGGGATGCGCGCCCTACCCACGCCACCATTCGCGGCCGCGGCTGTCAATCACCGGACCCTGGCCAGTAATTACTAGTCAGCGCCCGGTGATTTCTGAGGACCTGTGACTAACAGTCGTCCTCCCTGTCAGCTCGGGCATACTGCTGCGGATGGCTGTGCACAGCCTTCCACAGCAGTGTGATTACAGTGAATCACACACACCACCCCCTAGTAAAACACTCCCAGCACACAGTTAACCCTTTGATCGCCCCTTATGTTAACCCCTTCCTGCCCAGTGTCATTAGTACAGTGTCGGTGCTTTTTTTTTTTTTTTTTTAGCACTGATCACTGTATTGGTGTCACTGGGGATGTCAGTGACACCAAGTCAGTTCCCCCCAGTGTCAGAATGTCTGCCGCAGTCCCGTTATAAGTCGCTGATCGCTGCAATTACTAGTGAAAATGAAAAAAAAAAAAATCCCAGTATATATATACCGCCATTTGTAAACTTTCATGCAAACCAAGTAAGTTACACTTATTAGGATTTTTTTTCTTTTTGCAAAGACATGTAGCAGAATACATTTGGGCCTAAATTTTATGACAAAATTTTTTTTTTTTTTTTTACTAGACATGTTTAATAGCAAAAAGTCAAAAATTTTGTTCTTTTTTTTCCAAAAATTGTCGGTCTTTTTTTTTTTTATTGCAAAAAATATGAACCGCACAGGCAATCAAATACCACCAAAAGAAAGCTCAATTCATGGGAAAAAGGACATAAATTTCATTTGGGTGCAGCGTTGACCGCGCAATTGTCAAAGTAACACAGTGGCCTAATGCAAAAAATGGCTTGGTCAGGAAGTGGGGTAAATCCTCTGGAGGGCAAGTGGTAAAACACAGCAAAACTAAACAAAACGCAATTTTTCTTTAGCAGTGTTAAACAGTTCCCGCTTGGCCAATAATAAAATGACGGGCGAGTGGGACTTTCATTGATCCGGGTGTGCGTCATATGACATCCCCCCAGATTGCGGGTCCGCGCTGCGGCGAGATCTTGTCTGATGGACACAGCCGATGACTTATCTGTGTACCGGCCCATTGCTGGTACCATGTGACCAATCACAGCAGATCACATGACAATTGTAAACAGTGGATGGCTTCCTTTCATGCCATCCATTGCATAAAATCATGTTGCTACCTAATCACAATCACAGCCCATCTGTGTCATGTGACTGGCTGTGACCAATCACCGCTTATCACAACATAAAAACATTGAATGATTCTATTTTATTTAGTTAAATGTTTGCCTATAGCAGTGCAGTTCACTGCTATAGGCAATCATAATGTGTAAAAAAAAATAGTACTGATCACTTCCCCAGAGTAGTACAATGTTACTATGGTATATGATGATACTGCACTGCACTGGTGACATTATGTAAAAAAAAAAAAAAAAGTGAAAATGTGTGGTTTTTTTTTTTTTCGTTTTTCAAAAAAAGTGACAAAAAATTACATAAGCTCTCCATGCCCCTTAATAAATACCACAGACTGTCTGCTTTCCAAAAAGGGGTCATTTGGGGGATATCTGTACTATCCTGGCATTTTTGGGCCTTAAGAAATGAGAGAGGCTGTCAGTACATCAGGACTGATCGAGTCCTTGTTTTATTTGTGTGTGTCTTCAATAAATTAATTCAATCACTGTGGATATATTCAACATCATTCTGTGCCTTCATGTTATGACAATTGTGCACCTCCACCAACACTCCAGATGTGACCTCACTTGGAGACTATGACCTCACATAAAAATGTTTGGTCAAAGAGCGCCTGTGTCCCTTTAAATTGAACTTATTAATGGAGCTTCTTGTGTTTTGGATGGTCGTTCACCTCCTCCTTATAGATCCTACTCCTCCATACTCCTACGTTCAGTATAAAAATGAATAGGCAAGAAATAGTGCTTTATCCTTTAAAACATGCTTTTTTTTATTTCATAAAATTTTAAAATTAGCCACTCACATATTACGGGTGCTATATCGCACCAAATATAGCCAGCAAATCTACATTCACTCAGTACTGTATAATTGTTAGTGTTCTCGTAATACCGTTCCATGTTCCCAAGTCTGTGTGCTAGCCACTGGTGTGACGTCATAAAGCCCTTCCCCTACACGTTACAACACAGGGTCATGTGGCTTCCTCAGGGGGATGTGATCACATCTCCCTGAGGAAGCCACATGACTCTGTGGCACAGTGTAGAACAAGGCATGGTAATTTACCAGTTACAACATCATCAGCCACATCATCAGTGATTGCTATACTTTGGTATAATATACGTAAAATAAGTGGAATGTTCGTTTGTAAAATTTGAACATTACGTTCTTACAATGCCTTGATTAATGTTAATGTCTTCTCTCTGTTGTTTGCAGACCCCTCTTTGAAGGTGATAATGATTTCTGTGTTTGCCTAAAAGAGTCTTTCCCAAATCTCAAAACAAGGAAACTAACCAGAGTGGAATGGGGCAAAATCAGACGGCTTATGGGGAAGCCACGAAGGTAAACAAGGATGTTGAAGTGTAGAAAAGACTACTGAATGCCCACTTGGTAGTGAGTCACTCACTTGGAACAAGCATGTAGAATTGAAGGGCAGACGTTTCAGGCTTGACTGGCTCCTTCCTTGTTCCATATCAGTGACCATTGAGTTAGGCTACGTTTTATTTATTATTTATTTCAGGTACTTATATAGTTCCATCAATTTACGCAGCGCTTTTACATATATATTATACATTCACATCAGTCCCTAACCCTCAAGGGGCGTACAATCTAAGGTCCCTAACCTACATTCATTCATACACATACTAGGTCCAATTTAGACAGGAGAAAATTTACCTACCAGCATGTCTTTGGAGTGTGGAAGGAAACCGGAGTACCCGGAGGAAACCCACGCAGGCACAGGGAGAACATGCAAACTCCTGGCAGGTGGTGTCGTGAATGGGATTTGAACCAACGACCCTAGTATTGCCAGGAGGAAGTGCTAACCATTTAGTCACTGTGCTGCCCACGTTCACACTAGCTTTGTCAGCAGGCGTCAAGACAGGCGTTTGGGAAGCGTTTTTAACGCTTATCAAACGCCTATGAAAATTCTGCACATGGCAGCACACAGTGCTGTTCACACGGAAGCGTTAGCGTCATGTCGCGGCAAAATTGACACCACGGGTCGAGTCAGGAGGAGTTAAAGCCTCCCATTCAAGTCTTTGGTGCTGCTCCGCGGTGCAGTTGCGAGGCGTTTGCGGAGTGTTAATACCATTTAACTTCATTATAGGAGTTTGTGGTGCTGTTTTAATGCTTGGCAAGCGCCTGTCAACCGCCTCAAAACCGCGCATAGGTCGTTTTGGGAGCGTTAAAAATGCTTCACAAACGCCTGTCAAACGCTATGGGGCGTTGGCAAGAGTTAGAAATAAAGTCAAGTGTGAACGAGCCCTTAGTGAAGCCAGTGGTCAGGATGACAGCTTTAAAGCCTGCACATTTATGACAGCCCCTGTATTTCTACTCAGTCTGCTATTAACTATTTATTTGCCATGGACATAAGGCTTATGTCAGCCTGCTTTCAGCTGGCCAGGTCCGAAAGCCTTACATTCATTGAATCTCCCTTCCTATACCAGAAATGTTTTTAGACTCTGAGCAAATAAATAGCTGTGATCAGCAGTTGAGAAGCCATTGACCACAGCTATTCGTTCAGAAAGTGTCCACCCCCTTGCAACCACTGCTTACTGCACTGTTCCTCCGTGCTGCATGTCAGTGGCTCTGGGTATTCAGAGGAAGGTCGGATCTTCAGCATAGCAAGCTTAGTGGTAGGTCAGTAAACATGTTTCTCATGTTTATCAACCCCCTAAATGAACACTGGAATGCTCTTATTGTCCACTCGGCATGAAAGACATAGAAAACAGTCACATATTTACTATGTCTTCAGTTTCTGAATGAACGCTCAGTGTTCTGTACTGAGCAATTTGTGTGTTCATTACAGAGTGCATGGCTGCAGAGGAGGAGGAGATTGAGGTCTCTGACTGTACTGTAAAAAAAATATGAAAAATAAATTATTACAGAATAAAATAAGAAACTGAACCCCTCCACCTATAGTTTTATGTGTGAATAATAATTTGAGTGTATTTTTAGTGAAAATATTGTTTGATAAACATTTATTCATCTTTCTTCGGCCCTACAAAATCAGTAGCATCATCTTTCAATGTTATCGGTCCTTTGCTTTAAAAAAAAAAGTGTGGTACAGGTGATCCTTTTATGAACTTTGAAAGCTGTAAATGGAAAATAAAAAAGTAAAAGGTGTTACCCCCTTCATGACCAGGACAGTTTTTTGCTATTCAGCACTGTTCTACTTTAACTGGCAATTGTGTGATCATGCAATACTGTGGCCAAATTTATATAATTTTTATTTTTCACACAAATAGCGCTTTCTTTTGGTGGTATTTGATCACCACTGGGTTTTTAATTTTTATTATATAAACAAACAAGACCAAATAGTTTGTTTAAAAAAAAAAAAAAAAAATTTTCTACTTTGTTATAAAACATATCCAATAAAAAATCAAAAAGTCAAATTTATTCAGAAAATTAGGCCAAAATGTATTTTGCTACATCTTTTGGTAAAAAAAAAATTCACAATAAGTGTATATTGGTTTGTGTGAAAGATATAGCTTCAACAAACTATGGAGTGTGTGTGTATATAAAAATTTATGCAGCTATAGACACTATACTGGTAATAGCTGTGATCAGCGACTTGTACTGTGGTGAGCAATTTGGCGCTAATAGACCCTCGCAAAGAGGTACATGAACTGACTGACCCTGATATCGCTAGTGACATTTATACATTGATCACTGATAATATTGTGCACTGACACTGTACTAATGACACTGGCTGCAAAGGAGTTAGCATCTAGGGTCAATCAAGATCTAAACTGTGTGCTCAACAAGTGTAATGTGTGTTACTATTATTTTTTATTTATTTTTTTTTTTTAACTAATCTGGCTGTTTATTCTCTCTGCTTTTCAGAGAGAAGAAACAGCCAGATTGCTGTTCACTACTGCACTTGTAAACACAGAACTCTGTGTGTGTGATTGAACATAGCCAATCAGCAGGTTTCAGACAAAATTATTGGCTAAAATCTGCTGCCAAACTCATGCAAAAGGCAGGTGATGTACATGTATGTGACCGTGTCTGTACCTGCTGCCCGCTCGCAGTATATTTACTGTGAGTGCTTGACAGTAGGCCCTGGCATTGAGAAGGGGTAAAAGGAAATCAATAGTACATTCCGTTCAACCTAAAGTCTCTCAGTTAATTGTTTAACTCTTATGTGAACTTAACCAGCTTAATCCTTATTTTTTTTTTTCTTTTCTTTTTGGTATTATAACATGTTCCCACCCGGCCTATAGCAGATTGACGGCTGGGTGGGACACTCGCCGTTATGACTGGGCGTCATATGACATCCTGTCAAATGCAGCTGGTCGCAGGGCCATGCAGCAGCAAGATCTGTCACTGGCTGTGTCCCATGGACATATCACTACACTGACCCGTTGCCAGTGTCATGTAACCAGAGCAGATCACATGTCGATTGTGTACAATGGATGGCTTCCTGTCATGCCATTCATTGCATACAATTGTGTTGTTAGCTGTGATTGATCAAAGCAGTAACATGGTACAGACAGGGCCAATCACAGCCCATCTGTATCATTTGATGAGCTTTGCCCAATCACAGCTAATCACAAAAAAGACTGAATCCGTTTCATTCAGTAACAAGGATTGGAAATATCAGTGAAATACATTGGTATTAGCAAAAAAAAAATCCTGATCACTTGCCCCGAGTAGTTCAATATTACTATGGTAACATTGTATTGCTTTGGTCACAGTGTGTTTAAAAAAAAAAGAATTTAATAAAACAGAAAAATTAAAAATTTAATTATTTATATTTTTTTTACATACTGTCATTAGTCCATGTCCCTGATCACCGCAACACCAGTTATATAATCACACAGTACTGGACTGGATATGTAAAAAAAAAAAAGATTTTTTAATTTCTACATTTTTTCCAAAAAATTACAACCTCCAAAAAAATCACCATGCCTTTTACTAAATACCTTGGACTGTCTTTTTTTTTTTTTTTTTCCAAAAATGGGTAATCTGGGGGGGGGGGGGGGGGTATTTGTACTATGCTGGCGTTTTTAGGCCTCAAGAAATGAGATTGGCTGTCAGTACATTGATCGATTGTTAAATATATATACCATGGTTTGTGGACTTTATAACTTTCCTACAGACTAAATAATATACACTAATTTGGGGTATTTTCACCAATGAAATGTAGCAGAATACACTTTAACCTAAATTTATGAAGAAAAGTTCTTTATTTGCTAAATGTTATAACAAAAATTGAAGAAAAAGGAGTTTTTTTTTTTCAAAAGTTTCAGGATTTTTTTATTTAGCAAAAAAATAAAAAAAACTCTGTGATTAAATACCACCAAAAGAGAGCTCTATTTGTGTGAAAAAAATGATAAAAACTTTTTATGGGTACAGTATTGCATGACCGCACAGCTGAAAATTGGCCTGGGGAGGAAGGGGGTAAAAGTGCCCAGTATTGAAGTGGTTAATGAAAATAGTAATCATCTTTGTAAATGAGGACAGTCATGTTTTCTCTTTACATACAGAGGTTCTTCTTCCTGTTAGTGGTTCTATACAATGGACTTATCTCATTACTGCTTTTTGTAGGTGAAATGAAGTCCTCAAAATATTGAAACGGCAAGCCATAAAATGGTACAAAAATATAATTTGACCACATGCTGTAACGTTTTAAAAATATGGTGATGTGTTCTTAAGATGGATCCTTCTTAATATATAATAAATGTCTGGGAAGCTCAGCTCAAAGGGAGTCTCGCCTTTTGTTGGATGGAATGGAGATATGACCTCAGGGTTATCTCACTAGAGTAGTCTCTTGGAGGCAGTGGCATACCGAACTCATCTGGCAACTAGAGCAGATCATTTTACATTTTTTCATGCATGCTGGGAACGGGTGCAAAATTAGCTGGTGAAGGGCAGACATTAACATCTGTGTGAACGATTGTAACTTTATGCATAGTTACTGAACATGGCATATCTTTCCACCCGATGTTAAGGAGTTCAAACGTACGATCTCCTGCACAGTTTATAACATTTTAAAATAGTTGTGGGAAAGGGGGGACTTGTAGGTATCAAGAAGATACCCCAGAATTGGTGTCAATGGCCGCAATAAAACACCCTTTATTGGAGATCAGTGGTAGTAATAGGAACCTCTGAGCATTGGTGGTCAGTGACAGGCTGTAAAATGAAAAAAGTTCCCCTTCCCATATATTCACCGCTTATAAAATAGAAAAACGTATGCTGAATAGGAATAGAAAGTAATACTCTCCAAGGTTAGTTGTTAGTGACACTAAACTATGGTATTAAAAAAAAAACAAATATGCAAATATATATTCTTAACTATTTTTAAGAACCTTCTATTGCTCTCGATCTCCTCCAGATTATTTTTTTAACTGCTGTCAGAGTTTGATAGAGGGTGGCTAGGTTCATTCTCCATGGTCCCACTGTATTTAGGAATGTAGCTACCCTCGCCTGCTTGCTCCCGAGATGGACTAGGGACCACAACTAACATGCACAGCTCGTTCCAAACAAATGAAAATAACAGGGAAAAGGGGAGGTTCAGGAGCTCACGGAGGACATTCTAAGGAGGCCAAAAACATTTAATGAAAAATAGATTTGAGGACTGTTAAAGTATTATTATAATTATACAGTATGTATATAGCGCCAAAAGGTTTGCTCAGCGCTGTACATTATAGTGGGGGACAGAACGAGACAATACAGTAACAAAACAATACACGAGGGGTTCGAGGGCCCTGCTCTTTCGAGCTTACAATCTAGGAGTTTCCCTTTTAAGGATTGGTCCACGCTCCTCTTGAGGAATTGGCACATTTGGGGAGTGGCGGGGGAGCCGGTGCCTGATTTTGATAGGTACCCGCTCCCACTTCTACTTCCGATTGCTTAAGCAGTCAGAGCAGAAGTTGTCCTCTGCTTCTGTGATTAGTAGTAGCTTTGGGAGATGTGAGTAAACAGATCTTTATCGCTTCATCGCTCTCCCAGCTAGAGCCATACAAAGTTTTAATCAAAGAGAGCATCTGAAGGCAAACTGCAATATTCTCCCTTTAGAAAACCCATAATGCTTTGTGATGGCTGTTGTGGCTGCATGCGTTTTTTGTTTTGTTTTTTGTTTTGTGTTTCTTTTCTTTAGACTTTTTTCCCCCACATCATCTGGTGATTCCGCTAGTAAGTCTGTTATTTGTTTTCTGTTTTAACAGACCAAGCTGTCCAGCAAAAGTGTCAGAGGGTTAAGACAAACCATTTAAAGTGGGACTGAAGTGAAGACTGCAAGTAGACTGGCTGTTATCGCAGAAAAAACATGCAATGTCTCTTCTGCGTTAAAGGAATAAAAACATCTACCTGCCTCCTCGCAGTCTTCTAAATCATGTAAACTGAGCTTTGCATGTGCAGCTCAGCTTACAGTACCAGCCCAGTCCCTGTGTGTTGGATTGACTGACCCCTGAGCTTGCGCAGCAGGTATGTTATCCAGAGCCAGAAGATGATGCCAGAACACCGGCGCCCCGGGACAAGATGCTGGCAAGGGACCTGAACTGTTGGACATGAGATAAATCTAATGGCATTAGGTTCACTTTAACAGTGCCAGAGGTGATTACAATAGTCAGCTGACGATGCTGCTGTCCAAGGGTGGCGCTATTGCTCCTCCATAGAGTGGAGCCACCACCCTGAGACAGGAAGTGCATTACAGGCCACATCACCAGGTGAAAAAAAGTCTAAATAAAAAAAACTAATGCAGTCACCACATTTAAGGATTGGTAAGCTGCAGTATACTACATTTTTGTTTCCAGTTTAAGATAAGCTTTAAAATGTGTTGTATGACAAATGATGACTGGTGTTGGTTAAATGCTCTCAACAAAGTGATGTGTATTTTTGACACTTGTTGCAGAAACTCTTTAGCTGGAAATTCTGTGCTCTGCTAAAACTACTGCAATAGTTTTAAGAATAGGAACAGTCTTCCTGGTCTGAAATGGAGTACTCGGCCCTGAATATTATTGGAAAATGTCCATAAACTAATCTTTGTCCAAATCCATGAAATGTCAGCCAGTTTGCACAAAGCGTTGCAGTTGAGGTTTCCTATGCATTACGTTTGTCTTGTTGACTTTGTAGATGTTCTGCCGCATTCTTCGAGGAAGAGCGATCGGCTCTGGAACAGAAACGACAGAAAATACGCCTCTTACAGCAGAGGAAGGTAGCAGACGTCTCTCAGTTCAAGGATCTACCAGATGAAATTCCCCTCTCTCTGGTTATTGGGACTAAAGTTACAGGTAAAGAATGTTTACAGGGGAATCCTGCAGTTGCAGGTCTTCCTGGTGAGTGGTGGAACTTGTATGGGTTATATTTTATTTATTTATTACAGGTACTTGTATAGCGCCATCAGTTTACATATATATTTTCTACATTCACATTAATCCCTGCCCTTAATGAACTTACAATGTGAGGTTCCTAACTCACATTCATACATACATACTAGGGCCAATTTAGACAGGAGCCAATTAACCTATCAACTTGCCTATTGGAGTGTGGGAGGAAACCAGAGTACCCGGGAGGAGCAAGCACAAAGAGAACATGCATACTGCAGGCAGGTAGTGCCGTGGTTGGGATTTTAAACTGATGATCCTAAGTCCTAGTTTTTTGGGGGGGGTTTTGGTTGTGTCTAAAAAGTGGCATTTCCCTATGCCAAATACATCTTGGCATTTCTAGCCACTGAGCTTGTTGCCACTGCTATAAAATGGTAGTGGATTTTCTAGCGCTTTTAGTATATGACACCACTAAGGAATACGGTCTGTGAATTTCACCGGGGTAGTCCTCTTGTGCTTGGATCGATTATTAAACCGCTTGCAGGTCTAATGTGAGATTGGACAGTAAATGGCAATCTCGCCACCCAAACTTCTGTACAACTAAGAATGCTGGGAGATGCCACAAATATATTTCCCTTTAAAATATATTTAGCTGCTCTTGAGAGGAATCAGACTCCTGACAGCCAGTGTTTTCTAAATAGGACATGTATCACTGGTGATGACCCTCATTGCAAAAGTGACTTTGCGGGTCTCAGAATCTCTGTGCTGAACTGATTTCACAAATATACTGCCTCTACTATCGATGAGCAGATACCACAGGGGAGCATTGGCTTAGATGTGTCGCAGTGGACATATTGGAGTAAACAATATCCCAACAATTGGTAGTGTAACCAGGTGGTACTTGTTTTAATAGTATAGCTTGCACTCAAACAATGTAATGGTGGACTTTCGGTGGTTGTACTGGAGTGATGCCTAGAGCTACAGGCATCACCCCAATACCATTTTGTAGAGCCGGCGGTCGACTCTTTTGTACAAGCAGTAGGAGGGGACGTCCAGCTCATCCCCCCCCCCCCCCCCCCCCAATCCGCTAAGCTCTCAGGATCTCCTGTTCCACCAGGAGTCCCGAGCGAACAGCCGGTGCATCCGCTGGCTGACCGCACAGCCAAACAGTTAGAATCGGCTTTGGCTCTCCTTTATTGTAAACCAGAAGCAATGACTGGACATCACTTTCGGTTTACTCGGAAACTTTCTGCACCATTTTTAAAAGTCTGAAAGCATTCAAAAACACAATTCTTGGTGTTTTTAATGCTGTCAAGTGCAGAGGAGGGATTTGCGGTCTCATAGACTCCAGATCCCTCCAGAAAAATACCTGTCAGGTGTCTTTTGCTCTCACATGGGATGTATGCATTCCTTGTGACAGCAATAAAAGTGATAAAAATTTAACTTGACCAGTGTAAAAATAAAAAAAGAATAATTAAGAAAATAGAAATAAAATAAAGTGCCCCCATGCTGCATGCAAAAGTCAATGCATGCATCTGTCCCACTAGCATGCAAACAGCGATCATCCCACACATGTGAGGTATCACCGTGATCATCAGATCATTCTAGCACTAGACCTCTGTAAATCTGAAGTGGTAACCTGTACAGGCTTTTAAAGTGTCGCTTATGAATAGTAAAACTTGTGCTGTTGCACGGGTGTGCACAATTTTAAAGCACGACATGTTATATCTATTTAACCATCTTTTATATTGTACAAAAAAATTGGGTTATGTATTGTTGCAATAAAATTTGAACTGTATTTTTTTTCCCAAAAATTGCATTTGAAAAACCACTGCGCAAATACTGTGTGACATAAATTTTTTTGCAAAAGCCAACAATTTTTTCTCTAGGGCCTCTGTTTTAAAAAAAAAAAAAAAAAATGTTTGGCGTCACGAAGACATTTTCTAGCAAAAAATACTGTAAACAAAAAGTGCCAGAAATGGCTTGGGGTTGAAGTGGATATAGGCCGTTTACTGATAAGAATGATGTTACAATTTCAGGACTAAGTATTCGTATGTGCTGCAGTGAAGAAAGGGAGTGGTTAGCCTGGTCATCAATTTCTTTGCATGGCACATCTTCAGTCAGAATTTTCTAGGTTGGTCAGAGGTCTGAACGTGATTAATATGCCCCCTAATGTTACTATGAAAAAAAAATGGGTGTAATGGCCCTACCTCTTAAGGCGGGGTATCACCACTGTTCCTTCATTAATTGCGTATTGAAATAGAACGTGTACAGTGATATCAGCACTGCTCTCTGCATAAGCAGACAATTGCCCTAGCCTGAAGATATATATATAAAAAAAAAAGCACCATGGAAGGGGGGCAGTTGGATGGGGGGTGTAATCTGGAATTGGCCTTTAACAATAGAACTGTGGTGTTTATTAGACTTTACTATGGCAAAGGCCAGTGATAGGGTTGTTGGTGCTTGTTCAGAAGGGCACCTTTTCCAATAAATATATCATTCTAAACTGGTATGTGTATCTAGCTCACAATTGGTATTCTTTTTTTCCATTTTCCCTCAGCTCGGTTACGAGGAATACACGATGGCTTGTTCACTGGTCAGATCGATGCTGTAGACACCCAAAATTCCACTTACAGGGTCACATTTGATAGAAATGGACTCGGTACACATACAATCCCAGACTATGAAGTCCTGGTAAGTTTGCTTTGTGTACACAGCCTTGTCATTTACAGTTTGTCTTGTAGAGTTCTGAAAGAAACTATTCTTGTAAAACTAAAAGTGTGAGTTGGTCCGTTCTGCTAAACTCAGGCATAGCTCTTTGTCTTTAGCAACAGTAGATGAGATCTTCTTAAGAGATATCCGTCTCTGAACCTACTTGACTTTAAAGTGTCACTACCTTTTTATATGACAAACAAGAATTTCTAGAATTTCTACCTTTTTATACGGTCACTGTTCAACCACTAGAAAAGGATGATAAAAGCCCTCTCACATCTGCTCTCTGTTTCTAATCCTGGCCTTGTAAGAAGAAAGCATTGCTTAAATTGGTCATAATGTGGGGAGAACGAAATGTACATGACTGATCCTCATACAGTTTTTGTCATATACAAAGCACTGTTATTAAATTACTTTCCCATCTGATCATCACCAGCTAAAATATTGGTAATGGATACCTCAGCTATTTGAACACTTTTTTCCCCCTTGATGCCAGGAGCATCTGCTTTTTAAAGCACACCTATGCTTTGGCCATAGAGAAAGCAACAGGTTTACTAAAATGCTCAGGTCCCAGCAGCAATATTTTTGCCTTTTTTAGGCGGCCTAACACTCTATTTCCCCACCTCCATGTTGACAGCACTGGACCAATCCCAAAATGCCCATGCTGTCACACAGTAGGAAGGGGGAGTGAGTAACATGCTTTTTGGAAGCATCTGGAATTTTCTTACCACCTGTCAAGGGAGCAAAAGAATGGCATGAGCAGTTGGGGAGAGAGACATTAAAGGAAAACGTTGTTACTTTACTCTGTGTAGGCAAAACAAAGGTCATGTAAGATCATTCAACTATTCAAATACACTGCTTTTCATATGGCAAACTGATGCCCAGAGCCTTAAGCTGCTGCTCTCCCTTAAAGGCCTCAAAAACATTCATATTACCTTCAGAGGAGTATCATTGAGACCTTTTCCAAGAAGCTATCTATTTTAGACTGCCCTTTGTTCGCAAGGTTGAGAGATTCCCTGAGATATCAAACAGCTGAAGTGAAAGATGTAGTTATTAAAAAGTCAATTCTCTACATGTGTGTGACTGTCATATAGTCTCTCCTATTGTCCTCAAGCCATGTGAGTTAATATTACCAACCTGGACTACTTAAATATGTTGGAGACGGGGACAGCCCCACATGAAGTCATCCAGTGGGAACCTGTCAAGCATCTGATTCTGGAGGGGTATGGAAGATGTAGTAAGATGATCACAAGCAATAAGCAGTTGTAGTTGTGTCAGAACATTTTCCATCATGCCAGTTAGATATTTGTGGACATTTTGATGTGACAAGGCAATCTGCTTTACCCTGTGCACATGCTGATTTAGCCTAATGTAGGTAATACTGGGGTAATTTGTAGAAGTAATGGAGAAATTCTCTCCCCTCCTTTCCTGGCACTAGTGTACCAGAAGCTTAATAGTAGTCATAAATCACTGTAAGAACTTGGCCGGCGAAGTACATGCAGCATGCATCTGATGGTCAGGTGATCTGCGTTGTCTTAAGGGATAAGTTCACCTTTTAGACAAAAATAATAAATGTACATTTTTTTGCAGGTAAAAAAATGTGCATTTATTATTTTTGTCTACAGGAACCTGGAAATCATAGCACCAGCGATCAGTAGATCTCTGATGCCATGCAGGTCTCCTGCAGACCTGTCAGAATATCTGCTTGCCATACGGGTTGTACGAGCAAGCGTATATTCTGACAGAAAGCTTCAATAAACTACCACGATACTCCACAGCGCTGTGGTAGTTCACTGAAAAGTACAAGCTGACAGCTACTAAGGCTGTTGGGACTTGCAGTTCATTCACAGAAGTCTGTGAATGAATGATGCAGCCTTGTGGGGGCAAATTTGACAGGTAGTATGGGAAGAAGTCTCCCCGTACTGTCAGAGGGAGGGGGGCGGTGGTTGCGCCTTTGGTAACATGTTACGTATAATCAAAATAATGAAAAAAGCCCCTGCGCTTAGATAGCCCTAACAAATATAAAGCTGCTAGCACCTACTGTGTACCAATGAATACCATAAACCAAAATATATTGTAAATGGTGCAGCGCTACCAATTATATACAGCCAACCCTAAATATAGAAAATGCATGCACATAAGTTAAAATATTCACAATTGTATGGGTGAATAAACACCCTTAATAAACATATTTAGCAAAAAATGACATATATCAATCACTGGTGCCAAGGTGACACACACTTAATTTGTGACTAAGAGGTGATGAATCGGTCCACTTTAAGCACACAAGTGAGGAACTCTTCATACACGTGAATGTGTCATACGTGCCAAAAAATCCCAAAATGGTCTGAGTGCCCCCTCACCTCCTTGCAATGACCTCAAGGGCCAACCAGTGTTCTAATAGTATTCTGACAATCTCCTGCAGATCCCTTCTATACGACCGGGATGACAGTAGCTTTAGCCAGACCTCCTCCTGCACTCCACCGCTCTGGCCACACCTCTAGGGTCCACTCAGAGACACAAACAAAACAGGCTCCATAGTGCAATATTATTAAATGAAAATTAAAATACCCACTCACATGTTAGTAGGTAACCGCAAACATCCTCAGTTGTCCTCATGACATGTACTTCATGGAGTCCCAATATGGCGCGGGCGCCGGAAATGACGATGGACGTACATGTTACGTGTTCCACCCTAAAAATGGGTGGAACATGTAACATGTTCCCAAAGGTGATCTTATCCTTTAATAGTCAGGGTTATATACTAATCACACCAGGTACAGGTGCTGGAGCAGCAAGAATATTGACTCCTATTTAAAAATGGTGTTTAAAGATTTAAAGTCTAAGTTCACCTTTTTCAGAAAAAATGGAAGGGTGACCAAACAATCTCCCCTCCCCATCCCTGCTGCACTTGCACGTCTGTGGGTGATGCTGGGACAGAGCAGAGTGGTTCTGACTGCGGCTGATCAGAACTGCTGTAAACTGTCCCGGCGTCCATAAGGAAAGAACAGTGCAGATTTCAAACCTTGGGACCACTGCACCATGCTGCATGGACAGTGAAATTGTTTCACACACAGATGTTAGTGCATCAGGGACCCAGTGGGTGGGGAAGGTGTAGGGTTTTCACCTTTTGAAAAGGTGAAATAGCCCTTTATTGGCTTGGTTTGGCATGCAGGTATCCAAACATGAGCAAGCTGACACACCCTTTTAGCCCTGGTTCACACCGGTGAAGTAGCATGATTTCAAAGTTGCATTCAGTGTGAACCAGGTCTTAATGCAATTTTATTCAAACGTTTCTGCACATTTTCAGAGCAATGAGCCACATGAAACAATGCCCATCGCTTCCTTTGGACAAAAACAGCGGCCTTCCCGAATGTTCATGACTCCACCACGGTTACAGTACCCTCCACCTGTCCAGTCACCCATTATGGTGAGTATTTTTCTAATGTGTTCATTTATTTGTTTTTTTAAGAACAATAATATTGAGGAAAATAAAAGTGAAATGTAGCCCAGACTTTTTTTTTTTTTTTTGTGCTAGGAGGTGGAAAGGGTTCAAATATCCTTCAGGTTTTATTCCAACTTGGACAGAAGATGACAGCATTAAAGCTGAACTGCTTTACAGTGCTGTGTTACTAAAATGTAATTATATATGTTAATACTAGCTGCACAAGTACCTGAGTGGGGCTGGGGGGTGATGTTACAAATTAATGTACACATTGGAGTTGTTTTTAGAGTTAAAACAGCTTATTCCAATGTGTAGATTTACCATTTGGCACTGCTTTCTTTGTTTTGTGATGCTTATGTTTATACCACATTTTAGGAAAGTGATACCTTGCTGGCACAATCTCCCTGGAAAAGCAAATCATCCATCACAGACAATAACACAATAGGGGGATTTCCAGTGGAATTCCTTGTTCAGGTGGTAAGTAAATTAGTACTTCATACTGGAATATCTGCAATATAACGCTCTTGGAAGTTTCCAACTGTAGCCTTTTCCTTCCCTGTGGAGTATTTTTTAATGTGAACTTTAGCATCATATATTTGATATCTATTTTTAACATTCAGGTTTATTTTATTTTCTATTTTTTTTTTCTTTAGACAAGGTTATCAAAGATCCTTATGATCAAGAAAGAACACATCAGGCAACTAAAAGACATGAACACAGAAGCAGAAAAACTGGTGAGGCTTAGTTATTTCCCCCTTAGGTGAACTTGAGTTCGGGCTGCTGACATTTTTAAATATTAAAAAGAGCAAATGAACTTTAAAACATGTTCTTGGTGACCTCTGTAGCTGCTGATACTGTGGAGGATTTCATCCTCAAAGTTCACAGCACTGACTTAATACAGTTCATCCCTGGAGCTCATCTCACTCCTGCTCCCCTTCCCAACAGTGTCTATGCAGCTTAATGTGATACTAAAGCGAAAAAGGTGTTTTAACCTTAATATATTCCTTGCATTAAGGTAACAAATGTATTCTATTTATCAGCAGCTCAAAGACTGGTATTTTGGGTCAGTAGTATGCTGTGAGCTGGACAGACAGATATTTGGCCTGAGGTCTGCAGATTTTGTTCCTGCTAAATGAAGGGAGTTAATCTGTGATCTCATTTCTGTGAGAAAATGAAAGCACGACTGCATCTTTTCTCATCCATTGAGGGACACAGGAAGTAATAAACCTTTGGATTATACTACTGCTTATAGGAGGATTGAACAACGGCAAACAAAAAAAATAAATCTGTATGCCAGACCATGATAAACCTTCTATGACCAACATGCCACTGCTTTTGCTAATGTCCTAGGACAGTGGTGGGCAACCTTTTTTTTCAACTGAGCCAAATCTCGCCAAAACCACGATTGAAATTTATTTTGAGAGCCACATTTTTAAAACTGAAAATACATCCCCCCTATAGTAATTCATCCCCCCTATAGTAATTCATCCCCCATATTCATCCCCCATAGTAATTCATCCCCCATATAGTAATTCATCCCCCATATAGTAATTCATCCCCCCTATAGTAATTCATTCCCCATATTGTGTCAATTCACTTACCTTTGCTCCGCGCATTCCTCTCGCCGTGTTCCCGCGCCGTTCCGGTCTTCAGGGCGGACTGTGAGAGGAGAGGAGTTTGTCACGCTGCCCCGCCTACATCCTGACAGCCAATGTTTGCCACGCTCCGCGGGCCGGATTAAAAGGTCCGCCGGGCCGTAGTTTGCCCATTGCTGGGCTAGCCGCCCGAGAGGAGGGAGGGGAGCGGGCGCCCAGCACACAGAAGAGCCGCATTAAAGAGTGTAAAGAGTGTAAAGAGCCGCATGTGGCTCGCGAGCCGCGGCTTGCCGACCACTGTCCTAGGAGGATGGACATTTTTCATCTAGCTCTGCTGTTAGACTAACCCATTTGTTACTAGAATTTTTTTTTTTTTTTCTTCAGTTAAGACTCCTCTCTACATCAATTTGATGTCGCCAGATAGCTGCACTCAATCTCAATCTGTCTTTTGGAGTTCTGGGTCCGGACCCTGCTGAACTGGACATTGTGGGAATAAGCAGGAAATGACCTTCAGACAGATTCCATTGTTAGGGTTAACAGCAGAGTGGTTTCCAGGTCCAGACCCAAGCCGTATTGCCTAAGTCTCCCAGTTATTTGCTGACTCTGATCGCTGAGGCCTCAAAATTGCATCCGTCCCTTCTCGTGCAAACTTTATATCTGATTTGTCCAAAGCAGCTCTTTCTGCGTTGCTCCTGTCCTTGACTGATTGATGAAGTGCACACAACTAGGAAGCTAGAGAATCCGTTTGTCTTGGGTCATTTAAACTTCTGAGGCTACATAGACTTTTTCCTTTGCACATGCTTTTCCAACTATTTCTTTGTCCCCCCCCAATCCCATCTTATCCCCACTAGCTTATCCCTCTATCTATTTCGTGAGGCATTTGTACAAAATTGGACTGCTCCCACTGTGGCTTCACCTATGTAATGTCTTAACAAGATGCTATAATATTTGGTAAAGAGGCGGCCTTATTTGGTAAAGAGGCAGCCATCTTCATAGACAGACCAGACGGGCAGTTTCTGGAGCTCTGTTCTCAAGTGTCACAGGGAGGCAGTGGATTGGGGAGTGGCTATAGGAATGGGAACATGTTACATGTTCCACCCTAAAAATAGTTGGAACATGTAATATAGTCCCAAAGGTAAACTTATCCTTTAAAGTTCACTTGTGACAGTTTGCAAGAAGCTGCTCATCTCATTTTCTGCACATGTCTCATGTCAGTACATATGCATAGGACACTTTAGAAGTATCCTGATAGGTTGTTTGCTCCTCCCCCAAATGCTTATTAGCCGTGCATCCATTTACTGAGGATTTAAACAGAAGTGACCTATTCCTGCTGTGGATTCTACTGTGTGCTGTCTACTTAAAATGCTTCTGGTAAAGGGTGTGCCTATCTTAGGGGCCCAACCAATAAGGGATTGGAAGCCCTTTCTAGAGGTCTGTTGATATAATTGGTCCATAAGTAGTTTTGAAATTTTTAAAGAGTAAACCACAGGGTCCACCATACCTCCCCCCTCCCCTCCTGAATTCATGCTTGTCAAACTGGCCTTTTATTTGTTTTGCCTGGCCATGTGACTATAGAACCTCCTAGTTGGCACTGATATTGAAGGATTTCAACAAGTGCAATAAAATGACCCACTTTCTAAATCCACAAAACAGCAGGCAATAATTTGCTGCAATCGTGAAATATTGCCCCATATAGAACTCATCTGAAGGACTGGTTTTCTTTTTCTGTTTCACAAAAAATGTCCCAACGTTGCATGAAATGTGTCAACAGACAAATTCAATTTTTTTTAAATTTTGTAACCATGAAAACATTTTTCTGATCATTTCATTTCTTTCGGCAGAAATCCTATTCTGCTCCTATTGGTATTGAGTTTCAGAGGAGATATGCAACCCTTGTTCTGGAACTGGAACAACTCAATAAGGATCTTAATAAGGTTCTCCATAAGGTTCAACAGTACTGCTATGAGGTAAGGAAACCTTTGTAATAGAGGGTATTTACCCACCTAATTGAAGATGTGGAAAACTCCTCTACACTAAATGGGACTTTGAAGGCATCATACATACATAAAAGTGTCAACTCTTTATTTTGTCAAAAATACCATAAAATTATGGCATAACACGCCATTAGTACAAAACAGTCATATTGTACATATCACCAGTCAGGAATATCATACAATTGTTGAGCAATGATGCTGATAAGTTACAGAGATGAATCTGCAGAAAACTGATGCATTTCGGAGCAATATAGCTCCTTCCTCAAGGATAGCAGATACTCTGCATAAGGGTGACATAGTCTGTTAGATTGAAAATACAATTATTTATTGCATGTCATATATAACAGCAAAATAAGATATCTTCTATGGTTCCAAATGTATAAATATACTCACAATATGAGAGAATCAACAAATGAAAATTTTCAACCATAAAAACAAGCTCCAAGATTGGCAGCACCTCCCGACCAGGACACCATGGGCTCTATACACCTGAGAATCCCACCTAAACGGAACACAAGGGCCACCCAGATCACTACAGAGAGAGAATTTACATAGTGAAAAAGATACCTACATAAATGAACTACATGAGAAAAAGCCACAAAATGGCTAGGTGGGGACACCCACCGTTATGCTTATGAAGGATCTCAATATTCCCAAGGTAGATATGGTCTCAATATAGGCAAACTTTAAAACTGTGTGTGTGTATATTATACACACACATACATAAACACACACGTGTTTGTGTCTCCACGTGTCTTTGTCCAATCACATCATGTGCCCCCTTGGAAATGACACGAATAAAAGTGCCAATAAGTGGATATCTCTAAAGCCCAAGAAAAGAGAGAGGCATACACATCACATCCAGACTCCACAGAGGCACATAAGATCATTGTTCAGTGTAAAAATTCTATGTAGTGCTTACCATAAAGGCAGGTATCGTAACATAATCATGAGAGATTCATATTGGCCCCTCTGAATCAGGAGTATCAATTGTAGAGGGAAATTCCCACATATATTGGGTCGTAATTAGGAAGTCCTGGACGTAATACCCACCCACCCCCATAGAGGGGAGAACCAGAGAGGGGAAAATGGCACCCAAACGCCAATCTTGTATTGACTCCGTGAGAGACATTTCCGGGCACCGCCCCCTGGCTTGCTGGTGCGAGGCGCCACCACACTGTGCGGAGTGATGTC